>NC_073353.2:22290833-22924166 GCF_027580225.2 Misgurnus anguillicaudatus
GTGATGCACATTAACACACATAAACACACATTTTGAAGACACCAGTAACACACATGAACACATATTTTGAATTTGCGCCCCTCAGAAGAGCAGTCACAAGCTGCCACTGTCTGGATTTTTAAAATTTACCATACAGCTGCTTCACAGAAAGTTATAAAACATTTCAAAACTTTGATGTAAAATCTGTTAATCATCAATAATAAATGCAATTACAATATCAATTTGAATATTCTGCAATAATGATTTATGTCATAATTGTGCAGCCCTAGTTTGTAACAACTTGACGGTGAGTAAATGCTGACAGAATTTTAATTTTTGGGTGAACTATTCCTTTACGAGAAGTATGCATCTTACAAACCTAAAATATGTTTTTACCATGACTCCTCCAGGCCTGGAAAAGTCAAAATCCCCTAATATTTAAGTTTTTATGACTGAGGGAATGCTTTAGAAAGTTTCAGACATGTTACATCAGTATGACTAAATTATGAATTTTTACTAGAAAATTAACCAAGAGGTTTGATATTTTTTCGTGTCACACACACACACAAACTCAAGAACATCTCCAAACATTCCTGCTTTGAAGTGCTCTTATCTCAGCCCGCAAACACAAAGAGCACAATGCTGCCATTCTGAATTTTTCGCAGTGATGTGAGAGGTTTGTAATAAAAACTATGAGGAAGAAAAAAAACGTGAGCGAGGTGAACATTGTACATCTGATAAACCAGATCACTGTGATAACGTTCACTTGAAAGTTCAAACTTGCACATTGCTGAACGCCAAAGCCTTTTGATTTATTTTTATCTAATTTGCTCTGGCAAACCAATTGTGCTCCAGTATGTATATAGATGGTTCTTATCTCAGACCGTAGGCCTTTGTGTCTGAACTGCTTGTCTTATTTGACAGTGACAGGTTTTGCTTCTCTTCCGTCAATAGAGAAACGGTTAGGCATGTCTATCCACATTGATTATTTAAAAATGGTTAAAGAACGGATGCATTACTGCTCTGGGTTTGTAATTTGGCTGTGTGCATATGTGTGTTTGTGTAAAGGGAGTGTGGGAATGTCATTATTTCCATGACCAGCTTAACTAAACATCACACGACAGTCTCGTCATTAAAAGCCCATTTCAGCTTCAGTAGTGACGATTCACACTTTATCCTTTGACCTTTCCCACACTGTCAGCAGCATCAGTGGGCACAGTTAGCATCCTGATGATAAGAATGCTTGCACTTAACAGTTTTCTGTGGAATGACAGGAAAATTGTTGTAGCTGTCAGTCATTTCCTATTCCGTGCTGGACGGCCACACCGTTGACCTCTGACCTGTGAACAAATCGCAGCTGCGAGTTGTTAGTAGGTTATCCAGAGGTTGCGTATAGGTTATCAGCAGATTTTATGCAGTTCAGCCAACAGATGCGCCACACACATGCCCGGGCGAGTGTGAGCAAAAGTGACGTTGGTTAGAAAATGTGAGGGATTTGGACAGAAGCTGTAAAGTTAATTTACATTTAGTTTAAATCAATTTCAGGTTTCATACCTTTGCATCGCAGTAATCAAAATATTCAGTGCTTTCATAAAGTCTTATCCGTTGTGTTAGCGGAATTTCCTATCCCTCCATTGAGCGTCTCATTGATATCCCACAATGCCGCAGCTGTGGCAGTCAGTCGGCACTAGCAGGTAATCAAACGCTCTTTTGATAATGATAATCATCGCAGCACTGTCATTCTACTTGTCACAGTAACAAAAACGCCACACAGAAGATCTTATCTGAGCCATTGGAGCGTCACACAGGATTTATCGTTCACATCAAACAAAACATTACAGAAATCTGAACAAGGAGATAGTCCTCTTTCACAGCACGCTGAAGTTTGTGTGTCTTGTGGGGAGTTTGCTATGATCTGTTTAGAGGACTAGATGCTGTTTGCAGGGTATTACTAACCAAACGGCACTAAATGAGAATCAGCTCTCTTAGATCTGTTATGCATGTTTGTTAATGTGTTGGCAAGAGAATGCTGTCTTAAAATTTGTCTGAAAATAGTCTTGGTGACTAATTTGTATGAATTCGATCTCTTTCATACATTTTAGTACGATATGCTCTGCTTTCGCCACAGTGACGTTTGTTTTAAGGGTGGGGTTGGGGTAGGGCTTCATTAATGCTTTTTATTATATGTTTATTATATGTTTTCATATAAATTAGTAAAATACCTACAAAAAAAAACAATGACAAATGACCTTTTATTGATATCAGTATATGTAAATTTTCTCTGGCATAGTTTCTTCAACATTAAGTTTTGTTGAAGTGTTTTTAATAAAAAAAAGTAATTTTCACAGAGCGCAGTTATGCTAATTTGAAAACCACGCCCACCGGGGGGAAAACAATCCAACTGTCTCCATTAACTGTATTGCGAGAGGCCACCTCCTTGTCATTTCTGGCTTATAACAAAAAACAGAATAATGCCTAAAAGCTGCTGTGTGTACAGCTAACAAGCCAAAAACCCCAAAAATAAGTTTTTATAAGCTGTCGACCACAAAAAAACGAGCGTTTAAAGACACAAAAGTGGATCGCCGACTACGTTTCCATCCAGTGTGCGTAGTTTTATTAATAGTTGTACTATGAAATGTGCCTGTTTCCACTTTTGTGTCTTTAAACGCTCGTTTTTTGGGATCGACAGCTTATAAAAACGTATTTCTGTTTTTTTTTGCTTGTTAGCTGTACATCCTGTCACACAGCAACTTTTACGCATTATTCTGCTTTTTGTTATAAGCCCAAAATGACAATGAGGCAGCTTCTCACAATACAAAGTCAATGGAGACGGATGTATTGCCCCCCCGGTGGGCATGGTTTTCAGGTTATGACGCGTTGCGCTCTGTCTCTATGACGTGAGTACTCGTCAGTGTTGGGAAAGTTACTTCCAAAATGTAATACATTATATAATACAAATTACTTTAATTTAAAAGTAATTAGTTACATTACAATATTACTGTTGCTTATACAGCCACAGACTTCCCAGATTCGGCTCTTTAAGAAACGCATCTATATTTGACGCGCACCGCGTCCAAATCGCAGTTCAAATAAAAAATTAAAGTAAAAATGAACATGCTGCATACAGCACCCTGAAACAGATATACTAACGTTATTTTACCCGCAGCTTTTTCCTGTGTGGATGCTGGGCGCGCGTATTGTTCAAAAATAAAAATAATAAAAATAACACGGTTTAATTTTGAAATGCATTGTTGTAACGCGCGTTACTAAGACTGTAACGAGTAAAATATTACCCAAATTTTATTAGAAATGCGTTATATTACTGCATTACAGCAAAAACTAATATATTACTGTAATATATTTTATTTTGTAATGCGTTACTCCCAATACTCGTAAACTTATGAATTACTTGAATGAAAAAATGTCTAAACTGTACATAATAAAAAAGTAGATAGCAACAAAGTAATTAACCAAAGAAAACTCATTTTTAATTAAAATGTCATTGTTTGTGTCCAGGGCTGAATCTTTCACAAATTACACAGTTTTTTATTCTCTTTCTGTCTTTTCTGCCTTGGTTGGCATGGTCAATCACTCTTTCTTCTGTACAAATCATCCTGTGGGTCTGATCTGAGCCAGATGAGTCCAAATCACAGGGGATGAGCAGCGGATAATAAAGTCTCTCTCTCTCTCTCTCTCTCTCTCTCTCTCTCTCTTGTTCTGTTATCTTTCACACACTCACTCTGTTAATCCTCTGTTGCTCCGTGATGAATGTGTCTCGTGTCATTCCCATCACAAATACACCAAAGACTCTCATGTATCTGCACCTCACTGTCTCATTTCCTCTATTCTCATTTCTGTCTCTATATTTGCACCAGAATTGTTTTAAGCAGATAAGACTTTGCGCTGTGTGTGTGTAATGTCGTGCCTTTAGGGGAAATCTCATGAGACCTGCCAAAGACACGTCGGGTAACATTTCATCCCAGAATCAGGAGAAGGGAATAAATCATTAAAGTATGAAATTATGCAATTGTTTTAGGAACAGTAAGACATTTTGATCCAATGTTATTTTAATTTGAACTTATTCATACATTTTAGTAAGATATGCTATTAGGTATGCACAACGATTAATCGCGATTAATCTATAGCAGAATAAAAGTTTTTGTTTACATCATATATGTGTGTGAAGTGTGAATAATAATTATGTATATATAAATATGCACACATACATGTATAATTTAAAAAAGAATATATATTTATATATTAAAGGAACAGTATGTAGGATTGTGGCCAAAACTGGTATTGCAATCACAAATCTTGTGGCTAAAACTGGTACTGCAATCACACAACTGGTGGCCAATACACAAAATGACAACATAAACATCAGTTGAGGGCTTCAACTCCACTTTTTAAATGACAATATTCTGGCCGGATATTGATATACATTTCTTAAATACTGTTCCTTTAATTATTTATGTTTATGTATATATAATATAAATTATACATAAATATACAAGTATATTTACACACGTAAACATTTCTTAAATATATACATGCATGTGTGTGTATTTATCTATACAAAGTTATTATACACAGTTCACACACACATATATGATGTAAACAAAAACTTCTATTCTGCTAAAGATTAATTGCGATTAATCGTTATGCATCCCTATAGGTTTTGGTTTGGGGGAGGGCTTCATTAATGTTTTTTCTTATAGTTGTATGTTTTTGTCACAAAACTATTTTAATAGTATTTCATAGTTTTTTACATTATGTAAATTATGTTTAATTGTGTCTTTAAAGTTGAAGCTATAAACATTTCCCTCTCTTGTCATTCTTTTTTTTGTGTTGTTTCAGATGATTTAGATTCAGAATCTGATTGTTACGTATAAGCACTAAACTATAAATTTCACAGGACCTTATTGAATAATGTGAAATGACACACCTGGAAATGAGATGTGACTGATAAACTGACCTGTTCCTCCCTCATTCTCTGTGTTTATCTATCTCAGCATGAGATTTGCTTGTGGCACAGCTGTGAAACTTCAAGAAACTCCCCGATTTTATCTCACATCATGTATAGATGTATACACAAACAGACACCTATACAGGCAGACATGCTCTTATTCACTTACAGAGCATCAGTAGAATACTACTAGAAGTCTTGGCAGATCTGTTGCTTGTGCTTCTGTATCTGATAACTGTATTTTTAACATTTAATGGAGCTTTAGCTTCCTCATAATAGATCTGATTTGCCTGCTTGCAGATCACAATACTTGGTTACTGTTCCGTTTCCTTCATTATGCATTACTTTGTTCTGCATTATTTCTTTCTACATAGGAAAGCTTTTCACAATTAATTTTCACAGCTGTCCTTTAATTTAACACGAAGAATAAAGAGACTTGAACTTTGAGATTTTCTGGAAGTCCTGATCTAAATGCACTATTTTCAGCACTTTATTTGTTTAAATAATTCATACTGATACATTGCAATTAGGTTCTATTAAAGCAATTGTTTTCCATCTGTGTAAAGGATAAGGCAAGCATATTTTAGTTTTTATTTTTGTCAATAATGTATTCTAACATATAATATTATTACTTTTGAGTAACTGAATCATTTTTACTTTGAGGGCTGATCATTAATTTTGAGTTTCATTGAGAACTAAATTCCAGTATTGGGCTTTGTTATTCAAGAAAATGAACAGAAATAACACATTTGAATACAATTTTGATTGGCATGTGTTTGTTAAGACAGAGAAAGGATTTAATATCTTGTTAACCATGTTTTAGTTTAATGAGTGCAAGATGTTTTTAAGTAATGACTGATAATGTGCTTTTGTTATTTTAAATGTATTTGGTTAATTGAGTTTATGCAACATAAAATATGACTGAGTGCTTAAACTGATGAATAATGTGGACTTCTCCACAGGAATATACTCTATCCTTTGTCCTTTCTCTTTCATTTTATTCTCTCTTTTAACACAGAAGCCGTTTCCCAATGTCAAGGAAGGATCCTCGGAAGCTAGAATTTCGAGGATGCTACGTCATCGACGTCCGTCGAAGGACTGTTCCAATGTCGAGGATCCTCGAAATTTCAGCCAAGGACTGAGTCCTTCGTTCGACAAATATCCCATATACAGGAAAGGATGCAAATTTGTATCCTTCGCGCTCTTCACGCGCTGAAATCACCCACAATCCTCTGCGCGCAGCACCGAAAGCACACCTTTCAATCACGTAATGACGTAATGACGTGCACTTGCTAGCCTGTTCCATTTAACGTGTTCTCCGAATGCTTAAAAGGAGCCTCGCCTCGCCTCTGAAGGAAGTGACTTGTAAGGACTAGTCCTGCCAAGGAAGTATCCTTGACATTGAGAAACGGCTAGGATATCTGAAACAGTCTGACGCTCTGACTCACAACAAAATGACTGCAAATTAGTTGCGTTTCAGATTTTCTGATTCCCAGAACCCTTTGCAGGAGTTACATGACCCCTTCTTATGTAGTAATGGCACTACACCTTCTTTCTTCTGAGTGACAAGTTTATTTGAAGAAGCTAACCGACACATTTTACCCTCCTTTACACATTCTTTACACTCTCTTTATGTTTTTTTGCCTTTCCTATACACACAAACACCTCGGGTATCTCCCTTGCTATTATACATGTAGCGAGTATTTGTGTTCCTGCCTGCATAAATATTTAAACCTCATTGATGTAGTCACATATGAGACTTCTGTTTGGTTTTCTAAGCTGCACATTACGCTGCTCAAATAATGTGGTCGTAATGTTACATAAATGAAAGTCATATTCCAGGAAGCTTTTTGAACTTTGACCTCAGGCTTGAAAGGATAGTTTATCCAAAAATAAAAATTCTGTCATCATTTACTCACTCTCATGTTGTTACAAACTAAGGGTGCAACGTTCTCAGTAAAGAATCGAACCGTCCCATTATCCTCCCAGGGTTCGGCAAGCACACACACACACACACACACACACACACACACACACACACACACACACACACACACACACACACACACACACACACACACACACACACACACACACACACACACGCATGCACGCACGCACACACACAGACAAGAAGTGCCTAATCATATGCATATTCCACATTTTATCATAAGTGTTTTAATGCAGTGACTTGCACTGGTCTTGGTCTTGTCTCGGTCTCGGCCTGTCTTGGTCTTGGTCTTGGCTTGGTCTCGGTTTAGGTGGTCTTGACTACAACACTACTTCATGACACAAGACACCGTCTTAAGCAAAAGATTAAATTGGACTGCAATTAAACTTGATGCAACTTAAAACTAAAATATGACATTTCTTATCCATTTCCTGTTGTTTGAGATGTTATAGATTAAAATCAATTTAATAAGGTATTCACTTTAAAAATCACTTTAATTTTTAAGTGATTTAATTTCTCAGGAGGTCAACCGGCTTACAGTACGTATAATTGTCTTTGCACAGTAAACTGAGATGAAGTAGATTATTTTAATGTCACAGATAACACACATCATCTGTAAATAACAGTTTAAACACTGTGCACTTGTCACAAGTGAATAAAAATGTATTTTTAGATATGGGATATAATTTTAGCAGCGCAGGCCTGTGATGTGACACTTCTTCTCCAGCGTGATGTAAAGCTTCACTCATCGGCTGTGAACGGCTTTTGATCGCTGCCTCCCATGAGCACCTGGCTTAGATGACAATCTTTATTTATCTGTCTTACAGGAAGTGTGTTTTCCTTCAGGAGAGAAGTGTGTGTCGGTGTGTGATGGACAGGTGATTATTTGAGGAACGGCCCGTGTCAGTTTCGCGTTGCGAACGGCAAATATTTATGTCTGCTGCGGACCCTCTCCAGCCGTCCGCTCTGCAGTTTTGGGTCACGGTGTCAAATGGGGCGGGGACGTTTCTCCATAACCCTTTCACCCCCTTGTATTCGTCGTCTCAGTTGCGCTCTGTTTTTCTCTTTTTTTTGTTTGTGTCATTATTAGCAATGGCATTCTCGCACGTCTGGGTCATGAGATCAGTGCGATAGTTTGACTCATGTCACAAACTTTAAACACAAAAACAGCGTCACGCCCGTCTTGTTGCTCATCATAACAGTAATCCATATGCTCACCAGAATGGACGCACTGGTTTTTCCTCTGTCTCTGGGAAAGGAAAGGTGTGGTCTCTTGTTTCTAAATAAGACGAAGGGATGCTATATATAGGTGCTGCTTTGGTAAACACAGGAAGTTGGGCCAGACTTATCAGCATTTGTGTGTGTGTGTGTTCTTGGTGTGACCTTTGTGAGAACCAATTTTTTTCTAAGACCATCAGGGTGAGGACAAAGAGTGAGCCGGTCGTCACTTTCTGGCACCCCTTTAAAGGGCAGTTTAAGGGTATAGGATTGGGTTTAGAAGTAGGGTTTCAATTCGGGTATCATTGGGGTTAGGGTAAAGGTTAAGGCCCGGTTGCATAAAGCACCTTAAGTGTAATTTTCCCTTAAGTTGTTTCCTTTAAACTTAAGGGTGTTGCAGAAAAACCCTTAAGTTTTTTCTGTTGTGTCTCCATGGCAACAATAGTATTTTATAACAACAAACCGGGGTCACTGTCATGAAACACTTAACGATTACTCTTACCTAAGAGAACCGTTTAAGGGATTATATGCAAAACTCTTTAATTATTATCTTACAGAAGTTAAGGGGAATTTACCCCTTAAGTGTCATACTTAAGGAAAAAACTTAAGGTGCTTTATGCAACCGGGCCTAGGCACTTGGGTGTGATGGTTGGGGTTAGGGTAAGGGAGTAGGGATTGCATTACGTCTATGAGTGTCTTCACAAAGATAGCTGTACAAACGTGTGTGTTAGTGATTTGAGGAGTTAATGTTTCTCTGAAAACGCGCACTAACAGATAAAACCGAAGATAAACATTAAAAGACAAAGATGTTTGTGCTACGTGCTAAAAGACGAATAGTTAAGGCCCTTTTTGACCTGACCTTTAACCTTTTTCCCTTTCAGGAATGAGCATATGTGTGTTACTGTAAATCTTTCACAATACTGCATTTTATGATACTGATTTGTGGTAATTTGTCATACTGTTACACAAGTATGTTTATCTTATACAGGACTGAACATGTCATCTCTGAGAGACACAGTGATGCTGTCGCCCTCTAGTCTGAAAGTCTCATTCATTTTTAAACCTTGTTACTTTAACAAATAAATGCTTTGTGTGTGAGATAGAGAACAAAAGCCAAACAGCACATAAAGGCCTGTCCGTTGTTTACTATCCCTGTGGACAGTCATCCAAATGGTGGCTACAAAAACAAACATTGTTTGTTAGAGATACAATGCTACTCTTTAGTGCACTGCATTGCAGAGAGAAAAGAAAGACAGAGGATCATTGCTTTACATGTTTCATTGTCTTCAAATGTCGCATGTTATTGTAAACATGCAAATCAGCACTGTTAATATAAACATGACGGTATGTCATAATAACGTCCAATGTTATTGTTTTTTTTACATGTTTATAACTCTAGTTGTCATACTGTATGCGTGTTTCATCTCATTCAATGGCAAAGGTAGGAAGAGCAAATATATTATTTTAATATAACTCCAGTTGTGTTCAGCTGTAGAAAGGAAGTCATATATACAGGATCACATGAGAGTGAATAAATTATTGGATAAATTTTATTTTATAGTGAACCTCCTTTAATAATTTTATTAGTGAACACAAAATTGGGCATTTTAGGGGAACATCTGGTCCAACTAACTGTGACATTATTACTGTATATGTAGCTGGTGTTTATTAAAGGGACACTCCACTTTTATAGAAAATTGCATTAATGACGATTTATGGTGATTTTGTTTCCGTTATACCATTGCCTACAATGAGGGCTCCCCTGTTTCAAGATGGCGGCTTTATTTGACGCATTTGTTCCAATGAACTGTCATAGCCGAGGCGACATCTAGTGTACATATCTATGAGCTGTGCTAAGCTATGCTAAAAGTGGTACAGACAGACCCGGAGATCAGCTGAGTGGATTCCAAAACAGTAAAAATCAAATGTTTAACTCTAGAGAAGCTGGAAAATGAGCATATTTTCAAAAAAAAAGTGGAATGTCAACTTGGCTGTATAAGGAGCGGTTCATGTTTTGCTTCTTTTGTGTCCACAAATAGGCATTACAAATAATTTTGAATACAGACGCATGGCAAGAGCGCTCAAATAAAGAATTACAGGGTCACAACAATGTGCTTTTTACAGCGTTTAAAATGCCTCATCGGAAAGTGTGCTGGAAAGGAGGAGGAAAATGGCACGGTCACTTTTCCACACAGTTTTAGATATGCCATCTTAATATGCCATCTTTCTTAGCACTTGTTTTATTTTTATTCATTGTTGCTGTTAAAAATTGACATTTATAAACTCTCACAATTTCTGATCACTTGAAAAACTGAAGTCATTTCTGTGAAGTCATGATAACAGCCCTTATCTATGGAGTAAATATTTCAGTGCACCTGAACAATTCTGATAATTGGATGGCCCAAAAAAAGGCTTATTTCTGTGGCAGTGCACATAATGCGGATTCATGGCCTGCTTTTTTCTGCGTCGTTCCTTGCTAGAACACAGTGTTACAGAGATTTTCCTTGGTGAAACATGCATGCATGAAGAATGTCAAACATCATTTGCTCAAAGTACAGGGTGTTCAGAGCATTTGGTTGTCATGTTATAGATTTTCTTTATTAATGAAATCTACGTTGAGGAAATTTACTATGATAATATTGCTCTGCTGGTGTTTAACTTCACACATTTTTTGCATTGTTTAAACCAGTATATAGTGAATATTACGTAACAGTTAAAAGAATATTCCACTTTCATAAAATTAAAATCCTTATAATTTATTCACCCCATGTCATCCAAGTTGTTTATTTCTTTATTTGTTTAGTCGAGAAGAAATTAAGTTTTTTGAAGAAAACATTTGAGGATTTTTTTTCAATTTAATAGACCTTATGGACCCCAACAGTTTAAAATGGTAGTTTTAAGAGCTCTAAATAATGCATAAGGGTCATATCTAGCAAAACGATTGTCATTTTAGACAATAAAAATTTAAAATAACCACTTTTAAACCACAACTCGTCTTACATTAGCCATGCGATGTGCCAGCGCGACCTTACGTATTTGCATAAGCACGTCGAAAGGTCACGAGTCACATATGTGAAACGCACATTTTCGGACTATTTTAAATAATAAACTGACACAAAGACATTAATTAGTATCATTCCACATACAACAACGTCTAAACTTTCCTCTTTCTCCAAACTTGTAAACACTGGGGTGGTAGTTTTGCATGTGACGTATACCTTTCAACGTTCTTACGCAATACATAAGGTCACGCTGGTGTGTCACAAGTCTAGTGCAAAATGAGATTTTTTTTTTTTGAAAATACAATAGTTTTGCTAGATAAGACCCTTATACCTGGTTTGGGATTGTTTAGAGCCATTTGAAGCTGTGTTGAAATTGTAATTTTAAACTGCATTGAAACTTTAAACTATTTAGATACAATAAAGTCTATTAAATTCTGGAATGTTTTCCTAAAAAAAAAAAACGTAATTTCTTCTCGACTGAACAAAGAAATACAACAACATTTTGGATGACATGGGGGTGAGTAAATAATTGGGATTTCTTTTTATGAAAGTGGAGTATTCCTTTAAAGCACAACAAATCTAAAAACCTGACTGAACAGCTCTGCGTGGCTCAGATTTACATTTACATTTTAACTTGTATGCATTTTGGCACTTTAATCCAAAGTGACTTACAATGCATTACTAGGTATACATTACAGTGATCTGGCATACATTTTCTGGCATGCTGTTTAATAATTTCATTTATATACATACTTGTGTGACAGCACATATTCACATTATACATATATGTTTAGCTCTCTTTCTTCATTTCACCTGCCAACATGGCCTTCAGTATTGTGACAGAGGGAAAGATTGGATGGTCTTGAGTGATGGGAAGAAAAAGTGACAGGAGAATGGATGAGTGAAAGTTTTTATATAAATATCTGTGCAGAGAGAGAAAATGGGACATGAGCACATACACACACATCAGCATTCAAACATCAGAGATGATCGGAAGACATGCACCAAAGTCAAACACAGACAGGCAGACAGACAGAGAGAGAGAGAGAGAGAGAGAGGGAGAGAGAGAGAGTGATGAAAGGTGAATGAGAGAAAAAATGTTCAACTTGCACTCCAGTGGTGATTTATGGGGTGGATTAGCCTTTAGGCAAAATAGTTTGAAAATTATTAAATGGCTGCAATTAAAGTCATAAAATCGAGGAAAGGAAGGGGTGGGGGGTGGAGGAGAGATGAACTTGACGTCTGTCTGGTATAAAATATTTTACAGTCTATCTTTGTATTTTCCGTCTTCCTTGCTTTCTTTTCATCTGGAGAATGGGTTTAATAGACTTTTACTTTAATTACACATGTATACGTGTTCGCTCGTATTCTTGTGTAGTTTTGAAAAAGCTGAACAGTGGCTTTTTTGTATTTATTTTATTAGCACCCTGTTATCGCTTTGGGCTTTCTGGCGTCTGTGAAAATATTGTAGGATTAATACAATCAGTTTGATGCAAGTGAAGGTTTTGACTCAACCAATAAAATGACAATAAAAGCGCTAAAACAAACTGGATATTGATTACATTTATTATTATTTTTTTGCATTTCTGTTTGTACATGGTTCCAACTGCTTTGGCGGGACAATTTCATACCAATAAGGCTGGCCACACACATGAAGATTGTAGGTTTGATTTGCACCCTCAGTGATTGAAAGTGGGCGTGGCCCGATTAGTGTTTTACTGCAGCCGATTTTATGTTTAAATTTTTTTTGTGGTGTCATTGCGATTATTTTGCATCTTCCAAACATGTTGGAGCCTCCTCGATCCCAAATCGTAATATGTTGTATATCAAACTTGTCTTAAATGGGCTGCCTCCGACATGACAGCTGCTATAGACTACGTCTGGATCCGAACCTTACTTCCGGTTTTGTTTTTTTAATGGTCTAACTAGTTGCTAAACTGATCTCTTGAACAAATGCCTCATCAAAAATAACACATGTTTTGGTTTCAGGTAATCTATGTGTTGTTGTTTTGCTTGTTATATAAATAAACTACGTTTAAAGTACTTTGTTGTTATTTATTATTAGCGGAGTTTACCGGAAGTTACTGCGGACCGCGACAGCCGCTTGTTTATGTTGTTACTGCTGAAATGGTCTATAGCCAATGAGAGCTTTAACTGGATGTTGTGGGCTTTTATAGCTGAAACAGACACCCACAAACATGACATGAAGAAGAAGTATTGAGAACGAATATCGACTTGTACAACTATGGCAACAGTAAAAGTAATTTTATAATGTGTCGTGAACTACCACAACACTTGTTTTCTTCTAGTCACGTTGGATCTCACGTTTGTATGTGGTCTCGCGGTCTGGTCGAATCATCCAGTGTGTGCATTCTGAGGATTATGTTGTTAAAAATCATTTGACACTGTCCTTATGTTTGTGATCTCCCATGGATTTAAAATCCTTTAATATATAAAAATTGTCCAGTGTGTCCCAGGCCTAAAGCACATTTAATTAGTAGTCACCATCACCTTCTGATGCTATACATTTATTTTTTTTGTATTAGGCAGATACTTTTAATCGAATGTAGCTTACTGTCCATTTGATCTACACTCAAATAAAGGATTATTAGGAACACCTGTTCAATTTCTCATTAATGCAATTATCTAATCAACCAATCACATGGCAGTTGTTTCAATGCATTTAGGGGTGTGGTCCTGGTCAAGACAATTTCCTGAACTCCAAACTGAATTTCAGAATGGGAAAGAATCTGCTCAGTTACTGGGATTTTCACACACAACCATTTCTAGGGTTTGCAAAGAATGGTGTGAAAAGAGAAAAACATCCAGTATGCGGCAGTCCTGTGGGCGAAAATGCCTTTTTGATGCTAGAGGTCGGAGGAGAATGGGCCGACTGATTCAAGCTGATAAAAAAGCAACTTTGACTGAAATAATCACTCGTTACAACGGAGGTATGTAGCAAAGCCTTCGTGAAGCCACAACAAGCACAACCTTAAGGCCGATGGGCTACAACAGCAGAAGACCCCACCGGGTACCACTCATCTCCACAACAAATAGGAAAAAGAGGCTACAATTTGAACAAGCTCACCAAAATTGGACAATTGAAGACTAGAAAAATGTTG
Organism: Misgurnus anguillicaudatus; assembly: GCF_027580225.2. Classification (NCBI taxonomy): domain Eukaryota; kingdom Metazoa; phylum Chordata; class Actinopteri; order Cypriniformes; family Cobitidae; genus Misgurnus; species Misgurnus anguillicaudatus. The sequence goes on from NC_073353.2 coordinate 22,305,072, forward strand.
CCTGGTCTGATGAGTCTCGATTTCTGTTGAGACATTCAGATGGTAGAGTCAGAATTTGGTAAACAGAATGAGAACATCGATCCATCATGCCTTGTTACCACTGTGCAGGCTGCTGGTGGTGGTGTAATGGTGTGGGGGATTTTTAAATACGTTTAAATGCCACGGCCTACCTGAGCATTGTTTCTGACCATGAACCTTTATGACCACCATGTACCCATCCTCTGATGGCTACTTTCATTTAATGCAGCATGTCACAAAGCTTGAATCATTTCAAATTGGTTTCTTGAACATGACAATGAGTTACTGTACTAAAATGGTCCCAACAGTCACCAGATCTCAACCCAACAGAGCATCTTTGGGATGTGGTGGAACGGGAGCTTTGTGCCCTGGATGTGCATCCCACAAATCTCCATCAAATGCAAGATGCTATCCTATCAATATGGGCCAACATTTCTAAAGAATGCTTTTAGTATCTTGTTGAATCAATGCCAAGTAGAATTAAGGCAGTTCTGAAGTCGAAAGGGGGTCAGACACAGTATTAGTATGGTGTTCCTAATAATCCTTTAGGTGAGTGTATACATTCAATCTATTAGTGTTTTTTGTTGTTGTCCATTGAGCTGTTAAGATTCAATGTCACTGAATAATTGAGTGAGTTGAATTTTAGTCTGACTTAAGAATATTGTCACAGTAGTTTTTAAGCTGTCAAAAGCTCAAATATCCCAGGGCTTCAGATGACTTGGAATACAGTACACAAGTGGATTTGGCTACTTTTGTGATGTTTTCATGTCTCTGTGTTTTACAAGGAAACATGCGGGTAGGCAGATACTATCATTGTGTTGGGTGAAGTATTACTTTAAAGTTAAAAAAACTGAAACCAGATTACTGGAACGGATAGATTTTGTTCACCTGATTCACACATCACATGTGTCCATGCAGCTGGATTTGTTCCCATGCTGGATTTGAGATCACCGTAATGGGATTAGAGAATGTTGCTGGTTCTGCTTTCAGTAATGATACCCACTGATAACCACTCACAGCTCATTACACATTGTAAATGTGTGCGCATCTGTGCGCGCTTCCTTGTCTTCACTAAATGACGTGTGCGTCCAAAACATTGCCACACCGTTGCTCCCAGATATACTTAAGTTTTAATCCCAGCGCAAAGCATACTTAGTAAATCTGAGCAGCTGTATTAACTGAATGTAGGACGTTTGTGCATTTGTATCACTGCATGCTGATGTTATGTCTGATATTCCATGAAGATTTGTGCATGAATATGATTGGGGATTTTCCAAGTGTTTGATTGGACAGTTGTTTTCTTTTAAAGCCACATACAGCTGGAAAAGTTTAAAACTCTTGTTTTGGCGGAACGATTACGTCTCTTTTTTGAGTGGACAGTAATTCGATGCTGTCCGGGGCGCATCAGGACGGATTAGCATTTATACAGCAAATGCGCTTTCGACCTTTGAATGCGATTTGAGTGATCAGATCACAAAATGCTTTGGACTTGTGATAACATCACCAGAGACTGATGTCAATACCAAGTGTAAGCGGACACTAAATTGGACTCAAAAAAATAAAGGCTTTTTGCATCCGGCAGATGTTTGCTTATGCAGATGTTTTGCGCGTGCCCTGATCCCAAATCCAATCTTCTCTTCAATAAATTCTCCTCACCCCGAATCATTGTCTTGGCTCATCACATCCACACATGACTGATTCCCATCATTATCCAATCACATCCATCCACCTTCATGTCAGCGGCAATACAATCATCGCCATATGGCGGCCGCTTTCGCAGGACCCCGTGCTTCCTGATCACTTCCTTTTGGGAGTCGGTGCGGTGTAGACGTGCAGGGAGATGTAATCAGACGCTTGGCAAAATCTGCAGCAATCAGGCACACCATCAGACAGTTTTTGGTCCTCAGCCACCGAAGCTTAAGGGTTTTCTGGGGTGTGCTGGTAACATCAAAGTTCTTGGATAAGAAAAAGAGTTGGGAAGAAAGATTACATGGATTAGGACCGAGAAGGAAGTATAATGTAATTAAACACTTGTCGAGATTTTCTTCCACCCCGTAGACATTAGAGAAACTCTGCAGGGGCTCATACCATGATAATCACTCATGCTGCTCCAAACTGTGCTAGATTTGTTGACAGAATGCCGTGTGTTGGGCATACACCCCGGGAGCCGCTCTTAATGTCGTCATAATAGAAAGATGTATGGTGACTGAAAGCGGTAGAGTTATACTGTAAATATAGCGAGAGAGTGAGAGACGGGTCGATCATTAAAACCAGCATTCCTTCTCAGTTACACACACACTTCTGATCTTTCAGCACCCGCTGTAACGTTAATGACCACATGTCACACTTTTCTAAAGCTTTGGACGCTACGCTTGTTTTCCACCTTAAGACAGGTTGTGATTTCACCAAGGCTTTTACGTGTCAAATCCAACTAGCAAACATTAGATATCCGTAGTGTTGATGTATGAGTGTACATAGCACAAAATTGACTTGCCTACAGAAAACGCATCTCTCACATACAGTTTAATATCCGTTGATCAGTTTCAACAGGTCATATATTATATCACTTTTTACTGTGTTTGCAAGGCAGACTGCAAAAACGTAAGTTTAAAGTTTTAGATTCCGAGCCAAGATCCACAGTCGCCTTTCAGCACAAAGATCAGATGAGTACTGAGTGTCATCATGATGCAATGTTTCATTTACATTGAATCACAGCTTTAAACCTATCTAAAACTTATCTTAAATTGTTTTGCTGACCTACAAGCATTGCTTCTTCCCAGTCCAATTATAATGTGGTGTAGTAAAGGTGGAGGACATTTTTGTGGAGAGAATAGGAGGCCAGACTTAAACTTGGTTTACTTATAAGCACCATGCTTGGCTTGTCTTGTCCGGAGCATGCACATTTATTGCTGCATGATATCCCTGATGTACTGTATTTTTATTTAAAAATGAGAGTAAACACTTTGTTTCGTTTTACTGTTTTCCAACAGTTATAACCAAATATATGAAGGTACGCAGCAGTTTGTATTGTCTGAGTGATCCAAGATGTTTTTTATTCCGGCACAACATTGCTTTTGTTTACCGACCTCAGAATTTATGTGCATTATTGAGCAAACATGAGCTGTGTGGACTTGACCTGACCTCTTGATGCACATACACACAAACACTTCAGTGTGGGTAGTGTAAGGACAAATGATTTTCCTAACCTGATCTGCTCTGGTGTCCGTCTCTTGGCCCTCCTTTCTTCTTCATCCTTTCATGCTGCTGTACATGTTTTCTGCGGCTCTTTCATGCTGGCAGTGTTGCCTCAGGTAAGAGAGGTCTTGAATTTGAGATAGAAAGATGTTTATGTCTAAAACTAAACTAAAGACAGTTAAGTGATCTTATTCCTGACTGAAACAGACCCATGCTGTCATTTCAATGAGGAGCAGAGCTTTGATTGTTATGTTTTATCACATTTTTCTTATTTAAATCTTTCTCATCAGTGCTTTATTATTGAATACTGCTTTTTATGAGCTCAGTTTTAATGAATCTCTGCTGAAAATGTGTCATTTTAGTAATTTTCATACACAAAAAAGAGTGAAAAGACTGTAAAATTTTACTTTTTGTATTACATATGCTGTTAGACATTGGCAGGGTCCAAATTACATTTTTGGCACACATTAGTGTCACATTTCCGACACACGCTTGAGGTATTCAGCCAATCACAATGCACTAGATAGCCTGCCAATCACAGCTCACTGTGCTTCCTCAAAACGATGAGCTTTGTAGAAATCAACACGTTTTAGAAAGGCGTGGCATGGAGAAGCAACAACATTAATGTACAATATGTCTGGTTCTCTCTCAAGGATTTTTTACCTTCTAGAACTTTTCTAGCCTGACGTTGTCATACTCAATTCTAGTCAGAATTTGAGTCTGATACTGCTCCATTGGGCTATGATTATGAGGCGTGACTCAACCGAAAAATGCCTCTGCACTCAATTGGATAGACCTATGACCAATCAGAGCAACGGAGTGTGTGGCGCATGTTAAAAAATGACGTCTTTTGCAGCCTGACCGAACTGCTAGTTATTTCGCTACAATGACACACATTGTGATTATACTAAGTCTGAGTTAGCGAATGTACATCAACACCTACTATGTTTACAACATTTCATTTATATCACAACATTTAATATTTACTAAGTCATACAGTAAGACTATCTCTTACCATTTGTACATTAGTTGAACTTCATCCACGACGATACCCATTACGTTTGTTTGAAAAATATCGGAGCCTTGCATGTCCCTCCACTTATTCAGCAGCCACGATTCCGGGGTTCCGAAAAGAAGCTGGCAACAACCGCTAATTATATCCATCTCGTTGTGCACCCCGAGTTGCATCGCCGTGATACCCATTTCAGTTGCTTCTTTAACTTGGTCCTCCATAAGTGCGACCAATTTTTGCAGAATCCCGTAGAAAGGATGGTAAAAAATTTGTTTTCGATCAACAAATGCCTTGATCGCGTTTCTCTGTTCCTCTTTTAAAATCAGTGCTCTGTCGATATGTTTTAGAACAGACTCAATGTCAGAATCCACACATCTGAATTCTACAGCAGCAGCCATTTCATTGTAATTAGATTCAACACACGCGCTTTTTGGTGACGTGGTTGATTACACTACGTTACAGTTGATCATATGTCCATCATCGTATAAAGCCCACCCTGACAATTTGATTGGTCGACCGCTTTGGGTCTCGCATAGTAGCTCCTTACCGGAGAAACCCCAGACCAATCTTCCCGTCTTTTGAAATGTTGTGGGCGGGGCTAAGATCGGCTGGCACCCAGGCTAGAACTTTTCCCTCCTGACTAAAAAAGCCAGGAGTTTTTTTCTTCTAGTTTTTTTCAACCCCTAGGGCAGGGGTGGGGAACCCTGGTCCTGGAGGGCCACTGCCCTGCACAGTTTAGTTCTAACCCTATTCAAACACACCTGAAAAATCCAATCAAAGCCTTCAGGATTACTTGGAAATTAAATGCAGGTGTGTTTATTTAGGGTTGGAACTAAACTGTGCAGGACAGTGGCCCTCCAGGACCCAGGGTTCCCCACCCCTGCCCTAGGGAGTCAGCTGACATTGGCTTAAACATGTAGCGGAGGATTTTCTCGAATTTTAGAAAAGAACCGCCTTCTCCACCTTTTTAAAAATGCAATTGCGCAACTCTCCTGATTGACAACTAGGAGGACCAATAGTCTTGATGATCCACCCGGAAAAAAAAATCCTCCGCAATAGCTTTAACTTAGCACCCTCTTCTATATTTTACATTATTACTACGCTCGCTAGAACGGTTTAATCTTAGCCACTGTATTCTGCTGCTTATGTTGTCCATCGATTTTTCTGTGTTTTCTTCTGCATCTATTAATGTAAAGCTGCTTTGAAACAAATAAACAATTGTGAAAAGCACTATTGATATGTAAATATCTGTATGATATGTGTAAAATAATCTGTTTTCTGATCCATAAATCACGCAAAAACACATTGCATTACACCAAATAATGTTCTTTTTAGCACCTTAATAGGGGCTCTTTAATTATTTGAGATGTGTTTTTCATTGCATGTTTGCAGCATACAGTCACTATTGTGTCACTTGCAGCAGCGTACTATGTAAGAAATTAAACAGTTTCTTTTAAACTGCTCAAAAAAGCATTTACACCCTCGTTTTGGTTTATCATTTGACATAATATGTCACTTGTATCTCGCACATAAAGTTCTGTAGAAAAATAATAAATATAAGACATCCTAGATAAACTTTTAATAGAACATTTTCTACTGAGGTAGAAGCTGTTAGAAGATATGTGAGTCACTAAACTTTACAAGCAGACAGAAGATCAGAGGAGGAAAACTCTTCCTGTATATAGACACTTCCATCATTAGACAGTTCTTTAGTGCAGCGCTTGTAGGTTTTACTCATGCTCTTATGTTTAAAAAAAATGTCAGACATGTCAAAGTATTGTTCTTGGCATATTACAGTCAGAAAAAAGTCTACTGTATCTTTCTGTAAGTAATTTTTAAAGTAGTAAAATATGCATAATAGCACAGGGCTGAGTGGTATAGCAGTATATACCATGAAGTAAAATGTCAATTGTATCTGTAACTGTGGGTTCACACCAGACGCGAGTTCCAGGATTTGCGCGAGTAGATTACATACAAAGTCAATGCAGAGACGCGATCAGACGCATCCTCGTGTGGGGCAATGCAAATGACGCGATATGGACGGTGCGTTTGCTGCAAAATGCGCTATTCGCCTCAAACGTGTCTTTGCCCAAGTTGAAAATTTTCAACTCAAGTGAAAAATTTGCATGACATGAAGTTAAATCCCGCGAGTATATCTAGAGTGATGCCCCGCATTTGGTGTGTACGTAGCATGACTGTTTCATTGGACTCATGTGCGTTGTCGTGGATATGTGCCTGAACCAACGCTATTTCACGAGAATTCGTACATATTTTATGAGTTGGCTAATTCGTATTAATTCATGCGACCACATTCCTAAGTTTTGGTATGATTTGCCTTGACCCCTGTGACGTTGGGGTTAGGTGCGGGGTTAGGGGTTCGGTTTTGTTGTTGTTTTTTTCATGAAAATTGCACGTTATTGCACGATTAACTCCATATGAATTCATTCGAATTAGCCAACTTGTAAAATATGTATGAATTCTCGTAGAGCTCAGGCCGCCTGAACCAAAGTGAACTTCTGGTCTGTATTTATTTATTGGTCTGGCTAGTGGCTAAACTGATATCTAAAACAAATACCGTTGAAAATAAAACATTCGTTATACTAAAGATGAGGGGTGACGACGAGCATGGATCACAACTGTGTAGAGAGGTTTGGCAGCCAGTCAAGAATTCAAGGATCTATTTTACACATTAATTTTGCTCAGTGTAATATTATGGAATGTTTTTTTGGTCTTTTTTAAATTAATTAATTAAATTATAAAATAATTAATTAAATTATAAAATAAAAAATAAAATCGCAAAATATGTCCCAAATTTGAAAATTAAATGCTAAAATAAAAATTAGAACATTATATTAAATTATTTCATTTTCATTTTTAACGTGATGAAGCATCATTCTGGACAAATTAAAAAAGAAAATTAAATTGATGATTTGACATTTCATTTTCAATATAATCTTGAGTCAAGACTGACAATATTAAAATAAAAAGTCAAGCTTGAAAAGGAATCTGTAAATACATTTTTAAAAGGGTTTTTATTCATACCCAAGCAATAATAGGGACAAAATTAAAATGTAAAGTTCAGTTTTAATTTTATGTTCTCTTTAAATTATTTGTTTTCATTTTCTTTTTCATTTTCATTTTCATTTTCATTTTCATTTTCATTTTAATTTTCATTTTCAACTAGTATGCAAATTCAATGTTAATCAATGGGTGGCGTTTACTTGCTTAAAAAAAGGGGATTGGCTGAAGCAGTGTTGCCAACTCAGCGACTGTGTTGCTAAAATAGCGACTTTATTGCTACATCTAGCGACTTTTAGGCCCATTTAGACAAACTTAGCGAATGTTTGGATGAATCTTAGCTTCACATCTGTACAGATAGTACTGTGTCGCTTGTACTGGCCCACGAGTGCCGGGTGGCGCTGTTCCGGTGAAATGTGCATCTGGTGTCTCTGTGCATGGAGCTGGGCTGTGTAGGAGCTGACGCGTGGATGAGATTCGCGTACATTGTTTACATTTCAAAGGAGGAACAAACAATAAAAAGTGGCTGGTCCGCTGTTATATATGTGCGTATTTTCACACATCTGATCCGGTGAGGCGTCAGCCATTCGTATCAAATGCATACACATAGCACAGTGTGATTATCGTGCAATACATAATTATGCCAAAATCCGTGAAGGACTGGAGTATCATATGCTCGCAAAATTGGCGTATGTATGGCACTGTAATCACACTGCGTGTTGTTTGTGTGCATTTCATGAAAATGGACATACACAGTGACCAGTCACTTACTTTTGCAGCGGGCACACTGGCAGAGCAGACCTTCAGTCTTTGTGGCATATTTGTAAGTGGTCCTCATTTGTAACGCTGATTTGTGAGTAGGGCTGTGACCGTACGGGATTTTATTTTACCGTGGTGAAGAAGCAACAAAATCACGCGGTTAGACTGTTAGCACAACAACAACCCACCCCATATTATTAAAACAACAAATTATATTAGCAATAACAATGTGAAATAATATGTATTTCTATATGTTAACTTTTGTTTTTTATATATTTTGAATATACTATGATTTATAGACCTTTTATGTCATCGTTTATAACCCATTTTATACAATACATTTCATAGAATATCAACCTGAAAACCTGCAGAAAGAACATGCAGAGTTTAAGATTGTTTCTGATGAGTTGTGCAAAACCTGATTCCTATTTCTTTAGACATTCATTTTCGGTAAACTCTCCGTGAATAGAAACACACTTCTCCAAACATGTTGAAACTCTTAATAATTTATTGTACAAAAATTGGGTTACAAACAATGACAAAAACTGTTCCATAATTGATATTAAACTCAAAAGATATCGAAAATAAATATTATTTAATGTTATTATTGTTAGTATGTTTAATTAGATTTTCTCAAAGTGGATACAAAATGAAATCGACAATTGCATCATTACGTAAATAACTACGCAAAACTTATGGATACTCCAATCATTGCTTTCAGAAATTCGCTTACAGTAGCTCCAGATATAAGCACAGCATTCAACCAAATAACGAGTTGTGCTGTCAGTATACGCGCTCCTGCCTTCATAACGATAGTTGTCATGTTTGCCCATTATAGTTTTAAATTATTATTATGCTATCATTATCATCACCAGCACAGTGCCTGCTTCTCCTTGAACGAGAAAGCTTAATATGCGCGTGGCTCGGACTCCTTGCACATGAACTTTCATGGGCATGGCTCTTACATTTCCTTGCAAAGATGTTGTTATTCGCGCAGGGGTTTAAAACCAGGGAGTGAGTTGGTACAGTTCAAGAAATCAGAGCACTTGGGCATGACGCGCTTTATAAGGTTGCGGCCGTGACATCACCGCAGCTGGCATACAGCAGTGATGCAGTATTACTGTGATATCGTCACAGCCCTTATGTTCAGCTATGGTCAGAAGAACTGTATGTTGTGTCCAGTGCAGTGTACAAAGAAGACTCCGAGAGACTCGCATTTCACAGAGGACGCAAGTTCTGATACTTGTACAGACAACACATAGGCTAAATAAACAGATAATGTTCATTTAAAAGTAAGTGACTGGTCGGTGTATCAGCTCGTTAAACTGACGCCTCACCGGACCAGATGTGTGAAAATACGCACATATATAACAGCGGACCAGCCACTTTTTATTGTTTGTTCCTCCTTTGAAATGTAAACAATCTACGCGAATCTCATCCACGCGTCAGCTCCTACACTGCCCAGCTCCATGCACAGAGACACCAGACGCACATTTCACCAGGACGTCAGCGCCACCCGGCACTCGTGGGCAAGTACAAGCGACACAGTAGCCTATCTGTACAGATATGAAGCTAAGATTCATCCAAACATTCGCTAAGTTTGTCTAAATGGGCCTAAAAGTCGCTAGATGTAGCAATAAAGTCGCTATTTTAGCAACACAGTCGCCGAGCCGGCAACGCTGCTTCAGCCAATCCCCCCTTCCTAAGCAAGTAAACGCCACCCACTGACCAACACTGAATTTGCATACAAGTTGAAAATGAAAACGAAAATGAAAAAGAAAATGAATACGAAAAAGAAAATGAAAACGAAAAAGAAAATTAAATCAAATAATTTAAACAGAACATAAAATTAAAACTGAACTTTACATTTTAATTTTGTCCCTATTATTGCTTGGGCATGAATAAAAAGCCTTTTAAAAAAATGTATTTACAGATTCCTTTTCAAGCTTGACTTTTTATTTTAATATTGTCAGTCTTGACTCAAGATTATATTGAAAATGAAATGCCAAATCATCAATTTAATTTTCTTTTTTAATTTGGCCAGAATGATGCTTCATCACGTTAAAAATGAAAATGAAATAATTTAATATAATGTTTTAATTTTTATTTTAGCATTTAATTTTCAAATTTGGGACATATTTTGCGATTTTATTTTTTACTTTATAATTTAATTAATTCTTTTATAATTTAATTAATTAATTTAAAAAAGACCAAAAAAAAACTTCCATATAATAGTTGATGCACGTTAGATATGATATGTGAACGAAGGTAATTTACTTGTCATTTATTTATCTTGTTAACAGAAATAAACAACTATAAATTGAATCTGTTGTTATTGATTCTATGTGAAAGTCTATTGGAAGTTGCCTTTAGTCCACAAAAGTCGTTTGTTTATGTTGTTGCTGCTGAAACCATCTATAGACTCCATGATGTGCATTTATTTATACTTTTCTTTTTATTATACATTTTGTTTATTTTTAATAATGACTACTGTATACATACATACATACAATAGACTATACATACTATATCTTCTAAAGCCTACAAGAAAAATAACGGAACAAGATTCTGTCTATCAAGATTTCATTTGTTGAAATTAAATCTTCTAACCGTAACTTTAACTTGTCCATTTATTGAAACTATTGTGAGCGTTTAGTTAAAAACCAATTAGTGAATAGCAAATTTGTGCAAGTTTGAAACAATATAAACATGAAGCTGAAAAATATACAGTATATACCGTGTAATGTATTGTTACCATAAAATTAAATTACTAATTTTGTGAAATCAATTTTAGGTCATACTGCCCACCACTAAAAAGATCACCAATGGCAACCAATGACAACCCATGGCTTAATTACACATCATTTAACCATTGAACACTTCCTTTAATGGTCCGTGTTATTATTTATGCCACGATCGCTTCACAAAGCTTTAAACAGCTTGTCAGTTGATGGTCTACTATGTCTTTTTAATGGACATCTAGCTCTTAATGCCCTTTGTGTCGCTGTCACTTCTATGATAACGTATGCAATCTTGTTTGCATGCTCGACAGAATCATTGGCAGCTTAGTGTTTGGTTTACTGCTCATCCATTTGCCTCTGTGTGGTACATATTACAGTGTCAGAGCTGACATTATTTTCTTTTGCAAAAAATCAGGGATGATAGAAACGCATACAGTACTGAGATGGAAAAACGTCTTTGGGCTCGAATAAAACATGTTTGTTCTTGTAATAATGTATTTATAGCGCACAAATAATCCCTGTTCTTACTGATGGAATGAAATGTACAAACATGCACAGCACAGAAAGTAAAATGTACACGGGAAGACTGCAATATTTACAGAAACGCTTTTTTATAAGAATAAATTTTGTTGATGATACATAAAGCTGACTGTGAAAGTAAACAGCGACAGTATAAATGACTCTGTTGCCCATGGAAATGACAAAACGGCCTAATACGCACAAGAAACAATGTTATCGCGCACAATAAAAAATAATCACTGTGTACTTTGCCTCGACAATAAAATTCATCTTATTTTCTAAATGGACCATTTTTGCTCGGCTACTAAAGCCTGTGATGGAAAACGGCAGCAGTAAGTTAAGCGTCTGTTTCCCCCGTAAGGACCGTAACCGCAGAAAAGAACGAATTAATAAATAATGCATGAAGAATAAACAACGGCCCACCTGAGGGCTGTTGTTTAAATGTAAATAGCGAGCTGTGAGAGAAGGCGTGGTGGGTTCAATTACCAGTTAACTTGGCCTGCTTTAATCATTGTAATGTTTGATTTACTGTATTGTGTTGAGGCTGTTTGGAAAAGTTTGGCAACAGACTGCGGCATTAGTACAGCAGACTGATCTGAGGTGAACGTTGAAACTTGTTTTACCTTGACAAACATTTACTTATCGTCATTCCTCTTCTTCATTAAACACTCAGCACGGCGGTCCCTTGTCTTTTAAACGCAGATGAGAGACAGCCTGACGTTTACTTATGATGGGCTTAAACATTCTCCAGTTGGATTTTTCTCATTTTTTCTTCTCTGTAATCAAATCTTGTTCTTTTTATCCACAATGACTGTTTTACTGCAGATAAGAGCTGATAAAAACATGGGACATAGTCTAGACTAGGGTTGATAGAGGTTTATTCCAATAAAAGAAGTATTTATTAGACTGTAAAAGTGTTGTTTTTACTTGACTGAACATCTTAAAATGTTTTTTTTTTCAGTTGGTGTAACTTGATTCAGGTTGATTCAGTCATATATTTTTGACATGAACAAAACCAGTTCGTTTAGATGTTATCATGTGGAAGCACAGTTCTTGGGTTATTCGTTCGTGTCTGATTTGTGGTTTCTGAAGAACTCTTCCTCTCTTGTATTAGGATGTGGTGTTTTATTAAAGCTTATTCTTTGAAAGCTCATGCCGTCTGCTGTCAGCAAATTCCCCTGCAGTCGAAATTTGAATTATGATTTTAGAAGTGCAGTAATTATAAATCGACATTATTTATTGATACCTGAAGGGGAATTCATATTCAGAACAGTAGCGATATCAAACACACACAATACATTAAACAAGATGAAACGTGAAGACCACCGTCGTATTCTTGGGATTTACTAACAGGTCTTTGTGGTTGTAAACATGTGCGGAGTCTCTGTAGATGTTGGTTTTGGCACATGTTGCAGTACCAGCAGCAGCCTACAGGTTGTACTAATATCAGATTGTATTTTTCCACTGATCTTGTGGTGTGGCTGGTTTTATTGCATTTCGAAGTTGCGGAAGATACTGTGACCCTGAATCTTCAAGCTACAAACAACAAAGAAGAAAGCTTATTGTAATCAGAGCTCAACAATGAAGATCTAAATTTGCAGTACAAAAACTTCACATTTGCATCCACTGAATTGGTAGCAGCAGAATTGAACATGAATTGTTTTGTGTTTTTTTTACCTGAACTAAAAGAATAAACCAAGTGCAAGACAGTACAGGATCTAAGGAAAATAATAGTGGCGTAGTGTTGTATAAGGCTAAGCTGCTTGTTACTGTAAACTAAACTACAAGTAGCTGAACTAAAGGTGTACTAAAGTTAATAGAGCTATTGTTGGCAGTACAGCATTCAGTGTTTTATGTTACAAAATGGTGTCTGAAGCGTAAAGATTAAACAAAGCTTACTCTTTAGTATATATTCCTGACACTCTCTTTGGATCATATTTCTGAAAAATTCCAAGCAAGCATTTCTCACGGTCCATTGAGTGACAGCTCAGGTACACCGCAGCACAGGGGGAATACCTGCTGTAAAGCTATACTTTACCCTGACTGCTTTACTCTTTAAGCGTCACAGGAAGTGATACTAACACAATGACAAACAAAGGTTTTTCAATGCCCAGTATACTTGGATCGGCCACTATGCCTACTGTCTTTTAACATACAGATATTTTATGAAACACTATGCAGCTATGCTCCTGTAAGCTGTAGTGTAAGTTGCTCAATATCATATCGCATTGCATGTTCTTTTTAAGCAATTGTCATCAAGGTATCCCATGTACATTTCCAATATTTCCACATTGCGTAACTTAAAGGGGAGGTTTAATGCTATTTCATGCATTCTGACTTTAAGAGTGTTTTCACACCTAGTTCGTTTGAGCCCTCCAAACGCTCTCAGATTAGTTCAGGGTGTATATGTGAACAAACCAAGTGATCTCAGACTCCCCTAAAAGGACCCAGAAGTGAACCGAACTCAGACCACATCAGAAGGTGGTCTGAGTACGGTTTGCTTTTGGGTTCTTTTGTGGTTCTATTTCTTTTTGATATGTGAAATCAATGAGGTCCCGGTCCGCTTTGCGTGTCGTTTGGACATTGTATCAAAATCAACTGCTGCACAGAAAGCTGGGGTCGGAGTTCTTATGAAGTTGTGATGTGAACAAGAAAAGGTCTGAGATCACTTCAGTTCTGAAGAGGACCACAAAAAGAACTGGGTCCTCTTTTGAGTCCACTAGATTGTGAACACCAAAAGGACTGAGGTCACATTCAGCTAGTTCCTTTTCTGGTTCACTTTAAGTGAACTGGGTTTGGTTCTTTTAAAATGAACTATATGTGAAAACACCCTAAGAGTTGTAGTCCTCATGCTAAACATAAGCAAAGTGTCAAAAAAGCAGTTGAGCTTGAGAGTATTTCTGAGTCAAACTCACGCCTCCTTTTTCGTACAAGTTTCGGAAAGTTTTTTTCAAATGGGGGTATGCGTTACGACTGATTGACCCCATATTGCTTTTATGGGCCTTAACCTCCAGAAATGCACGCTGGCCCTGCACGTCAAGTGAGAGCGAGAACGCGCATTAGCATTGCTCCGTCGAGTAGAATTCACCGGTATCACTGCACAGCACGCAACAACTTTGTTTTAGCACGATAGTTTGACAAAAGAAGTGTGTTTTTGGATGTAAGGAGAAGAAAACCTTATTTAGCTTTCCCCGTCGTAAGACAACAGTAGATGCAGTTCGTGTTTCCCGGACAGCAACGTAATTGCGAATGAGTTTGTTTGTTCGCTGGCTGTATTTCGGAGAGAATTGCTTTACAAACAAGGCTCAGTTTGACGCCGGATTTTACACTTTTTTACAACTATTGGAGCGGTCAAAACTTTAAAAGACCCCGTTTAGGAGTCACAACCACAGGCGTTAGTAGGATTAATTACCTGATAGAGACGTCCTGGCGTAATCGTTGCTGCTATTGTTCCTATTCGTCCATTACTGACGTATAATGTAAGGCTGGTTATTTAAAAAAAAAAAAGTTTAAAGTTTGATTTCCATCTATGTCGGCTGTAAATCCAAAAGTAGTATCCGAAGCTGCGCGTACTCTTAACTCTTCAGCTCCGCCTACCGCACGCCTTAAAGTGTTCCACCTTTTATGCCAAAAATCGGAAAGGCTGTTTTTTCTTTTATAAATCTGACTAAGCGAAAGACTCTTTGGACATATGAATGATGAAATACTACTCTCTATATAAGCAAGATTAACATTAAATTGGCAAAAAGGTCTTGTGTTATGTCAGCTTTAATCTCATCAAATCAGTCAAGTCAAGACAAACCCACTATTGATATTCGAGCATATTGTGTTGTGTTCCACAATTCTCGGTTATACACTACACGTTTTTGGAAATGTAATATGTCATCCTGGTATACTGTAAATAGAAAATGTGGCACAATTTGCATACTTGTAAAAGTTATATGTCAAAATGTTATTTTGAATAAGCTTCAGGCTTTCTTTTAGCCATGGTTCCTTGAGTGGACAGAGTCTGACCCCACATCCGATCTCCCAATGCAACCGAAGAACTTCTCCACTTGAAGGACTGGAAATGCGTAATCTCTATTCTCCTCTGTGACAGCTGTGTCAGATGCAGAGGCGCGCTTTACTCTGATCTCCTGGAAGAAAAGAGCACACAGTGCTTTTCCCCTAATGCACACACCCTCACGTCCGGAATATCAAAGCTTCGGAGAGCCGAATGAGTTTGGAGTCATCGCTTCCTTTGCCCAAGGAAACTTCTCTTGTGCACTTGTGTCAGAGGCGAAATCGGGGATGATTTCACTTTTAAGCTGCAGTATTAGTTGAAGATTTAGTTTTTTCCTTGAGGGCTGCGCACACTGTGACTCTTGACAGTCGAGAGGTCATGTTCCAACAGGGCCTGAAGGTAAATATTGAATGGTTGTCATTGTTGGGTTGGCGTAAGGTGCGTTTGGCAGAGAGCCCGGAGGCGTATTCAGCCCTAGTACCGTATGAGAGAGACTGATCGCTTAATCAGGGTGTAAAGCCGAAACGGTGGAAAACAGCATGGAAAGGTCATTAGGTCAGTTGGAGGAAACTAATCCCTTGTTTCCCACCATCTAATAATGGCTGGTGTTTATTAAGTGAGGAAGTGTTGGACTGGTTTATTCATAAGACCGTGCGCTCAGCTGGCTGACTTGGATTTCTTGAGGAATGCATATTATGTTATACACCTTTCTTTGTGTGTCTGCTATTATGGAGGAGAAACGGGAAAGGTGAGCAGTATTGAAGGGGACATTTCACAAGACTTTTTAAGATGTACAATAAATCTTTGGTGTCCTCAGGGTACGTATGTGTTTTAAGTAAGTTTTAGCTCAAAATACCATATAGATAATTTATTATAGTTTGTTAAAATTGCCACTTTGTAGGTGTGAGCAAAAATTGTGCCGTTTTTGGGTGTGTCCTTTAACATGCAAATGAGCTGATCTCTGCACTAAATGGCAGTGTTGTGGTTGAATAGTGCAGATTAAGAGGCGGTATTATCCCCTTCTGACATCACAAGGGGAGCCAAATTTCAATGACCTATTTTTTCACAGGCTTGCAGAGAATGGTTTACCAAAACTAAGTTACTGGGTTGTTCTTTTTCACATTTTCTAGCTTAATAGAAGCACTGAGGTCCCAAATATTTGCACTTAAACATGCAAAAAGTCTGATTTTAATGATATGTCCCCTTTAAGAGTTTTTTTTTGAACAAAATAAAAAATGGTGAACTAATGAAATTTTATTGCACCGTATTCTTTCAAGATAATATACAGTCTTAATCTGTTAAATCAATGTCTTAATTTTGTGTTTGCACGTGTATTAAATTTAATGGCTATGATACCACTTAGCTCTTGTTTACTTTGAAAGAACATTGTCTTCTTTTTGATTTAATGAGGACATTTTTAAATCATTTGGCCTTCACAAGTATTACTAAAGGGGTGTACATATATTCACAAGGCAAGAAAGAATTGTTCGCACAGACATTGGTAAATCTAAAGAGACCGCGGTTGGCTGGTTTAGAGGAGTTTGGCTCTTTAAACGTACAAAATGTAATGTTTGCATGTGAAAGCTGAAAAATGCTGCCAGGGTAGGAAGGCATCAAGGCACATCCAAATCCAATGTTTGCTTTTAATATCCCACAATGTTGTGTGTGTGCATCTGTGGTGAAGGTGTTTGGTTGAGCAGGGTCAAGCTTGAAAAATTAAAATTTATGAGAAAATAGTTGGAGGACAGTTTCTTTATAAATGTTTCTGTATAAAAAAGTTTTATCTTTTAGCAACTTTTAATTGCATTTCAACCAAAATTAGTGTTGTAGTTTTAAAAATGTTCGATTTGTTTATCACCAAAGCATGCTTTATATTTCAAATATATTTTCATTAAGCTATCTTTGACGTCTGTCTGAAATTGTTTCCTGAGGTGCTTTTGTGTGCAAACACTGCCAGTGAAGTCATTGACTCTTGGGGTCAGTGAGGCAACAAGTCAACTGCTTAAGCTTTTGTATGCGGCCCTTATCTAAAACTCCATCAATAACCATACCGGAGAGACTGTCCCAGCTGTCCCAACCAATCAGGACTCATGATTAGCTCGTTAAATTGTATATGCTTTGGATTATAATTTGTCCCCAGCTACAAGTATTATCAATAATAGAAATGTACTGTAAAAATGATGCAACTGTACTTAAATTTTGCAACTGTACTGTACTCATTTTGTTTGCGGCATGTTTTTGCTGCATGTTCTTTAAAGGCATACTCCAGCCAAATATCAAAATTACCCTGTGATTTACTCACCTTCAAGCAATCTAAGATACATATGTCCATAATAGGGATGGGCACGAGTACTCGATTGCTCGAGTACTCGAACTTGGCATCGATAATCGATCACGAAAACGATGATCATGTGGGTTAGTTTATTTATTTATTTATTGGGTATTTGGCGGCATTTGGATGTCTGGTTAGCGTAAGCGCATGTGGTAGCATTAACATTACATCTTGACTGAGAACAGGTAAGGGGATGACACGACACAGCTAATCGCTAAAATTGTACCAAAAGACTTAAAGCTGGTTACTGTTATGAAGCTTGAGCTTTGACTGGACGTGTTTAAAAGCGCACTGTTTATGATGCACATCCACAAAGGGAGTTAAACTTTCTGTACATAACTTAGTTGAAAACTTAGTTGAAGTCTTGCATTTTATGCAGAGAGATGCACGTTGTACATTCATGTTGTATAAAGGCTTAATATTATTTATTGCTTCACTTCATCACGAAGCTTTTCCTGTAAGAGGTTTCTGTTAAAAACATTTAATTCATTAATAATCTATGTGTTCATTGTTCTGTCATAGTTTCTTCAAAATTAAGTTTTATTTGAGTGTTTTTAATCAAAATATTTTCATTTTCACCATGACGTGTCATTTTGCCCCGCCCCCAGTGAATCGAGCACTTGTTCTTCAGACCTATGGATTAATCAAAATGAAAAAATATATAAATGCACATCCCTAGTTCATAATCTCTTAGACGAGCACATTTTGAGTTATTTCAGTAAAAGCGCTTGCTTGCCAAGTTCTATAATGGTAGAAAACAAGGATCAGGGAGCAACTTTTGACTTTAAACCACAAAAAAGGCATTAACCATCCACGATAATCCACACAGCTCCAAAGAGTTAATAATAGGTCTCAATGCAATTTTTTTTTCTTTTGAAAAATTTACATTTCAAACTTTAACTATGTTAACTAACTTTCATTAACGACACCATCTTAGAGTTTAAGTGTAGTGAGTGTTGGTTGCCATGGGTACATTGTGCAGTGAATCTCGTGAATTGTGTGCCAAGATGGTGTTGTTACCGGAAGCTAGTTATAGTTATAACGTTTAAAATATGAATATTTTTCTTACAAGATTGCATCGATTACCAGCAAAAGATCTGTATTAACCCCTTGGAGCTGTTTGGATTACTTCTGTGAAGGATGGATGTAGTTTTTTAGTCAAAAGTTGTTCCCTGATCCCTATCTTCTACCGTTATAAGCTATGGAAAAGAAAGGACATTTTCTAAACAATTCCAAATGTGTTTGTGTGACAGATGATGGACATAGTGAGTAAATCATAGGGTAAACTTGATATTTGGCTGGAGTATCGTTTTACAAAACAGAATGAAAGTATTCTGTAATGAAGGTAACAGCTTTCAAATCATAATGATAAAAAATCTTTTTTACTCATAGCACATACAAAAAAACCCTAAATATCCCAATGCCAGTTCTTTTTTTTTGTAAGTATTTAATGAAAGAAATGAATATGTTTGTAACAACTATATTTATTCAAAGTAAGAATATACTGCATTATAATTTAACCCCACTGTTGTACAGGTCTACACATTACTCACAAAGGACAATGGTAGTATCACGGTTTTTTGTAGATGAAGATAATATGTGATTTTGAACATATCAGGGTAGTGTAGATTTATATGAACATAAATACTGTGATACATGAATATGGTAATACCATGGTCAGGGCCATTGCTGAAATTTATTGGACCAGGACCAATTTTAATGGGTGGCCTCCTCTGTCAAGGGCCTTTGTTTAAATGTATAGAGCACAGGACAGGTGGCTCCGCTCAATAAAAGGTCTTTAGTGAGTTCCTTTTGTTCTTGAAGGTAGTGTACATAAAAATGCTATGATATTACTATATAGTAAAATCACTTTAATACGATAATTGTTAACAAAATAAAGAAACAAAAGCATACACTTTGTTGCATTTAGCATTTTTTGTGTGTGTAGACCTCTGTGACAGATCCATTTAAGAAGGGGAACAGAAGAAAAATGCATTTGTCAGAAAAGAGACCCAAAACTAAAAAGAGCGGAAATGTTTTTGCGATAAGCACGCCTCCAGGAGCACTCGGCTGGCCCTTGGTGATTAGAGACACGCTGGAGAGCATCCAGAACACGTCAGGCTGACCTTGACACGTGCTTCATCATTCTGTAAGCATGTACTCTAGAGAGGCTGAGAGCTCAGGAGTGGATGACACAACAGGCTGTGTAATCACAAATTACATCCTTTCCCCCGACGTACTGTACTGTTGAGTTACCGCAACTTGCCCGGCCGTCCGTTTATACATTTGAAATTGAAGCGCTGAGTCTGTTTATTAATCTTTCAACATACCCCGCCGTACAGAGTTCATGCCAAGTCTGCGCGTCTTGGTCCGTGGTATGAGCTCTGCCACATGCTATCTGGTCAAAGTCATGCATGCTAGTGAATCCTAATGCTGTATTTATTGACTCGGAGCCTGAGATTCTTAACCATACAGGCCTGCCAAAGGTTATCAGAATCAATACGCAATAACCGTAATTGCCCGCTCAGCCCAGGTAACAAAAGAGTAAAGGAACAATCATGCAGATTTCTTGACCGCAGGTTACCGGGGCGCTAATATTAGTGGAGACGGGGTCCGAGCATTTTTTTGAAGGTTGGATTAGCTCCCTAGTTTGGCTGCCATAACCTTGACGGAAAGTGCCGGTTTGCAAAAGTAGGAAAGAACGTGTCTATTTTTACCAGCAGGATGGAAAGAGAGGAGGACAGACAGAGCTGATTAGAAGATAAGAGACCACGCTGAATATCTTTAGCACCTTTTTACAGGTTTGTGTCAGTTTTGAGGCAATGCAAGACCGTCTGGAGGTGGGAAATGAAGGTTTCTCTCATCGTGGTACTTTAGAAGTGTGACAGTCACACTTTTCCTGAAAGCTGTAAATTGGTTTTAACACTAAACTTCCCACATTAATTAAACGGGGATGCTTTGTGCTGGAGTGGATTTGCACTCAAAAGATGAATTTTTTACTCGCTGCTGCATGACGTACATCATTTATAACTGCGTGAATGGATGTACAGTCCTTCACACGGAGAGTCTGGCCGTCTGGTCTTTCTTTCGTAAACATACGCAGACATTAAAGCTCTCAAATGTTAATTTACAGAATTTCTATAAAAAATAAACACTTTTTAAGAGGAATAGGCTTTATGCCCAGCTGCACTACTTCCTGAACTTCAGCCAGCTCCTTGTTTCCTGTCTGCTATTATTGGACAAACTGATTAATCCAGGTGTGTCTGATTATGGTTGTTGTGACTACTGAGGTCAGGAACACCTGGATTAATCAGTTTGTTTGTGACTACTGAGGTCAGGCACACCTGGATTAATCAGCCTGTCCAACAATGGCAGACAGGAAACAAGGAGCTGGCCAAAGCCCAGGAAGCAGTGCAGCTGGGCACAAAGCCTATTGGACATAGCAGAATCTAGTTCTGGTTTGTGTGGTCCCGCATAGCCTGCATTCTGGGATTGCATTTATTAATAATACATGTGATTGATATCTTTTTATTTATAATTTAACTATGAATGTCTGTAGTTATAGCAAATGGTCATACATTATCGTACACATATTTTTATATAGGAGGAACGTTATGGTTCATGCATTTGGATTGTGTGTTTTCAACGCTAGAATCTGTAAATAACAGCAAATTGATTATTTTTGACATGATATGAATGCACAACTTTCAGTAAGCAAGAAAGTTTGTTCAATCATAAATTATATATTTCATTAATATTTAATAAATGTTGCATCATGGTAAACTGACCTGTTAAAAAAATTTTATACTGAGTTTGCATAAAGTGGTTATGACTAGGGCTGTGCAAAAATATAGATACAGCTAACTATAGTGTGTCGGTATTTCAATCTCTACTATCGATTTTTTTTTTTATCAAATCTCTCTGTGTGCGTCAAACGACCTCCTCCGCCGCTGCTGTAGTTGTCGCTGTCCAGCTGTCTATCATATACAGCCATTCAGCCAATGTCTCAGAAGTTAGCGGGATTGAGAAAATGGCAGAAAATGTAAAAACACCTGCAGCTTTCAAAGCTGACGCGTGGAATCACTTTGGCTTAAAAAAAGTAAAAAAAAAAAAAACACTATGTTTTTTTATATTTTTGATAAAAAAAGAAAAGGTATTGCAATGTATCACAACATGCAACGTATTGCACCGTATCACGATACACCGTTATCATGGGCCAATGTACCGTGATATGTATCGTACCGTGAGCCCCTTGCCAATACCCAGCCCTAGTTATGACTATGGGGCAGTTTCCCGGATAGGGATTAGACTAGTCCTAGACTAAAATAAATGTAAGAGCTGTCCAAAATGAAAACAACTGGCACTGACATATCTTAAAATACATCAGTGCCCTTTGTTTTGCCTCAAAATACAAGCAAGTAATGTTTTTAGTAAGGCATGTTTGTTAAAAATAGTTATAATTAAACTAAGGCCTAGTCCTGGTTTAAGCTAATCCCTGTCTTGGAAACCATCCCTATGTGTTTGTCCTCACTAGTCGGAAGGCTTGAACATCAGCCAGGCTGTTTTGCTTTAAATCTAAGTGTTAGGGTTTAGAGGTCGGGGTAGGGTGCATTTACTGTACTTTAAATCCATGTCATTAGATTTAAAAGCATTGAAGGCTTATGAGATCTCTGAAACTTGTGTCCTGCAGTGGTTCTACATTGACACTGAGATTATCGTTATTGATGTTGTCAGTAAAAAACCTCCACGGAGAGCAGTTTTTACTTTAACATCAACATTTGAGCAGACTTAAATATGAAGAGACATACTGTAATAAAACAAACATCACAGGAGATGGAGAGCGAGAAATTAATACAGACAAAAAAATGACAAAAATGCATTATGCGTTTTCTTGCTGAGCTGATGAGCGAGCTCATAGGAAGGAATGTTTTTCTTTGTCTGATTAGACTCGAGTGTTTAATTTTGTTCAGGTCAAGAACACCCAAAAAGGACATTTTACATTCCTTAATGCCTCATATTGGGGCACACACCCGCACACATCAAGTGCGGGTTAAGATCCCTGCTGTACATTTGATGAAGCAAAATTACCCCCGGCATCTGTCTGCATTTTGGATTTAGCAACACACTGCTTTACTGTATTCTCAAACTTCTTACTTGTGTGTTCACGTGTGTTCAGCCTGGTCTTGTTTTACAGTGGAAGTAAATGAGGTTGTTAAATGGTTCCCTGCTGACCTCTATAAGGTGTTTATAAGGCTAGAGTTCACATTTGGAGTTCATTGATGCATTGACATGAAGTCAAGCGTCAATGAGGACTGCGGTTTAGACATCTATACTGCCATTTAATGGTTTTAGAAAGATACTGAGTACAAAATAGCAAGTGATAATAATGAATGCACAATAAATCGATGCCTTACTTTATCATTAACCCTGAAAAACAAAGAATCCCACAACAGTTCCTTATGTCGCTTGCATAGTTTTTGAGTATGCACGCAAAGACAGGCAATTTAAGCCCGAGGGAAGTTTTTATTTTTTCTGTCATGCATTACCATTTGAAAGGAAGGTCAAATGCACATCTGGCAAGAAACTCATGTACAGAACTTAATCACAAGAGAACCCCTGTCATGGCCCTGACCTCCACACACACACACACACACACGCACGCACGCACACACACACGGAAGTCAGTATATCATCTCCATCAGTTTTATTCATCAATTCGGCTATCATCACTGCATGATTCCTGCATGTTAAAGTAGACACACAATCTTATTTTTATCTCTGTGAACCGTTTCCATGTTAGTTTATGATCAATGAGGGGATCAACTGAAGGACGATAGGTTAAATATTTGTAGAGTGGAGGACAGATCAAATGAAAGGAAAGCTATATACAAACCTGTAAAGGTTTAAGTGTGTGCATGTGCGTGTGAGAGACAGAAAGAGACTGAGAGAGAGAGAAAAATTGAAATTAAAGGAGAGAGAGAGAGAGAGACCGAGAGAGAGAGAGAGAGACAGAAACAGAGAGAGAGATTTGTCTTTCTTATTATGTCCATGTTTATTATTACAATTATTGGCACATTTAGTCTTAATTTTCTTCTTCATTTTATTTAATAGCTCTTGCTTAATATAATATTGATTCATTCACATGAATCAATTTTCTCAAATTGCTAATTGTTAATTTCCAATTAAGACCTCTGACTGAGTCTCGGATGAGCTGCTTTAAAAGTCATTGAAACATATGCCATAGGCTATGTATTATTTCTATAGTGTTGAACATATGGATAATACACCCAGTCAGTAGTAAACATTTTTGCTATGAAGTTTAGGGTACACCAAACAGTCCAGGAAAGATTTAGGGGTTTTCCCACAAAGAAATATCTGCATTTCACCTGCGGTAATTTTTTTTATCTGTCTAGCATTGCCTGTTTACACAATCTAAGGTCTTAGTGACACCATCAGCAATGTTGTTTAATATATTACAAATTGATTGAAGAATGATATACACTATTGTTTAATACACTAAATATACCACATTAACTCCAGTTAACTCCAACATGATCCCACATAGTTCCGTGGTATAGTCACTGAATATTTTGCTCATTTCAGGGATGTCACTGTCACGGATCTCCGCATTTTTCCTTGTCCGTACCACAGACTTTCTTTTCCATGTCAGTTTTACTTATTGGTTACTAGGGCTGCCACTTTTGAGAAAAATCTAATTCGAATGGATATCGAATATCATGCAATGTATTCAAATATATTTGAATATCTAGGTGCCCCCCGCGCGCATAAAAAAAAGAGATTAAATCACAAATTTATAAACAATGACAGTCATAAACAGGACTGTCTGGATTACTTTTTTACTTAATGTTTGAAACAACTTATGAATAACAACTTATATGAAAAAAAAAGATTCAGAACAGGTACCAACAATAACGTGACAACTTAAACAGCAGCAGGAGTAGGCATATAGCCAAGCCCAAACGGAATCCGTGCACGCAGATTTCGGCGGAAAACTCAGCAGTTCCACAGATTTAATGCCCGTCATTGACAAGCACACATATCCCGCGCTTGAGCGTGTTTGTGAGAAGTAATCTCATTGACAACAAGCACACATACATATCCAGTGCGTTTGTATACAAATACGAATATTTTACGTCATGTTCGAATCCATATTCGAATATCGAATAAAAAGTGACAGTCCTATTGGTTACTCAATTGTTTTCCCTGTTTTTGAACCATTTTCGCATGGGTTTGGGGTTAGATTTGGGGTTTGGGTTAGGATGTCACTTTAACTATTGGTTTTTCCTCCTAAGACCCGAGCTTTGGTTTGTCTTTTTTCCACTTTTCTTCCAGCTATTTGGGGTGAAGACGAACCAATAAATATAATAATCAAATATTTTTCGTTGAACATAAAGCAGTGTAATTGCCCACGTTTGTGTACAACAGGTTCCAGTTACACAGAATTAAGTATTATGGTGCAAATAACAAAAAAGTGATGTCCACATATGTGGCCATCCAGGTCTTGGATTTTTAAACAGTTGTCGCCTGACGTTAGGGTTAGAGTTGGGTTTGGGTTAGGATGTCATTTTATGTTACAGAAAGTCGTTCTAACCCCAAACGCACGTGAAAATGTTAAGAAAATAGGAAAAACTATTGAGTAACCAATACGTGAAACTGACACGGAAAAGAAAGTGACAATGACACGGATAAATGAGCAAAATATTCTGTGACTATAACACGAAAATTAGTCAGATCATGTTGCCAAATAGTGTTGTTATTTGTATTGTACTGATTTGGCAATACGAATGTACAATTTATGCTTTGATTGACAGATACAGACATTTATGTAGTAAAAGACTGTTATTCTGTAGGTCAGTTGGTAGAGCTGAGCATTGCATTAGCAATGCAAAGATCACGGGTTCAATTCCCAGCCAACAAATATGCTAATAAAATGAATACCCCATGTGCACCGCAAGTCGCTTTTTTATAAAAGCGTCTGCTAAATGCATAAATGTAAATGAAAAAACACACCGAGAGGAAGAAAGAGTAGAAGAACAAAGCCATTTTTCAGGACACTAACAGTCATGCCCAATGACACTCTGCACTGTGTCTGTGTGTGAAAGAGGGAGCTGGTACGGCTCTTACGCTCCTTTAGTTGCACATCGTCAAGGCCGTAGAGCTGCTTTATGAGGCGTTAGATCTATCAGAGGTTCCCGGCTGCAGCTTTCAACTCCAACAGCCTCTGATCTTAAGTGTTTTCATTCAACAACTTTTGCTCTTTTAGATCATAAAGACTCCCACTCTCGCTGTAGCTATGAATGTGTTTTTTACCATTTGCGCTTGGAAAAAAACTATGCAGTCCATTATAGAGACGCTCATTCGCCGTTATTCAGCTGAAACCTTGAGCACATTGTCATTAGCGTTCAACTAACGTTGAAATGAGCATCCACATTCTCCTGCTTTTCACTGTCTGCCCTCAATCATTGCATACTTGCGTTGTTTTTTCATTTATCATGGTGCACATTGTGTTGACTATTGGCTCGCTCTCAGCAATTAGCATTGTAATTTTTTCAGAATTGCTAAATTATTTTTCACTAATCCTGCCAGCTAAAATATGCTGAGTTAATATTACTGAGAATTAATTTTTGAGCAACCCAATTACAGTCTTAAAAGCGTTTCCTGCATTGAGTGAATTTTTACTGGCAGTCCTATCAAGCGCACACGGTGCTGTCAAATGAACTGAGTGCTTGCTACGATAGCTCAAGTGCTGTCGCGTGTGACAGCGGCATTAGTGATGTACTGTCAGGACCCAACAGTACTTCAGTGAAGATTCGTGAATATGATATTTCAGCTCTTTGACCATTTGAGCTGTAATGTGTGTTTGTTCATACGCTGTTAGGCTTTGAAAAACCTTCTGATTCAGAGATGGTATTGTGGTCATCCTCTCATCTCACTGTTGATCTCACGTTTGTATTTTTGAGTGTAAGTGAACATGTGGAGGTCCTTGCGGGGCTCTGACATCATGTTGATATATTAGTGTGTGTGTGTTTTGGGTTGGAAGGTTTCTCATTAAATGGATGGGTGTACCTCTCCATGGAAATTAACCATCTCCCACAGCCAATAAATGTTTTTTGAGTCCCGCTGACTTACACAATATTGCTCTGGTTTCATGGGGCAATTACATTCGTTCTTGTGAACCACGCCTGAAAGATCTATACGAGTTATGTTAACTGTGTGTTGTCTTGAATCTTTGGCATTATCTGTTTGATTGCTTTAGGTATTTTGGTCTCACTA
This sequence comes from Misgurnus anguillicaudatus, assembly GCF_027580225.2. Taxonomy (NCBI): domain Eukaryota; kingdom Metazoa; phylum Chordata; class Actinopteri; order Cypriniformes; family Cobitidae; genus Misgurnus; species Misgurnus anguillicaudatus. The sequence goes on from NC_073353.2 coordinate 22,331,963, forward strand.
AAATCATTTAAGTGACAATTCAGCCGAGACAGTTCCGCCAAAGAAGAGCCCGACAGCACCGAATTGACTTTGATTGCCTGAAGAGGTCTTACTAAAGTGCCTTTGCTGCAAGTCAATCCATTCTGCGTTGGCGGGCATCCTGGTAATGTCCTCGAACATCTATGCTCTAAAGATCACATTTTTTAATGTTTACAGACTCTTTGATCTCCGCTCATGTGCTCAGCAAACCTGGAGACCCCAAATAGAAAGAAAGCTTAACTTTCTTTGATAAAGTGATACTTTCCGTTTACATTACTTTAAACGTACAAACCATCTTACACTTTTCCGGCATTTTTTATACTTTTAAATTTTATATTTTACATATATAGTACTGTGGTAATGTCTTAGGCCACCAGGCTACCATTAAATTAGTTGTTTTTGCAATTGTAAAGTGATCATATATAATTATTTCTTAGTCTCTTTATTAGAATATAACCAGAAATACAGGAAATGTGTATATAGTATTAAAAATTGTATAAAAAATATAAGCTGACATCTCAAGTATTTAGGGTAAACTCTCCATCCACTTTAGCAATAGCAGGCAGCTGCAGGATCTCTTAAACCTAAATGAAATTAAATCCTATTTTCTAATTCTAATTGAACGACTTCAGGACTTCAGTCTCCTTAAAAAAAGCTCAAGATGTGTTTAGTGCCACGAGAGGTCACACTAAATACTGACTGATGCCTGAAGAAGACATTTAGTTCTGAAAATTTTGTTTTTAATTTTGTGTACAATTTCCTGTATTTTCTGTTTGTATCTTAAAAAATAGTAAAAAATAAATATAGATGGACATTAAAACTTTGCTAAAACAACAAAGCTGGTGATGGTGGCCTAAGTGCTGTATATTTTCCAATTTTAAATGTTAAAATATGTTATTGTATGAACTAACATAAACCAACAATGAAAAACAAAACATTTATAAAATGATATATTTTTATTGTTAGTTTATTATATGTGACCCTGGACCACAAAACCAGTCATAAAGGTCAATATTTTGAAATGTATATACATATACAACAATCATTAATATACAACAGATTTATATATCTGAAGGATGAATAAATAAGCTTTCCAATAATGTATGGTTTGTTAGGATAGGACAATATTTGAGTGAGATGCAACTATTTGAATATATGGAATCCAAGGGTGCAAAATAAAAATCAAAATATTGAGAAAATATTTTAAAGTTGTACAAAAGTCCTTAGCAACACATAATACTAATGATAAATAAGTTGTTGATATTTTTTCAGTAGGGGGTTTACACAATTATATTTACTATGATTTTTGACATAAAAATTTACCCTTTTTTATTTTGTCCCATACAATACAATGTATTGTTGACTGTTGCTACAAATGTCCCAATACTTATGACTGGTTTGTGGTCCAAGTTCACGTATACTGTATATTGCATTAACTACTTTTAATGTATAGAATGTATATTAACATATTTAAATCAAGTGTTAAGTAACTTTTGTTAGCAGTTTTTTGCATTGTTTTTTTTTAGATGTAGACATTTATGGATAATTACTTTTTTTCTTTTTGGTTTATATAATTGATGTGCTTTTTCTTTTTTGTGTATTGTTTTGAGTTATAAGAAGCAAGATGTATGAATATTTGGAATGAGGGTCTTTTATTGTAAGCTTTGGGTTGTGGAGAAGGGGTGGAATTAAATAAGCTATTTTCTTCTTCTCACTCCTTTTCAAACAGGCAAAGGACATTGAATATAGTTAAAAATTAAAATAATTTGTTAATTATTACGATTTTACGTTTGTGTGATTTGTATACTTGAATTTATTTTCTTGTTTGATGTTCTTTTTTTTGCATAAATTTTAAATAAATAAATAAATAAATAACTTTTGTTAGCAGTTAAGGAATTTACATACTTTTATAATGAATAACAGCATTATAAAATTGTCAGAAATAAATTAAAAACAATTTAACCTCCTGGTAATTTTTTTTTAATTGACAATACAGTGATTTCATAAATGTAAACTTTCGCCTACAGTAAATTCTGCTAAACAGCTGTATATTTATGTCAGGTAAACGAATAGACATACACATGTTTGAAGAACAATTTGAGATGATTGCCTCTTTCATCTGAAGGGTAGGTCTCCCTTTTTTTACAGCTGCCATATTAAGTTGAAATTGATTTTTCCACAAGTGGTTCGTCTCCTTCCATCATACCATCTCTTGTTTCATACGAGAGACTTTCACTTCCCCCTTTTATTTACAATTCGGCAGGCAAACCAACACATGTTTCTAGGTCTTGTCCACATGGCTGACCTGAATTACTTTGATGCGTGACTAAAACTGACTCTGGTGTGGAGTTTCTCCAGAGAGACAGTGAAGAGCGCTGGTAAATTATTGAGAGAGAGAAATTCAGAGCGGTTACACACAGTCCCTCCTGCATAATGAAAGAAAAATAAATGAGGAAAATGGGACGAGGCCTTGTAACTGGAAACCGTGTGTATGTTGACGGCGATCCAGTCGGATCACGATGCATCTACTTCGGCCACATTTTATGTCAGACTTTTACTGCGTATCTTCTACAGTAAAAATACACATCTCGACAAGGCATTCGTCTCAGACAGTGCTGACTTAGCGCAGAACACTGCCCTTTGGAAAATATGAGCCACACAGGCGTTCTGCACATGTGCTTGAGGATATTAAACGGTGTTAGACAGAGATATGTGGAGCCCGTCGTATTTGCACATATGTGGGCAGCTTGTGATCAGAACCGTATAGAAATCTCATATTTCACTGTCATTCACAATCCAACATTCCTTTGGTGCCCTTTTATGATGGTCGGTGTCTATTGCCGATGATATGCTCCAACTCCAACTCATTCGTGCTAAAAAATGAAAAAAGAAACAAAAAGTGAGATGTCGTGCCCTTTCTGAACTCCTCAGTCTTTAATAAGATCTGTGGTGTATGACACAGAGATTCACAGAATAACTTCACAAGATTAAAGGAACCATGTTTCCATCTGAAGTGGATTACAGGAATCTAAATTTATTGGGTTTTCTGATACAGACTGATGAGGAAAGTCTTTCAAGACTTTGTAATGACATCAATAAAACTCAAAAGCGGGTGGTTCAAATTAGTTTTAATGTGACTAACGTGCATAACTAATTGATATCAGGGTTATATTGAGACATTCTATCCAGCGTATAAGTTTGTTAAAAATGAAATCATTGAGTCATTTCAAATTAATTTGTACCATAGCAAATGTCACACTTTTTTTTTTTTTTTTTTTTAATTCAAGGTATCAAAAATACTTGCTGCATTTTTTAAAAGAGTTGCTATTTTCATGCTAGAACAGAAAGGCGTTTTCACAGGTGGATCAAACCAAGGAAAGATTGATCTTTAGAGAAAAAGCCTACCTTTAAATCAAAGCACACACGATGAGCCAAGCAAATATGCTGACTGTTAAATCTAGAAGAGGCTATGAATGTAAATTAGATCAGTGTGGTGTAACTTCTCCTGAGGGAAAGACAATGGTCAGGGTGAGAGATGTATTGTTTGAGAGTAAAATCCATAACTGTCATGACTGTCAGGCCATTAGCAGTCAAGCTCCGACAAACACATCCAAACCATACTTATAATGTTTCTATTCACTTCTTTGGTAAATCTTTCTGTGTTTACAATAGTAAAGCTAACAGTAGGAAACATATGGTCACATTTCATCAAAAGTGTGTTTTAATGGACATTTAAAGTCTTTGTTTTATGTGCTTGTGAAAGATGGACTTAGGTTTTTGATTATGCTACTGACTCAAATATTTGTACAATAAGGTTATTTATGTGACTTGGTTTTCACCAGACCTCCACCTGGTCCCATATCTGCCTCTTTATTATCACAATGAATTTAACTTCCCTCTTGTCTGTAGACAGACTTACAAATGATCGTACAAATAGTCTCAAAGGCAGTAATAACACAGACACATTTGAGACTATACACAGACCCCTGATCAGTGTTGGGGAAAGTTACTTTTAAAAGTTATGCATTACAATATTATGTTACTCACAAAAAAGTAACTAATTGCGTTACTTAGTAACTTTTCATGTAAAGTAATCCTTACATTACTTTTTAGTAACTTTTGCGTTACTTTTTCTTGGCTGAGGCTTGATCTCTTTCAGGCCTTACAGGTGTTTTTATGACTGAAAAGTTCTGCATTCAGAAATTGCATATTTCATCACAAAAATGTCGATTCCTTGCCTGCCATCTCAGTTTTTGACTCAAACTGTTCCCACACAGGCGTGTACGCATAAAGTGCATAATGTGACTACATTTAGTTTAATTAAATACATATATTTTTTTATTGAATTAATTAAACTTAAAAAAGTAACTTGCATTACTTTTTAAAAAAATAACTCAAATATTATAGCGTTTTCACATTAGCACTTTTGTTGCGCACCCGGGTTCGATTGACATCAGAGTTCGTTACATTTGGATGATGTGAACACTGTCTTCCGAACTCGGGTGCGCACCTGCGAAACATACCCGAGTCCACTTAAAAAAGGTGGTCTGGGGTCAGGTTCATGTGAACACCAGAAAGGTTCGCTGATGTGAGCGCAGTCGTACCAAATCGTGGAAGTGAACCGCTGTTAATGACGTATTATGTGGAATGTCCCCACTAAGATACCAAAACAGACGTGTGTGTGTGCGTGCACTTACCTTGACAACAAAATGCATAGAATGCTTGCTTGACTTTTGTTCTTATTTTTTTTAAAACCTTTGGTTTTGTTTTCAAAGAAATAATACAGAAACGCACTTGTGTCTGTCTGCCGCAAATATACTAAATTCGTTTTGACGACAACAGGCTGTCCGCCTACGTCAATTTTTGCGGAGACATTCAGAAATCATGTCTCTGCTTGCAGTTCGTCAATCACGCTTGTCGTCTTCTCGTTTTCAGCATTTGCCAACATGAGTACGCGCCGGCTGCAGCTTCGGTTCGGACCAGGCAATCGGAAAAGGTAATCGCACCAAATGTGAAACCGCCCTTAGTGTGTACATTTAAAAAAGTAATATTATTACGTAATGCACGTTACTTGTAATGCATTACCCCCATAGACCTTAAAAAAAGATGTACGACGCCCGTTCGCTCTCTTCCATTGGTGAAAAGTCAAGCCGCCAATGTCCGGATACGGCGCTGACATCTTGGGTCTTAAGTCCTGCGCAGTAGTGAGCAAGAAGTAAAGCTGTAAAAATCAAGGCCCCGCCCTCGCTTTTGCAGAATGCGCATATCACAGCTGTCAATCATGATGTCACACCACTGTTTTTATAGCATTAAATAACTAACTAAAAACAAACTTATTTTAAAAACAAACACTTTACATCAGCGTGATGAAAACTACAGTACATGACAGAAACCAGCTTCGGAAAAAAGATAATTGAAGTGTAATTAAATTGTTTAGTTGGTCTCAAATCCCATTGAATAACATGGGGGAGGCGGGGTTTATGACCTATAGATGGAATTCATTCATGTGACCTTTTACGTCATGCCGCCATCTTGAGTACCTACCGAGTACCAGTAGGCTACTGACAAGCATTCGTCAGCTTGCTACGATTTACGGATTTCTTATCTTTTACTGTCTATGATTCTTACGGATACAGTAAAGGGCTACGAAAGACAGCATGTCGCACCTCGACTGTCATAAAAAGAAACTTTAAAAAATATCTTGGTAAGTGTGTGATGCTGATGCGTTCTTCCAGCCGCTGTTCGCTGCTACCGAACTACCACTATTTTTACAACATAAGAAGGCACGACACAACATGAAACTCTGCTTGAAGTATCACCTGGGTCTCTACACATAAACGCAAGCATTGAGAATATTGTTTGTGTACACAGAGCTTACTAAAAAGAAAGGTTTTGTACAACTGACTTTGGCTGTTATGGTGTCCGCTCGTCATCTCTGCCAGACGTAAATGATCGTTTTCCGAATGCAAATGAATGAATCTCATATGAGGCTCCTTTTTCAACTAGAATGTCAATATTGTTTATCACTTGCAACAAAACAATGAATTATCCGTGCATTTATATGGAACTATGCTTTAGGAGCTATCCACGTATACTCTCCTCCCTCCTTACGTCGTATTCGGAGATCGATACATCTTGACTGGGAAGATGGCGGCAGGCGGAAGCCAAATCAACCAAACTCAGTTGTTCAAAACTTCTTTTTAGTAAACTCTGTGTTCACAAACAATGTTCTCAATGCTCGCGTTCATGTGTAGAGACACAGGTGATACTTAGAGCAAAGTATGGTGTTGTGTCGAGCCTTCTCAGTGTTGTAAAAATAGCGATTTTGATGCTAACAACATATTGAAGCCATAGCTTCTAGATCTTTTGCGACAACTTCAGGTACTCAAAATGGCGGAGTGACGTCAGCTGAAACGCGTCTATACTAGGACCAGTCACTGGGGGGTGATCGAGACATTTTGGCTTCACTTTTCAGGGCTTGTGCGGCACGCTTGATTACCCCAACCCTGCCCCAGATAGATAATTATTGAAGATGATTATATTTACTATACCCTAATCATCAACCAGTGGGTCTCAATTTTGTCTCCATTTTACACAACAATATGAGAATGCCCCCTCATTCACAATAAATATCTAATAATATATACTGTACTTGGTATTACTAGAAAGTTATACCAAACACTAAGAAATATTCTCTTTATGAAAACTTTTGTCATATTTTACTTTTTACATTTTAGTTGTCAAGTAAATCTCTCTTGTCATTAAAATGAATAATAGCTTTTAAATTCATTTAGAAAGTTTTTATGTCTTAAGTTTTAGATCATTTAATCTTTGACCTTCAGACTTGGTGAAACACAATCGCTAAAAAGGGTCTAATCTTATCTGTATCATTACCATACTAACAACCATGACCATCTCCTCTCGTCTCCCAGACGTGACATCACTCTTCTGAAGTGACAGTGACAGACTGGGCTGCATTAACACACTCCAGACCCGCTTCTCATGCCAGGGGTTTCCAGCGGTTCCGGTCGACCAAAAATGTCAGATCATCTGAGAAAATACCACGGTAATTAAACTGATGGATGCTCAGGGCCGTGCACAGACTTTTTGAGGGGCATGTACTGAAACTAAAAAAGGGCACTTCCTCCAAATAAATAGCACATAATAATCATCTTAAAAACTTTATATTTATTTACTATTAATGATTGAAAAATTCCCTATTAATGAATGAAAAATTACATTTTATGATAGCTTGGCATTATAAGGATATCTGGCCTTCTAAGTTGGCTTTAACAATTTGCCTCCAGGGTTTTTATCTGTATTAGGCCTATTTGTAGTCATGTGTTTGTGAACTGCTCTTGTGTACTCACTCATATTTAATTGGGTGATATATTAATTTTCATTTTTTTCCTCTGCTTTGCATACATAAAGTTAAATAAAAATATGTTTGAGGAAAAAAACTATTCTTTTTGGTTTTATGAGCTAATTTTTATTATTTGGTTAACATGTTTATGTATGTCATTGAGAAGAGGGGAAATATGAGATTTAAGATCAAAATAATATAGTAAAATACTATTCTATTAGCCATACCATTAGCATATCCAACATGTATCTGCCTACCTGGCAACAACTGTGCTGAGGACCAGGAACGTTGGTCTCTTGAAGGTGAACTTAGGTTGGTTGTTCTCTCTCATGCACTTCACTTTCCTTAAAATAAGCCAGCAATGAAAATGTATAAAAAATTTAGTCTAGTCATTCAGGGCTAACTTTTTGGTGATTTGGAGCACTGTAGCCCCTGACAGAAAATGTTAGAAGCGCAAGCAGAAAATTTTGAGCACACCTTCAATCAGCCTGCAATTATTCACATTTTCCCAAAATAACTGCATTAATGAACAATACTAAACAGACTTAACTTTGTGCAGTTGATTTCAGAATAAAAAGTTATGAACTAAATAATCATACAGCCCTCTTGGCTAATTCTAGGCATAAGATACATACATATATAATAAGTTACTGTATATCCAGATTGGATATTGTAATGAGATGAGTGGCAGGGCAATATACATACTTGTATCCTTTACAAGTTTCTCGTCTTCTATCCACAGTTTTCCTTAACTGGGAGTTTCTAATCTGTAATGTTTTTGGTGTTAATATAGGCTAGAAGTTTTCTCAATCTCTCATCTCTGCAATGTTTAATTTTAAACCCGCGCAGGCGAATCTTCTCGCGGTTCACCCGGGCTGCGTAGACCCATCGGTAAACGATTGAGACGCGTCATGCAAATAAGCGGTAAAACCCGATCCTGCATTCTGTATTGTTGTCACGGGTGCCCTACACATGCGTGAACATCAGTGAAAACTGCTCGCGCTGTGTCAAAAACTCATTTTGGTCACAGTTTGGAGCCCTTGGTGCCTCCCTGATTGCCCACTCGCCCAATCTCGTCTAAACCGGCCCTGCTCAAATTTATAAAACATGCGCCGTTATAGACATACTAATGTTTCTTTCATAATGAGACGGAATTGTACTCAAACAACAAGATATTTATTTACCGTTGCAAGACGTTCAGCTGCTCTGCTGTGGAACTTCAGCTCGTTGCACTCAGGGGGCGGAGTTAAGGGGTTTGACTGACGGTTTGAGCGGATACAAAAATATTTTGTTTTTTAACTTTTATTTGATAAATATATTTGAAAAACAGACAGACATATGTAAAAGGTTACCAATAGCATTAATTTATTATAGAAAAAAATCTAATAAAATCTTCTAGAAAAAAAGGGCACTTCGGAGTGTAAGGACAAAAAGGGCATGTGTTCTGCACAGGTTGAGCCCTATCTGTGCACGTGCCTGTGGATGCTTATATTCCGGCAGTGACTTATCACTCCCATTTAAATATCAGCTCTTTTAATATGTCCTCTAGGCAGAGCTGAAGAGCAAAAGGTTGGTGTTGATTTTTTTATGTGGTTTTTTATTGAGCTTTCATCCCATCCGCTGTGAATGAGGTGTTGTCTGAAAAGAAGAATCTAGCGCTCTTTCATCACGACGTGTTCATGAGTATGTTTAATTGTGCCAGAGTTGCCATTTTGGTGTGCGGTGCCATCATTATGTTGAAAAAAAGATATTAATGGATACTTTTAAAGTGTTTTCACTGGACTACATGGTATATTACCTACCTACTTAAAAAGGCACGACTATCTGAGATTCTTAATATCTTATCGCATACTGTTAATAAGATATTAATAATTCATGACTGCTGCATTGTAATGATCTGTATAATACATGTAATAATGTCATACTTTATTAATGTGCGTAATTATAAAGTGTCACCAGGTACTGCTTATGTTCAGTACACAAGGGGTGGGGCTTTTTCTGGTTTCTGGTGGCACATTAAGAGACCACCAAGTGAGAACTCATCTCACAAACTCTAATTTTATTTTACAAGCAGCTCTGACTTGCTATTACCAGAATGGCTTGCAACCTAAACAACTGTTCTTTGTGAACAGACTCAAAATTGTAATAATAATTGCTTGATGCTCAAACATGTCATGTTACTGAATTTAACAATTGTAATATGTTTTTGTTAATGCATTTACATGGGTTGCTGTATTACCAAGCTAAATCTTTTGCTAATTTTAGGTCTAGTTCTAAACCATCAGTGATCGAGTCAAGTGCTCTTGATTTATAGAGCACGCTTTTATGTTAAGCTCTTATTAATGCATGGAAATTCTTCAGATCTTGACTTGAAAATGATCTGGACAACACTTCCTCTGGTCCGCAGTCTTATGGACATATTTAGAGGACAATTATTCCTGTGGGAAATCTGGAAGACATTATCCCACCACAGTGAACACTATTATTTCTCTATTTTCTCTCTCTCTCTCTCTCTCTCTCTCTCTCTCTCTCTCTCTCTGTTTATCTCACTCTTTCTCTCATCTCATCTTCTCTGTCTGTCTGTCTAGCTCTACTAGCTTACATTTTTAGATCCAGAAAATTTATACTGCGTATTCTTTTATTTGTTTTGCTTAACATTTTATGCATGGTATTAACAGAATATGACGAGTTTGGTTCCAAAATGCAATAAATCCATTCTAAATAATTTGGTTGAAATTAATGTTTTTATACCAAGAAAGTGACAAGGTGAAAACTAATAGTTCCCTTTCAGGCGGTCACTACGACGTCACGTCGTGACCGACGAATTGGGAGCTCGCTTAGAGAGACCAATCTGCTTCGAATACTACTAAAACGCCAATGAACTTGGCATTGAGATATTTGCATAATGCTGGCGCCGCCCCGCCAGGTGCGTATATAAGGCGCACGTGCAAATAGGGAAATCAGCTTTTTATCGCTTCGAAAGCCGGCAGTATCTGCTACTGAGAAGCTACTTCACTCTGTTGGGATCGATTGCGGAAGTTGGTTGGACTGGCAGTACCACAGCGGACGCTTCGCAGTATTCCACAGGCTCTGCATCTTTTTTGTTTTGAGTTTAGTGTGTGCGTTGCCTTCCCTGTGCGCATCATCAACTGAGCATCTGAGTGAATTTCCCTAAAAGAGTGATACGAGAGAGCTTTGTGCCTTGTTAAAGGCAGCCACTCTCTCGTATATCCGGAGATTAGCGTCCTTTTCAGGATGGCTTTTCGTCCGTGCGATCTTGGATGCGGGAAGTATATGGGTCCGAAGGACGGTCACGAGCGTTGTCTTTCGTGCTTGGGCATCGAGCACGCTGAGGCAGCGTTCGCTGGGGGTAAGTGTTCTCACTGCGAGAACATGTCCCTTGTGGATTTGCGGAGACGGTTGTCTTTCCTCCGGGAAAAACGCAACCCACGTCCGACGAGCTCTGATCGCCGCCATGGTGCGGCTGTGAAGCTCTCAAAGGATGATCTCCGCATCACTGTGCTGAACCGGGCAGGGGATTCGTCCTCTGCCTCTCAGCCTCCTCATCCACAGCCGGTTGATGCGCCGATGGAAACTTCAGAGTCGTGTTCTACGATGTCTGTTGGATCTGTCGTGCCTCCCTCCGGGTCCACGGAGACCGCAGCATCCGAGGGTGGGCCCTCTACCTCTGAGGATCTGGATGTCCTCCCCCCTTCCGGACGGGTCGTGACGCCGGATTTCGATCCAGAGATGGTGGCCGTGCTCTCTCGAGCGGCGGAGACCGTCGGGTTGGAGTGGGTTCACCCCCCACAGCCCGAGCCGTCCCGCCTGGATGATTGGTTCTTTGGAGCTGCCCGGGTTTCACAACCCTCTCCGCCGGTACCTTTCTTCCCCGAGGTGCACGAGGAGCTGACCAGGACCTGGAGGTCGCCGTATTCTACCCGTTTACGGCCGTTTCAGCCCTCCCCCCTCACCTCCCTCACCGATGGAGCCGCTAAGGGCTATACGGGAATCCCCCCCGTGGAGCGGGCGGTTGTGATGCAATTGTGTCCGGCCACCGCTTCCTCCTGGAAGGATCGCCCAGCCCTCCCCTCCCGTGCTTGCAGACAGTCTTCCGGTTTAACGGGGGCTGCCTATCATGCATGTGGAGAGGCGGCTTCAGCCCTGCACGCTATGGCGTTGCTGCAGGTCCACCAGGCCAAGGCCTTGAGAGATCTGCACGAGGGAGGACACGACTCGCCTCCGTGCTACGAAGGTCACGGCACAGGCGATCGGTCGTGCGATGTCCACGACGGTGGTCCAGGAACGCCATCTGTGGCTCTGTCTGGCTGACATGACGGATGCAGAAAAGAACAAGTTCTTGGATGCGCCCGTATCCCAGGCAGGCCTGTTCGGCGAGTCGGTGGAGTCGTTTGCCCAGCAGTTCTCCGCCGCCCAGAAGCAGACGGAAGCGATCGCTCAGATCATGCCCCGGCGCAAGCGACCTGCATCTCGCCCCCCAGCGCCGGCGGCCCCGTCTGCTCCTCGCCGAGGGCGCCCTCCGGCGGCTGCCTCCTCCCCCCCCGCTAGAACGTCTTCTAGACCACGGAGAGGGAACAGCCGTCGGCAGCCCGCCCCGCCCGCACCACCCGCTTCCCGTGGCAAACGGAAATCGAAGCGGCCCTGAGACGGGCGACCTGGAGTTGGATGGGATCACTCTACGGGAGACGGTGACGGCACCGCTCCTTCCACCAGTAGAGGGCCGGGTGGAAAATCTTTTGTTTCGTTTTGTTTCTGTTCCACCGGCTTCTCAGCCGGCACCCACAAAACCACAAAAAGAGTGCATTCCTATTCCTTCTCCAGGTCTCCAGAGGATCGAGAGAGATGTGAGCGGGCAGTCAGATGCTCTTCCTCCCTCTCCTCTGTCGCCAGTGGGTGTTCTGAGGAGTTCGAGCTCTCCCCTTCGGAGACCGGACCACCAGCAACCCCTTCGGAGTCTGCGTCCTCAGCTGAGGAGACCGGACGACCGTTTACCTCAGCGGGCTCAGGTCAGTGTCACACACACACATACTGTAGATGCTTATGCTGTCACGGCAGACGCACCGGCAGTCCCGCCTGTCCCGCCTCGCTGCCCCGCCGCGGGTACACCGGTAGTGCCGTTAATTCCTCTCGTACGGTCCCTGGGGGCTTGGCTTCAGCTTCCCAGTCCGTCTCGTTGGGTTTTACGCACGATCCGCCTCGGTTACGAAATTCAATTCAATCGGCACACTCCCAAATTTGCGGGCATACGTTTCACCACGGTGAAAGCGTCCGTTGCACATGTACTGCGTGCAGAGGTCGAAGTCCTGCTGGCGAAGGACGCGATCGAGCCGATCCCTCTTACCGAGATGAGATCGGGTTTCTACAGCCCGTATTTCATAGTACCCAAGAAAGGCGGCGGGTTACGACCGATTTTGGATTTGCGTGTCCTGAACAAATCTCTTCAGAAGAGGTCTTTCAGGATGATTACACCGAAACAAATTTTCAGTGCAATACGCCCCCAAGATTGGTTTGCAGCGATAGACCTGAAAGACGCGTACTTTCATGTGTCCATTCTCCCTCATCACCGACCGTTTCTCCGGTTTGCGTTCGAGGGGCGGGCATACCAATACAAAGTCGAGATCGAGTCCCGAGGAGAGCGTGGCGCGCTGGCATTCATCGTGTAACCATTACACCTGCGTGTCGCCTAACATTCCCCCCGTGGTCAGACCCCGCGTTTCTCAGGGCCGGCGTGTCCATGAGACAGGTCTCCCGGCATGCTGTTGTGCACACAGATGCCTCCGACACGGGCTGGGGAGCCACGTACGACGAGCTCACGGCTTCGGGGGTGTGGACAGCACCCCAGTTGCATTGGCATATCAATTGCCGCGAGTTATGGGCAGTACATCTGGGACTCGTACGCTTCGCTCAGGAGCTGCGAGGGAAGGATGTACTAGTGCGCTCAGACAACACTGCGACCGTAGCGTATATCAACCGTCAAGGCGGTTTGCGCTCTCGTCACCTGTCGCATCTCGCTCGTCGTCTCCTCCTTTGGAGTCAGAAGCATCTGAGGTCCCTTCGTGCCATTTACATACCGGGCTCGCTCAATACAGCGGCAGACGCGCTTTCCCGAGCGGCGCGCCCCGGCGAATGGCGACTCCACCCCCAGACCGTCCAGCTGATTTGGAGGAAATTCGGTCGAGCGCAGATAGACCTATTTGCGTCACCGAACAATACCCATTGTCGCCTGTTTTATTCACTAACCGAGGGCAGCCTCGGCGTGGATGCGTTGGCACACAGCTGGCCGCGGGGCATGCGCAAATATGCGTTCCCCCCAGTGAGTTTAATAGCACAGATACTGTGCAAAGTCAGGCAGGACGAGGAGAGCCTTTTAATGATCGCCCCATATTGGACGACCAGGAATTGGTTTCCGGAACTAATGCTCCTCGCGACAGCCCCTCCCTGGCGGATTCCCCTGAGGAAGGACCTTCTTTCTCAGGGAGGGGGCACATTATGGCACCCGCGCCCCGACCTGTGGAATCTCCACGTTTGGTCGTTGAGCGCGCGCAAGGTTTAAGTGATTTGCCCCAGGCGGTATCTAACACTATTGACGCGGCACGAGCTCCGTCCACGAGACGGGCTTACGCGTTAAAATGGAACCTTTTCGTCACCTGGTGCTCTTCGCAACGCGAGGACCCCAGAGAATGCCCTATTAACATTGTGCTTTTATATCTTCAACAAAGGTTAGATGGTAGGCTGTCACCGTCCACTATTAAAGTTGATATCGCCGCTATATCTGCGCATCACTCACTTATTAACGGCAGATCAGTGGGCCAGCATGATTTGGTTATTAGATTCCTGAGAGGCGCTCGCAGGCTAAACCCCTCGCGCCCTCCTTCTATTCCTCCCTGGGACCTGTCCATGGTGCTGAAAGCGCTACAGAGTCCTCCGTTCGAGCTTTTGCAGTCTGCGAGTCTGAAGCTTCTATCCATGAAGACTCTGACCCTACTAGCATTGGCCTCGGTGAAGAGAATAGGGGATTTACATGCATTCTCTGTTGACGATTCGTGCCTTCAGTTTGGTCCTTCTGTCTCGAGCGTGACCTTGAGACCCAGACCAGGCTACGTGCCCAAAGTTCCCACTACTCCCTTTAGAGATCAAGTGGTGAGCTTGCAAGCATTGCCTTTGGAGCAGGCAAACCCAACCGAGGCTTTGTTGTGCCCCGTACGCGCACTGCGATTCTACGTGGACCGCACGCAAAGCTTCAGGACCTCAGACCAGCTCTTTGTTTGTTATGGTGGCCAGCAGAAAGGGAAAGCTGTCACTAAGCAGAGGATGTCTCATTGGATAGTTGATACTATCGCCCTGGCTTACAATTTGCAGGGCATTCCTTGCCCCTTTAATTTGAGAGCGCACTCCACTCGGAGTGTTGCCTCATCTTGGGCATTAGCTCGTGGTTCCTCGCTAACAGACATCTGTAGAGCTGCTGGTTGGGCGACACCTAATACGTTCATTAGATTCTACAATGTTCGTATCGAGCCTGTATCCTCTCGTGTTCTGTCCTCACCAGGGAGGACACGGAGAGCAGACTCGCAAGTCGGCTTGCAGCCTCCGACTGAGGCTCCAAATTGAGTTTTCAGTATGGAAGGCTAACAGAGCAAAAATGCGTAATGGTTTGATTTGCTCTCTCCACTGCCTTGACAGCCTTTGTTGCGGAGCATTGGCTGTCAGCCTTTCACTAGTTGTATTCTTACGAACCTACGTGTTTGGCCAGGGCCCCACATTGTGTCCCAACGGGTTCCTTTGTGAGTATTATTCCGTGGGGTTAATCCTACCAGCCCACGTTTCCCTTAGCAGAGCACTGCTTTGCTTACACAGCCACGGCTGTCATTTATACCTCAACTACGGTTGACTTTCGTCCACTATTAGCCCTTAACGGGGCGGTGGCTTCCGCAGCGTCCCTATACCGCTCAGTTAGGGCGCTTCCCAGTCGCTGGCACTACTGTGGGGTTAAAGGAACATCTAGTGCCCGGCCTTCTGCCTTGAAACCTAATTCTCCTATCCTTAAGTGGAACCGGAGGGCTTTAAGCAGACACTGGAAGAGGTCAGCCCCTAGTGGCGTTTTAGTAGGGTTTCCCAATTCGTCGGTCACGACGTGACGTCGTAGTGACCGACTGAAAGGGAACGTCTCGGTTACGGATGTAACCCTCGTTCCCTGAAGGAGGGAACGGAGACGTCACGTCCCGTCGCCACAGGTGCTGCCACCTGCTGTTTAGGCCGGTCACCTTCCGGCTTTCTCAGCGAACAGAAGCTGATTTCCCTATTTGCACGTGCGCCTTATATACGCACCTGGCGGGGCGGCGCCAGCATTATGCAAATATCTCAATGCCAAGTTCATTGGCGTTTTAGTAGTATTCGAAGCAGATTGGTCTCTCTAAGCGAGCTCCCAATTCGTCAGTCACGACGTGACGTCTCCATTCCCTCCTTCAGGGAACGAGGGTTACATCCGTAACCGAGACGTTTTGTTACAAACTTTCACATAGCATCTTTAGGTAATAATAACTTTAAAAAAATCCATAATTTGTTTTTTAAAGATTTTTTTTAAGATTCTTTTTTCAAAATGCTATAAATCTATTGAATCAATATATAAATGTGCATTCCTTTTTGCCATGTTATATTTATTTAGTTGACTAGCGGTATACACTGATAAAAAAAACATTAATGGCATTAATCAAAACACTTACTTGTTATATTAAGAACACTGTCATTGCTGCTGTCATCCTTGGGACATCGTCGCTGAACTTTTTTTGACAGCAATCAGCTGTAAAATGTTTTGGTTCTGTTTGATTTTCGTTGACTTTGAGTAATATAATGAAAAGTTTTTCATAAGATCCACTGGGGTCAATGTATTAGCATGACAAAAGCTTGATGCTGTCACGTGAGAACAAGCAACAATGCACATTTTTCCTTCGCCCGAGTGCCTTTCACGTAAATTATTCGATTTTGATGGCTTACGTTTCTTTCCCACCACAGAAAACACCACAGGTTTATTAATGCCATCAAAAGTATTATTTTGTTTTTGTTTGTTTGTTGATCACAAAGTTGATGAGGAAAACTAGGATTCTGTGCGTATTCAAAGCACCGCCATTAATGTTTACAATGCGTGGAATGGTGCGCTGTGATTGGTCAAGCTGATTTTTTGCATTCTGCAGAGAAGAAGGACTGGCGTTTGTCACGGTTTGGAAGAAAGGGAAAAAATGACAGAATGACACAGCGTATATCGTATTTTGCGTAAAATGAAGAATTTACTTTTTAATACAGACCTAATACAATACTGATTTTTGCAGTAACCTTTTTTTTTTAAAAATGGCATTAATCACGTTTTGGAACCAAACTCTTCATATTGATTTCATCTTTTAACTTTCAGTCCATTACATCCATAAAGCAGTTTGACAGAACCAGTTAAAGGATTACTCCATTTTTATTTTCAAAAAATCCTGATCATTTACACACACCAATGTTATCCAAGATGTTTGTCTTTCTTTCTTTAGTCGAAAAGAAATTATCCAGGATTTTTCGACATACTGTATAGTGGACTCCAGTGGACCTCAAAGTCCAAATTGCCGTTTTAATGCAGCTTTATAGGGCTCTAAACAATCCCAACCAATGCATAAGAGTTTTATCAACGTAATTTTCGCCAAAAAAGTACTTTTTAAAAGCAACCTCTCATTTTGTGATGGGTCTGCATGACCTTAAGTATTATGTAATTAAGTTAAAAGGTCACGCGTGACGTAGGAAAATAATCAAACAAATAACGGCCTGTTTTGTTTTTTGTAGTTGTTATATGGACAAAAATCTGTTTTTAATGTAAGGTAATGTAAGGTCATTCTGCACTCACACTGTTTTATCTCACAATTGTTTTATAACATTTAAAAACCTGCCAGCTACTAGCGTTAAGGCTGCATGGTATATCAATATAGTCTTAATAAAAATAATTAAATTGCACCTATAAGACCTTTTGACTGAATATCTGTTTGGGGAATCAAAAATGGTTCTCCTATAGCATTGCTGTAAAGATCTCTTTTAGATTTTACATTTATTTTTCAAGCAATACTAATAATCTATTTTGATGGATCACACTGATATAAATTCTCGGATCCTCAGAAGCATCATTTTAATTTTACTATTTGCTATTTAGATTTATTCACCTGTCAAAGTAAATGTAATTCTTCTGTTATAACTCCCATGATAGATTAAAACCAATCATTTTGTATATAATTTGAAACATAATTCCGTTTATAGTCATTCCCAAAATGACCATGTATGTTTATGTAAGCGGTTTTAATTAATAACCGGCATCCCATTCGCGGTCATAATTAGACGTTGCTCTCAGGTAAACACATGGCTATTACTAGACGGCGAACGTTCAAGAGCTGTTTGAAAATATACACTCTTAATGAACTGATATTTAAACCTCTTGACGAAGAGTATTTGAGGCTTGACTCAGCCGTGAGAGCTCAAGAACCGTTTGAGTTGTGTGTGTGTGCAGTGTGCACATTAGATTAGAACTCATTTAGTGTGTCTAATGGGCTGTTGCAGGGGTCTCGCACACACCATTACACCCCATTTACACCCCGTACACCCTGCGTCCCCACATGCACGCACGAGCATATGGTCAGTTTGAGTGTTATGTTTTGGTCAGTGCCCATGTGATTGAGAGAGTAACCAGAAGAGTAGACGTTCTGTCATTGCTAGAACTTTATTCGATTTGATCAAAGCACCAACAAACAAACACACGCAGCCTAAAAACTAGAGAGACTGCATGGGGCGGAGGACAAACTGACATCTGTTTCTTCTCAGCATCAGGACATCAGAAGAATATGGTGTTAGTGATAGAGGATTTTTTTTCTCATAGAGCTCTGCTGGGTTCTTTTTAGTGTGTCTGTGCTCTTTAGCAGCCCGACAGGCACACACATCACTCACAAACACACGCTGACACGTTTTCATTTTTAAAGACCGGTTTTTAAAGAATCCCTTGTGTAGACAGATAGATGTCACTGCTCATAAATTGATTCTTTAAACTAAGATTAGACTTTCACTGTGCAAAGATATGCAGGTTAGGTGAAATTATCTTTCCCAAAATTGTGTGTAGCCATATATGCTGAGACAGCATAATAAATACATAAACAAACTAGGGTCTAAAGCATGCTGTGACGTTCCGGAGGTTTTTGAATTTTATTTATGGAAGTAAATCCACTCAATCAGTGTTTCTAAACATAATAAACATCTGTGCCTACCCCGTTTCCAAAGTTTTAAGATCTTAACCATGCCATAGTACTTAAGATCTTACAAGCAGCATCTTGCTGTTTTCTGATTTAATATAATGTGTCAAGTAGTTTGTCTTTAAAATTTGTGTCTTCAGATTATCAAATTTTGCATATTATGGTTTCGATCACAGGAACTGGTCATGTGTGAAGGGTCTTTATAGTTGATATAGTAAGTAGCAGCTTATCCCCACGGCTATGTTCTAACTTGGACTGGTGTTTGGTTTCAATGCAAACAAGAGCGTATTTAGCTTTTTTCAGTTGTAGCATATTTTCACATAATATTTGTGAATAAGTTACCCTAGACCACGGGGCTGGGGAAAGCAATATGGAGCGAGATCTGTTTCTAAAATTGCGAATCAAGATACACACCTTTCTCCCTGTGATTTTTCTGTCTGGACACAAACATATTAGTGTGTGAAACTAAAGTATTTGTTAACTTTAACTAACAAGTTAACTCGTCAATTAAGAGAAAACACTTCCCTGCCACTGATGAGTTTTTCCTGCAATCTTTATTTCTGCAATTATCCACCAGGTGGTGATCTTACCCAACTTATAAAACCTGGAAGTATCCCTTTAGGGCAAACGGTTAAAACACTCCATGTATGTTTTGATCATCGCTTTAAATCTGATATCTATCAAATGTTCTTCACAAAAACACAATTATCTCAGCCTTTTGCTCAAATTTTGTACTTTTGAAGAAACCTACCCATATTGAGAAGTTATAAAAAGAGAACAAATGAAGGTAGGATGAAACTTTTTTGTTTTGTTCGAAAGCAACAGGTCTGCTCTCTCATTTGATATATTGTATGTTTATATATTTAAAGAATAACATTTTCTGGAAAGCTTTAAACTTTTGTGAAAATCATAAAAAATGCTGGCGCTGCTTGGCAACTTTTTTTAAAAACACTGGCGGGGAAAGAGTTAACCATAGATATGTATACATAGATGCCTCATTATCAGTTGTTTCTATGTGACGCTATATGCAAGTCATCTGCCATATTGGTAAGTAAACTAGTGTTGCCAAGTTTTCGGTGTTCCTACGAAATCAGATTAGTTGAGAAACTGTTGACGCTGATTAATATAGTAAAAGGATTAGTCAATTTTCTTAAAAGAAAAATCCAGATAATTTACTCACCACCATGTCATCCAAAATGTTGATGTCTTTTTTTGTTCAGTCGAGAAGAAATTATGTTTTTTGAGGAAAACATTGCAGGATTTTTCTAATTTTAATGGACTTTAATAGAGCCCAACATTTAATACTTAACTCAACACTTAACAGTTTTTTTCAACGGAGTTTTAAAGGTCACTAAACAATCCTAAACGAGGCATAAGGGTCTTATCTAGCGAAACGATTGTCATTTTTGACAAGAAAAATAAAAAAATATGTACTTTTAAACCACATCTTTTCGTCTAGGTCCGGTCCAGCGCGACCTAACGTAAATGCGTAGTGACGTAGGGAGGTCACGTGTTACATATATAAAACGCACATTTGCGGACCATTTTAAACAATAAACTGCCTCAAAGAGATTAATTAGTATCAGTTGACATACAACAACGTAGGAACGGTCCTCTTTCTCAACACATGTAAACACTGGGGCGGAGTTTCGCGTTCGTCCTCTGTGACCTCTTGACGTCATGACGTATTGCAGTGACGTAGTGGGGTCAGCTGGCGCATCACAACCGGATCTACATGACGAGAAGTTGTGCTTTAAAAGTGTATATTTGTTATTTTCATTGTCAAAAATGACAATCGTTTCACTAGATAAGACCCTTATGCCTCGTTTGGGATTGTTTATAGTCCTTTGAAACTTTAAAAAAACTGTTAAGTGTTGAGTTGAGTATTAAATGTTGGGCTCTATTAAAGTCCATTCAAATTAGAAAAATCCTGCAATGTTTTCCTCAAATAACATAATTTCTTCTCGACTGAACAAAGAAAGACATCAACATTTTGGATGACATGGTGGTGAGTAAATTATCTGGATTTTTCTTTTAAGAAAATGGACTAATCCTTTAAATGTCTATGTGTGTGTATAAATATATATATGTATGTATGTATGTATGTAACATACATTTATTTTGGTAAATTTTTGGTATTTGGGTGTGGTTTGATTGGCCATTGGGTTGGGTTTGTTGTGCAAATTTGGCAACCCTTCCAAGCCCATCCATAAATGAACAAGGTGACTGTGTATCAGTAACTGTATTATATGCATACGTGATTATCAAATGTTACGTGCTGTTGTGTGACAACTTTATTTAGCTGCAGTGTATGTGTGGTTTGAATTCAATTACTGAATCATAAATGAAAAGAAATAACCAACAAATAAAAATATTGAACACAATATGCAGTTCAATGGTTAAAATCACAAACGTTTTCTCTCTAACTTTCACATGTAATATAACGTATTTGCAGCAGTTCACACTCTGTCTTATATAGGTTATGGAGGCTTTCAGGTGCCATTAGACTGAAACAGCAACTCAAAAGCTGAATCGACCACGAATGGGAATAGAGAAAAATGAAAAGGCTGTGAAAAGTGAAATTTCCACACAAAACCTAATCATGTATAAAGACGGAACATTGCTGGCAAATTGCTGCTATTACTGAGCTGTTGCAGTCAAACCAACATTAGATCTGCCAGAAATTTCATCTGCGCAGTTTTTCTCCAGCTACAGTACAGTTGCATGATCAGAATGACATACAATACTGTCATGCTTCTAATAAAACAATAACAGTATTATAATGGGAATATTGTTGTATGCAGTATGTATACTATGCTGTATTCATGTTTTATAAAAAAATCTACATTTGCCAAAATGTGCTTTATATACTGTATATTACGGTATTAACTACACCTCACTAAATTATACATGCAGCATACTGAGCTCATGTACATCTACACTATTATATTATTTTATATGTTAAATAATAATAATTTTCTATGTAAAATATGCTGTTTTTAGTTACAAACTGTGTTCGGGAGGCATGTGTTTTATAGTGTAGTGTGGTTTAAATAATTTTAGTCTACCACAGTGTGAAAGTTTGCAAAATTAGACAGTCTATAAACTTGTGGAATGAACTGAGAGATGTGCTTTCCAGAGGCCCAGTGTAACTTATAAAAGCTTTTATTTCAGCTCCAGTTTATCAACAACAATTTGCATGCCAACGGTGTAAAATCAATGTTTAATTAGCAGAATGTTCTGTGCTCCTGTTATTCTGCAATATCAGGAATTATAAGTGAAGTGAAAAGAGAGAAAACGTGCAATGAAGACTTCTCACAGCTGTTTTTGAAGCATATTTTGTGTGAGAGTTTCATTAGCATGAAGAAATGCAGTGAGAAGGAAAGTAAATGGAGAAATATATGTGTCGGTAGACCAACAGGAAAGAGAGGAGAGGTGATAATGAGAGTAATGATCATTAGAGAGAGGAGGATCTAAATGAATGAGAAAGAGAGTAAGAGACCAATGTATTGCTTCTATATAAAGGGATATAATTGATAATGCAAATTCATTTTACTTGCATAACTTATAGGACACATTACACACTCAAAACAATTTAGGTACACAAGCTGTCACTGGGACAGTACCCTTTCAAAAAGATACACTTTTGTACCCAAAGAGTGCATATTAGTACTTCAAAGGTACATATTGGTAGTTCAAAGATGCATATTTGTACCTAAATGGTACATATTAGGACCTTTTTTTAAACTTGTACCTTTATTTTTGACAGTGCATTGTACAAGATGAGACAAACTAAACATGATGGGTAGCAAAAGAAAAATACAAAAGATGATGACGAATAGCATAACACCGTGTACTAGACGAGATGCGGTATGATTCCAGCGATGGGCAATTTGTCTGTCCTTACTGAACATGATAAAGCGACGCAATCAATCACAAATCACAGCCAGTCAGAACAGTTTTGCTCTGTTTGCATTTGTTTTGTTTTTTGCTTTCTCACACTGGAGCTGAGAAGCGCACTCACAAACACAGACGCATCCCTCCGTATCATTGAAAGTGCTTGAATCTATTTTATTCAAGACAAGACGTTTTCTGGAAAAAATCCATATTATTCCCTGTGTAGTGTAGGATAATATCATATTTAAATTTCCTTTTAAGCACATGTGCTAAACTGTTCGCTTTAAATGCTTATATCTTCTGTATTCGAATGTTGATTCATACCAAAATGTTTTTTTGCATAGTTGTGCTTGACAAATGAAAACGTCTCGGATTACGTATGTACCTGTTGTTCCCTGAGAAGGGAATGAGACGCTGTGTCTCCCTTGCCATATTTCCTGTGTCCTTGTAATGCCGTCTTTGGCAATATCTCTGATAGCGATATACTTCCTGGCTCCCGCGTCACCCTGTCTTTGTCGTTAAGCCTCACCATTGGATGAATTTGATATACACATTCAGATACACTTACCCCTGGAGGCGTGTGTCACCACAGTGACGCAGCGCGAGTTCCCTGGAAGGGATCTGTAACAATGTATCTAAATGCTTATATCTTCTGTATTCAAATGTTGATTCATACCAACATTTTTTTTTTTTTTTGCATGTTTGACACATAAAAACGTCTCGGGGTACGTATGTAACTGTTGATTCCAGGAAGGGAACAAGACGATGCGTCTCCCTTGCCATACTTCCTGCGTCCCTGTTACGCCGTCTTTGACAATATTTCAGATAGCGATATACTTCCTGGCTCCCGCGTCACCCTGTCTTTGTCGTTAAGCCTCACCATTGGTTGAATTTGATATACACATTCAGACACACTTACGCGGAGGCGTCCCCAAAGTGTCACTGCAGTGACACAGTGCGAGTTCCCTCGAAAAGGAACTGTAACAATGTATCTTAAAAGGTAACACGATGTAACCTTGCTCTCCCTGGGAACCCTGGGCATTGCGTTGCAACTGGTTAGGACGAAAACTCTGATTAACATGGAAAGGATACTTTTTATTGTGTGTCGCAGCATCGCATCTAGTTAGGACACAGTGTAATTGGGATGATTTTAGAAGTACTAAAATGTCAAATTCAGGATGATTTTTTGACTGAGATATTGGAGGAGGTTGATCCAGAGGGGCAATGATGCTGAAGGACCTGCCGCCCATGCAGAACAATCTAAACTTAGAGTTAATAGGCTGCCACCAGGAACCGAGAGCATGAGCAAGGGCATAGGAATGAATCAATTCTGATAACTATTCTGCTGCTAGACTGTGAAAACCTTTGGAGAATATAACTAGGATTTTATACTGTATTAATAAAACCATAAACAACAAGGTTTGGGAATTAAAAAAATGTATATCTCTGTCTGCTAAGCAAAACTGTAAGATTAGAGTCATTTACAGTACTTACTGTATATAAAGAAATACTAAGTTGTTAAAGTTGATTTTCCTTTTATCAGACCATTGAGACAGCTATTTGTGTCCTTTGCAACTAAAAAGTTCTGTAGGTGCACTACGCCCCTGCACATACATATATAAACACATATTTTTTCGGACAGAGCATGGGAATGCCAGAAATGGATACAGACAACATTCCTGCCCACTGATAAGCAAAAGAGAGAGGTCATTAATTTAACAGGGCACAGGGTGTGGGTGCGCGTGTGCTGAATACCGACATCTAAAGCTATGACTCAACATAGTGTGTGTGTGATGTGATCTGATGTTCTCTAAAAGAGACAGCGAAATCAATGCTGCTTGTTATCGCAGCTGCTTTGCCTTTATGTTTTCTCTTTTCATACATAAAGAAGGAAGAGATGGTTTGATAAAGCAGGAGCCATTTAAGGACGTGTTTGAACAGAGGAAGTTATTTTAGACGATCTAAGTACTGTAAAAAGCATTTGGCTCATCTTAGATGTGGTAAAGTGAGTGACATCATTTCTTTCTTTCAACGTGTTTTAGATTTATAGCTAAAGATGTCCTCTATAAACTATTAGTCTACTTCAACAGTCTTGTGGTTGATGGTCCAGCACGTTAAGTCTTGTAGCCTGACCTTTGATAATGTTTGGTTGTAAGTATGTAAGTATGTTCATCAAACCCATGACCTTTGCACAGCTAATACAAAGCTCTACCAAAGGCAGCTCTACACCAGACTATGTAGTTTTGATTGTGATTAACTACTTTACATGCTTTACATGCATCAGTTTTGTGTGTAATATTCATCAAACGGTCAGTGAATGAACTAGGTGGTCTGTGGGTGGTGCCATCTGAGACTGAGACCATACACAGTTGTGCATTACAAGCTTTGCTATAATTGGAGATATTTATAATCTGAAAGCACAATATTGCAATCTCTAATTAGAAACAGCAGTGCAATGCGGATCACTGTTTAAGTTTATTTTTAAACCAATTGTCCCTGGCAGCCATGAATAGAGTTTACTCTCTCTTTCTCTCTCTCTCTCTCTCTCTCTCACACGCACACACACACACACGCACAAATCTCATAATGTGGCCTGAAATCTAATTTCTTCTTCTGAAGTGACCCGTGAAATAGTGTGAGCTCTTTGTTCCCTCACTTTATGTAAAATCTTCAGATTGCCAATTTTGGAATGCAATACCCTCTCATGTGCTCTTTAAACACAAAAATAGACACACACTTACAGTAAAGTGTATTATGAGCCTCTTCTGACCTGCAAGATTACAGAGGAGAGGAAAATAGAAATGAAAGAGCAAAAACAATTAAAATGCTGAAAGTAGGTAGAAGGCCATTTGGTTGAGAGAGAGAGAGAGAGAGAGAGAGAGAGAGAGAGAGAGAGAGAGAGAGAGAGAGAGAGAGAGAGAGAGCGCAAAGTGAAAACTGATGGAAGAACTTAGTTTCAGACAGAAAGATCAAAGATGGGATTTGTTGAACAAACAGGAACTGATCTCAGCAGCTCTAATAATAGAAGCATAAAGCTCTCTGATAAAGACTTTTGTGTGTGAAGCTTTATCATAAGGCCACTTTATATTTACAGTATAAAAAAATCCATATTTCAGGGTTTACCATAATTGTAACAGTAAATTGTAATTCTTTCCCAATCAAAAGAGACACAAAATAAAAGCAAAAAAAATCATGCATAAATGATAATACTCTATGTAATAATAATTGCTCAAATATGGATAATTCAGAAATAAATATAGAAAGCAAGCGTGCCGTGCCGCACAAGCCCTGAAAAGTGAAGCCAAAACGTCTCGATCGCCCCCCAGTGACTGGTCCCAGTATAGGTAATAAAGCCCCCCTCCCCATTTTATTAAATGGGACTTGAGACCAAAAAAAAAATGTATTACCCTTCAATTATCTTTTTTCCGGAGCTGGTTTCTGTCATTTATTGTAGTTTTTAATCACGCTGATGTAAATTCAAATGTTTGTTTTTAAAATAAGTTTGTGTTTAGTTACTTATTTAATAATATAAAAATGGAGGTGTCACGTCATGATTGACAGCTGTGATATCGTGTGATATGCGCATTCTGCGAGAGCGAGGCCGGGGTCTTGATTTCGCGGCTTTACTTCCTGCTCACTACTGCGCAGGACTGGTCCCGAAATCGCTACTGCGCAGACTCAAGACCCAAGATGTCAGCACCGTATCGGGACACTGGCGGCTTCACTTTTCACCAATGAAAGAGAGCGAACAGGTGTCGTCCATCTTTTTATACAGTCTATGATAGAAAGTTTATCATTTGCCTTTTCAAAGACGCACACACACTCATACGCGCATGCACGGGGGACGCGTGTTTCAAAAAGCATGCAAACATGGAATCTGCGCTTGACAGCCCACCCCAAATTATCTTGAAAAACCACAGTCTTGGCAAGTATTATCATGAAAACAGTCAGTGTTGTGTTAAAGTGAACGCAAACAGTACATGAATCCGTGCTTATCCGGTGGCAATATACCCCAGCTTATGCAATCTGCATATGTTTGTGTTATTATGTTAATCAAACAACAGAAGACAAAAGGAAAATCACTTCTGTAGCTTTAAAAAATCTTTATTAAATTTAATTTATAGAATGAAGAAGACAGTGTTATTATTCATTTGATTATATTTCTTTTGCTAAATACTACTGTTATTGTACTTTATTTGTAACTTTGTTCTTTGCTTTTCCATATGCTTATCATTTCTTGATTAATTCTTATTTTATTTTCCTTATATCCATTTTAGCTGATCCGAAAAATTATTCGATCCATGGTCCGATTCATTTAAATGATGTAATTTAAGAGTGAGGTCCACCCTATTTGACCAATGTCCACTCAGTTTAAAATTTCTGGCCTCGCCCATGGTAAGCTGTTCCCAGAGTTTCAGTTTTTCCTACAGTACCAGTGTGATTCTATACAGTATGACTCTGTCCACCTGGAGAAATAAGTCCTTTTAAAGTGTTATGCATTCATTTTTGACACTTTACTGGGCAAAACCTCTCATTTTCTTAGTAATAATCAATGAATCTCATCTCTTCAAACAAACTTCCTTACTGTAAGGCGCAAATTTCTATTCAAGACCACTGCAAATTGCACCCATACAGTTTACTGTAAATAAATGCTGAGCTCTTGTTACCATACGCTTGCAAACACCTGAAGACACATGTTTGATAACAGAGAACGCTTGTGAAGCCAGAAGCCTTGACCTGTGTGTTCTTTACAGCAGCAGGCCCTGTCAATTATGCATTGGCAATAAAACTGGCTAGAAATGATTCAAAACGAATGAATGAATTAGATGGGTGATTAATAATAGTTGTGCTTAATGGGTTTCAAAGTGAAACTGCAAGTTCTAAGGTCAGATTGGAGAGATGTTAAGAGGCAAAAGCAAGTAGGAACATATTGCCAAGTGCTTTAAATGAAAACGAGAAATTGTTTGACATTCTGCTACATTAGTTACATGAATATTAAATCATATGATCATTCCTTCTCGTAGTGAGCTCTTATAGCTTGCCGTTTCCCAGAATTCCATTTGGGAGGATTTTTCATAAATGATGTTTTAAATACAGCTGAATATGTATTTAAAGCTGCTGTTTGTAAATTTTGGGATGGTAAAATGCTTTTTCCTATCCCAGGTGACTTCCTGAAGAATATGAAAGGTGTAGTGTTTTTTAAATGGCTTTGATTGTTTAAAGAGCACCATTATGTTGCTAAAGCAACTTTATTTTGTGTATTTGGTATAATGCAATGTGTTTTTGGGGTTTGTGGTTGAAAAACACATTATTTTCCACATACTGTACATTATTGTTGCTCCAGCCTTTCTGAAACACATTGATTTTGTACCAAAGTTCATTGTTCTGAAAAGCACAGTGTCCTTCGTTTGGCCAGCTAAGCAGTACATTACGTCTTTACTACCTTATCAATACGAGCCGAATCTTATCCAGAAAAGGCAGATGACCAAGCTGATCGATCAACTTTACCAACACAAGGCTTCAAATTGGGATGCGGCTAACATTTCTGACACACAGAATATCAGACGTTAACTTTTTGTATTACATATCCATGTTTTATTTTTTTATTCATAATTTTTTTGTTTAGAAATAAACAGATTCGTAAATTTCACATGTGGTGCACTGCAGTACAATAAGTGCACAAGTTTATCATAATTAGACATGGGAAGCATTTGTGTTAATATTGCACCTACTGTACTCTGCACTATGGAATATTGTGTTATCTGCCTGTAACATGTGTTTCTCAAAGATGTTTAGTCAACAAATTCAGCTCAACCAGGAGCTTGTCAATATCAGGCACAGCATTGCTCCCTTCGGATTTTAACATCACTCATGCTGCTTGTCAGACTGAAGGTGGTGGTCCGTGTCGTTCCACTTAACTGCTCTCCGTCTCAAGTTTTTGCGGATTCACCTGAACAATTTTTTCATCTGACACATCTTATTCTGCTGACTGATGTTTGAATTACTCTTCATTCGTTGAATTCCTATA
Organism: Misgurnus anguillicaudatus; assembly: GCF_027580225.2. NCBI lineage: Eukaryota > Metazoa > Chordata > Actinopteri > Cypriniformes > Cobitidae > Misgurnus > Misgurnus anguillicaudatus. Next base: position 22,360,548 of record NC_073353.2, read on the forward strand.
TGTTAAATACATAGACAGATGTGTCTGATGTATGACAGTTTGAGAACTTATGGAGCACTTAAAAAACTGTTTACACAATTTTGGTGGAATTTGACACTGCTTTATTAGTGTGGGCAAATCCATTGTAGATAAATGCGTTGTAGACTCACATTCCCTCAATAACCAGGAAACTATGTGCAAGTGTGTGTGTGTGTGTGTGTGTGTGTGTGTGTGTGTGTGTTTGTGAATTTTTTTTATCTGTTTCTTTGTCTTGCTTTCCAAGTAGAAATATCCTCAAACGCATCCATGACAAGCATGATGTTGTGGTACAAACGATACATTAGTTGTGTCCCAATTTTAGGGTTTGGACCTTCTAAGGGGGGAACCTCAAAAAGCGAGCACTCTGTCTTTGAAGGTGACAGCCTTCGAAGTCCACGAAGAGAACTGAAATGAGATGGTCTAGGAGGAACCATAATTTGCGTCTGCTGTACGCTTCCAGCAGTGTCAGCGGGACACAGCGGAGACGTTTCTGACTTATTAAAATAAATATGGAACCAGAAAAATATTAATTTATTTTAGAGAACATGACACGTTGGTGTACATTAAACTAACCAACAGGTTCTAATCAACCTTAGAAATACACGCAACATACCTTCGCTGCCCAATGAAACTCACGTATGTCCAAAACGGTTACTTTTCAGGAAGTGAAAAATACACCGTATATCAAAAGCAGTTGAATGTAGTGTTTCCATACTTGATACGGCATCTTAACATGTAACCATATTCTTGTCAGTGTAATGATGTAATTCACATTTGACCAAAATTGAGTTTAAATGGACATACCTGCATATTTTACAGTAACGGTGGTCGATACGCGTTCTTCCGATCATTAATTAGAATGGCCAAGTCGCGTTTTATATTGAAAGATGAATACGCTCAGTTTATTAAAAAGCCTACGTCTTAGTTAAATACGCTTACTTTATTTAATAATAATTATACATTTATTAAATGTCTCTTGCAAACTATGAAGGGACAATGAATCAATACACTGACATGGTAATGCTAGACAGCAGGGGCGCCAGTTTGTGTTGAAAAGTGGTGGGGACAAAAGATCAGATAAAAAACATTACTGCAGGATGGGAGAAATATTGAATAACGGTGCATTGAAAGTGGGCATAGCGTAGGCCAGTCAACAAAAAGAAAATACTCAGCAAAACCCTCAACAATGTCGACTGCACACATGTAACAGTCCCTGCAACACCAGCTCAATCGAACAGTGCCAAAGCACCATACCATAAAAACAGCAGCACGTTTAGTCAATGATTACAATGAATTTCATTACATATGTACAAGAAAACACACCATAAGCATACAACGCATCATATGTGACCCTGGACCACAAAACCAGTCTTAAGCATCGCTTGATTTTTCAGAACATTTTAACCAAACGCCTTCAAAAAGCGGTGGGATGTCCCCAGTGTAAATAACACCTATGCTAGACAGATACTTTGTTTGTACAGTCCTACCATAATTTAGTCACACCTAGACGTGCTCAAAATTGGCAAAATGGACATACGTGGTTTTCATCTGACAGCGACGATACACAGAATAGTATTAATAAAAAACACAACTTATAAGCACTATTAAGCAGTGACAAGAACCTTTTTTTTTTTGCTAAATACACACTTTTATTTTATAAAGGTTTTAAATGTTTGTTTTAAAATATGCAGCTGTTATATTCAGCAATTACAGGCACGCAATGAATCTTGGGAAAGCCTAGGCTGTGAAGGATCCATTCGTTCTATCCTTAACAGTGCAGACAAATAAGGATGCATTTTGAGGCTTCATTTTAAGCATCCTTCGAATTGGGACAGCCTTACTAGCCTTAAGTCATGACGCTGTGACGCAATCGGCCTTAGAATACATCCTGAGAAGGTCACAGCCTTCGAATTGGGACACAGCTATTGTGTATCAATGAAAAGAAACAGACCTGAACATAAATGTAAATATGGCGGCACATTAATAATGTCATATCTCATCGATTCTCATTCATCTTGTGGCAAACCGTGCATATGACAGCAAGTCACAAAACATGCAAAAACAAATGCAATTTGAATTATCGATGTGTCACAGTGTTTCAATTTAACATTCAGGTTTGTTTTTACATTGATATACAATGTATAGTTTTCTGAACAAGCTCAAAATATGAATCATTCTCACAAAAACAAAATGTAATTTCTCATTAAAATATATTAACCCACTGGAGCCATTTGGATAGAGAGGCAGAGAGTGATAGAAAAGGAGAGAGGGAGATTCTGCTTGCACTGTGGCCAAGAGCAGTTGAGACAGAGACATTTTGTCACCATCTGTTCAACAGTGCAAAAATATAGAAAATGTAATAATAGATTATTAACTTAACAATTAACTGTATTATTTGTTGATGTGCTGGATAGTTCCTGCTTTACCTAATCTCTTTTGTCCATTATGGACTATACTGAAGCATCACCACTAAAAACATTTGTGTACCTTCGTTGTGCTTCAATTACTGCATACACTCAAGGTGACATACACTATTAAACATTACCTTTCTTTTCAGTGATGTATTGAGAAAAAGCAAAAGAGAGGAGCATGGAGGAAATGACCCTGAGAATATTTGCACATTTCCTTCTCAGATCACATTCCTTCCCGATTACATTAATATGTGTGTGCACATTCCTCATTCATCTTCTCATAGTGCGTGTTTGTTCTACAAACAATTACTATATGACTCTCTAACTAACGCAGCTCCCTCTTACTTTATCTCCTGAAATTGAGCTTTCCACCTTTCTAACAGATGTTCTGATTTTCCTCATTCTTCTACCTGATATCCAGTCCTGAGATTTTTGTGATTGGGGCGCTGATCTGAGATCTGTCAGATGAAAGCATGACTTGGACTCATGCTTTGTGTGTGTTCACTCTATAAAGTTCAAATGTTTCTTAAAATGTTATTTTTCATATATCAGTGGACTTATTAGAGATGTGTGCATATTGTTTGTATTTGTGTGTAATACTGAATGATGTAGAATTAACCATGCTGGCAGTCCGTGTTTGGCCTTGACCCTTTCACACTTATGTTTGTACTCAGAAATCCACTATTGATTCTCCCGTGAGCCCTTACCAGTGATCAATGACTGCTGACTAAATGTGTATGTGTGAGATCCTCTGGCTATAGTTGGTTTATCCAGGGAATTGTACGCCTAATCACTGTCCCTACAGTATATGATGAAATCAGAAAGAGATGGAGATGCCTGCCAAGAGTGTTGAGTTATTAATAAAGCCGTCTGTCCCCGTAGAGATGAGACAGCGGAGTCATAATAGGTCGTGGTGAGGCAGAGGGCGGCACTCACAGATGGTCGTGTGGATCATTATGGGCTGCGTGGCGTGCTTCCAGAGGTTGAGTCACCGAGGCGACATGCCATTTAATCTCGCCTTCTACGTGTTATCTGGCTCCTCAACGCACGTGTTTATGCATTTACGTGCTTCAGTGTTAGATAGATGGAGAAGACAGATGGGTGCCATGGTGCTGTGGGTTTGACAAGATGGGGTGTGGTGCTGGTGGGGCTCGGGCTTTGAGGTGTTGGGATGTGGTAAAACAAAATGCATTATGTGACATGACGATACCATAATTTATCACAAAAAGGCGGGGTGCATGATTTTTGAAAAACACTTTGGTAAAGGGAGTCGGGCTGAGTACGAAAACACACTTGTAGCCAATAATGTCGCACATAAGGTGAGTGTATACTAAGTTCCATTATTACCTGGGATGAGTATGTGTGGGGCAGGTCTATCAATAGAAGGTCAATATTATTTCGGGGTAGGGGCGTGTTTGTTTAGGTGATTTCAAATATCAACATTGGCTTTCAGAGATTATGCACCCCGCCTTTAAGGCCTTAAAACTTATGTTGATATGTCTTGTCAAATGAATACACTGTCAAAAATAAAGGTACGAAGCTGTCACTGGGGCAGTACCCTTTAAAAAAGGTCCTAATATGTACCATTTAGGTACAAATATGTACCTTTAAAGGTACATTTTGGCAGTTCAAAGTACTAATATGCACTCTTTGGGTACAAATGTGTACCTTTTTGAAAGGGTACTGTCCCAGTGACAACTTTTGTACCTTTATTTCTGAGAGTGTACATTATCCTTAATTTTTTTTGCAATGTATGGGCTATTAATAAAACAAGTAAACGCTTTAGTTTGTAAATAAAAATTTTGTTTTATTTACACACAGGACTTTTTCTTGAAACACAAAGATGTTTTCAGAATTTCAGACCTTTCATTTAAAGGGATAATGATTTTTTATACATATATTAATATGTATATTTGGTAGGGGTGGCACGGTTCGGTTCATATCACGGTTTTAGGGTCACGGTTTTCGGTTCTGTAGGGTTCTTGTTGTTTTTTCTTTTAATTTTTAACACTCCAGAAATGTATTTTAGCTTATGATATATAGCTTAATTATTCACAATTTAGGATACAGTATTAACAAAATTGTTATATCAGGTAATCAAACTGAATTTGACTAGGTGAGAAGACATTGGTGACATGCTCTTCATTTTTCTTGGCAAAAAAAGGAGAATGTGTATTGCTATCTCTACAGGAAATTATGTGCCTTTTTAGCACACAAAGATTAAACTGAAGAATTAACTTGCATTTATCAAACTGTCAACTTTAGTGTAACTTGCCTTGTTTATACATGACGCGTCCACATGAACGCAAAAATGACGTCAACGCGGAGTGGGCATTTCGCTTGGCAGTGCGCACATCAAATTTTTTAACTTTGCTTGCAGCTCCGCAACCCAAGAAGCACAAGTTACAGGCAAATGTTGCCGAGCATGACGTCTCATCTCGCCGGTACCCAGTATGTGCGTCGAGTATAAACAACTCCCCAAATGGAGGCTCGCAATGTGGAGCCAGACGAAAGTAGACTTCAGGTAACATATGGGCACGATGATACATTGCGCCTGCGTCAAATCGTGCGACACACACACGCTCTGAACCGAGACAAGCTAACCGAAAGGTTCGGATGTTTTTCATGTACCGTGCCACCCCTAATATTTGGTGACCCTTTGTCTATTTAAACAGTACAGTAGTCTTGCTGTATTGTCAAGGTGTGCGTGTGTGTGTGTGTGTGTGTGCATGTGTGGTACTAACAGATTATTCATTTGTGCCTGACAGTCCTAGAGAGAGGAGAGCCTCTGGACATATTTAGACTGATTCTGTACCTTATCACCTTCACACACACATACACACACACACACACACACATTGCTAAGACAGTCAACCTTTCTGTCTTTTCAAAGTTGTTGAAGGATACAAAAGGACAGTTTTGAGGAGAAAAAGAGGAACAAGAGGAGATAACTGAACTGCATCATGGGAACCAAACGAAAAAGAAAACGAAGAGGTAAAGTTTTGTAACGATGCCCTTGGCACTTTGAGTAATATAAGTCTGTGAAAGAACAGTTGACTTCATCTTTCAAATTCATTAAGTGTGCAGGAGTTAATGATCTTTCTTTTTCTCTCCAGCTCTCTCTTTGTGTCTGTCTCTCTATGTCGTCCAGTTTAGAGGTATCATTATGTTAGACAGTAATGTTGCACACCTCCACTGAGAGCTGATTATACATCACCTGTGCCACACACGTAGACACGCACGCATGTGTTCACTGCAGGCCACTGACAGTGTAAAGGTGTGTTCAGGGGGATGAAGACCTTGAGCGAACTAAGCTAATTACTCTCAGTGGTAATTATAACAGCTACATTCACTGTAACCTTCTGCTATGAGGTTGCACTAGCATGTGTAACACAATGTGGTTCTATAGGCATTTTCTCTATTTTTGGAAATATAGTGGCGACACTGACCTGTAGATGTTACTCAAGAGAGACATGACACACGAACAGTACGTTTGTGCTTATACAGGTGGTGATGATGGTGCTTTGGCATAATTTTTCTAGGTATCTCCCCACAGAGACGCTGTAATTGTTCTTTTTATAGTCGTCCTTAGCTATTTTTGCTCATATTCCCATACGTGTCCCTCCGTTGCATTTGTTATGAGAGTTTTTATACTCTAGGTCACACACAGAAACTCTAAAGTCTGATCATTGAGGATTGCAGTGATTCTGGTTATAATTGTTTTTAATGAGTCCATCCATCTCATTTATTTCCTTTTTACTTTTAAGCAGGATATTTATAAGCAAAACAGTTTTAGGTGAATCTCTCAAATATGCAACTTGTCGTATTACATCAAAGTACAGTACACATAATAGTGTTCATTTTGACTGAAAGTAGTGATTCGCATTTTAATGAGTCAGATTAATTTATTAACTGCTCAAAGTCATTGTAATGAAACAAAAGATGCAATGTCTATTTAATCTGTTCTTTAGGGGGGATTCAAGCTTAAAGGAATATTCCATTTTCTTAAAAGAAAAATCCAGATAATTTACTCACCACAATGTCATCCAAAATGTTGATGTCTTTCTTTGTTCAGTCGAGAAGAAATTATGTTTTTTGAGGAAAACATTGCAGGATTTTTCTCATTTTAATGGACTTTAATAGACACCAACAATTAATACTTAACTCAACACTTAACAGTTTTTTTCAACGGAGTTTCAAAGGACCACAAACAATCCCAAACAGGGCACAAGGGTCCCATCCAGCAAAACGACGGTCATCCTCGACAATAAAAACAACAAATATACACCTCCAAAGCAAAAATTTTTGTTTAGGTCAGGTCCAGCGCGACCTAATGTAAATGCGTAGTGACGTAGGGAGGACACGTGTTACATATATAAAACGCCCATTTGCGGACCATTTTAAACAATAAACTGCCACAAAGACATTAATTAGTATCAGTTGACATACAACAACGTAGGAATGGTCCTCTTTCACCACACTTGTAAACACTGGGGCGGAGTTTCGCGTTCGTCCTCTGTGACCTCTTGACGTGATGACGTATTGCGTGAGGTCACGCTAGCGCATGACGACCGGATCTAAACGAGAAGTGCTTTAAAAGTGTATATTTGTTATTTTTCTTGTCAAAAATGACAATCGTTTTGCTAGATAAGACCCTTATGCCTCGTTTGGGATTGTTTATAGTCCTTTGAAACTCCGTTGAAAAAAACTGTTAAGTGTTGAGTTAAGTTTTAATTGTTGGTGTCTATTAAAGTCCATTAAAATGAGAAAAATTCTGCAATGTTTTCCTCAAAAAAACATAATATCTTCTCGACTGAACAAAGAAAGACATCAACATTTTGGATGACATGGTGTTGAGTAAATTATCTGGATTTTTCTTTTAAGAAAATGGAATATTCCTTTAACATTCAATCAAAACGAGAGTTATTCTGCTCTGGGACTTTTTTAACATTAGTGGTTTTGAATCAGAAATGTTTCTTAGTTTCCGACCCTTGCAAACTCTGATCTTGATTCGTGTTCAGGGCTTTACAAGATTACTTTACCTGGTAACCAGGAAAATGTGTTTAACTTTATTTTGAAATATATTATTACATGGTATAGGTTTTGTAATAATGACAATCATGCAGTGAAGGTTCAAGTTTGTGATTCATATCAGATACATAAAAACTACGGAAATATCTCACAACTCGCACATCTCTTAAGCTGAGGACACACCTTAAGGGTTAATAGTTGCTAAAACATTTTAAGACTGGACACAACACAAGGATTATTTCTTGTGACTAGAGCAGATTTAAGCTAGGCTTAGGGCTCAGTCACACCAAAAGCGCTTTAAACGCTTGCAAACGCAAGGCGCGACGCACTGCCTTTTTTAAAAAAGAGCAGTGCAGCGCGGCTTTTCATATTGCTAAGCAACCACCGAGTCAGCTGTCTTGTCAATCAAATATTGAAGCGTGAGCGCTCTTTTGCTGTTAACTGTCATATTAGCAGAAACTTTAAAAAGAGGGCGCTTGCTCTGACCTTGTTTGAGGATAAGAGGAGCACAAACACACAGGAGAGAGTGGAGTCCGGTTCTTCAAAGCAACTGTAAACTTCCCTCGCCACAACGTAAGGCCCGCCTCTCCCCTCATTCGATTGGACAATGGAAGACGCGAATGACATCAGGCGCTCCTCCGCTCTCAGCGCTCCTTCAAAAACGCGTGCGCGGCAGGCGGCAGAAAACCGCAAGGCGCTCGGCGCGCATAAACAGCGCGCAAACGCGCCCTGCCCATAGAATATCATTCAAAAAAGGCGCCTGCAACTGCCATAAACGCTTTTGGTGTGACTGAGCCCTTAATCCTTTTTATAAGTACGAAAGGGCGTACCTTGCGTATTCATTGCACCTGTTGCTTTTACCAATAAATGACAATATATATCAGTCCTTCCAGAAAAACGCAGAGTTGTTTTGTGATTGTTGCAGGCAAAAATCTTTGATCTTGCGGCACGTTTTCTTAAAAAATGCGATGGAATATGCGGGATTTTTATGCAATGAAATGGCGGGAAGTTGCCAAAATTGCGGGAACTTGCAGAAACTGTTTGCAACTTGATGTTCACGTCGCATAATTACGTCACTTCCTAACATTCCCATGACAACAGGGGAGATAGCTGTGCATGTGTGAAGTAAATGCAATGTTTTTCAACTTTCTGCTAAGATATATGAATTTTTGCTACAAAAATGCGGGGATTATGAAATCATGCAAGCCCCACATATTTTGCGGGCAGAAATCTGCAATTTATGCGGCAAAAGTGTGCCATATTTACAAAAAGTGGCCCTGCATAAATATGGGGACTTGGCTGATTATGCATTGAATCGCGTTTTTCTGAAGGGACTGATATATGCTAATAATACCTTTCTACATATATGCTACATACAGTAATATTATAAAACGGTTAGTTCCAATCCTTGATTCTGATTGGTCAATAGGTGTGCTTTATTCATGATAAAACACTGCTATGACCGCTTCACCCAACGGTTCTGTTTATCACTGCGGCCTTAGCAACACCCTTAGCAACTACACATATCGGTTTGTTGTTTTTATTTGAGCTTTCATGCATATTACACATTGGAACACATTTTTGTTTATGGTCAGGGACTATTTTTTCTAGTGGAAGGAATGCTTTTTATTGATTTAACTTCATGAAAGTTGCACTAATATTTTTTTACTTTAATATTGTGTGGTAACCGTTTTATAAAAGCAATAAGGTACTTGAGGCAAGTGCTGTATCGTGAATAAGTAACGGCTGAAGGGGTTGCAGGCACTCCGCTTCGCGTCGTGCCTAACAACGCCCTTCAGCCGTTACTTATTCACGATACAGCACAGCCTCTCGTACCTTATTGCTTACATAACATCCCAACAATAAACATTTTTGCAGGATAAATAAAAGTAGTAATTTATAACTTCTTGCCCTATTAAACCACATAAAATTCAGCACGTTATGTATATTCGCACCACAATGTTGGCCATTTCTTTGCTTGTTTCTATCTGTTTGCCCTTTCCAGTGCAACAGTGGCATAATTTATTGCTGGTGCAAATATATTGTTTAATATTGTTGCAAATATTAAAAATGTTTAATAAAATAATTGTGAGAAGGACTGGCAACAACTGGCTCTTAAATTCTAGACTAGAATCATTAGACAACACACACATAATAATTTTATCTTATAACTGTAAACAAAGACTGAGCACAACTGGAAAAAAACTGGGCATGATCAGTTGGTATGACCAAACTACATTCGTAATGTGTGCGAAAATCCTTAGGTGTGTCCCCAGCTTTAGCATTTACCTCAGGTTTATTGTCTTAAACAACATTTGCTTTAATAATAAATAATTCCAAATATAATACAAATGAATGTGTTAGTGTCTGAGCTTACAGAAAGATCCATACAGTCTTCAGTTATGACAAGATTCAACACTGACATTAAAGATTGTTGTTCACGTGCAGTTAGGTCACACTTGATATGCTGTTCATTTTTTCCACTGTGTTCTTTTTTGGATAACATTCCTGGATAATTAATCCTTCAATACATACGGTAGGGATTAACATGCACAAACACACATACGCACACTGTCCCTACGATAGACTTGGCAGAGCATTATAAGCCATTTCACATTGTTTTACTCCATTTCTCTCTATATAACACACACACTACTGAATCAGCTTAAATACTTTATTCAGGAGAAAGTACGATTGATTAGTTAGGGTTAAAGTGTAATGACTGCCTCTTACAGGAGAAACGGCACAGCACTGAAACTAATCAAACTGGACATTGGTGATTGTTTACCAACATATATACAAATGGAGAGAGTGAAATAGAGAGACTAAAGAAAAAGTGCTAGGCAGGCAAATTTGGTCAGATTTCTCTCACAGTATTGTGGCAAATGTGACCCTGTCAGTGAAATCTGGGTTTTCACGGGCTTGGTCACAAATGGTTAAATACTGACCAGAACCGTGATATATTTCTTGTCAGTGCTGGAGAGTAATGGGTTATGTTTGAACATCTGTCTAGTAAAGATGCTGTTCCTCTGACATGAAAGTTATAGGTCTTGATTTGCTAGGTTTACAAAAGCTTTAAATTTACAACCTGTCAGCAAAAAAAAAAAAAAACCTGAAAGTGGAAGTACCATGGGTCATTTTTTGTCCATTACTGTGTTCGATGCACTTCACCTCTATTGTAGTTACTTTGTTTTCAACTTCCATCTGAATGTTATCATTATAATAATGCATTATTTTAATATAAATAGATTTTTGTTAAACATTAAATAAGCATTAAGTTCGATTTATAGTTTAATTTGTTGCAGTTCCGTTATTGTAATCAGTTTTTAATATAAATGGAGTTCTGCTAAAAAAGTAGGATACATCTACTTTAAGCTTACTAAAGGCCATTAAAGAAATAGTTCACAATTTTTTTTTAATTACCCTATAATTTATTCACCTTAATGTCATTCTAGGTGTATATGACTTCTATTCATCAGCCGAACACATACAGAGATATATTAAATAATATCCTGGCTCTTCCTACAGTAGCTTTGTTATATATTTAAATAGTATTTTTTTTTAAGCCAATCCATAATAAAAAAAAAAGAATCTATACCAGTTCAATGGTTTAATATATATCTTCTGAAGCAAAGCTTTGAGGGAAACGATTCATATTTTGAGCGTATTTAGCAATTGAATGTATCACTTTCGAATGTAAACACATCTACAGTAGATCAAAAATGGCTCCATGTCGGTAAGTAAGTCCTGTGATAAGTCATCATGATAAAACGCACAGACACGAGACATGCATGATACCTGGTTGCTTGTATTTAGTGGGTCTTGCTTGAAGTTTGAATTGTGTAGATAGAAACCAGTGAGAAGGTCAAATGGGGTTCATGGGTCAAAGGGGAAAATACCATAAGCAGTTTATCTTCCTGTTCTATGTCTGTTTTTGAATGGTTAATCTCTCGCTTGAATGGCTGATACATGTAGAACTTGCAACTGTTCAATCTGTGGTTGACCTTTGCCATGTGTCTGCCTGTCTGTTTGACATGCTGGTGTGGGATTGTTATGTTAGAAAATGTAGATTGTATAGTAATAGACAGTTTACATTCTCTCTATTGCACCCATTCTCTGTTTTTCAGTCCCTCTCATTTATACAACCCACTTGTCACTGACGTGATTTGTACAAGCAACAAATCTTGTCAGTAAATGCGGCATGATTTAAATGTGAATGCTAAGCAGGATGATGAAATATTGTGTTGCTCATATAAAAGCCTTCAGCTGTGCTGTCTACAACCAATAGAAAAGAAAATGTATTCAGGAAGAATCAGATCATTAGCATTATTATTATTCACACACAGCGACATGAGCACTTATCTTCATTACAGTTTAAATATGTACAGTATGTGTTAACCAGATCACAACCATAATGTTATAGCAGACATCATCTCTTCATATGGTATGCTGTATAGTAAAGCTATTAGACAAGACAAATATGGCTTTGAGTGTTTGTTAGAGAAATTACTCCATGATTGCAATTTTTTTTTAACCCAAGCCTTTCGATCCATGTTAATGAGCTCAGTGCTTATTTGCACAGCTATCTGGGGACAAATCTAATTTTTCCTGTATAATAATGACAGCCACTTTCTTGGACATCAAAAAAGAAAGACCAAATTATACCCAACTCTTGCCAATCTTCTTAAAAATCACCATATAGTTCTCTTGAGGGAGGCTAAAAACTGCTGTCATATTTTAGTTTGCCTCTGGATACAGATGATTTTTTGAAACTAGGGTTACGATTAAAGGGCCCATATTTTGTGGCTTAAAAGCACATTACTTTGTGTATTTGGTGTTATATAATGCAGGGTTTCTCGCAGAAAATGTGTTAGTTAAGGTGGTAGGGTTGGGCGAGTGGGTGTGGCAATCAAAGGGGCGGGGCGTAGGCGTGATGAAAATGATTTTTTTATTTAAAACACTCAAATAAAACTTAAATTTGAAGAAACTATGACAAACAATAAACATATAATCAACAAAACCTTGACGAAGGCTATATGCCGAAACGTTGGTGTCAATAAAATTATTTTGCAAGTGAGTGTGCAGTCACTATTTTGTGTTATATATAAGAAAATGAACATATACAAGATTATTAATGAATTAAATGTTTTTAAAAGATATCTGCTTGATGAAGTGAAACTAAAGGGTTAATAAACACAAACTGAAGGAGATTTGTAGAACGCCCGGTGAACGATGATAGATAGCGCGAAGATTGTAAAAACTGATTATTTCCTATTATTTATTACATTATCTTAAAGGAGTATAACTACTGTAGCATGTAAATAAATAACGTGAGCAAGAGCGCTCATTTATTGAATAAACAGGCACGTGCAACCTAGCTAGCAGGTAGTTCAAACAACAAAAATCACCAGCTAACTTATTTTACATTTGCAAGAACTATAGACTAATAGAATAACAGGCTTAAATAAACCTAATACATAAGTCCACTTACAGTTCTCACGGACACGGTTTTATCAACTTGCTATCCTCCAGACAGTTGACGAACCACGGCTCTCATTTCGGCCATGTGGCGCACATGCATGCTCGCGGTGTGAATCGCGTCTGCGCTATTCTAAGAGATGTTTTATTTACTTGCTACTAGTTATCCTCCAGACAATGACGGACCATGTATTTTTCTCATTTGGCCATGTGGCGCACGTGCCCACTCGCAGTATGAAGCTCGCCCGCGCTATTCTCCAAGATGCACTTGATGACCTTTTTTGCAGCTAATTATAATTTTTTTGGATGACCTAGTTAAGGCGGTAGGGTTTCCCAGCTTAGGCGGGCCGCCCAAACTGCAAAGTGCTGTGGAAAACCCTGCAATGTGTTTGTGTGGTTTATGATTAAAAAAACTCATCTTCCACTACTGTACATTTAAGACCCGCCCATATTTAACAGATCGTTTTGTACAAAGCTCATCGTTGTGAGAAAGCGCGATTGGCCAGCTATACAGTGCATTGTGATTGGCTGAATTACGTAAATGGAAATGTGACGTTCCTTACCATGTTTTGAAATATGAGCTCCCAAAGCAATAGTGAGAGCCAGGAGATAGTATCGTATTTACTACCTTATAAATACAAGCCTAAATCTGACCTTGAAAACGCAGATGACTAAGCTAATCGATCAACTTTACCAGCATGATGTGAGCAGAACTTAACAGATTGGTAAGGTAAGAATACTAAAACAAAACCATGTCTGCATTTGTGATTGTAGAAACGACAAACAAGCACTACTCCGCACTGCACAAAACTCGCGTTTGAATCGTCAGTAGGAAATTCATTAAATATGGGTTAGGAGATGACCTGCGCATCACTCATAGGGACAGCTTTCTGTATTAAATGGTTGCAGTGTCATTGCACAGAAATGCATATACTGTAGCATTCATTCACATTTACACAGTTAACAATATGATTTATTGAAATAAGCATACTTATTATTTTACATTGTTGCCTTTAATAATAAAGTGGCAAATAGCAATATGATTAAAGCAATAAGTCATGTAAGGTTAGGCCTTACACAAATTTTTCCATGGTTTAGGGCAAAATTTGTTTTGTGTTTTGCTCACAAGAACACCCATTAAACTGCCAAGTCGCTGTACCGCTTGGCCTCTCATCACTTATTACTTTAATATGCAACACTGCATTGCTGAAACACTTGAATGCATAAACCATCCCACAGCAAATGAACAAATAAAAGTCAGTCCACCCTTTTGGGGCGCACGCTCCAGTGATTTCATTTAAAAAGACATAATATCTGTCATAGGGGAACCTTCACATCAGGGTTGAAATATGGCCCAAAACAGGAACGAAATAGATTATCTCATTAACTTTAACAGGCTCATTTTTTTATTTCTCTGAGATCTAATGGAGAGGATTCGCTCGGTAGGTTTTAAAGAAGGTGCTTCGATTCCGTAACTGTGTTTGTGAGAGGAGGTGCTAGTATTTGGGCCAGTAGAGGAGAAGGAGAAAGATTTGTTGTGGGTTATTAACTTATGAATGAGAGAGAGAGTGAATTGCTGTGTTTGTATGGAGCATTACCTCCCAATTATGCAGCTAACGTCTGTGTGTGTGATTATCTTATCTCATCTCTACTCAACGTGACTTTTCACTTGTGTGTTCATTTTTAGGATCGCACTGACTGTCTAAATAATAATAATTTTTTATTTAACATATATTACATTATCAGAAGCAAAACACATTAGAATATATAAAATAAGTGAGTGTGTTATTCGGGAGTTTGTAGGATATTCTGCTGCTATGAACTCTAGCCTGTCACACTATAATTTAAACTAAAACCAAAGTTTCAGCTTTTATATGTTTATGTGATGTTATTTGATTTTCTATAGGGGAGAGCGGGGTAAATTTTTCATCAACATTTACTGAGCACCATATCAAGTCTCATACAAAATGAAAGAAGGAAGTCTTGGGCACATATTGTGACAATTTGCCCCATCGGCGGGTAAATTGTCACACTAAATTATCTAAAAAAGAAAAACACAACTTAACTGTGATATGTAAATTCAAACCAGAACTGGAAATATTAACAATCATGCCTAGAGAATTTGGAAAACAAAAATAAATGCCTTTATTAACATTATGTCACAATGTTTTTATTTATTTATTTTTTAGCATATTCTATTTGTTTATTTGTATTGGGGCAAGTTGTCACACATGTGACGTGTGATAATGTTGACTAAATCTCATGGTTAGCTCAACATAGCATTTTGAGCTAAAGGTATCAAAAGTATCAAAAGACAAGTTAAAATAACTTTTAACATTCATACCTAACAAAGTTGTATTGCATAAAATTTTAAGTGCAAAACAAGCGCCTGTGGTAGTAAAGAGTGGGTGCCTGTTTGACGCTACGCAAACCGCCGTATGACATCAGTAACGTTTACCATGCATGATTCAAAAACATATAGGGCCCTATTTTAACGATCTAAGCGCATCGTCTAAAGCGCACAGCGCAACGTCTAAATGGGCGTGTCCGAATCCACTTTTGCTAATTTAACGACGGGAAAAATGTTTTTTGCGCCGAGCGCATGGTCGAAAAGGGTTGGTCCTATTGTAATGGGAGTATTTTGGGCGTAACGTGCAGTAAACCAATGAGAGTCACAGCTCTCATTCCCTTTAAAAGCAAGTTGCGCTGGCGCTATGTCTAATCCCTATTTAGATGACGAACTTTGTAAACTGAAAAACTAAGCGGAGGTAGAAGATCCCCAGTTTAAGATTAATGTTAAATAATTGTGTTGTTTTTCCCTTATATTGAAATTGTTATTTTTTTATTAAAACCTTTAAAACCCGTTTTCTTTTAGTAATGGAAGTAAAAAGCAGGCTTGCAATTGCTTTAAATGTATGGCTATCCAATATCATCAAAAAATAATTTACAAGTATGTAAGATAAGGTTTGTACTCTAAAAATACTTTATTTGTAAGAAACAGGAGATAAAGAAATTACAAACGGCTCTCCTCACGTTTCAGCACTTTGGACAGCGTTTTTTTTTAGCAAAGAGTTTTTTTAAGCATTACTTACAAATGTTTCTCATCTCACCATATCCGCAGGTACATCATATACAATAAATCCGTGAGGTAGCATTAAAAAAAAAAACATTTAAAAACAGACGCATTTGTTTAAAGCAAAGCATTTATTTATCAGGCTGCAGGTAAAGCAGCTCTTTGCGCCTTCTAACGTCTCATAATCAGTCCTCATTTATAAATATGTCCAAGAGACTCAATAATAATCTCTTAAATTCAATCCTTTAGTCTTTCATATTTAAAAGCATTTTTGTGCTGCTGCGCATTTATGTACTTTGTGATAAGCAAACCCGCGTTGTCCTCCCGTTTATAGGCGCATATTACTAATGCGCTCTTTAAATAACATAAAACATATTGCGCCATTGACTTTAGACTTTAGACCAGGTTTTTGTTGGTCAATGGCGTAGTCTATTTTAGTTGCCTCAAAATAGCAACGCGCCAACAATGCGCCTGAACACACCTCGTTTTTCAGACCAGAACGCCCATGGGCGCATAGGGGGCGCAAATGCATTTGCTATTTAAACAACGCGGCGCTAAACGTGAAAATTAGGGTGGAAACTAGCGAAAGACACTTGCGTCGCGCATTGCGCTGCATTGCGCCGGGTGTAAGATAGAGCCCATAAAGTCCGTTATGTAATGTTATGACTTAGTTTATGTCTTGCATTTTGTGCAGATATATGCACGTTGTTTAATACATTTATGTTGTATAAAGGCTTTATATTATGTAAAGTGCGTCATATAGAAAGCGCATCAATTTGTGTTTATTAACCCTTTAGTTTCACTTCATTATGCAACTTTTCCTGTAAGAGGTTTCTGTTAAAAACATTTAATTCATTAATAATCTAGTATGTATTCATTTTTCTGTTATAGTTTCTTCAAAATTAGGTTTTATTTGAGTGTTTTTAATAAAAGTATTTAAATTTTCAGCATGACGTAAATGCCCCGCCCCCAGTTAATCGAGTACTAGTTTTTTAGACCTTTGGATTAATCGAAATAACATAAATGACATCCCTAATAGAAGTCGTCGTCACCACACAAAGTGGCTATTTGATTTTTGAGATTGAGCCTCTGGAGTTATCAACCAACCCATTCTCACCAAAAAGCGTTCAAATGACACGCAGTGTGATTATCGTGCAATAGATACGCCAAATTCCGATTTTGCGTGCATATGATACGACAGTCCTTCACATTCACTTATATGGCGAATCATTTCGGGTCGTTTTATTTATTGTTTTCTCATTTGTTTTCAGTTTTTTTTTTTACCATTTTTACCTTGGGTTTAGGCTTAGAACAACTTTTTGTTATATAAAAATGACATCCTAACCCAAACCCCATCTCTAAGTATTTACATTTTCAGCATGACGTATACGCTCCGCCCCTTTGATTGCCCCACCCCCAGTTAATCGAGTACTCGTTTTTTAGACATTTGGATTAATCGAAATGACATAAATGGCATCCCTAATAGAAGTCGTCGTCACCACACAAAGTGGCTATTTGATTTTTGAGATTGAGCCTCTGGAGTTATCAACCAACCCATTCTCACCAAAAAGCGTACAAATGACACGCAGTGTGATTATCGTGCAATAGATACTCCAAATTCCGATTTTGCGTGCATATGATATGACAGTCCTTCCCATTTACTTATATGGCGAATCGTTTCGGGTCATTTTATTTATTGTTTTCTCATTTGTTTTCAGTTTTTTTTTACCATTTTCGCTTGGGTTTAGGGTTAGAACAACTTTTTGTTATATAAAAATGACATCCTAACCCAAAACCCATCTCTAACCACAACTCCAAGCGACCATGGTTTAAATATAAACAAAAACACAGAGAAGCTAATAAATAACCTGCTCAAACAAATGTGAAATCTAATCCTAAACCCAAGCGAAAATGGTAAAAAAACAGAAAACAAATGAGAAAACAATAAATAAAACGACACGAAACGATTCACCATATAAGTGAATGGGAAGGACTGGCATATCATATGCACGCAAATTCGGAATTTGGCGTATCTATTGCACGATAATCACACTGCGTGTCATTTGTATGCATCTTGGTGAGAATGGGTAGCATTAACAGTGTGACAATTTACCCATATTGCTCTCCCTTGTTGTATTTTTTCTATATTATTTGTAACAAATTGTTAAATTACTGTATGTCTTATTATTATTTGTATGAAATCTATTTTTTACATTTCACCCCTGTGACCTAAAGGTTGGAGGGGGATTCATTCCTTCTTTTATCAGATAATAATCTTTTTATATTGGTTCACACCATACAAATTCAAACTAAATTGCAAAAAAGGTATGTTTTTCCCATGAGATCAGGTATGTTTTCCCATGAGATCAGGTTGAAATAGTCTTTGTTGCTTGCGTGTTTGGACATAAATGTTTGTTGGCAGTGTGTGAACACAACCTCCCTACAATGAAAAAAAAATCCACCCACTCCTCCTTTTTTAATCCCTATTAAACCAGAGCACTCTCATTAGACCTGCTGTTTGGTTTTTCTTGTTAATGTGATGTCACACTAACACAGCCCTCATGCCGCACAACCCCTAACTGACTGGATAACTTTAGCCAAAAGCTTAATCTGTTTGTTAACATGTTGCAGCACTAATGCGGCTACAGACACTATTGTTCCAGACTATATTCATAGCAATCAGATTTATTTTTACTCAAAAGCAGGAGCTTACTTGCATTTAAAGGTACACACATGAAAACAGCATTTTTTTGCTCCCACCCAAATAGGGGCATTTGGACGTGGTTTAACAAATGAGCATAACATTGGCCTATTAAAAAAAAATTGTCGGAAATGTGCTGCTTTAGATTTTCTGCTTGCCAAAATAATGAATCAGGGAACTGCTGTTCTGTTTGGAAACTCAAAGGCTGTCGGAAAAAGGAGCCCAAGCATACCTCACCCCAGGCCAAAGGTGTTAATTATATTTAATTGTAGGATCTTTCATAGTAACTAACTTTAATGGGTAACACTTGTCAAAGGCAAGTCCTGCTCTGTTAGGTTTAGGTGTACGGTGCCAAAACTGTCTCAGCTCTTTCTCCCCCACTTTCTTGCTTTTATATATAATAATATTAGTAAAAAAGAGAGTTCTCTCTCTAATGTTATTATAAAACCTTTAATTTCTCCATTTCTTTACTTTATGTCTCTGTTCTTTCTCTGGTCATGCTAATTCTGTTGCCTTAGAGTAATTTATGCTGCCTATTTAAATTCCCCCTTTCTCATGAGTGGACACGTGTGAAGGAGCATTGGCCGCTGTGTTCGTGCCATGTGGTCCAAGTCCAAATTACACTCACTTCCACTTTGCTTTGATTCTTTTAAAACACTCCACCCTGTGTTTGCACACACATTAATTTCATCTGACTTTAATTTGGATTTGAATTTCAATTGGCAGAATAAATATAGGCCTAGTGTCTTATGCTGCATATCTAATCTTGTCTGCGTCAGGGTGAGTCTGGGATCATAGTGATGATTTGCCCATCGTAGATGAGTTGGAAGGCACATCTTTGCTCTGTCCTCGCCAAACTTATGGCTGCCTACTTAGCAGAATCTCAGTTTAATTATATCACCTTTCTAGTTTCCATTTCACACATTCTGCTGTTCGGCCAGCACTTTTAATTATCTCTGTTTGATTCCAGTATTATTCTACAAGAATGAAGACTTTATTCTGCCCTTCACATCCTAATATTACAGTCAATCCAAATTAGTGTGCTCTCTCTCTCTCTCTCTCTCTCTCTCACACACACACACACACACACACACACACACACACACACACACACACACACACACACACACATACACGCACACATGTTGGTGTATGTGGTTTACGGGGACACCTCCATAGACGCAATGCATTTTATATTGTCCAAACTGTTATATTCTATTCCCCTAACCTACCCCAATCCCTAACCCCAATGTCACAAAAACCTGTAGCCAGTCTTTAATCTATGAAAAACTACCATTTAGTATGTTTTTTTAGCTTTTCCGTTTATGGGGACACTCTCTGTTTAGGTTAGTAGGCGCAATGATATTACGCAGTGCCAAAAATAGTCCCCTGCCATTGAAAGTTAGTAAGGGGACTATTTTCTGCTGCTGCGTAATATCATTGCGCCTCCTGCAGCCATGTTATGGCAGCAAAGTCCTTGATTATTACAACACATCCTCACCCCAATGTCGTCAATATTTGACGACACTTGACCATTCGTCAATATGTGACGGGGAGGGTTTTTTGACGAACTGGGGACTTCAATACTATTACGTCCGTTGCATTCTCTTTCCTATTTTCTTACCATTTTCGTGTCGGTTTAGGGTTAGATTACGCAAAATTAATCAGTGTACGCGAAATTAAACAGTGTACGCGAAATTAAACAGTTGTCACCTGGCGTTGGGGTTAGAGTTAGGTTTGGGTAGGGATGTCATTATGTAAATCTAACCCTAAACCGACGCAAAAATGGTAAGAAAATAGGAAAGAGAATGCAACGGACATAATAGTATTGAAGTCCCCAGTTCGTCAAAAAATGACGCGAAAGGTATACCCTCCCCGTCACATATTGACGAATGGTCAAGTGTCATCAAATATGGACGACATGGGGTGAGGATGGGTTGATTATTATGCCAGAATGAAAGTATATTTCCTAGCCATATCTGCCTAGAAAATTGCAACTTTTAATTTTCTGTCTGTCTTACCGTAGGTTCATACCAGCTGCATTGAGGCGTCAAATTCGCGTTTACCGCGTCTAGTTTGCCGCATGAACATTTTGAGTTTACTGGCTTCATTTGTGCGTGAAAGCCACTTGAACATTTTGAGTTTACTCGCTTCATTTGTGCGTGAAAGCCACGCTTGAAATTCTAGTCATCGAGACATTCACACAGAAATTTGCGTCATGGGAGGGGCTTCTGCGACTCCGCTGGCATCCTGTAATCATGTCACTACTAGAGCAAGCTCCTGAGTGGTTAATGTGGCGCGTTTTTCCGCCAAAGTGCACATTTTTCAACTCGCGCGTTTGTTGCTGCAACGCTCAATTTCTGACATTTGCGCAAACTAGACGTGCGAATGAGGCAGAATCGCGACTACCGCGCCGCGTTAACCGCCTCATTCGCGCCGCGAGACCTCCAGACGCGTGTCAACGCACCTTCACATTGATTAAACATTGAAATCACTCGCACTTGACGCCTCTACCGCAGCTGGTGTAAACGCAGCATTAGTACATAATGTAACTACAGAAGAGTCAATTTTTTTAGCACGATGTTAATGGTCTAATTCGATTCAGTGCATAATGCTAAGCTATGCTAAAAGTGGTACTGCCAGACCCTAAGATCAGTAAAATGGGTTACAAAATGGTACAAATCAAATGTTTATATCTCGGGGAGCTGGAAAAAGAGCATATTTTCAAAAAAGTTGAGTGTCCCTTTTAGCCCAATTGTTCCTCGGGGACTGCAGTGTTATCTGCTTCGTGTGTGTGTGTGTCCTTGACTTGTAGTGCTTTTATTGGCTTATGCAGAGGTCACAGTTTCACTATTTCAATTTGTAGTATACACACAGAATATGATATTTATTTATTTATTTAAATTGTTGGTAGGTCAGAAGGTTATGCATTTTTGGAGAAAAGTTTTAATTTCCATTTTTTTCACATTTTGCTGCTCTTTGCTATGTGGCAAATGTTTATTTTCGAACCGATTAGCTTTGTTATAAATGTCATAAAGAGTGCTTTCATTCCATCGTCAATGCCAGAATTCCATGCAGGCAGACGGCATTGGGTGGGTGAATCTGAAATGAGGCAGTAAAGGAAAACCATCAGGGGAGATTTCATATATATCTGCTCCACATCCTACAGACACATGATTCAGTAAGAAAAAAGGGGCATTCACGACATTGATATTTGCTTAATTATGTTTAATGTGACAGTGCCGTTCCTATTTTCCAGTCTCCTGCTGTTTCCAAGACATTTATTTAGGGAACTTAATGCCCTGTTGCGCTTGCAGAATGTCATAGGTCTATTTCTCATTCGCTATAACACTAAGTCGTCGTAGATGCTATGTTTGATTTCACCCAAGGTAAAAATAGGGATATGGGTAAGTCGATGAATTTTAATACAGTATGTTATATCATTGTATAAGGTAAATTTGTTGACAGCAACAGTAACACTACATTATATACTATATAATTATTGTAAAAAAGTAGCCATAAGCATACAGGCCCTTTAATTAGCATGTTCTTGATGGCTTCTTTGTCAAATGTATTTGTATGTATTGATTTTTCCACATAATGCAAATTCCATCAATCCGTCTATTGTACGAAGCACATTTATGTAGAGATAAAGAAAGAGAGAGAGAGAAATGAGGAATGTCTTATTATATATGCTGCTTTGCATCGATTAATCTGTCACCATTGTCTGCACATTGTTAGGGATATATGGCAGGGTGGCTTTCTACTTAAAACACATGATTTGTGAGGTGGTTTATTGTACAGTGTATCTCTGAACTGTTATCCTGTGGTCCACAGCTCCACACCTACACACACATGGAGTCGTTTTTTGGGGAGGAAGCACCCTGTCCACTTTTACGGTCTGACCCAGTGTGCCAAAAACATACACCAGTCCTTCATTCTGGGGAGAATTTGTTCTGGTCAAAGGACATTGCTGTCTTGCATTTATTTTATTATCCAGTGCTTTTCATTGACATATTTGTGATTCTAGAATTCAGTCCAACTCTACAGCAATCTTCTTGTCTATCGCCTAGGCAACTGGGATGCCTTCTAACAGCATAGTAATATTATATATTTTTTTATTTCGTTTTTATATTTACATTTCATTTTAATTTGAAACATTAAAAACAACAACAACTTAAAATATAAAAATGTTTGGTTAAGAAATGCTGCTTGCGCTTGCGTTTTGTATTAAATGAATGCCTTTAAAAGAGATAAAAAAGTTGTGTGAGAGTCCACATTAGGCTACTTCAAGCAAACATGGATGGATGGAAAACAAAGGTGGATGATTTGTCTAAAAATATAGGAATGTAGACAGATGTAAACTGAATAGATGTTGGGACAGAGCAGCTCTGTGTTCATTGTGAAGGCTAATAGAGCAGCTCATCTTGGTAGGTGGGCAGCAGCTGGCACACGGGCACAGCAGTCATTTCTTGATGAAAAACACTGGACACAATCAGACTGAGAGCTGCATTCATACAACTTTTCCAGAGAAACTAGAACATAAAAGCGGGTCTCCCTGATGTCTACTAGACAAGACACCTACTCCCTTACGTTTTCCTGCTTTCTGAGAGAAGACATCCGTTTGGTTTCTATAGATAAGCATATTTCCATCAGGGGTCCACAGACTTCCAGGGGCCTCTTTCAGTTGGCCAAGGGGGCTGCAAAAAAACCTGTGGTAAAAACCTTGAAAGCAAGATGTTTGTATGATAATGTAGACTTCTGTGATAGGAGAAACAATTGTCCCCATTGTTTGTAAGAGATTATTTGATTTATGAATCTTTTCCTTTTGAGCACATTACATGTTAGACCACTAAATAGGGTATGAAACTCTAAAAAGTATTTTATTTTTTAATAGGGATAGAAACCGTTAATTAAAACTGAACAAAAATATATATACAGATGCAAAACAGAAGCATTTAGTTAGCCTTTTACATTTCTTTTAGTCAAAGTCCTCGTGAACCGGAAGTCTGATCAACTTTATTTCTGTGTTGTGACATATTTATTGTTTATAATAAACACTGCAATATTACATTAAAAAATAAGAATTGTCAGTTTTAATTTGGTTGAGTCTTTAAATTTGGATTTTGCTACAGGAAACTAATCCTAGATCATCAGTAATGCCCGGGATACACTGCACGATTATTGACTGTCCCAGACGAAAGATTGCCATCGTGAAACAATCGTCGCGATTTCTGTGATCGTGCCCCTTCATCGGTGGTCCTATGTCATACTATGGGAGAGGTTCAAAGACGGCCGTTTTCCCAGTCTTGCGTCCAAAGATAGCCTACGATAGTTTCTGACAGTGTGAGAAATTCAGCATGATCAACGCACAGTGTGTTTGCTGCTACGACCTGCGCGCCGTATTTGTTTACCACGAGTGCATGCTGTTGACGTTGCGTTAACGTCATCATCGTACAGTCTACATGCTTGTCATACCTGAGTTTAAACGAGCCATGTCGCACAGTGTGATAATATAATGATCTTATAGGAGGTCAAAAATCCTGCAGTGTATTCCGGGCTTTACAGGCAGCTACAGTTGGGATTAGACAGTGAAAATTGAGAGAAATGTGTCAATGTGAGCCTCAATGGACGAGTAGCGTCTACAGTAGCTTTACGTGTACATCGGTTGTACACTTGTTATTGCGGTGCATTGTGGGATTGCATGAGTGCATGCAATAATTTCCACTATGGTTTCAGACACAACAAATTTTTTTTTTTCTTAAATAGTATTTAAGGGTATAGGGGGCTATTTCGAACACAGCCATAGTGAAGATGACTTGCTGAATTTCAAACCGTGCCTCAGAATGGGCAAGAAAGAGGATTAAGTGACTTTGACCATGGCATGGTCTGATCCAGTGACGGCCGTTGACTTCTTTTTTCGAGGGCGCACGATTCTTAAGTTCATCACAACATGTATGGAGCCCGTCATGTGTGTGGTTCGTAATTTCAAAATATGTGTTCAGCAAGTCGAGTGAACCTATGTGCATCACGTACCTGCTGCAGACGCGTCTAAAGGATTTATGATAAAAAAGACGCTTGCGTTTGCCACATACTCGCATAATCTCATGCGTAATCAGAGTTTGCTGTTAAGGAAGTGTCTTGTGTGTATTTTGTGAACATGAGCGTCTCTTTTATCATAAACGGTTTTGACGCGTGTGCAGCAGGCACTTATTTTGACAAAACATGTGATGCACATGGTTCACATGACGCAACAAACACATATTTTGAAAAAAACAAGCAACACATGACACTCCGAATACATATTTTGAATTTGCCCCCCTCGGAAGAGCAGTCATCAGCCGCCACTGGTCTGATCATTAAAAAAAAAACTGCTGATCTACTGGGATTTTCACGCACAACCATCTCTAGGGTTTACAGAGAATGGTCTGAAAAAGAGAAAATATCTAGGGAGCGGTAGCTGTGTGGACAAAACTACCTTTTTGAGGTCATAGAAGAATGGGCAGTAGTTACTCAAATAACCACTTGTTACAATCAAGGTATGCAAGATACCCTCTTTGAACGCACAACACGTCGAACCTTGTAGCAGTTGCACCAAAATTGGACAATACAAGTTAGAAAAAAGTTGCCTGGTCTGATGAGTCTTGATTTCAGATGCGACACTCAGATGGTAGGGCAGAATTTGGCGTAAACAACATGAAAGCATGGTATCAACGTTTCAGACTGGTAGTGATGGTTAATGGTGTGGGGGTATTTTCTTTGGGCCCCTTAGTACCAATTGAGCATCATTTAAAATCCACACCATACCCGAGTATTGTTAGTGACCATGTCCATCTTTAATAATGCACAATGTCACAAAAGTAAACTAGTTTCTTGAAGATGACAATGAGTTCACTGTACTCCAATGAACTCATTTTTACCAATTCTCAATTCAATAGAGCATCTTTGGGATGTGGTGGACCGTGAGATTCCCATCATGGATGTGGAGCCGACAAAT
Source organism: Misgurnus anguillicaudatus (assembly GCF_027580225.2). Taxonomy (NCBI): domain Eukaryota; kingdom Metazoa; phylum Chordata; class Actinopteri; order Cypriniformes; family Cobitidae; genus Misgurnus; species Misgurnus anguillicaudatus. The sequence goes on from NC_073353.2 coordinate 22,386,257, forward strand.
CTGCAGCAACGCTATTATGTCAATATGGACCAAAATCTTTTGAGAAATGTTTTCTAACACCTTTTTGAATCTGTGCCATAACAATGTAGGCATTTTTGAAGGCAAAAGTGTATAATTTTATAATACAAAATATCTCATTCTCTAATCAGTTGTCTGTCTGTCTTTACTGAGGTACATTATGAATAAGAGGAACATGTGCACCCTACTTCTTTAGTTTAGGCACCCTTGCATCAAAATGCTCACCATAAGATCCAACAAACGCTTTTGCATTGAACAAATACGCAGGCGTGCACTCATACCTGCCTTTCAGCAAGGGCAACTGTACGTATATAACATCACCTAATGAATATTTATCAAGCTGATATGATTTGCCACCCTTCACTTTTCTGATCATTCCAGGGCCCCTGTGTATATTTTTAACTAGTTAACTGAGAGTGCTCTTAGGGTATGTTCATTTGAAGCATCCCTGTAAAAGCATGCCTACCTAGAAACAGCTGAAATTGTGCATGAATGTGTAATTTTTTTCTCTGCTATACCTGTTACTCTTCTTTTCAACACGGCTTTAGTGTTTTTGCCCACCTGCCTTCAATGGATACAAACATATACACCTGAGGCACTCATATGTAATGATCTCTTTCTTAAGTACTCAACACCAGCTGTATTCCCGCAGCTGCAAATTGACAGATGGGATAACAGGCAAGGGTCCAACATACACTTATCTGCAGGGGATGGGCTTATAGTGAATGTGTAGACAAGGACATACATAAAACAAAACATTATATGTTTACAGATGAAAATGTTTGCTGACGGACATGTAAAATGTCCAGAAGTGGCTAATCTCTTTCTGTGGAGGGGCTAGAAGCAGTCCAATGGCACATTTTTTGTGGAAAAAAGACCTATAGGGATATTGGGACTATGCACAATCGGGATGTGAATGCATTAATTAATTTGTAAATGTTAGCTAATGCATTAACCAGTTCTAACAAATACAACTTTATTGTAAAGTGGTACCGTTTATGCTTGACAGTATATATACTTATTTAACAGTCTTCTGTTTTGTTGCTGGGTCTCAGGAGGATGTGTTACTTTTTGAACAACCGTTTCAGTGTGTGTTTGGGTGTTGTGATCTTCGAACTAAATTTACGGTCTGGATAGCCAGTCACTTTCCGTCTAATTAAAACAGAGTGCTTGTGTTGAATGGCCTGTTTCCTCTCTCCCACACACATACACACTGAGAAAGTTTATAAAGATGTAAACAACCTCAGTGAGGTCATGTGATGTCTGGTTTGTACCGTACAGTAGGCTACAGAAGCCTGTATAAATGATGTAAACGAAAAACCAACTGTAGAATTGATCCTGATGATATACTGAAGCCATTAAGAAAGCGTGTTTGTATGCATGTGTATTTGTGCGTGTGTTTGATGACGATTTATGGATGGGGTTAAGGCTATCAGTAGGGTTAAAGGTCAAGCATTCGTGCAGACTTGGGTATATTTTAAGGTTTTAATGCTGTCTTCTGTTTGCTGCTTCTTTTAATCTTTGGCTTCTGAAATCATTGCTCTTGCTTGGGAGAAACTTGAGCCGAGCTTTAGTAGACAGGTAAAATTTGTCAATGAAGTGTGTATCTGTGTGTAATGTATGCACCATAGGATGCATCAATCTAGATGAGACAACTCATATTTGTTTTCATCAGTGGAAGCTTGTATGTCTGAGTGGTGACTCGGTCACACCAGCTCCTTTCAGGTAGGACCGTTGGGTTGTTTACATCATTGTTGTCATAGTAACAACTTCCCACAAGCCATCAATCATCTTCAGGATATAAACCACATGCTGATTTCTGTTTTGTTTGACATGGCATTCTTTCATGTTTGTTTGTTTCATTATTAGTGAGGTCATTTCATAGACCTCCACGGATTTTATATCAGCCTAATGATTTTTTGTTACCTTTAACCTCATCTTTATACCTATGCTTCAAAGAAAAATGCACAGCATTAGATTTGGGGGTGGGGTTAATGGTATTCATGCATTCTGACACATGCATTCTGTACACAAAATAAAAGTGTTTTTTTCCATAATATATGTGTGTGTACTGTGTGTAATTATTATGTATATTTAACCACACACACATACATATATTAATTTCAGATTTTTTTATTTATATATAATTTTGAGAATTAATATTCTATAATCATATAGAATATATACAAATATAAATTAATATACTGTATTTACACATGTAAGTTTTTCTTAAATACATACATGAATGTGTGTGTATTTATATACACATAGCCTAATAATTACAGACAGCACACACTCATAAAATATGCAAACATTTTGTATGCGATTAATCCCAATTAATCTTTGTCCAAGCACTATTTTTATACTATTTAACCAGTTGTATTTTATTTAGTTTTACACTGATATGTTTCACATTTCATATGTTGTTATTTGGTGGATGGCAATAATGGGCTTATTTTAGTGTCTTTGTGTTGTTATTCTTTTGGCGTTTTATCTTTGTGTTTGTTTTTGCAATGGGTTACGGAAGACCATGTGGTTTCATTTTGTCATCTGGATTATCATGATTTTCAGTATTATAGCCTAAGATATAAAGCAGATTTGCACATTGTAATATAGGTATGCATAATGCACAAAACCTTTTTACCTTATTTTGTTAAAATACATTTCTTGTAGCTGCAGCTGCTTTTTTAAAGTTAGGCTCCCTTATCTCCTATAGTCACATTTAGAACCACAGTCATTGTAATTTTCCTTTTATTCTTTTATATTGGAACTTCTCTTTGCTGCTTTTTGTTTAAATTTATTTTTAATTTTTTTTTTTAGTTCATGTAATCTATTGTTGAAAATGTTAGTGGTTTAACATGAAAATACTCTCTATTATTGCAGAAAAAAGCTTAGTGTTCCAGGAGTTTTTCATATAAAAATCAAACAATTCAGGCATCATCTGAAGGCCAAAAATAATACAGCTCTGACAGAAAATCAGATTCCAACTGCATTACACTTTTAAATCACACATATACTTTAGCACTTTCTATATGATTGGAGAAGAAAAGGAATGTGTGATCCTCATTAAAATACAGAGTTAATATAATTTTTTCCAAATAAAAAGAAATGCAATGATGCTATGTTTGCACAAGTATTAGGAAATATAGAGATTCTGGCATTCACAAACTGAACAGTATCTGGAATAATAATAAGTAATATATCTTAATAATCATGTCTTAATTATTAATTTGCATCATACTAAACATCTCCCAGCTTTGGTATTTTGTAAATAATTTCATGTCATAATTTTCTTACTCCTGTGTGAAACAATAATTGGAGAGGATACATGCTGAAATCACTGATGCTGACCATTGCAAATTAATCATGATGAAGTTTCTCCAAGAGAAACATCTCTTTTCTCTTTACTAACTTAAATGTCACTGGCTTGTGATGACTGTAAATCTCCTTGTAGTGATATGTTTATGCCTTCAGAGTTTATGTGTGTGTGTGCGCTAAGCCGAACATTTTGTGTATTTTGTCATGACAAATGATGGACTGTAGGTTTTGGTAAGCATAACCCGACAAAGAAAGACAGACACATCAAAGCTGGGGTTAATTTTCACAGGGAGAAATTGTCACATATCTTGATAACCATAAGGTTTGAAAAAGTTATACAAATTCTAGTTTTCTCTTATATGTTGGCTTCAAACACCAGCAGTTTTCATAATTGCTATAGTAAGCTGTCACATTATGTTTTCTGTTAAACTAATATAATCTAAATATGAGTAGCTCAGATGCAAAAGCCTCTAAATGCCTCTGTCAAAAATTAGATAATGATATTAATCGATTGCTCTCTGCACATATTATATGTTTATCAAATACTTCCGCTTAAAATCCCTTTAATTCCGGCCTCAGCTCATAGTTTAATAAAGGTGCAATGTGGGACTTTTAGTGGTGATACTGTGAATTGCAACCAGCTCACCCCTTCCTTTTCGAAACGCATACAAAACAAAATGCCATCTATTAAGCAGTTTGTCCATTTAGGGCTACTGTATGTAGATAAAATGGCTCATTCCAAGATAATAAAAACAATACAGTTCATTGTAGGGTCACTAAAAATATATATTTAGGGCCCGAGCACCGAGGAGCAGGCCAGAATGGCCTGCACCGTGGGTGCAAAGCCCTATTGTTTTTGCTTCGTTTATTATTATTAGGGCCCGAGCACACAAGTGTGAGGACCCTATTGTTTTTGCTCCGTTTATTATTATTATTATTATTTATTCTTCTTCTTCTCCAAAGTGAATCGCATTTTTGAGGGGCGAAACATGCTCGAAAACTCATGAAATTTTGCACACATGTCAGGAGTGGCGAAAATTTACATGTGGCATAGGCGCCAGAAGTGGGCGTGTAGAAATGGCTCGATAGCGCCACCTGCAAAATTTCAAGAGAACAGCCCCCCCACTACGAAAAACGTGCAGATACGAAATTTGGTAGGATCATCTATCACCCCAAGACCTACAAAAAAGTCTCTTGGAGCGAAGCTCTAAACCCAACAGGAAGTCCGCCATTTTGAATTTTTGCCTTGATTTTTGTGCAAATTTGGTCATTTCCAGCCTTCATACTTTAACGAACTCCTCCTACAGATTTAATCCGATCATCGTCATATTTGCTCAATCTCATCTAAAGGCCTTTGCGATGTTAAATTGCGGAGATCTTGACTTTTCGTCAGAGGGTGTGTCCGTGGCGGCCTGACAAATTTCGGCATTTTCGCCATGAAACAGGAAGTGGCTCAAACTCAGGCATACAATGTCCAATCTGCCCCACGCTTCATACGTTTGATAAGGGTCTTGGCCTGAACACATTTCAATGCCTATATTCAACTTCACTCATAGCGCCACCTAGAGGTAGGAGGAAATACCATGTTTTATGCTCTGATTTACTGCTCTTAGAGATTTAATCAAATCATCATCATATTTGGTCTGACTGATGTTAAGCCCTTTTCCTTGATAAATTGCGAAGATCTTGACTTTTCGTTGAAGGGCGTGTCCGTGGCGGCCTGGCAAAGTGTGATGTTTCGCCATGAAACAGGAAGTTGTTATAACTCAGGCATACAATGTCTGATCTGCCCCTGACTTCACACGTTTGATAAGGGTCCAGGCCTGAACACATCAACATGGCATAATTCAGTAACACTCATAGCGCCACCTAGAGGCAGCAGGAAATACCATGTTTTACGCTGTGATTTACTGCTCTTAGATATTTAACCATATCAACATCATATTTCACCAGTGTAATCTCAAGACCTTGTGTGATGATAAAAAGCAACGACCTTGACTTTTCATTAAAGGGCGTGTCCGTGGCGGCCTCGCAAAGTATCGGTAAATGAATCGCATTTTTGACAGGCTAAACAAGCCCAAAAAGTCATAAAACGTTGCACACATGTCAGAAGTGGCGAAAATTTACATGTGGCATAGGCGCCAGAAGTGGGCCTGTAGAAATGGCTCGATAGCGCCACCTGCAAAATTTCAAGCGAACAGCCTTGCCGCTACGAAAAATGTACAGATACGAAATTTGGTAGGATCATCTATCACCCCAAGACCTACAAAAAAGTCTCTTGGAGCGAAGCTCTAAACCCCACAGGAAGTCGGCCATTTTGAATTTTTGCCTTGATTTTTGTGCAAATTTGGTAATTTCCAGGCTTCATACTGCAACAAACTCCTCCTACAGATTTAATCCGATCATCGTCATATTTGGTCGGTCTTATCTAAAGGCCTTTGCGATGCTAAATTGCAGAGATCTTGACTTTTCGTTGGAGAGTGTGTCCGTGGCGGGCTGCCAAATTTCGGCGTTTTCGCCATGAAACAGGAAGTGGCTCTAACTCAGGTATACAATGTCCAATCTGCCCCACGCTTCACATGTTTGATTAGGGTCTTGGCCTGAACACATTTCAATGCCAATATTCAGCTTCAGTCATAGCGCCACCTAGAGGTAGCAGGAAATACCATGTTTTACGCTATGATTTACTGCTCTTAGAGATTTAATCAAATCATCATCATATTTGGTTAGATTGATGTAAAGCCCTCTGCGGTGATAAATTGTGAATATCTTGACTTTTCGTTGAAGGGCGTGTCCGTGGCGGCCTGGCAAAGTGTGATGTTTCGCCATGAAACAGGAAGCTGTTGTAATTCAGACATACATTGTTCGATCTGCCCCAGACTTCACATGTTTGATAAGGTTCTTGGCCTGAACACATTTCAATGCCAATATTCAGCTTCAGTCATAGCACCACCTGCTGCACACAGGCGGTGTGGCACATCAGTTTCCCTTTGAATATCCACCTGTATTTACCCACTTTAATTCATATCCCCCTGGTTCACTGCTTTACTAATGCCATAGGGTAGCGGTGCACATGCGTGCGAGGGCCCTTCCATCGCTGCTTGCAGCTTTAATTAGGGCCCGAGCACCGAGGAGCAGGCCAGAATGGCCTGCACCGTGGGTGCAAAGCCCTATTGTTTTTGCTCCGTTTATTATTATTTTTCTTCTTCTTCTTCTTCTTCTTCTTCTTCTTCTCCGAAATGGATCGCATTTTTGAGGGCCTAAACATACCCGAAAACTCATGAAAATTTGCACACGCGTCAGAAGTGGCGAAAATTTACATGTAGTATAGGCGTCAGAAGTGGGCGTGTAAAAATGGCTCGATAGCGCCACCTGCAAAATTTCAAGAGAACAGCCCCCCCACTACGAAAAACTTACAGATACGAAATTTGGTAGGATCATCTATCACTCCAAGACCTACAAAAAAGTCTCTTGGAGCGAACCTCTAAACCCCACAGGAAGTCGGCCATTTTGAATTTTATCTGTCATTTTTTGACATTTCCAAGCGTCGTACTTTAACGAACTCCTCCTAGAGATTTTATCCGATCATCATCATATTTGGTCAGTATCATCTAAAGGCCTTTGCGATGCTAAATTGCGGAGCTTTTGACTTTTCATTGAAGAACGTGTCCGTGGCGGCCTGGCAAAGTGTGATGTTTCGCCATGAAACAGGAAGCTGTTGTAATTCAGGCATACATTGTCCGATCTGCCCCTGACTTCACACGTTTGATTAGGGTCCCGGCCTGAACACATCAACATGGTATAATTCAGTGACAGTTATAGCGCCACCTAGAGGCAACAGGAAATACTATGTTTTATGCTGTAACTTACTGCTCTTAGAGATTTAACCATATCAACATCATATTTCATCAGTCTAATCTCAAGACTTTTTGTAACGATAAATAGCGACGACCTTGACTTTTCATTAAAGGGCGTGTCCGTGGCGGCCTCGCAAAGTATCGCTAAATGAATCACATTTTTGACAGGCTAAACAAGCTCAAAAAGTCATAAAACGTTGCACACAAGTCAGAAGTGGCGAAAATTTACATGTGGCATAGGAGACAGAAATAGGCGTGTAGAAATGGCTCGATAGCGCCACCTACAAAATTTCAAAAGAACAGCCCCCCCACTACGAAAAACATACAGATACGAAATTTGGTAGGATCATCTATCACCCCAAGACTTACAAAAAAGTCTCTTGGAGCGAAGCTCTAAACCCCACAGGAAGTCGGCGATTTTGATTTATTGCTGTGATTTCTGTGCAAATTTTGTCATTTCCAGGCTTCATACTTTAACGAACTCCTCCTAGAGATTTTATCAGATCGTCATCATATTTGGTCAATCTCATCTAAAGGCCTTTGCGATGTTAAATTGCGGAGTTTTTGACTTTTCGTTGGAGTGTGTGTCCGTGGCGGCCTGACAAAGTTCAGCGTTTTCGCCATGAAACAGGAAGTTGTTATAACTAAGGCATACAATGTCCAATCTGCCCCACACTTCACATGTTTGATAAGGGTCTTGACCTGAACACATTTTAATGCCAATATTCAGCTTCAGTCATAGCGCCACCTAGAGGTAGCAGGAAATGTCTTGTTTTACGCTGTGATTTACTGCTCTTAGAGATTTGATAAAATCATAATCATATTTGATCAGACTGATGTTAAGCCCTTTGCGGTGATAAATTGCGAAGATCTTGACTTTTCGTTGAAGTGCGTGTCCGTGGCAGCCTGGCAAAGTGTGATATTTCGCCATGAAACAGGAAGCTGTTGTAATTCAGGCATACATTATCCGATCTGCCCCCGATTTCACAAGTTTGATAAGGGTCCCGGCCTGAACATGTCAATATATCAATAATCAGGTAAAGTCATAGCGCTACCTGCTGCACACAGGCGGTGTGGCACATCAGTTTCCCTTTGAATATCCACCTATATTTACCCACTTTAATTCATACCCCCCTGGTTCACTGCTTTACTAATGCCATAGGGTAGCGGTGCACATGCGTGCGAGGGCCCTTCCATCGCTGCTTGCAGCTTTAATTATTATTATTATTATTATTATTATTATTATTTTCCGAAATGAATCGCATTTTTGAAGGCCTAAACATGCTCAAAAACTCATGAAATTTTGCACACACGTCAGAAGTGGTGAAAATTTACATGTGGTATAGGCGTCAGAAGTGGCCGTGTAGAAATGGCTCGATAGCGCCACCTGCAAAATTTCAAGAGAACAGCCCCCCCGCTACGAAAAACGTACAGATACGAATTTTGGTAGGATCATCTATCACCCCAAGACCTACAAAAAAGTCTCTTGGAACTAAGCTCTAAACCCCACAGGAAGTCAGCCATTTTGAATTTTCTCTGTCATTTTTTTACATTTCCAAGCGTCGTACTTTAACGAACTCCTCCTAGAGATTTAATCCGATCATCATCATATTTGGTCAATCTCATCTAAAGGCCTTTGCGATGTTAAATTGCGGAGATCTTGACTTTTCGTTGGAGGGTGTGTCCGTGGCGGCCTGACAAAGTTAGGCATTTTCGCGATGAAACAGGAAGTTGTTATAACTCAGGCATACAATGTCCAATCTGCCCCACGCTTCACATGTTTGATAAGAGTCTCGACCTGAACACATTTTAATGCCAATATTCAGCTTCAGTCATAGCGCCACCTAGAGGTAGCAGGAAATGCCATGTTTTACGCTGTGATTTACTGCTCTTAGAGATTTAATCAAATCATCATCATATTTGGTCAGACTGATGTTAAGCCCTTTGCCGTGATAAATTGCGAAGATCTTGACTTTTCGTTGAAGGGCGTGTCCGTGGCGGCCTGGCAAAGTGTGATGTTTTGACATGAAACAGGAAGCTATTGTAATTCAGGCATACATTATCCGATCTGCTCCAGACTTCACACGTTTGATAAGGGTCCCGGCCTGAACACGTCAATATAACAATAATCAGGTACAGTTATAGCGCCACCTGCTGCACACAGGCGGTGTGGCACATTTTTTGTCCTTTGAATATCAACCTATATTTACCCACTTTAATTCATATCCCCCTGGTTCACTGCTTAACTAATGCCATAGGGTGGCGGTGCACATCCGTGCGAGGGCCCTTCCATCGCTGCTTGCAGCTTTAATTATGTATTGCATTTCTGTCAAGACATCCTTCTTAAAGTCCCACATTGCACCTTTATTAAATTCAATGAACTACAGTTTTTATTTCTAGTCAGTAACATAGAAAATGTCCAATTGCTTTTTTGCATAAGGGTCATTCTACAGAAAAGGTGGAATTCGGGTGATGGAAATTTGCTTAAATGAACTTCTTTCAACATACCTAAAAATTCTTTAATAGCATTAATATTTGTCAAATCTATGAATCCACAAAACGGGGAGCTTAATCTAACTTTTTAATACATTTTCATGAAGAATCCATAAGTCATTTATTTGTCATTGGTGTTACCTGTGATTTAAACAACATTAATGTTGATACTGAATATTTTTTCTCATTACAGCTTGTGTATTTAGTTAAAGGTTGAGTAGAGGAATGATAACAGCAAGAAAAATAATTGATTATTAATATTTGTTTAACTAAATTCTTCATCTTTACCCAGCATTGTATGAAATTATTTGATTCTTAGTTTGACTTTTTTCTTTAAAACCAACAAAAACAAAAATATTCAACCAAAAAGGCTTTGATGCAAAGCTGGAAAAATATCAACAATGTCTTACATCCCATATCAACAACAAAATATTACTAGAAAGTACAAGAAAATACATTCATAACACCAAAACTTGGTTTAACACCAATGACAAAATTAGAATATAATAATAGATAATGAATATGATAAAACTTAAAAACTTTCATAAAATGTTCCATCTTGTTTTGTTTTTATGCTTTTATGTTGGTCAGTTAAAAGAAAAGTGCTTAGAAAGTACTCATTAGAGAAGTGACACTAATGACGGTAACACCAATGACAATTTACAGAAAAAAATAATATTTTAACAAAATGGCTGCCATTAGCCATGTGCTATTCATCAGAGATGTAACAATCACATACGTATTCAGTATAATGTATTTTATGTAAAGATCTTAACACTCCCAGCTATAAAAAATAAGAGTAACACTAATGACATCCAAAAAAATTTATCTCAAAATTCTTAGATATATCATGATATTTTAGACAAATAAGGTAAGACCAGGGCCGCCTTAACCTAATGTGAGGCCCTGGGGCTGAGAGGTTTTGTAGGCCCCCCATACCCTCAATTTATAGTCTCATTTTTTTTAAGTGTATATCTAGGTAATCTACATCACAAAATGCATTCGTTTCTTTCAAGACATACAACAGTGAGTTTTCCCTCTTTGAGCCAGAAAACACCATAATATCATTATTAACATATCACTGAGCCTACTTGAGCATAAACACAAGACACTTTATTTAACCACCACACACAGCAACTTGTGGTGATAATGAAACCAAAATGTGTGAAAGTATATATGTTTATAAGCTTTATGTTTATATAGTTCTTGGAATATACAAATTTGCAGAAAATTCATTGCCACTCACTAACCAAATGCTCAGCACAGTTTTAAAAATAAAGTAAGTTAAAGTTAGTTTTAAAGTAAAAATGCATTAATGATAACAAAAGATAAGTCTTTATAGACAAAATCTTGTTTTTTAAACAGTTATTTTTTTGTAGGATATTGAAGATATAGTATGCATCGTATTTAGTATTTATGCATACATAAGCATGTAAAACGAATAAGCATGAATATGCACAAAACACACAGGGAACATACCTGTATATAAGATCTTTAGATAAGGAGATTATAAATATGAATGGTGCTATCAGGGGATGATCATTTGAGATGGTCTTGTCGCTCTTCACTTTCTAAGACTTGCACCTTTACCGTTGCGTCTCTTTCTCGTCTTTCTACCAACAGATGTGTGTACTGTGAGCTGACGTCGCGTCAAACTACATCGCTCCAGCTGCGCACGCGTCACTGATATAAACGCGAGTAAACTTAAACTTTATAACAACTAACAGCATTATGTGCGGGAACTCTTTTCTTTATTTGGCGGCACAGTTTCGTTGCGCACGTTTGGAGAGACTTCTGCATGCCAGAGACTCAGCTGCACGTCACGAGCACAGAGAGAGCGAGCACGCGCGCGAAAGAGAGAGGGAGCGAGCGTGCACGCGGGCGAAAGAGAGAGAGACCTGCACCTCACTGGTGCTTATTATGATGAAATTTCAGAAATAACTCTTTCATTTGTTGGTGGATTATTTCCTGTTTCTCTGTCACACTCAGTCTAACATGCAGAAATGCCAAGTTGACAACGCGCATTTTATTACATTATGCGGAATAGAAAAATCTGACTGTTATGTCTGACATTTTATCTCACGGTAAGTTACAACGGACCAATCAGCAGACATGTAACGTGAAATTAGAGTGATTGACAGAAAACCTGACAAGTTACAAAACAAATTGACATTTTCAGCTCATCATGAACGCGAACATGGGAGGCCCTTGAACTTCGGAGGCCCCTGGGCTTCAGCCCAGGTAAGCCCGTGCATTAAGGCGGCCTTGGGTAAGACATTTAAAAAACCTTTTGCCTTCCTCCACTGTACTTCTTCAACTGACCTCTTGACCCATGAAAAACTTCAAAGAGCTGATGCATTGTTTCAAAATAAAAGTGCTTTGGGTAGGGTAACACCAATGACTTAAATTTGGGGGACAAATATTTATTTGATATAATTCATATTAATTGTGTATTTTTACCATTTTAGTGTTGTAGTAAATGTATACAGGGTTAAAGGCAAATGTAAATTAGATTTGTTTTATAAAAAACATGGTTTGAAATAATAAGTACACAGTTCAACTTCCATGTATGATCAAAGAGACAGGGCAATTTTCAGGACCAAACATTTAAAAAAATAAATAAAAAAGGAAAAAAGAAAATTAAATAAATAAACTCTCTCATCATTTTAAGGACATTATATTTATTAAATATATATCATTATGGGATTATTGGGTCAAATTTAATGATTAAGGGGTCTGCAAAAGCAAGGGACAATCATTTCCACCTTTTCTGTAGAATGACCCATAAATTATTTTTTGTAGGAAAACATTAAGATGTTAGTATGCATAAAGTTAATTATATGACAGAGCTGCAAAAGGAGCATGCAGTCCATATGTGCTGTGAGTGCTCTGCATACACAAGCCCTTCATAATTACACTAATATTATCAACTTTTCATATGAAGTTTACTGACAGGAGTTTATGGACATCTAAAACACACACACATAGTACACACACATAGAAAGGAAGGGCATTCCCTTCATGTTGAAGCTGGTAAGGAAACAGGAGGTACATGTGAAAGGGTTAGATAAACTGTGCTTTGGCAAATAATACAGCCTGAAGAATAGAATCATAAACATACTGTAATAATTCTCATCTCATAAAAAAATAAAAAACAACATACCAAGAATGAAGATCTGGCAGTGCGTATCAGTGATCAGCCACAGAAACAGGGAATTTGAGCTTATACATTTCAAAATCAATAAAGAAAATTGTCTATTTTGATATAGTTTAGTTCTGGCAGGTGTTAGTGTTTCTACAGGAAGAGCAAAAGTCATCAATTCTTAAGGTGATAGCTATGTTTTGACAGATACATTCCTTCCTTCTCACAGTTTCTCTCTTTCTCTCTCTCTTTATATAATTTTAGCATTTTCACACAACTTTGTTTTAGCTCAAAACCTGCTTAATGTAGCTTAGCATCTTATACTACATATTGCTGCAATTTGTTTCACTTTTCTCTTTCATTTCTAGATGTTAAATGCATTACGTTTCATACTACTAGGAATAATAACTTTAAAATAATAATTTAGCATCTTCTGTATTTTTCATAAATATACCAACCATACATTAAAGGAGCGTGCTGTATTTTCTCTATTGAGGCAACTGAGGCAGTGGTCAATAAAAATGAAGGGCAATGAAACCAAATGTTAAAGAATTTCTTTGTGCATTAACTGTGTTATCTGCTCAAAGTGTGATGTTAAAATCCACACACGCTCGTTTCGTTTGTCAAGGGCACATCTAACAGTTTTAACATGTGAACATTTGTTCTTTAATAGATTGCCATAGTAGCCCTCGGATGACAAAGCACATTTTGTAAAACTCTGGCCATTGATTTAATAGCACATTTCACTATTATGAGTAAGGAATCGTCTTTATGAATGCATTCTTGACACCTTTTATTGGAACTAATATTACATCATTTCTAAACGGTCCTTCCCAAGGTCACATCTAAGATTCTTTATTAGTGTAGTAAAACATACAGCTTTAATGAGAAAACAGCATGCACATGTGTGTGAGTCTGAATATGGTATTTAGCTGCAAGTGCACATTCATGCATTCAGGTGTGTTTGTGTGTGTGCGTGCGTGTGTGTGCATATACAGCAGTTGGGTGATTCTCGCGGAATTAGACTTATGAGGTGTCATGAAACATTTTGATTAAAAAGTAAATGCTATTAAAATAAGAAGCATTCGGTTACAAACATCTCTTCATGTACTATTTTGCACATGATTTCAAATGACATCATACAAACCAATTTTGTATTTTTTAAGGGGAAATTTTCATTACCGCAATGTGTCCATGACTGGATTTGGGTTCTTTGACATGGAAATATTTATAATAAAAAATCTAAAAAATAAAAAGCTTTAATGCATGTTATACTGTAAACATTTACAGTACAGAAAAGTAATATAAATGTGTCCAAGAAAAATTGTATCATCCTCCGCAACAGTTTTCAATCATTGTTTAAGCCCTCAATGAACTAACATTTTGAAAAAAAATGTTGGAAGGGACATAATTGACTGTGACACTCAAGATGTCTACCAGGTACAGTAAGCAGTTCTTATTTTTTCTCTCCAGATAAAAGTTCAAATTTTGTTTGTCTTTTTAGTTCTCATTACTGAAACATGAGTTTGTAAATGCATATATTTAATGTAATATGATGTTGCGGTAATAATAATTTTTGATAATGATAATCTAAATTTTTTTTATAATTCTATAGGAAATATTTTTTTAAATCCTCTAAAAATAATGGTTATAGTAAGTTCAGACCTTAATATGTGCAAAAAAAGATAATTGGCTTCAAGGGCTTTTAAAAAAAATCTGATGCTTCTAAGTCTGGATTCAAAGTTGTGTATCATTTTAAAACACTTATAATATGTTTGCTTGTTTCATACTACTGTCCGTTTTTTTTCTTTCCATAAAACTTGCACTACTATTTACTAAGTCACTCACTAATGCTCAGGATAAGATATATTATACTTAAGTATAACCTAAACTCACACACAAACATACCAAAATATCATAGACTTGAGTGGACACTTTAGACTTGCCCATAGCTTAACCCGTAATATCTAATATACTCATTTTGCTCTTAAAGCATTTGCAGCTAAGCTGCATGTGTGCAATGTAAAATTACAGTAGCAAATACAATATGTGAAGAACAATACTTGAAATCTCTCTCTTTCTCATTGTCTCCCTCTCTTTCTCCTTTTCCTCCATTTAGGGTAATACAGGACAGATGAGATCAGGAAAAAGGTTGACATGTGTTGGTTCATTAGCAATATAACACTGCAATGTGACGGAATACTGACACCTCATGGATGGAGAGAGAGCGAGAGAGAGAGAGGGAGAGAGAGAGAGAGAGAGAGAGACAGGTAATCTCTAGCGTGTCTAATCATTTGGCTGTCACAGCCTAATTTCCCTGTGACCTCTGAAACCTCTGCTTAACTGCATTAACAGCAGCAGTTGCAGAACAACCTGCGTATACTGTGCCAAACAATGCGATAAATTACTTCATTAAACACTCAAATTAGCCATCTAAAGCTTTTCACCTTTCTGTGACTTCTGTGAGAGTGACATGAATTAAGGATTTGATGAGAAAATGGTTGCAGTCAGTCAGTCTTGGAAAAGATTTACAATGATACAATGGAAAATGCAAAGCTGATGTTTTTGAGGTAACACCCAAAGTTGTAATAAATTATGTGTGAGTAACAGTATGTGTGACTTGCGTATTTGGGCAAACACCATGGGCAAACACAAACATACACTTTTTCCTTTTGGCTGCTTTTGTGACAAATGACGTTTGTGGTTCAGACAGTCAAGGTCAATGTATAAACCCATTCTTTTTGTTATATTTATGTTATATGTTAAAATTATTATCAGAGCTGTCTTTTTCATAACTTTTTCATTTGATGGTCATTAAGGTTAATACTTCTCTCAGTAGACTGTGTATAAACAACCCATTCTCACCAAAAAGCGTACAAATGACACGCAGTGTGATTATCGTGCAATAGATACGCCAAATTCCGATTTTGCGTGCATATGATACGCCAGTCCTTCCCATTCACTTATATGGCGAATCGTTTCGTGACGTTTTATTTATTGTTTTCTAATTTGTTTTCTGTTTTTTTTACCATTTTCGCTTGAGTTTAGGGTTAGAACAACTTTTTGTTATATAAAAATGACATCCTAACCCAAACCCCAACTCTAACCCCAACTCCAAGCGACCATGGCTTAAATATAGACAAAAGCATAGAGAAACCTGTATATTAAATAACCTGATTAAATAAATGTGAAGTCTAACCCTAAACCCAAGCGAAAATGGTTTAAAAAACAGAAAACAAATTAGAAAACAATAAATAAAACGTCACGAAACGATTCGCCATATAAGTGAATGGGAAGGACTGGCGTATCATATGTACGCAAAATCGGAATTTGGCGTATCTATTGCACGATAATCACACTGCGTGTCATTTGTACGCATCTTGGTGAGAACGGGTTGGTATAAATAATAATGTTTACTGCTTTTGGGCCAAGAACATGTAAGGTTCATGATGGTTTCGTTGAGGTTTATTTTCAAGTGAAGTAGAATGTTAGCCAAATAATTTAATTTTTTTCTGAGAAATTTTATTTGGCCCTCACAAGTAGAAACATCTGTGTGTATATACACACACATACAGATCGGATGGGCAGCAGTGTGTTCAAAGTCAGCATAGTGATAGAGAGGTGTAGTAAAACATTTCCTCTTGTTTGTTGTTCTTTGAACATTAAAACTGTGATCACGCACACGCGTGTGCGCGCACACACACAGAACATAATGTTTAGTGTCAGTGTGAAGTTTGTTTAAAGAGCCAAGAGGTTCTCAGCTAAAATGTAAACTTGGACATGCACTCACAATTTTTATTTTTCATTTCCTATGTTTAATAAGTGATTCCTACTCATTGGTTGGTTACATAACACCAACATTTAATAACCAACATTTCAAATATTTAAGCAGGATCCTGAATTGATGAGCTAAGTACATGTTTGACATGTTTCACTATATTTGTTACAACATCTAACTTGTGTACAAGCTATATAAAACAATAACGAAACTCATAACTAGTAACCCCAATGCCACAGGGGTCAAGGCAAATCGCACAAAAATGTATGAATGTGGTCATATCAATACTAATACCAATTAGCCATCTCGTAAAATATGTATGAATTGCCATAAGACAGCATTAAAGCATAGATTTGTTTTTGATCTTGTAGAGCTTCTACAGTATGGTATATACAGTATGGTACGATTCACGGTTTTAAATTTCCTTAAGTGCGCATTTGTAGCTTACATGTTGATGATATGCAAAAGGTACATACCCCAAAGTAAATGATGACGCGAGTTATTGTCTCCAACGCAAATCTCTTTTCTTGGACTACAAGAAACACACGGATTGTAGGCAACAGTTTACTTCCTGGGCCGGTTGACGTGGACAAGACCGTCATTATCATAATTCATCCCACTTCGGACTCAGCTTGTAATTTAACTCCTGTTGGCATTGCATTGTGAGCAAATCTTTTAAACATAATAAGGAGTGTCACGTTTCCGGATGACGTCAGAAGTATTCAGGCCAATCACAACGTACAGATTAGCTGGCCAATCAGGGACACAGCGCTTTTCAGATCAATGGGTTTTGTACAAAATCAGTGCGTTTCAAGAAGACAGGGATATCTGGAGCTATGTTGAAAATAATGTTTTTTTTTTACTATAAACCAAGTGAACACATTGTATTATACCAAATACACAAAATAAAGCTGTTTTTAGCAATGAAATAGGTGCCCTTTAATAATATTTTATTTGTGTGTGTGTGTGTGTGCGTGCGTGCGTGACCTCATATGTTCATAGTGTCTAATGCAGGTAATGAAAATGTGTTGCCTACTCATGATTGCATTTCGCTTTTATTTGTGATGCAGCACAGTACCAAAAATTCTCATAATTCATCCGAAATGGCTTTAAAGTCAGAAATGGACAATCTCAGTCTCAAACAATCTCATTTTTTTTTCACATATATTTAACCATATATATAGCTGCTCTTATGCTACATATACGTATCGTTCTGTATTTATTCTCATAGAATGCAGACAGAAACAATTGTAGTGTTATGACAACAACAAAGCTTGAGGCGACTCTGCTGCAGCTTTTCATTTATGCTGAACCAAAGTCTGAACTTACCTCAAACATTAACACTAAATTTTTTTCTGCCTTGTAAACACTGACTTTCCCCTTAGGAAATACAAACATACGACAGCTGAATGACAGGTTTGAATTTATTTGCAAAGCTCATGAAAACATATCGAAATAAAACCCACTGGGTCTGTATTTATACTTTGACCTTTTATATTGTCAAACCATTTACTAGAAGGCAACGAAGGATAAAATTCAATGTGTTATGTGTGTGGTGTTTTTGAAAGTGCCTCTGGCAATGAAGTTTGTTTGTAGTCTCTTAGCCTCGAATATATACCTGCCAAAAAAGTTGATGTATAAAAAACAACCCCACTGTTGGAAGTAAATTTAATCCAATAAAATGCAGGCTTTAACCTCTCTTGATTTTGGGCCTGACTCTCTCCCCTGCTGCACAATTACACTAATTAAACAAATATTCATAAGTACACGCATGATGGCATGAACAGAACTACATCACCTAAATCAACAAACCCGCTTCCAAGTGCAGGCTAAATTATTGCCATATTTAGTGTGATTTAATGTTTTTTCTGAGTACCAGTCAAATGAAACGCCAGCTCTCTGATGGCATGCTTTCAGTATCACTGCAATATCAACCGCTTAAACGTTGCTTTTTGCTTTCATGACCAGATGTACAGCTGAATATAAATTGTATGCGCTATTCATTTCGTTTCTGATGTAAATACGAAGTGATGTTTGCCTTGTGCTGTAGCCTGTTCGGTGGGTCTGAGATTTAGGAAAAAGTTTCACTTCTCATTCTGGCATAGACAAACAAATGTTCACCAGCTTATACATCATGCCCACCTGGAAAGTTCCTAGAAGTTTCCCAGACTGGGCTTAGCCTATTTCCATACTAAAATGCATGTTTGAACTGGCTCAATTTAAAAACGTCTTTCACTGCCAAACATCTTAACAAACATCAGTGCCATAGTTTTGTCTCAAAATGCACATCAGTGCAAGTTTTTTTTCTATGGTATGTTTGTAAAACTACTTAAATGTCATAATATAACTAAGGCCTAGTCCTGGATTAATCTAAACCCTGTCTGTTAAACTGCCCCTGAAGTTGTAATTTTGATGAGATTCAGTCAAGTGAGTTGGATTGAAACACATTTTGGTGTAACTGTATATTTCTTTCTTTGTATATTTAGTTTTTACAGTGCTAGTGCAACAAAATGCAGAGGTATTAGCGTCCATGCCATATTTATTATATTACAAAGTTCCTGCTATTCCAAACAATGCATTGTGCTTTCCTATTCATTTTGGTCTGTTTCCACATAGGTAAAACTTAATTATGATCAATATTTGTGCTAATTCTTTATTGGATATTTCAATAAATAATATTAAATGAGTGAGATAAAAAAACAGAATTCATTGCTAAGTAGTGGTGTCCATATACTGTATGTTGAAGAGACCCTATTACATTGCTAAAAACAATATTATTGTGTGTATTTGGTGTAATTCAATGAATTTGTGTGGTTTAAAAAACTTTTTTCCACATACCGTACATTAATGTTTCTCCTCTATGCCCTTCCTCTCCGAAACGCATTGATTTGTACAAAGCTCGTCGTTCTCAAAAGCGCATTGTCCTCCTATAAGGATGCACCTATACGATATTCTGGATCGGTATTGGGGACGATCCAGGTGTTTTGGCTGGATTGGATATCTGACTAACAGGACCGATCCAATTCAGATACTGTGCATTGCCCATAGTTGTTACTGTTACAGGATACCCATGAGAGGATACTTCAAGTGCATCAATTCTGCACCCAGGAAGCCAATAAAGGTAGCGTATATGATTTATGCGAATCAATCGGGATGTGCATAAAAGTTGTGCCAAAATAACCATCTGCACACTAAAGCCGTGTGTTTGTTGTAGTCAAACACACTTGCAACATCGTCATTGGGATTTGTAACTTTTGCATATCATTAACACATACTTATACACACTTACACAACAAAGGAAATGTAAAATCGTAAATCGGACAATTGGTCCTCTTTATAGGCAGTATTTAAGCATTGGTTGGTTTAGGTGTGTTGGATTACAAATGGAATCAAAACCAGGAAAGTGGATATCTAGGAGGTGGATTGTGCACACTTGGCTAGTTCACTTACAATACGCTATTCTAGCTTTTCTTTGCCTTGCCATATCTAAGGTTTCCATTACCCAATCTGAGCCCCTTCTCAATCTCCTCTAGCTCTTTCTGATTTCATCTCTATTACTGATCTTTAAAAATGCCAGCCCTGATAATACGCAAACTTAATACTTTACAGGAAGTGCCTGATAAAACTGCAGCGACTGTACTTTTATCTGCCAGACCTTTTGTTTTGTCATTGATGTTAAATTTAAGAATATTTTGTTTCACCAAGATTTACATATAATCTCCCCTAGGCTAAAGATGTAAACATCCTGACTTAAATAGCCTGCTGATTTAAACCTTCTGTCATAAAGCATTTCATAATTTTGTACAGAGGTCTATTTTCATATTCTTGTTAAATCTCCAATTCTGACTGATCGTACTGTGGGCTGTGGAAAGTCTAGTAGTAGTTAGTTATGCAAAATTTCCAAAAAAACATTACCAATAAATCAGTCTCATTGCTGCCAAATCCTACTGTACCGCTTTAGATGGTCGAAGCCAATCCAGCTCCTCTCGACCCTGAGCCAGTTCCACATTACTTTGTGTTCTGATAGATTGCCAAGAGCGTAATGGCAAGAACAGAAACTAATCAAGCCTAATCCAAAGCTTAACCTTCCACACTGTTTCAGGAGGAGAAAAATGCAATTAGGGGTAAAGAAAATCATTTGTTTCAAGTAGAAAGAAATGCAGTACAATCTTTTCAACTAATCTGTTTTGGGAAAATCAAATGGAAGTTACACAGCAGATTAGACACTTATTCAGACTATCTGTGTGAGGACCTGAATAAATGAACCTATACAGTGGGGCAAAAAAGTATCTAGTCAGCCACCAATTGCCCAAGTTCTCACACCCAAAAAGATGAGAGAGGCCTGCAACTCCCGTCAAAGGCACACGTCAACCACGAGAGACAAAATGAGAAAAAAATCCAGAAAATCACATTGTCTGATTTTTTAAGAATTTATTTGTAAATTATGGTGAAAAATAAGTATTTGGTCAATAACAAAAGTTTATGTCAATACTTTGTTATATACCCTTTGTTGGCAATGACAGAGATCAAACGTTTTCTGTAAGTCTCCACAAGGTTTTTACATATTGTTGCTGGTAGTTTGGCCCATTCCTCCATGCAGATCTCCTCTAGAGCAGTGATGTTTTGGGGCTGTCGCTGGGCAACACGGAATTTCAACTCCCTCCAAAGATTTTCTATGGGGTTGAGATCTGGAGACTGGCTAGGCCACTCCAGGACCTTGAAATTATTCTTATGAAACCACTCCTTCTTTGCCCGGGCGGTATGTTTGGGATCACTGCCATACTGAAAGATCCAGCCACGTTTCATCTTCAATGCCCTTGCTGACGAAAGGAGGTTTTGAGTCAAAATCTCACGATACATGGCCCCATTCATTCTTTCCTTAACTCGGATCAGTTGTCCTGGTCCCTTTGCAAAAAAACAGACCCAAAGCATGAGGTTTCCACCCCCATGCTTCACAGTAGGTATGGTGTTCTTTGAATGCAACTCAGCATCTTTCTCCTCCAAACACAAGAAGTTGAGTTTCTACCTAAAAGTTATGTTTTGGTTTCATCTGACCATATGACATTCTCCCACTCTTCTTCTGGATCATCCAAATGCTCTCTAGCAAACTTCAGACGGGTCCGAACATGTACTGGCTTAAGCAGGTGGACACATCTTGCACTGCAGGAATTGAGTCCCTGGCTGCATAGTGTGTTACTGATGGTAGCCTTTGTTACTTTGGTCCCAGCTCTCTGCAGGTCATTCACTAGGTTCCCCCATGTGGTTCTGGGATTTTTGCTCACCATTCTGGTGATAATTTTTACCCTACGGGATGAGATCTTGCGTGGAGCCCCAGATCGAGGGACATTATCAGTGTTCTTGTATGTCTTTCATTTTCTAATAATTGCTCTCACAGTTGATTTCTTCACACCAAGCTGCTTACCTATTGCAGATTCAGTCTTCCCAGCCTGGTGCAGGTCTACAATTTTGTTTCTGGTGTCCTTTGACAGCTCTTTGGTCTTGGCCATAGTTGAGTTTGCATTCTGACTGTTTTAGGTTGTGGACAGGTGTCTTTTATACTGCTAACAAGTTCAAACAGGTGCCATTAATACAGGTAACAAGTGGAGGACAGAGGATCCTCTTAAAGAAGAAGTTACAGGTCTGTGAGAGAAAGAAATCTTGCTTTTTTGTTATTGACCAAATACTTATTTTCCACCATAAATTGCAAATAAATTCTTAAAAAATCAGACAATGTGATTTTCTGGATTTTTTTCCTCATTTTGTCTCTCATAGTTGAAGTGTACCTATGATGAAAATTACAGGCCTCTCTCATCTTTATATGATGAGAACTTGCACAATTGGTGGTTGACTAAATACTTTTTTGCCCCACTGTATATATATATATATATACAGTCTTGTTCAAAATAATAGCAGTACAATGTGACTAACCAGAATAATCAAGGTTTTTAGTATATTTTGTATTGCTACGTGGCAAACAAGTTACCAGTAGGTTCAGTAGATTCTCAGAAAACAAATGAGACCCAGCATTCATGATATGCACGCTCTTAAGGGTGTGCAATTGGGCAATTAGTTGAAAGGGGTGTGTTCAAAAAAATAGCAGTGTACCTTTGACTGTACAGACTCTTTTTTTCTGGGATTTAGCAATCCTGTGAATCACTAAACTAATATTTAGTTGTATGACCACAGTTTTTTTAAACTGTTTGACATCTGTGTGGCATGGAGTCAACCAACTTGTGGCACCTCTCAGCTGTTATTCCACTCCATGATTCTTTAACAACATTCCACAATTCATTCACATTTCTTGGTTTTGCTTCAGAAACAGCATTTTTGATATCACCCCACAAGTTCTCAATTGGATTAAGGTCTGGAGATTGGGCTGGGCACTCCATAACATTAATTTTGTTGGTTTGGAACCAAGACTTTGCCCGTTTACTAGTGTGTTTTGGGTCATTGTCTTGTTGAAACAACCATTTCAAGGGCATGTCCTCTTCAGCATAGGGCAACATGACCTCTTCAAGTATTTTAACATATGCAAACTGATCCATGATCCCTGGTATGCGATAAATAGGCCCAACACCATAGTAGGAGAAACATGCCCATATCATGATGCTTGCACCTCCATGCTTCACTGTCTTCACTGTGTACTGTGGCTTGAATTCAGAGTTTGGGGGTCGTCTCACAAACTGCCTGTTGCCCTTGGACCCAAAAAGAACAATTTTACTTTCATCAGTCCACAAAATGTTCCTCCATTTCTCTTTAGGCCAGTTGATGTGTTCTTTGGCAAATTGTAACCTCCTCTGCACATGCCTTTTTTTAACAGAGGGACTTTGCGGGGGATTCTTGAAAATAGATTAGCTTTACACAGACGTCTTCTAACTGTCACAGTACTTACAGGTAATTCCAGACTGTCTTTCATCATCCTGGAGGTGATCATTGGCTGAGCCTTTGCCATTCTGGTTATTCTTCTATCCATTTTGATGGTTGTCTTCCGTTTTCTTCCACGTCTCTCTGGTTTTGCTCTCCATTTTAAGGCATTGGAGATCATTTTAGCTGAACAGCCTATCATTTTTTGCACCTCTTTATAGGTTTTCCCCTCTCCAATCAACTTTTTAATCAAAGTACGCTGTTCTTCTGAACAATGTCTTGAACGACCCATTTTCCTCAGCTTTCAAATGCATGTTCAACAAGTGTTGGCTTCATCCTTAAATAGGGGCCACCTGATTCACACCTGTTTCTTCACAAAATTGATGACCTCAGTGATTGAATGCCACACTGCTGTTTTTTTGAACACACCCCTTTCAACTAATTCAACTAATTGCCCAATTGCAAAGCCTTAAGAGCGTGCATATCATGAATGCTGGGTCTCATTTGTTTTCTGAGAATCTACTGAACCTACTGGTAAGTTGTTTGCCACGTAGCAATAAAAAAATATACTAAAAACCTTGATTATTCTGGTTAGTCACATTGTACTGCTATTATTTTGAACAAGACTGTATATATATATATATATATATATACAGTATGCATGGTCAAGACGATCTGCTGCTGTTCAAACAGAGCATCAGAATAGGGAAGAAAGGTGATTAAGTGACTTTGAACCTGGTATGGTTGTTGGTGCCAGACGGGCTGGTCTGAGTGTTTCAGAAACTGCTGATCTACTGGGATTTTCACACACAACCATCTCTAGAATTTACAGAGAATGGTCATAAAAAGAGAAAATATCCAGTGAGGGGCAGTTCTGTGGGCGCAAATGCCTTGTTGATGCCAGAGGTCAGAGGAGAATGGCCAGACTGGTTCGAGCTGATAGAAAGGCAACTGTATCTCAAATAACCACTTATTACAACCGAGGTATGCAGAAGAGCATCTATGAATGCACAACACGTCAAACCTTGAGGCAGATGGGCTACAGCAGCAAAAGACCCCACTGGGTGCCACTCCTGACAGCTAAGAACAGGAAACCGAGGCTACAATTCGCATAGGCTCATAAACAGAATGAGAAGATGAATTCATCATGCCTTGTTACCACTGTGGAGGCTGGTAGTGGTAGTGTAATGGTGCGGGGGATGTTTTCTTGGCACACTTTAGGCCCCTTAGTGCCAATTGGGCATCATTTAAATGCCATGGCCTACCTGAGCATTGTTTCTGACCATGTCCATCCCTTTATGACCACCATGTACACATCCTCTGATGGCTACTTCCAGCAGGATAATGCAACATGTCACAAAGCTTGAATCATTTTTAAATTGGTTTCTTGAACATGACAATGAGTTCACTGTACTCAAATGGCCCCCACAGTCACCAGATCTCAACCCAATAGAGCATCTTTGGTATGTGGTGGAACGAGAGCTTCGTGCCCTGAATGTGCATCCCACAAATCTCAATCAACTGCAAGATGCTATCCTATCAATATAGGCCAACATTTCTAAAGAACGCTTTCAGCACCTTGTTGAATCAATGCCATGTAGAATTAAGCCAGTTCTGAAGACGAAAGGGGGTCAAACACAGTATTAGTATGGTGTTCCTAATAATCCTTTAGGTGAGTGTATATATGTATGTATATATATGTGTGTGTTTATTAATATATATATTCAAGTTCAAGTATATAAGTATTATTAACAGAGATGGGACCAAGTCACACATGTGCAAGTCTCAAGTAAGTCTCAAGTCTGAACCTTCAAGTCTCAAGTAAGTCCCAAGTATTTTTTTTCTTGGGCAAGTCAAGTCAAGTCAACTCACAGGCTATGTCAAGTCAAGTCAAGTCCTGTAGTAGGTCAAGTCAAGTCCAAGTCAAGTCACCTTATTATTGTAATTTTACCTGCAGAATCTGATCTTAATAAAGTGAAAAGACAAGATATACAGTAACTAACTATTAGCAAATTACAATAATTTGGATTTGCATTGTAAATACTCATGTTCAGTAAAATACATCATGTAATCAAACAAAATTGAAACTTCATAAATTATTTATTTTTCACTTCTGCTAACCTTGTTTGGTATGTTTGAAAATTTTAACATTGAATCTATAAAACAAATAACAGCTCAACATCCAACAGACTCCTCTCTGACATGGTTTACGGGGACATTTCCATAGATGCAATGCATAAATACTATACAAACTGTTATATTTTATTCCCCTAACCTACCCCAGTCCCTAACCCCAATGTCACAAAAACCTGTTGCCAGTCTTTAATCTATGAAAAATGTAGTTTTTTTGCGTTTCAGTTTATGGGGACACTTCCTGGGTCCTCGTATACCATGGTTATAGCATAGTTAACATGTCATTATACACTATTCATGTCCCTGTAAACCACATTTGCAAACACCCCCCCACACACACACATACACACACACCCACTCTTTCTCTCTCTCTCTCTCTCACACACACTCTCTCTCTCACACACACTTTCTCTCTCACACACACTCTCTCTCTCACACTCTCTTTCTCTCTCTCTCTCTCTCTCTCTCTCTCTCTCTCTCTCTCTCGAGTGCATGCTGGGAGTGAGTGTGCTGAGCGTGGTGAGTGTGAGTGGTTAAGCCGTCTGTGGCTGGTAAGAGTGCGTTTTCTAACTTTTCCCTTTGTGCTTTGGTTGTATATTTTTTATTGTTTTATTTTGAGGTTGATAGTGTTTATTTAGCTTACTTTGGGAGGTCTGCTTCCAGCCTTCTGCTGGGAAGCATGACGACACCAAACACTTTGCGTTTCGAGAATTTAACTCGGCGTCACGGAGTTAAAATAGACTCGAACGCTAGTGTGGAGGATGTGTGTTTGGCTGTAGGAGACGTGGTGTGTCACGAAAATATCGTGTCAGCATCACGTATGAATAGTGTGATTGTGCTTTTTTTAAGTTCCATTGAGAAGGCAAATGAAATCGTGCAAAATGGCGTTGTAATCAAGGGTTCACTCACGCCGGTGTTCCCCTTAAGCACTCCTGCCAAGAAAATAATACTTTCAAATGTCCCCCCTTTTGTGAGAGACGAGGTTATCGTGCAGCAATTGTCTAGATATGGAAAAATTGTCTCTCCTATAAGGAAAATTCCGCTCGGTTGCAAATCGCCTTTAGTGAAACATCTCGTATCATTCAGGAGACAGGTGTTCATGATTTTGATGAATGGTGAGGATGAACTTGACCTAGTTTTCAAATTCAAGATAGATAGCTTTGACTATACTGTTTTTGCCTCATCTGATACGACAATGAAATGTTTTGGTTGTGGTAAAATCGGGCATCTTATTCGCAACTGTCCTGATAAAAATAAAAACCCAGAGCAGACTGATATAGTTACAGTGCGGAGCGCTGGTAATGAAAGCAGCGCATCCGCGGTTGCTTCGCTAGAGGTTGAAACGAGTGAAGCCGCGAATGCACCGGCAGACGAGCCGGTTGCGGGAACGAGCTGCGCGGATAAGCGGGTGTTTGGTCCTTTGTTTGATGTAGTTGCTGTGGTAGAGCCCGTAGTGACAGATGTCGCGGATGCAGTGAGTAAGACTGTATCTTGCGCACCAACAGGACAAGATAGAGACAGTGTAGGGGAGGATTTGACTTTGCCTGCTTGTAACTTGGATATGGAGGTTGATCCGACTTTTAAAATCCCAGTTAAAAGGAAAAAAAAGTCGAAACGATAAAAACAGCAAACAAGTTAAGAAATGTGATGGTGAGGATGAGAGTATAGCTTCAGATGATGAAGATTCTGATTCTGGTGCTTCTGTGTGTTCTGAGCTCTCTGTTTGTTCTCAAAACGAAAATGTAAATGCTTTGTATAAAGCTGAAGACGTTAGTCGTTTTCTCCAAGAGACAAAGGGACTAAAAGGTGTACAGATTGAGGATTATTTTCCTAATCTTGTGCAGTTTGTAAAGGACACAAGATTTTTGATGAAAGAAGGGGCCTTTACTGATCTTGAAGTGTTCCGTCTAAGGAAGTTTGTCAATAAGGTTAAAAAACAAATTCTTAGAGATGAAAATAATGTTATGGCTTAAATCCCTAAGCCTAAGTCTTCTGTTTTATTTTCACTTTTTTATTTTTATATTTTTGATCACATGCATAAGCTTCAGCTTCCTTACTAATTTATTGTAGAACTTAAAAAATACTATGAGTCAGATAAAAATTGGAACGCTTAACTTAAATGGTGCTAGAGATGTCCGTAAAAGGATGATGTTGTATGAGTTTATAAGTCAGAAGTCTGCTGACGTAATGTTTCTACAGGAAACACACAGTGACAAAATAAATGAAATAGACTGGGAAAGAGAATGGGGAGGTCAACTTTTTCTTAGTCACAAATCCTCTATTAGTGGAGGCGTTGCAATTTTATTTTCCAAAAATCTGACTCCAGTTTCTTATGAATTTGAGGAAATCGAAAAAGGTCGTTTTTTAAAAGTTACAGCTAAGTTTGAAAAAATTGTTATGGTTTTTTTAAATATTTATGCTCCCTGTAATGGAGTGGAAAGAGCTTTGTTCTTAAACTTGGTTAATACCACCCTGAAAAGCCTAAATGCAGATGATTTTTTAGTTTTAGGTGGAGATTTTAACTGCACCGAGAACGATAAAAAAGACAGAAACCATCTAGAGCCACACGTTGCATCTCAAAAGGTTTTAAAGCAATTAGTTGAAACTTTTGATCTTTGTGATATCTGGAGAAATATGTTTAAAACAACAAGACAATATACCTGGGTTCATTGCAAAGATAATTTATTGTCTTTGGCACGTCTTGATCGTTTTTATTGCTTCAGGCACCAGGTTAATATTTTTAAAACTTGTACAATTATTCCAGTAGGATTTTCAGACCATAGTGCAGTTTTTTGTTCTGTATTAGTAAACAACGTGAAGTCAAGCAGCGCCTACTGGCATTTTAATACTTCTCTGAATGATGACAAAAATTTTAAAGACTCTTTTATTTTTTTGTGGGATGTCCTTAAACAACAAAAGCATTTATATAGCTCTTTACAACAGTGGTGGGACTGCGGAAAAATACAAATTAAGAGCTTTTGTCAGCAGTACACTATTAATGTCACAAGAGAAATAACTCGATCATTACACACCTTAGAGACTGAGATAGCTGATTTGCTCAGTTTGCCTGCTTCTACACAAGAAAGAGAACACATTGAAGCCCTTACATTAAAGAAAACTTCCTTGGCAAATCTGTTAGGCATTAAAGCACAAGGGGCGCTAGTTCGCTCTCGCTTTAAGAATGTTTCACAAATGGACGCACCTTCTAAATTCTTCTTTGGCCTGGAGAAGAAAAATAGTCAAAACAGAATAATTCATTCCTTGGTTTCTGATACAGGGCAGGAATTAACTAAGACCACCGAGATAAGAGAAGTTGCTGTACAATTTTATAAAGAACTATATACGGCTGAATTGACTGATGAAAAGATACTGGCTGCTAGCAGCTTTTTTGAAGGCCTGCCAAAGCTTGATGAAGAGAGTAATGATTTTTTAAAACTACCCTTAACAGTAGACGAACTCCGCATAGCCTTGATGAGTATGGAGAACGGAAAATCTCCTGGAATTGACGGGCTACCCATTGAATTTTACAAAACTTTCTGGCATATTCTAGGAGATGATCTTTTAGCGGTGTTTAATGAAAGCTTGATCAAAGGGTTTCTTCCACTTAGTTGCAGAAGGGCAGTTATCACTCTATTGCCCAAAAAGGGTGATTTACAAAACATTAAAAACTGGAGGCCCGTCTCTCTGTTGTGTACAGAATATAAAATACTGTCCAAAGCCTTGGCAACAAGATTGAGTAAAGTAGTAGGAGAGGTAATACACCACGATCAGACTTATTGCATACCAAACAGATCAATTTTTGATAACATTACTCTACTCAGAGATGTGTTGGAAGTCTCAAAACTGTTCGGTGTTAACATTGGTATAATCTCTCTCGATCAAGAGAAGGCCTTTGATCGGGTTGAACACCTTTATTTGTGGCATACTTTACAAGCTTTTGGGTTCAATCGCAGTTTTATAGATTTGATCAGAATGATGTACTGTGAAATTGAGAGTGTGATCAAAATAAATGGTGGTTTGTGTACCCCCTTTAAAGCACAGAGAGGGGTCAGACAGGGTTGTGCCATGTCTGGAATTTTATATGCCCTGGCTATAGAACCTCTGCTTTTTATGCTACGTAATAAGTTAAAGGGTTTGACATTGCCACAGTGTGATACCACTTTTTATTTATCCGCTTACGCTGATGATGTTATTGTTTTTATAAATGATAGCAATGATGTTCAAAAGTTACAACAAACTGTCAATGACTTTAAAGCTATTTCATCAGCTACTGTAAATTGGAAAAAAAGTGATGCCCTATTGACTGGAAACCAGGAGGCCTTTTATGGCAAAGAGATGGTTTAAAATATCTTGGTGTTTTTTTAGGCAAGGACTCTTTCATACAGAAGAACTGGGAAGGAATGGCGGATAAAGTGATAGGTCGTTTGAAAAAATGGAAATGGCTGCTTCCCCAGCTGTCTTTCAGAGGACGCACACTTATTATCAATAATCTTGCGGCTTCCTCCCTGTGGCATAGACTTGCATGTGTTGACCCTCCTGTTGGTTTTTTATCAAAAATTCAAGCCGAACTGGTGAACTTTTTTTGGGACCATCTACATTGGATCCCTCAAAGTGTCCTGTTTTTGGCCAAAGAAGATGGAGGCCAAGGCCTAGTGCATTTGGCAAGTAGATGTGCTGCTTTTCGCCTTCAGTTTTTGCAGAAATTTCTGCTGGGATCTGAAAAACTGGTATGGAGACCACTGGCTCAGTGCATTTTACGCAGAGTAAGTGGACTTGGCCTGGACTCTGTTTTGGTTTTAATGGACTTTAAAAAGCTTGATCTTAAAAAAGTTCCTGTTTTCTACCGAAGTCTCTTTAACATATGGAGCCTGTTTGAACACCAATGGATGGAACCATCAATGTCCTTGTACTGGCTTCTTGAGGAGCCCATTGTGTGTGGGTCGCGTCTTGATGTTTCTGGTGAAGATCTACCAGGCCTTAAGGATTTGATGTATAGAAGTGGATTTTCACAGTTGAAACACATTATAAACATTGCAGGACCTGATTTTAAAGACGTAGAAATGGCTTCTGACTTTTTAAAAGTAAGGTCTCTACGATTTACTAAACAGTTTCTGGACAAACTGTATTGGGCCTTGAGTGCACAAGAAAGAACTTTACTCGAGGAATACAACAAGAAATGTATAACTCCAGACTGTGAAGACTATTTTCCAGATATAAGTATCACACCTGATTTTACCTCTTCAAACTTCACCAACTCCTTGTTGAAGAAGGAATGTGATGAGCAGATTGATTTCTTTGCAGCTGGAGGAAAAGTATTGTACAGAAGTATTGTGAAAGTGACAAACATTAAATGGTTGAAAAACAGAAGTGATAATGTATGGAGAGACACACTAGGGATCACTGATTCGACAAAACCTGTGTGGAATATTCTTTACAAACCTCCCTTATCTAAAAGGGCAGGAGATCTTCAATGGAGGATACTCCATGGAGCCATAGCAGTTAATTCTTTTGTGGCAATGTTGAACCCAAATGTAAGTGAAAACTGCCCCTTTTGCAATGTAAGGGAGACTGTGTATCATTGCTTTATGTTTTGTAACAGACTTTCTTCCTTGTTCGCCCTTTTAGAGTTTCTTTCTAAATCATTTGGGGTGTGTTTGACAAAGCAGGATTTTATCCTTGGCTGTAGGTACACTATGAAGGAAAAAATCAAATGTCAGTTGCTCAATTTTATTGTTGGTACTGCAAAACTAGCCATTTATGTAACTAGGAGGAACAAAATTGAACAGAAAGGTGATCAAGAACTTCTACCCGTTTTTAAAAGATTGGTAAAATCACGACTTGTATTTGAGTTTAATTTTTATAAACTAATGAGCACACTGAATGTTTTTGAACTTGAGTGGTGCTTGGACAATGTGTTGTGTTCGTTGTCTAATAATGATGAACTTGATATCTCTGAAGCGTTGATGTGATGTTGTTTTTCTTTTCTTTTATTTGTATTGTATTACATTTCACTGAAAAGTATATGAGTTGAGTTTGTGAACGATTTTTTTTGAAGATTTTTGTAATAAAAGGTTGTTAAAATTCAAAATTCTCTCTCTCTCACACACTCTCTCTCTCTCTTTCTCTCTCTCTCTCTCTCTCACACACACACACTCTCTCTCTCACTCTCTCTCTCTCTCTCACACACTCCCTCTCTCTCTCTCTCTCTCTCTCTCTCTTTCTCTCTCGCTCACACACATTCACAGACCTGTATTATGCTCTAAATGCTCAAGGATGCGGCCAGAAAAAACGAGCGCGTCGCACCGCGTGCGCGTCTCTTCCGTTCGCGTCTCTTCCGTTCGCGCGCCTACATTTACGCTTACAAACTTAGTAGTAGCCAAGTCTCGTACCAAGGGAAGTATTTAAAAAAATTAGGCTAAACTATTTTGCCCACATTTGTCCCCAACACCGTGTGAGGGTTAATGGATACTTTAGCTATTATTACATTAGCTAACTACCAACTAACCAGATATTAAAAAATTGACAAGCACTTACTGAATGGCTCTTCAAATGACGGACGAAATTAGAGGTTGTCGTCTGACTGCCCATAATTTTAATGTTGCATGTCTTGCAACGCACTGTTCGTCTTTTGCCATCTTGTTGAAGCCGAAAGCGATGACGATTGGTACCCCTCCGGCTGACATGTTGATATCTGATCTAAGTGGGCGTGGTGTGCGCATACGAGAGGGCATGACTGATGATAGTGTCGTGATTCAGTCATGACAACGGCATTCTCAGCCTGCGCTCCAGCTGGGTCAACTTTATTTTTTTTAAATAATTTTTATATTTTATATTCAAACTGAAAACATGATGTGATTAACACTCAAGTCATTCAAGTCATCGTGTCTCAAGTCAAGTCAAGTCCCGAGTCTTAGACTTCCAAGTCCGAGTCAAGTCTCAAGTATTTTATCTTTTGTCAAGTCAAGTCACAAGTCACAAAAATAGCGACTCGAGTCGACTCGAGTCCAAGTCACCAAGTCACAAGTCCCCATGTCTGATTATTAATCTAGACACTGGTTTCATGCTGTAGACAAAATATCAGCAAAAATATAGTTCAGTCTGGGTTTCTGAAAAACCAGATGTACAGTTATGTTACACAGTACATTTCCAGTTATATTATACCTCCATGTTATGGCAGTAACCACAGAAACCTCTGAAGCCGTCGTGAATACACAACCTCCTGATGTCTGAAGTGCTTTAGAGCCACACTGGATTTAGGACAGCATTGATATGGGATCAGTGGGTCGGTTTCACTAACGCGGTCTTGCCAAAGTCATTATAGAGAAAACCGCAGGTTCTCCTTAACATTTTGGCCGAGCGCATGCTGGTGTAAATTTGATATAAATCCAATATAATCCACTTAGGTATATCAACCCTGAAATATGTTTTCAAGCAAAAACGTATGCGTTTAAAGTAATAGTTTATTTAAAAATGAAAATTCATTGTTTACCGCATCCTCGTGTTTTTCCAAACCTTTATGCAGCATGGTGCATGACGGATGTCAATAACATCAAATGTCAATGGTTTGTGTACAGATGATTTAATAAAAGTGTATGTGTATTTCTTTCATGATACATTTATAGAGCTTGTCATCCAGCGGTCATTTAAAAGTGGTATTGGATGTAAACATGTTAAAAAATTTAGTTTATGTGCTCCACTGAAAAAATCACAGCATGCAGGATTGATTGAATTGGCACGTGAGGTGAGTAAAGATCTCTTTGAGTTTTCATCTTTCGGTGTAATACCCCCTAAATAAGACACTGCTCTACGTTGAGTCTTTCAGGGAAACATTTCTTGATGAATGGCAAAACAATTGATGCTGTTTTTCCTATCCAGTGTTTTCTATTTATTGTAATGTTGTTTTAATTTAGACCGCAGCCAGAGCCAGGAGAAGAGGATGAGATGAAGGCTAAACTCCCGGGAGCACAGACTCAGAGCTCTTAACTCAAAGCTTGCAAAGAGAAACAGAAGATTGTCTTGAGGCTCTTCTTTTCTTTTTCTTGCACACACACACACACACACACACACACACACACACACACACACACACACACACACACACACACACACACACACACACTAGCTGTACTGTATAGGGAAACCGGTGAGGTGTTCTGGTTAGTGTGCGAGTTGCTTTACAGAGCGTCTGGTGCTTTTGACACACAGCAGGAGAGCAGCGTATTTACTTTTAAATTGAGTTCAAAGGGATCAAGAAAGAACGACCAAGGCTTTGTCCTGGGGCTGGGAAGAATCTCTATGATGGGTCCCAGGGAATGATGGTATGCCCTTAGATTTATGTGTGTGGGCATGTGTGTTAGCATGGTGGTCAATGCATTGATAAAAGCAGGTTGATTTATATCTAATGTGCATGTCAGTGTAAACGCATTTGACGATTAAACGCTTGGCTGTAGATGCTTCTCAAGGAAAGGGGTTTGGGTGAAAAAAAGAGGGCATCGGTGACTCATTAGAAGGGATGAGGAGTGACCCGTCGCTTTTTTATTCCAATCCTCAGTCTCTCCGGGGGAGTGCCACTGCAGTCATTTCTCATTTGCAAAGACGCAGAGGGTGGGAATATGTATCACGGCTTAGACAGCTGGTCTATGTTTTACCACCCTCAGAACAGCTTTGGGTCAAGAGACACTCCTGTGGAAACAGTGCAGGTTTTTAGAGGAGGTACAGAGCTGGTTTTGCAGAACCCTGGATTGAATAATGGTGTATTTCTTCTTGTATTTTGTCTACAACATGAAGCCGGTGTCTAAGTCAATAACACTTGCGACTTTTAGCAAGAACCCATCTACTGTATTCTGTTCAGAACCATTATAGCTGGTTAAAAATAAAGGAGAGCTTTATTGCCAAATACTGGTCATGCTAACATATCCCTTATAAAGGGATAGTTCAACCAAAAACACATAAAGCATAAAGT
Source organism: Misgurnus anguillicaudatus (assembly GCF_027580225.2). Lineage (NCBI taxonomy): Eukaryota > Metazoa > Chordata > Actinopteri > Cypriniformes > Cobitidae > Misgurnus > Misgurnus anguillicaudatus. Next base: position 22,420,822 of record NC_073353.2, read on the forward strand.
TTAGAACAACATGAGTAAATGATGACAATTTTTATTTATGAATGAACTATCCCTTTAATATATTAATTACATAACTTTTTAAGTAAGGAATAATTGATGTTGTTTCTTCAAATTATTCGAAAATAATGCACACAAAAGGTAATGTGTGCATTATTGTCAAATAATTTAAAGGACAGTTATTCCACTTATACCACGGTTACCACAGACATTGCTAAGATATTGTTTTGGTGGTTCCTGTGGAACATTTCTCAACCAACCAGAATAAAGCATTCAACAGCCCCGTGGTATAACAATACAATGAAGCACTTATATGAGGTTTAGGTATATTGAATGTGTCCCGGCTAACAACATCTTTTAGCCATTACTATATTCATATCATAACACTCACATACACATACAGTCTCATACCTCTTCAATGAACTACTTTAAAGAACATGCATTTAAAGGGCCCATATTCACAATTGTTTAATTGTTTCAAAGCAGCTTTACATCCTCGGAGCCAATGGTGTAGGGGACGGTGCTCCGACATATGGTGCAGACGCACTTCAATAATTATCAAATAAAAAAGGCAAAATGTCCCAAAAAATAACTTAAAAAAGCAGCTTTACATCAATAGATGCAGTAGAAAACACAAAAAAAAATCAATGGACAACATAAGCAGCAATACAGCAGGTAAGATTAAATCGTACAGTACTAGCAAGCACAGTAATAATGTAACATATAAAAGAGGGTGCTAAGTTAAGCCAATGTTAGCTGACTCCCCAGGGGTGAGAAAAACCCTCCTGGCTTTATTTAGTCAGGAAGGGGAAAAAGTCCTAGGAGGGAAAAAACCTTCAGAAAAACACAGACATAGCTGATTCTATAGATAATATACTATATATTAGATACTATTTTATACAATTTTATGGGAAGTAAAACATTTAAAATTATATATATACATACATACACACAGATAAGTGTGTACGATCAATACGAGCCTGAATCTGACACAGAAAACGCAGATGACTAAGCTTTTTTTAGGATACTAAAACATAAAACCATGTCTTCATTTGTGATCATAGAAACGACAAACAACACACGCTACTCTACACTGCTCAAAACTCGTATTTGAATCGTCAGTGGATTGTGGTTTATTCAGTAATACGCTCAATTCCAGATAGGCTAGCTATTGCGGCATAAGCATATTACCCAGATGAGTTTTGTGAATGCTTCGTTCCGGACACGCTAACTATTGCGGGATAAGTATATTTACTAGACAAATAGACAAACCATGTTTAAAGGTAAACTCCCAAAGCAATAGTGAAAGCCAGGAGATACTTTCGTATTTACTACCTTATCAATACGAGCCTGAATCTGACCCAGAAAAAGCAGATGACTAAGCTTTTTTTAGGATAGTAAAACATAAAACCATGTCTGCATTTGTGATCATAGAAACGACAAACAGCGCGCTACTCTACACTGCTCAAAACTCGTGTTTGAATCGCTAGTGGACTTTTTTTTTTACATCCGCTACTTACAGGATGCGAATTAGAGGAACCAGAGTGTAGTTGCAAAGTTGGTATTGCTCCACTTTATAGACTAAGCATTTGTGTACATCCAGCCTTGTAACTCCCCAATGTTCAGAAAGTAGTCCTCCGTAAAATGTGAGGCACACAATCGAACATTTGGGCAGTACTGTTCTAGAACAGTGTTGTAAATAAAACCTAACCCTTTCACAGATTTTTTTATGCACAGATATCTTTTAACACTCTAGAAACAAAGGAAACCATGAAATCGGGTCAAATGGCTCCTTTAAGTTAAGAAATTGCCTATACCTAAACATTACGTAACACCAAAGCAACATGAATGTTAAGGATAAAAAACAACAAAAGCAAAATATTTGCATATGTTGGAAACAATTGTGTCGTTCACTACAAGAGGAGGTAAATTAATCTAATTTGGATTTGCTTGTTCACAATCTGTTGTGTTTGAGGAATTGTTTATGGTTTGGCAACATGTGTATTTTTGTCATGCCAATAAAACTTCAAATTAAATTAAGACCCAATTAATTTATCTCACTAGCTAGGCAATTACCTTAATTATTTTAACTAGGAAGACAGATGAATATTGTTAGCAGGTATGCATGCACACGCCTCAGAGAGAGAAATGAGATCTCATTGATGCTGGTGCTTGTTAGTTAAATAATCGCATTAATTGTTTAAGGCAAATACATACGAACGTTGAACTGTTAGATAACACAACACGGTAATTTAAAGCTTCAGTAGGAAAAATAAATGGATATGGTACACACTTTTATGCTATGCTATTTATTAATCATATAACATCATAATGTGTTACTCTACATTTTATATATATATATATATATATATATATATATATATATATATATATATATATATATATATATATATATATATATATATATAATATGTAAAATGGTTATATTTCATACTAAATTTAAATTAAAGTCAATGTCTGAATATGTGTTTAGATTGTTCTAGAGCTGTTGTGTTGTCACCTTCTTTAGCGCATGCATGCACATCCACAACAACACATTCACTCACAATAAGAGGCTCTAAATTACAGGGTGCACACCCACACATAACGCCCCGATGCAACGATTTCTCGCCCAATTCCCAAAGGATGATCACACTACCCACAATGGACCAGGTGTAATTCAACTGGTAAATATCTTGCTGTGGCTTTTTGGTTTACAAAAATTTTAATGGCCACCATTACCCAACTATAATTGACTGTGAATACGTAATGCTTGATATCTAATAAGGACAAGGTCTACGTGACCTAAAACATTTGCATTCTACAGTTCCATTTATTTATATCCCTTCATTTCTTTGTCTGATTTGCCAGAATAATGTAGTATTGCACTATAAGATATTTTGTCGCACATGACACAGTTGTAGTTTGTCTCAAAGGAACCACTTAATTAGAAAGAAGACAAGGCCACTGAGCAATGTTTCTGTTTGATGGTGTGCGCGCACACACATCCATAAACACATTGATGCTATATAATTTAGAAAAAAATCAGCACTCCTACTAGTTACTCCTTTTTTGTTCATTTTCTCGTCATCATTTCTGCATCTTAAGACGTTTTTATGATTATGAGGTTCTGGCATTCTCTTGTAAAAGGCTCACCCAGTCAAGGGATAAAAGTTAATGACCTAAACATCTTATTTCCAGAGGCTTTGGTAAGGGTGGCGTGCCTTTAAAGGCAGCTCAGAGCGAGAGAGAAAGTCCCAGATCCAAAGAGTCGCACATGCAGGGATTATGAAATGGCCGGATAATGAGCCCCTCCATTACTGTAAAACTGAGAATGGTTACACCTCATAAAAACAGACAGAGCGAGAAAATTAGTGGAGGCCTGATGAGAAAGAGAATGGGATTGTGGGAGGGCAAAGGGTGATGGCGGTGGGTGGGTGCCAGTTATTTACTCTTCACATCGGCTTGGTGGTGAAATCTGTTTTCTGGGCTTACATGATCATTATATTACTGATGAAGCTTTTGATTGCTAGAGCGGTAAGGGTTTGTCTAAATGAGAGAGGAACTTTATCGCTCCATGATAGAGAAACTATATTAACGCTGTTGGGTGATTCTCAAGAAATCCAGACTTAGAAGGTGTCCAGCATCAGATTTTTAAAAAACCCTTGAAGCCAATTTTTGTTGCACATATCAGATTAAGGTCTGAACTTACTATAACCATTATTTTTAGAGGATTTAAAAATATTTCCTATAGAATTATTTAAATTTTTTAGATCATCATTATCAAAAATGATCATTACCACAACATGATATTACATTGAATATATGCATTTACAAACTCATGTTTCGGTAATGAGAACAAAAAGTTGTCTGAGGATGACAAACAAAATTTCAACTTTTATCTGGAGAGAAAAAATAAGAACTGCTTACCTGGTAGCCATCTTGAGTGTCACAGTCAATTATGTCCCTTATTTTTTTGAAAATGTTAGTTCCTTGAGAGCTTAAACAATGATTTAAAATTGTTGCGGAGGATGAGAAAATTGGTCTTGGACACGTTTATATTCCTTATTATTGTCTCTACATTACCAATGATGACCAAATACCACATGTTTCTTTACTGTAAATGTTTATAGTATAACATGCACTGAAGCTTTTTATTTTTAGATTTTTTAATTATAAATATTTCCATGTCAAAGAACCCAAATCCAGTCATGGACATGTTGCGGTAATGAAATATTTAGTACAAAATAGTACATGAAGAGATGTTTGTAACTGCTTCTTATTTTGATACTCTTACTTTACATTTACTTTTTTATCAAAATGTTTCATGAGACCTTATGAGTCTAATTTCACGAGAATCACCTTGTTAAGGTAGTGTGTAAGGTAAGTTTGCTGGATCTTTACATACCAAGCAGTACTATACTGTGCTTTTGACACCAATGTTATACCATGATATTTAAATGAAGTACCTTGTGTCTATCATGGTATATGCTTTTTGTTAATATCAAGTAACTAAATTATTAAAGTATCATGTAATTACCATGTGGGGCAATCATGGTAAAATGGCACTGGCACAAAACAAAATAACAGATGGATTAATAGACAGACAGATGAATGATCTGCTATAGGACATCCACCCTTTTTGCTGATATCATTATGCGCCAGACGTCTCCTCTTGTGGTTTAGTAAGCTGATGGCTGAAGGTTCATGAAGGTTGTGGAGAGGATCTGGGCTTTCTGCCACTGCAGTTAAAGTCGGCCTTCATAAACACTTTTTTCAGATGTTAAGAATCAGCTGAGATCTTGTAGTATACTGTAGGAAACAAATGCTGGCCGCTACAAATCACTGTATTTCTAACAACCATTATGGTGTCACCACATGTCTGTCTGTCTCTCTATCCATCGTATCCATCCATACATCATATCCATCTATTAAATCCATCGTATCCATCTGTCATATCTGTTGTATCCATCTATCATATCCTATCCAACTCATATCCATCCTTCTTGTCTGTCTGTCCGTCTTTTAAGCAATCATTAAATTTGCCATCCACTTCCAGGACTTATAATTAATCAACAAACGTCATTAAATTTGGGTTGGATGGTGACATAAACTAGCAATTTGGCTCTGACATTTAGATGTTTTATCTCTCAAAGTCTGACGTTATTTCAAACCTTTATCCTGTTTATTATGTTTTGAACATCGCCTTTTGATGCAATTCAGTTTTGGCACGATCGCCAACATAGGCAAAGCTCATATGGGAAATCCTGAATGCATGTAGCTGTAAACTTGCAAACGAAGACAAATGTTGTTTGTTTGCTTTTGTCTGCTAATTCTAGCCAGCTGTTGTATTGCTTGCCCAAACTAAATACTGGTTTATTGTGATGTGAATTGAATGCTACAGCTGCAAAACACATAGCTATCAGCTGGGAACTAAACTGTCAAACCTTACAAAGTTAATTTTGTAATAACTGCGTGAGGGCACGTGACATTTGCACAGTTAAAGCTCCAAGACGAATCCATACTGTTTGTCAGCTTTCAAGCGGCACATCATGACAAATCGTGTTTGGCTTGTTCAGTGTATATTGGACTATGAAAACATTCTGTACGTTTCAAAGCTGAATACATCTTCCCCCAGTGAAAATTGATTGAAGATCAACTGCCAAAACATGCTAGTTTTGTGAAATCATAAGAATGAATACTGTACACGAACAAATTACTGTCAGCAAACTACAGTTTTGGGCTAAGTTATGATACCTTATAGGCCTTCACTTACATTATAAGTGGAACTGAGGGAAAAAAATAAATGATAAACTATCCATGGCATTCCCTTGACTATAATACTCAAGATTTGTTATTAAATTAAAAACATTTTGTGCCTAACATTTGAACAGGACAGTGGACAACATGGTGTAGTTTTGGGAGTGTTTGATGCAATAATTCATTTTTAGGGTTGTTGGACAACATTAGAACACAAAGTAGAGAAAGAACTAAAATAGGCCTATAATTGGTCCAAAATTGAGAGTTAGGGTTTCTCAGGACATCGGGAACGTGCTGGCACAAGCTTGCGATTTACTTTCCGAGCTTCACTCTATTCCCTGTCCTGTTATCACTCCAATCAACAGTTTTAAATCAGCCAAAGCCAGACAGAGCTCCTCCAATAACCTCTCTCTCTTCATTTTCATTTAGAAATATGATAATGCTCTAATAGTGCCATCTGTTTCATATTGCTGAGCTCCTGGGTCCAATAATATCATTTCTGGAAAACAGTATGACAGAGAAAACGGGCAGGCTAGCTTTTAATCGTTCTGACTGTTAAATTTAAAATTGTATTACTCATCCTTATAATATTCTTAATTTATATCAATGTACAGTGGTAGTGGGTTAAATTGCGCTAACCTTTATACATACAGTATGTTTTATGTTGTTTTACCTTCTGTTGAATATAATTTCTCTAACTTTTTACATTTCTGAACCCTCTTTTGAAACACAATTTGAATTTTTTTCCTTTATTTTGTTTAATGCATTTGGCCAATATTTCTGATGGAATTTAAATCCATATTATGATCAGAGAGGACAACCCTATATCACGAAATTACGTACCTATAGACGGTTTCATCGGACGCACGTGATACACGTCTGGATCCGAACTTTACTTCTGGTTTCGTTTTTTAATGGTCTGAGTTGCTAAACTGATCTTTTGAACAAATGCCTCTTCGAAAATGACAAATGTTTTGGTTTCCTAGGTAATCTATGTGTTGTTTTTTTGCTTGTTATATAAATAAACTACATTTAAAGTACTTTGTTGTTATTTATTATCAGTCCCTCCAGAAAAACGCAATTGTGCGATCGCGCGATATATTGCATAATCAGCCAAAGTCCGCATATTTATGCGGGGCTGCATTTTTCCAAATACGATCGCCACATAAACTACATATTTCCGCGCACAAAATATGCGGGGCTTGCATGATTTCATAATCTCCGCATTTTCGTAGCAAAAAGTCACTTATATATTAGCAGAAAGTTGAAAAATGTTGCATTTAATTCCCAAAAGCGCAGCCGCGTCCTCTATTGCCATGGGAGCGTTATGAAGTGACGTGATTATGTGACGTGAACATCATTACAGCTTTTGCAAGTTTCGCAATTTTCGCAAATTCCCGCAATTCCATCGCATAAATTGCATAAATATCCCGCATATCCCAGTGCATTTTTTAAGAAAACGTGCCGCAAAATCGAGGATTTTTGCCCGCAACAATCACAAAAAAACTCCCCGATTTTCTGGAAGGACTGTATTATTAGCGGAGTTTACCAGAAGTTATGTGCGGACCGTGACAGCCGCTTGTTTATGTTGTTACTGCTGAAACCGTCTATAGGCACGTATGGACCAACGTGAAAATGTCACGTTTTTCCGCGTTTGAGCGCGAGCATGTCACGCTTTTCTGTGTGTGTCAATGTCACGTATTGGTTACTCAACTTTTTTGTCCTATTTTCAAACCATTGTCGCTTCGGTTTAGGGTTAGATTTGGTGCTTGCTTATATGTCACTTTAAGTATTGGTTTATAAAAAAGATACAAGACGAATTCTTTTATATTTTCTAAACTTTAACCAATTGTCGCCTGACGTTGGGGTTAGAGTTAGAGTTATCTAACCCTAAACCGAAGCGACAATGGTAAGAAATTAGAACAAAAAAATTGAGTAACCAATACGTGACAGTGACACAAACAGAAAAGCGTGACATGCTCACGCTCAAACGCGGCAAAATGTGACATTTTCACGTTGGTCCATACGTGCCTATAGGTGCATAATTTCGTGATATTGGGTTGGAGAGGAGCACCAGCACCATCATCTGATGTTGGTAAAGTTGAATGTTTTAATGCAAGACAGCATGTAAACCTTATAACTTATATTTTTTACTCTGAAATTCTCGGCTGCCTCTAGAAGATGGAAAAATGCTGCTCTATAAAAACAAATTATATTTTTGAAGTCATAACATTCCAGTCCCCTGTAGTGACTGAATGAACCATAGCACCGCTTTTCTCTAATCCTCTGTTTTTACATGTAAGTATTCAAACAAACAGCTAGATAATGACAATAGCAGAACCAGGCGGAGGCTCTTATTTTTCAAAGCTGACACATGCTTCTCTGCTCACCTCCAAAAACTGGCCTGTATTTAGTCACCAAATACTTGCATCAATCAAGTGAATCCCACACAGACTTCAGTGTCTTGGTCCTTCACATTAAACAGCCAAACACAAATAAACAGAAACTCCTCTCCCAACAAGAACCCAGAGTCTTAATTTAAAATATATTTATCTACCACCTTCTTTAAAAAAATAGATTACAGTATCTCCTGATTATTTTGATTGTTAGATGTGATTTTTATTTTGTATTTTGTGCTTCTTGTTATTATGTGTTTGCTGATGAGTTTTGTAAACCCACTTATGATTGTCATAGTGATTTTTAGTAAGATATTTTGGATTTTATTTTAGTCACTTTAAAAATCCAAGAAAATGTACTAACACAATATCATAGCAATTTGTAATGTTTCTTTACGAGGTGGCTAATTCATATCCTTATTCATATATGCTTTTGGCCCAGTAACATTTGGTTTAGTGGTGGGGTTGGAGCTTCATTGCTTTTTCGTATGATTTGCATTGTACGAATTTATACAAAATCACTGTCTTTTAAAGAGCCAATTTTAAGCGTCCAATCACTGTTTGTAAGTCCCGGACAACAGGTTTAAATGCATGGAAGGTCAAAAAACACTGTAATTTTCTCAAAATATACATTAAAAATTACCCCATTTCTCAGAGATCCCCAAACGATTTGTGTGAAGCCGTTCAACGACTCAGTCTGCCTAAACCCCACCTTTAAGTAGCCTACTGTGCTCTGATTGGTCAACTGACACAGTCTCTGCACAGACCAGATCAGTGGCACAGATCAACAATAGTGCAACATGTATTGACCTAGTGCTAACATGATTTACTGAGAAGACATTATCGACATCAATACATATCATTCATCATTAATTCAACCAATAAAAAGACGATAGACACTAACATTTTACACTCATTTAAGCATTTATGTAAGCTAACCGGGTCGTAGCAAAACCGTGAGCATGCGTTAGCTGCTTGCTAACGTGACTTTCTGACAGTAAATTAAGAGTTTAAACAACGACATCATTCAATTCTTTAAAGTAGTTACACCTTTTCTGCATGTGTTTTGATGTAACACTGAAACTATTAAAGCTAATGACATTTTTAGTCTTAAAGGTGAGGTGCATGATCTCTGAAAGCCAATGTTGATATTTTAAATCACCTAACACGCCCCACACATACGCAACCCAGGCAACAATGTTGGTTAGTAGACATGCCCCTTACTGCTGATTGGCTACAAGTGTGTTTTGGTACTCGCCCGACTCCCTTTTCCAAAGTGTTTTTCAAAAATCATGCACCCACCTTTAATCTTAACACTGTCATGTTTTTCCACAGATCTGTGTGTGTTAATGAAGTAATTGGTCTGCCTGTCATACTGTGCAAGACCTTTTCTGGCAATTGGAGTTTAAATAGCCCTCTGCATTTAAATGAAGTAACACACACATAGATTCAGTTCTTGGCCACCCGTAACTTGCTTCTTTCTTACAACCTCAATTGTGAAAATGACATTAGCTGGAGGGACATTAAAGAAATGTCCCATCATGGTCATTAATCGCTTTCTGTCAGCACACCCGCAGGACTGTTTGTGTATTTCTGATGCTGCTTCTCACATTATTTGATCTTTTATATCTTGGCACAATTGTCTTCGAAAGCTGTGTACAAGCTTTTATTGAAAAATCTGGTGTCCATTGCCCACGGGTGAAGGAAATGGGAATGCAAAGTAGGTATGGTTATAAAGAACGCACAAGCACACGAATTTATCGAGCTTTCTAAATAAGGACATACCGTAGACTGGTATTGTTTTCATAAAAACCTAATTATAATAATTACAAACAAACCCTAATTCAAACCCTGTCATCAAACCATAGTGAGTTTAGGCAATCATGGTTGGATAATACATCTGATATGTGTTATGTTTTGAAAGCAATAGAACCCTTTGGTTTGTAACAGTGTAACTAACTCAATGTAGCTTGACAGTAGTTCAGCTGTATGCATCAACATGTTATGCTTTTATTTTATTAAAAGTGTTCATGTTTTATCAGTTGTGTGTTTATAGGGAATTAAACCCATGACCTTGACATAGCTAGTTTCCTTTTTTTACATTTAAAGGAACAGTTCCCCCAAATATGAAATTGCTTTTATAATTCACTCACTCTCTTATGCCATCCCAGATGTGTATGCCTTTCTTTATTTAGCTTAACACAATAATTAAATATTAAAATGCTATCATGTTTTCTTTTTATATGGGACTCCAAAAGTACATCCAATAAAACAATTTGAAAATCTGAAACTTAAGGGTGCAGTATAATAAAAATATTGAGAAAATCACATTTAAAGGATTACTCCACTTTCTTTAAAAAAAAAATCCCAATAATTTACTCACCCCCATGTCATCCAAAATGTTGATGTTTTTCTTTATTAAGTCGAGAAGAAATTACGTTTTTTGAGGAAAAAATTCCAGGATTTTTCTCAATTTAATAGACTTTATTGGACCACAACAGTTTACAGTTAAAGGCTTTTTCTATATATACCCATGCGACTTACAGCTGGTTTTGTGGTCCAGGGTCACATATGTCTTCTAAAGCGATGCAATGTATTTGTGAGAGAAAACAACTACATTGGATTATAAGATGTGGCACTGCTATTAATAAGGGACAATGCAATGTTCAACATGGCCTCTTTGGTGACAGAAGTCCCTCAATCAGTTAAAGGAACCAACCATCAATCGATAAAGACAGATGATTTTCTTGAAAAGGGGTTATATAGACTGTTTCAGCAGTAACAACATAAACAATCTGCTTTCGTGGAAAAAACGTAACTTCTGGTAAACTGCAAATAATCAATTACAATGGTAAGTCCTTTCAGAGTAGTTTACTTTTAATTACAAGCAAAATAAACAACAAGTTGATTACCTTAGTTTAAATCATAGTTAAGGCGTTTCAAAAAGTACACTTAGCTAATGTTACTGTTTAAAATGTCTATTATACAATTAAGTTTACAATCTTAACTACAGATCAACTGCCAAACCTCCCTTCACATAGCATTGACCCGTGATCGCTGTCTCACCTTGTCTTTAGGAAACCAAAACATTTATTATTTTCAGCGAGGTATTTGTTTCAAAGTTCAGTTTAGCCACTAGTCAGACCATTAAACAAACAGAGACTGGAAGTTACATCCAGACGTGTAACCGCGACAACGCACATGTCCGATGAAACCATCTATACAGGGACGAGTGAGGTGCTTGTTAACCTGTGCACATGCAAAGTAGCTAAAACAACCATGAAAAAATATGCTTTTAATGCAATTTGAGCCTAAAAACAACAACAAAAGTAATGATACAGTTAATGTCAGGTTTAATTGTTTGTCAGAACAATGTTTGACTAAAATAACTTTTCAATTCAATTTTATTTATATAGCGCTTTTCACAATTAGTATTTGTTTCAAAGCAGCTTTACATTAAAAGAAGCAGGGGAAACACTGAAAAATTAACAGACAATATAGCTAGCTATTGCGGCATTAGTATATTACTCAGACGAGTTATGTGAATGCTTTGTCCCGCCAAGCTAACTATTGCGAGATAAGTATAATTTACACTAGACAAATTATGTGAATGCTTTAAATGTGTTGCAAAGATAAGTCCTAAAAGGACTTTGTTGATATGTCATGCAACATACAAGCTTAAATATGGTGACACATATAACTTCAAATCTAAGTTTGCTAAACTTTGAATCTTCAGTGCACACCGAAATGCTTTATTTATACATTTGTCACGGTACGTATGAACCGGATTGTGGTAATAAAAGGAAGAACCCAAACGCAGAGGAATGTATGAAAAATATAACTGTATTTGAATAAACTGAACAAAACAAACCCACGTGGGGGTAAAACAGAATATGAAATAATAACACTGTGTTGGAACACAAATCAGAAACTGAGAATTACAGGAACAGACAATGGAGTACATAAACACAGGATAACCAACAACGCACGCACACCACACAGAGAACACAAGGGCATTAAATAGACAGCACATCAATGGGGAACAGGTGAACATAATTAATCACTTAAGACATGATTACATAAGGGAGTAGGGTAAAAGTGACAAGACACTGGGAATACGTGTTACACAGATATGATGTGAATACACACGTATTCCCACATAAAACAATGCTGCCCTGGTCCTGCCCTCTGGATAATAACCAAGGTCAGGCAAGACCATGACAGCCACAAAACACTGGGAACACGTGTCACACAGATATGATGTGAACACACGTGTTCCCACGTACACACACCCTGCTGCCCTGACCTTGCCCACAGAACATAGACCTGATCTACACTAAGGTCTGGCAAGATCACGACAGCAACAAGACACCGGGAACATGTGGCAGCCACACACAGAATGTGATCCCACATGTCCCCACACAGAACATGATACTGCCACGGTCCTGTCAGATGCACTCAGACCTACATCTAGCACGGATGTCTGACAGGACCATGACAGTACCCCCCACTTAAAAGACGGATACAAGACGTCACAAACAAAAACAAACAAAAACATTAAACACGAGGAACGAAAGACTGCACAACAGAAGACAACCACGACAACATTACTACAAACAACAAAGGTAAACACACATATGTGACAAACGGGTTGGGATGGTGTAACAAAAATAATAAATGATGAAGGGGAGGTGGGGAAAAAACAGGGGAAACAAAATGTCCATGGGGAACCTGAGTCATAAAGTCCTGCGGCTGAGAAGCCGACTGGTGACTTGTCCCCGGCTGCGTCGGCGGGTGACGTGTCTCCGGCTGCGCCGGCGGGTGACGTGTCTCCGGCTGCACCGGCGGATGACGTGTCTCCGGCTGCACCGGCGGGTGACGTGTCTCCGGCTGCACCGGCGGGTGACGTGTCTCCGGCTGCACCGGCGGGTGACGTGTCTCCGGCTGCACCGGCGGGTGACGTGTCTCCGGCTGCACCGGCGGGTGACGTGTCTCCGGCTGCACCGGCGGGTGACGTGTCTCCGGCTGCACCGGCGGATGACGTGTCTCCGGCTGCACCGGCGGGTGACGTGTCTCCGGCTGCACCGGCGGGTGACGTGTCTCCGGCTGCACCGGCGGGTGACGTGTCTCCGGCTGCACCGGCGGGTGACGTGTCTCCGGCTGCACCGGCGGATGACGTGTCTCCGGCTGCACCGGCGGGTGACGTGTCTCCGGCTGCACCGGCGGGTGACGTGTCTCCGGCTGCACCGGCGGGTGACGTGTCCCCGGCTGCACCGGCGTGTGACGAGTCCCCGGCTGCACCGGCGTGTGACGAGTCCCCGGCTGCACCGGCGTGTGACGAGTCTCCGGCTGCACCGGCGTGTGACGAGTCTCCGGCTGCACCGGCGTGTGACGAGTCTCCGGCTGCACCGGCGTGTGACGTGTCTCCGGTTGTGCCGGTTCCGAAGCCCCCTTCGTCCTATTCCTTCTCCGTCTGGAGACTGGACGGACCTCTGGTGAAGGCGTGGTCTCCGGTGCCGAAGAGACGGGAGGCGACCTCCCCAGTCTGACAGCCCCGGTCCAGATGGCTCTCGGGTTGGATTGAGTCTGGCGGGATTCAGCCGATCCGGGCGGTCGCCGCCTGGCATTACCTTCGGACCCGCATACGAGTGGGTCATAGAACTCGTAACCCGACTCGTATGCGGGGCGGGATCTCCTTCCCCGAATCGCCAGGCGGCTGCCAGCAAACATCCCTGCTGGGTTCAGTTAGGTGCGTGCGTTCTGTCACGGTACGTATGAACCGGATTGTGGTAATAAAAGGAAGAACCCAAACGCAGAGGAATGTATGAAAAATATAACTGTATTTGAATAAACTGAACAAAACAAACCCACGTGGGGGTAAAACAGAATATGAAATAATAACACTGTGTTGGAACACAAATCAGAAACTGAGAATTACAGGAACAGACAAGGAGTACATAAACACAGGATAACCAACAACGCACGCACACCACACAGAGAACACAAGGGCATTAAATAGACAGCACATCAATGGGGAACAGGTGAACATAATTAATCACTTAAGACATGATTACATAAGGGAGTAGGGTAAAAGTGACAAGACACTGGGAATACGTGTTACACAGATATGATGTGAATACACACGTATTCCCACATAAAACAATGCTGCCCTGGTCCTGCCCTCTGGATAATAACCAAGGTCAGGCAAGACCATGACAGCCACAAAACACTGGGAACACGTGTCACACAGATATGATGTGAACACACGTGTTCCCACGTACACACACCCTGCTGCCCTGACCTTGCCCACAGAACATAGACCTGATCTACACTAAGGTCTGGCAAGATCACGACAGCAACAAGACACCGGGAACATGTGGCAGCCACACACAGAATGTGATCCCACATGTCCCCACACAGAACATGATACTGCCACGGTCCTGTCACATGCACTCAGACCTACATCTAGCACGGATGTCTGACAGGACCATGACAACATTTTGTTTCACAAAAATAATTTGAACCAAAATCAATATTTAATATTATTTTATTTACTTATTTGGTATATGTAGCCAGTGTTGGGGGTAAAGCATTACAAGTAACGTTAATTACGCAATAATATTCATTTTCTGAAGTAACAAGTAAAGTAACGCATTACTTTACAAATGCACACATTCATATTTGAGTTACTTTTCAGTTTTATTATAAACAAAAAATATTGTACTGAATTAAACTGAACGTAGTAATGTAGAATTATGCACTCTATGCGCGTGCGTCTGAGCGTTAACAGTTTGAGTCAGAAACGGAGATTGCAGGCCAGAGCTTGACATTTTTGTGATTAAAATATGCAATTTCTGAATGCAAAACTTCTCAGTCATAAAAAACACCTGCACGGCCTAAAGGAGATCAAGCCTCAGCAGAAAAAGTAACGCAAACGTAACTTAAAAGTAACCTAAGCATTACGTTGCATGAAAAGTAACTAAGGATCGCAATTAGTTACCTATTTGGGGAGTGACTTAATATTGTAATGCATTACTTTCAAAAGTAACTTTCCCCAACACTGTATGTAGCCCTATAATAATTGTAAAAATACAGTAAAGTAAACATTTCAGGATGATACTGTCCAAACATTGAGATAATGGTTGACAGTGATCCTGACTTATGTTATTTTACTCTCAGTAGAACTACATCACAGATTATCACTTTTTAAACAAACACAGAGAGGTGTAGAGATAGAGGAGATGATTATGTGTTAAACTAAGACACTGCTGGCGAGGAGTGAGTCGTGTGGGGTGATGAGACCTCCTTTATTTGTTTTCTGCACCTCACTTTGATCTCGCTATCTCTCTTCTTCACACCCTCTGATTCCTCTCACCTTCAACGTGCTGAACATGGGCACTATCATCTCCCCATCTCACGCTTTCTAATTCACTTTAAACACACGCGCGCGCAAACACATCAAAAGGTGTTGATGAAACACGTCTCAATTTGGAGTTCATTGCTGTCTGTTTTAATTGAAAATCGTATGCAGGTTTCAACCTGTTCATGAAAAACTGCTTTGCATACTGGAATATATTAACACCCCAGACGACTTTTAAGGATTTAATTTTTTAAGCTCTACAGCAGCATGTAAATGTTCAGGGACAAATACTTCACTTTGTTTCTGGAAATTTGATTAAAAACAGAGTTAAATTGTTAACTAAGAGCATTTTTTTGAAAGAGTATTTTGTAATACTGCATCATGGGATGTGACCAGGTACAGCTAGAAGTATACTAGTATACTATCCTATACAGTGTGCACTTTACAGTTGTACATTTTATAAACTGTCTATGTACAGTAGATGCACTACAATAGCATTTTGGGGTTGCCTTCTTTGAAAATGACGTAATGCTTCTTTAAAATGTGGCTAAAGCAAGGCAGCATAATTAAGACATCAGCAGGTGTCTCTTGAATAATGCATTCTATGTAGACAGCTCACTAAGTTTTGAAAGTATGTAAGTACTGTATGCATACTGCAGGCACAAATTTCTTTTTCCACCGGTGGGTGATTGACACGTCACGCAACTCCATCTACCCCATGGTTGTGTTTTTCACATGGTTTTAGACGCAAAATGTGAACCGTCCCTTATTCATCTTATTTATCAAAGCATTGTTGATATTACAACTCACAAGAACCACCAGAGAGGCTCACGGATTTCCAAAGCGGTTTTGATTTGCCAAATAAATTTAGCATATCTGCCATTCTTCCTTGGGTGCTTGAACCCATGGTATTGGAGTCCTATGTCTTTGTAGGTCTAAATAGTATTCATAATGGTAAATGTGCGTGTGCGAAAATGACTGTACTCCAGTTGTGTGTGTTTTGTGCAGATGCATGCTGTTTGTTTGGTCTGTTTAGTCTCAAAATGATGTGCCCTCCTGTAGTGAGTGGACTACAAGTGAGTCCTCTGCTCTGAGCTTCGAGCACTGTTGACTCAAATCAGCTTTGTCTTCTAAATCAATCCAGACATCTTTGTATTATTTCTGCATCTCTCTAATTCCTTGGGGTAACCCTAAATATAAATACCTCCATTAATACGCTAAATTTTACTGCAAAATGCTGGTTTGAATTACTTTTGTAAATTCCCTTCTTCTATGAAGGGGGGCAGCTATAACTCGGGTCATGCTTGTTTAGAGAGACTGCAAATGTGAAACCGATACACAAACAGGGGCCACAAGACCACTGTAAAACGAATACGAGTGGATTCAGATTGGTTGGCGCCAGAGGAAGTCAAACCCCTGGGCGCTTCCTTGTGAATGGGAACCATCGCTCGTGGCCATTTTGGCTTAGAGGCTGGCAGTTTCCTCTGGCCTGTGTTAAGGGGAGTGGGCCTGCGTGCCGCTGCACCGCAGATCAGTCACGCTGCTTTAGTGATCTCTAATGTATTACTGGGGCTTATCAAAGCCATTCATTGTGCTGTGGGGGAATGTGTACAGTTTATTTGTGTCTTTGTTCAGAAAGTAAGATCAATAGAGATCTGACAGGCACACAATCAATGCTTCAATAATGGGAATATTCAGTTAGATATTAGGCTTGTGAGCTTTATTGTTTTAATAATGCTATATAGTTTTACCAGTGCTGCTTTTGTCACTTTTATATACTGTTATCATGAAATTCTTTAGTAATTTTATTATTTTGAAGCTGTAACATTTGAATGTAATAAGTACCCGGAGCCTGTCCAGTATCCAATATCTGCTTTTCTAAGCACAGATCTTTCCACCGATTTGAGACAATAACATTGTCATTTTCTTGACATAGATAAAGGCTCATCTTTTGCTCTAAGTAATGATTTATAGTTTAAAGTAGTTATTACTTTTAGACTAAAGCCTAAAACTGTCTGGGAAGCATTGCCCTACAACTTTTGTGTAACCAGCCTTCTCTGGATTCGTAATTGCTTATATGTCATTAAAATGTCTTTAAAGGGGGGGGGGGGGGGGTCAATGGTATTTCAAGCATTCTGACTTATTGACACAGTTATAAAGTTGTTTCCTCATGCTAAACGTAGGCAAAGTGTCAAAAAAGCAGTTGGACGTGTTACAGAGTATTTCTGTGCCGAATGGACTTCGCCAGGGTTCGTACAAGTTTCGGAAAGTTTTTTTTTTGATTACAGGTCCAACTGATGTTTCAGGGGTTTTCTATACGTATCACTTCTTTATATGGGCACTTCCCCCGGAAACCCCCGCCCACCCGTCAATCAGCGGGAGACGCTAGAACTTACAAATATTTACATCACGCGACAGCTATGTTTAATTTCAAAACTCAACAATGGCATGAATGAAGAAGTGTGTTTTTGGATGTAAGGAGAAGAAATCCAGCCTCATGAAAACAATGGATATAGTTTATTATCCGGGGTAGCAGCGGAGTTTTGCGTGTGTGTTTGATGCACGGGATTTCCCAACCGGGTCACGATTTGCACGCGGTAAGTAGGACTTCTGTCTTTTGTTGGAAATAGTCGCGTGCATATTATATAAATGACATGAACATGTAGTGAATCATAAGTTATAAGTGTTGTATAGTGTTGCATGACTCGTACTCGCTCCACCCGCGATAGTAACTCCTCCTTCTTCATTTTTTCGTACGTTATCTGAAAGATTCGGTAAAGCTAATCTTTCTTTTATAAATCTGATTAAACTAAAGACTCTTCGGAGATATAAAGGATGTCATACTACTCTATAGGTACTACAGATTAACATCATAAATTCAGAAACAGCGTGTTACGTGAGCTTTAACAAAGTACATAAAATAAACTTTTACCTACGTTTATGCCCATTCAATTAGCGATTTGTGTAAATGAATGGTTTATCCAAAAATTTCCAGGGGCCGGTTGCACCAGCAGTGCGCAAGTTGCAACGTAGCGTAGTTACGACGTAAATGGCCACTAAGTTACAACTTACACACTACTAATTGTTTTTACGTTGCACCAATAATCTTAGTTTAAACATAACAATACGTTGTAACTAAATATTTACGCAAGCCTCTGTCCATGAATAGCAGTCGAAATAAGATTAAATCACATCGATGAGCTGTAATTGATTATGAAGAGCCGCAAGTTCGTCAACGAGTTTTCTATAACTGTTTTGTTTTCTTTGTTTCCATCAATTAAAATAAGATTTTAATTTTCTTCCTGTTTATTTTTTCCTTCACGTGTGGGATATATATTTTCAATTAAAAGTGTAATGATAAGAGTTCGATAACGTCTTTTTTAACTTTCAGGTTAGGCGAGACAAGAATGAGTTTGAATTACGTGCTCTTCAGACTACTTCCTGTTTACCTATTAGAAGGCTTATGATTGGGTTAAGAAAAATAGACGTCATTCTATGCGAAAACGCATTACTGTACGGAGACCTTACGATCTAGCGTTAAGAACAAATGGTGCAACCGAATAAAGTAAAGAGTTAGTTATAAACTACCTAGTAGTTACTAAGCCTCTAGTTTGGACTTTACGTCCCAGAACTTACGAATGAATGGTGCAACCCTACCCAGGTCTTTTTAACTCACCGCTGGCATAAAGACACACACGCTCCTTTTTAATTAACAAACAAATTGTCAGAGAGAGAGAGAGAGAGAGAAAAAACACTCATTCGGGAGACAATTAAACCACAGAAATGGCTGTCATACAAAACAGTTTTTTAAATGAAATTTAAAAATCTATTTTCAAGAGACAGCGCTGTCTACCAGATATGTCAGGTGAATTCGTAACAAATCATTAACAAGCTCTTTGTTCTGACTTAACTGTAGGACAGGTGATTAGCAAATAATCTTCATATTCTCTGTGTGTTCATGCAAATTGCTTTTGCTAAAACTTGCCTTTTTATTTTGATTAGCATTGGTCTTTGGGTGACGATGGGCCACCATATGGTCAAAGTTGTAAGCGAATGATTCATTTCAAAAAACAACTTTCCTACGTCTGGTTATTCCCTGGCTCTCTTCCTCTTTCTTTTCAATTCTCGCTTTCCGTCTTAGTAATATCTGTCCATTGGGGGTGGATGTGTACGGTTATTTATGGAGCAGAACAGCGTTAAATTGGTTTGTAAATAATGCAATAACTGAGATTGCTCTCTTTCCTCCAGACAATGATGAGAGTGAGAGATGAGAGTAGAAGCCTCCTTTCAGGTTTGGGCAGCACCTGTATTCATTTGGAGATTTCGCAGAGGTAGATGGGTGATTTATCTGTAATCTACTGCACTGGCCCCGTTGCGAGAAAGATGCCCTGAGAGGCTGATGAGGCTCTAGCTCTATCCCCACCCATAATCCTAACCTTATTGAGCCGGTAAGGCTGATCGGAGAGCGTTGCATGTATCTGCCTGAACTACGGGCCCTTTGAGATAAAGAAAAAGAAAGAGAGAGAGTTATTGGGCTGTTGGATGGACAGATTGAAAGGGAAGGAGTGGGACGAGAGAGGGAGGACAGATGTTTATTTATGATGCTTATCTGTGCATTCCAGTGGAGCTGTGTAATGCTGGGAATGGGGAGTATGTTTCAGGGATTTTATCATGGTGAGTTACCTGCAGAGGACATATCATATACAGTAGCCCCAAATAGGATTTGGACAATGTCATTGCATGGCATTTGCACACATGTGCAGTTAACCTTGAACATTTTGCACAAGTTTCACAATCATTTTATTGGCATTTTGCAGAAGAGCTTCCAAATATGAAAATTCTTGCATGTCTCATGACTAAATATGTCTTGTGTCTGCTTGAGCTGAGAAATGCAAGAACCAATGAGATTCAACATTATCGACACCTCCGTATGTGACTTGATCGATAAAATAAGCTCAACATATTAATGACTTTCCCTTAGAAAGTATACCGTATCACTTCAGAAAACATATGTAACCCATTAAACATCACCTTGAAGGTGCTCTTTGGAGATTTGCCACGTTGAGCCCCATATAAGAAGATAACTTGAGGGCATTTTAATATAAAATTATTTGTCTTTGATTAAAAAAGCAAGTCATGTGTATTTGGGATGGCATGATCTGAAGGTTTTACAAATATTTGGTTAAACTATTCCCACTAAGAGTGTGTTTGTGCTGTGCTTATTTTAAATGACACTTGGTTTTGATAATTCTTAAAATGCATTATGCTGTATTCTATTAAAATACATAGCAAGTATCGGGTATTTTTGAGCCACTCTCTTCTCTGGAAACTTCTAGTGTTTTCTCCGAGATATTCTCTAAATATAATTCTGAGAAACTCCCACCTTCCTCTTGGCACAGGCAGCAGGCAGTAAGTGGAAGTTACAGGGTCAAACAGATTAACATTTTATTAAGCGATATCAAAGCAAGGTATTTATTTCTTTTCACCTCCCCACCCCACTTGAACCATTTTAAAAGTCACTTGTTTATACAGTGTGATGCAACCTTGGTTTCCTTTGTTCAGCGTTCTCTCTCTCACACACGCTCTCTCTCTCTCCTCATGTCCTTGACGTCTCCTGACAGAGGCGGAGGGAGGGCAGGGTGAGTAGTGCGGTCCTCCGGGGGAACCTCCTCCAGGTGGCCCCCCGCTCATACGCACCCTCGCTGGGGCCGATGCTTAATCACGCCCCGGGTTTGGATCCCAGAGGGCCTGACTCTCCTGCTCCACGCCATCTGTACAGAAGAGAACCTAATAAAGTGCCTGTCCTCCTTTCTTCCGTGTGCTTTAATCCCCTTAGTATAGAGACAGGGCTTTAATGATCTCTCTCTCACACACACAGTAACATGCATCACCTTTGCCATTGCCACCGACAAGGTGAATAAAAAACAATGACATTGTTGCACATAGTTTGTGCTGTCTGGTGATAGAGAGTTAAAGGAAAGTCTACAAATAAAGTGGTAATTTGAGGATGGTGCCTTGGTCACTAGCTACAGCGGGGGGAATAAGTATTGAACACATTACTATTTTTCTCAGTAAATATATTTCCAAAGTTGCTATTGACATGAAATTTTCACCAGATGTTGGTAACAACCCATGCAATCCACACATACAAAGAAACCCAAAACAAATAAGTTTAGAAATTAAGTTATGTGTAATAATAAGAAATGACACAGGGAAAAGTATTGAACACATGAAGAAAGGGAGGTGTAAAAAGGCATGGAAAGCCAAGACAACAGCTGACAACTATCAGTAATTTAAAAGCAATCCAGCCCCCTTTTATAGGTGAATTTCTAAGCTTCTGAATGTTCCAATGAGTTGGGGCCAATAATACAGGACTGGAAAGACAATCATTTCACCATGAATTTGTCCATTTATCCTTCCTTCAATTAGCCTATTTGAACAGGGGCGTTGCACAAGATTTCGGGCCTTATGCATAGGCAGTCCTGATGGGCCCCCATGCCCCACCCCATTATATATTTCAGACTTTTCAAGGGCCCTCTCTTCCTTCGGGGCCCTGGTAATCAGTACTGGTTTTACCCCCAGTCCGCCGCCCCTGTATGTGAAGTTTGCCAGTAACATTTGCTGAATAGCAGCCCCACACCATGATGTTCCCACTTCCAAACTTCACTGTTGGTACAGTATGGTGTTTTTAGATGTGCAGTGCCATTTCTCCTCCAAACATGGTGTGTATTATGACATCCAATCAGTTTAAAGAGCACCTATTTCATTGCTAAAAACAATGTTATTTTATGTATTTGGTATTATACAATGTGTTTGCATGGTTTATTGTTAAAAAAACATTATTTTCTACATACCATACAGTTTGTAGCTCCAGTTTTCACCCTCTTCCTGAAACTCATGGATTTGAAAAGGGCTGTGTCCCTGATTTTGCTAATTTGTATGTTGTGATTGGCCTGAATATCTCTGATGTCAGCAGGAAATGTTACGCTCCTTACCATGTTTGAAACATTTAGTTTCTAACAGGAGTTAACTTTACAGGAGGTAACAGGTTGTGAGTCCAAGCTGGAGAAATTATGATAATGTCGGTCTTGTCCACATCACCAATCCCAGGAAGTAAACTGTTGTCTACAATCCGTGTGTTTGTTGTAGTCCAAGAAAAGAGATTTACGTTGGAGACAATAACTCGCGTCATTGTTTACTTTGGGGTTTGTACCTTTTGAAAATCCTTATACACACTTACACACCAAAGGAAATTTAAAAACATGAATCTGACAATAGGTGCTCTTTCATTTTGCTCTCATCTGACCACAGTATTTCACTGGCTTTTCCAAATGTTGTGCAGCAAACTTAAAACAAGCTTTCACATTTTTTTTGAGCAATGGAGTTTTGTGTGGTGAGCGTGCATAGAAGCAGGTCTTTTTGAAGCTCTCCACAAGTGGTCCTTGGTTCTTGGACAACTCTTCTGATTATTCTTTTCACTTGCGAGAAGCACCTGGTCAAGGCAAATTTATGGTGAAATGATTGTCTTTTCACTTCCGTATTATGGCCCCAACAGTGCTCACTGGAACATTCAGATGCTTGGAAATTCACCTATAACCAATGTCATCATTATGTTTTGAATTATGTTGTAAATGTGACAGATCTTTGCTTTTACCCATCATGAGACATGTCTTGTGTGACACCTTGGCAATGAGACCTTTTTGTAGGCCATCAGTTGGTACTAAACCATCTGATATAGAGGTTATGCAACAACGTCACTTTTGCCCTGTTGAGTGGCAAAACATAACTGCGGCCACAAAAATGTTAGTATAACTGACATTTATCAGCAAAAATTAAATTTAGTTGGACTTGATAGTGACCCTAGCAACTTGTCAACCCACCTGTGGTCAGTGGACATTGGCATGTGGCCAGTCATATGCTTTTCCTGACATTTATATGTACCTTTTTCTTATTAAAACTGTTAGTATAGTCTATCGCACAACAGCTTTTTCCCATTTAGACGTGTTTCCCTGTGTTTTCACTGTACACAAATTCTGCCGCTCTGTCTTTTGCCACTCAGTGGGCGTAACCTCAGTCACTTTTGCAGAATGTGACATCACGTGCATACCCTCTATAAATTTGCACTGACAGGGGGATGGATTGCTTTTTAATTACTAATAGTTTTCAGCTGTTGTTTTGGCTTTTCATGCCTTTTTGGACCGTCCTTTCTCCAATACTTTTTCCCTGTGTCATTTCACATTATTACACATAACTTAATTTCTGAACTTATTTGTTTTGGTTTCTTTGTATGTATGGATTACTTGGTTTGTTACCAACATCTGGTGAAAATTTCATGTATATAGCACCTTTGGATATATATTTACTGAGAAAAATGGTGACATGTTCAAAACTTATTTCACCTGCTTTATGTTCCAAATTACATTCCTTCATTTTAAAAGGCATGTTCCAGATTCAATACAATTATTTATATTTGTGGCATAGTAATAATTAGCACAAAAAGTCATTTGAACACTTCAATTGGTTTTAAAAGAAACCAAAATAAACAGTAAAGAACTCTTAATGTACCGACACAATTTGTAGGAATTATGTTAGGGTTAAATAACTTAAATAGCTCAAAAAGTATGTACTGTATGGGAATAAATCATAATGGTATGACCGTATTGTAACCACTTTTTCTTAAAGTAAAAGGACAGGTATAAACTATTTGTTTATTATCTTACATTCACACAGGTTAGCCAATAACAATAGTGTTCATTTACGTGAATTGCTTAAAGGCATTGAAGCATAAACAGTCTGTTGAGTTCTATTAAATGGTTTTGTTGAAACTAAATTTGAATGTTTGTGGCCTTCGGGGAAAAAACATAAAACTAAAATGCCACTTTGGTTTAGAATATAATCCTTTTAATAATTTCATAGCTTTAGGGAGTTTATGTGTTTGTTGTTTAAGTATACAACCTAGACACATCTACTTGCTTTCATTTTTTATTTCTACCCCTGCTGCCCAACTCTTCATATCTTTTAGAAATTTTGCTTACTTTCCACTTGTAGTCACATCTTTAATCAAAAGTCAGTAGGGGGGAGCAGAATAAATGGACACACAAGGAGAAAGCGTGGAACGAGGTATGAAGAATAAAAGAATTGATAGTGGCAGCCGGCAAATGATACGTCTAAAGCCCTGGATTTAACAGTGAGTGGAAAAGAGGAATTTTGTTGGAGCAACCTGTGGATTGAGTGTTCGTTAATGCCATTCCTTAATGCCTGTCAACAGAGAAAGAGAGAAATGAATGAGAAACGCCGAAGAGGAGGATGAGGTGATGAGATTTTGCAGTATGGCGAAATTGAAAATGTGTGGGAGAGCGAGAGAGAGAGGGAGCACAAGGGGATGGATGGATGGATAAAGGAGTTGAGCAATGAGCGCTGTTGTTTGGCATGAGGTTTTTCCCATTACCTTGTTTCTCAAGGCGGTAAATGCGAGCAGTGACCTGCGGTGACCTTTGACTTTTCAAAGGGATTAGCGGTGCAAAAGTGAGCCGGTGGCAAACTGACGCCACGTCACACATATGCATATATGCCCACACACACAAGAAATACATTTTTTTGTTTTTCTGAGGGATTATGTTCAAGTGTGTTTTATTAAGTCAAGAGACATCATTAAAGTCTATGTGTCATGGAGTTTGTTTGTCTCATTCTTAAAGAGGAAACTTTAATCTAGTCTTAGAGATATTTAGTCTTGGCTAAATAAACAAAAGATAACTTGCACACACTTTTACACAAGGGAAATTGGGTATTTGGTTTCTTACACGCTGTCTTAACTAGGCATGATGCAACAATTTTCCAGGGACAAGCAATTTGTCTCTCTCCAATAAATGCGAAACTGCTGTGCAATGGGATATTATTAGGAATATATTTTATGTAAATGTGCCTTTTATGAGGAGCAGAATTCTGGACCAGTGAGATTTCACAGTGGGTGGTATACTTGTTAATAACTTAAAATAGCTTTCATTGCTGATTACTTTAACATGTCACATCTGGTGGCATGATATACACAAATAAAGGTTTAGGTCCCAATCTGTCACTGGGGCAGTCCCTGTTAAAAAGGTCCTAATATGTACCATTTAGATACAGATATGAATACATTTGGTATCAATATGTACCTCTGGGGTTACTAATATGAACTCTTTAGGTGCAAAAGTGTACTTTTTGAATGGGTGGACCAGTGTATAGCATCAGAGATAGAGATGTGGATCAGTTTTAAATACATTATGTGTTAATAGCCATGCCTCTTTCTTTCTTTCTTTCTTTATTTTTATTTCGAACAACAAAAAAATATATATAAAATAAAAATAACAAAAATAAAATAAAATATGAAAATACAATAATTGAACATACAGTAATTGCATTACCACATAAAAAAAACAAAATATTCTTTTACTTCATGTGTTCGAAAAGGAGCGGGATGAAGCAAAAGCTCATACCAGTTAGTTACTGACCATAAAATCTATTTAGTTATCTGCACATGATAATTTATAAGACATCCACCAACCAGACTGGATCTGCATAATATCGCATAACCCATGTACCCTCTGGGAATCTTTGTAAGATTGAAAGCATTTTTAACTAAGATAGATAGATCTAAGAAACATTTTAGAAATTAGATTTTTTATTTAGTACTACCCTGAAGTAGCTGTATAAAAGATATGTAAGTCTATTTCACAAGACAGCATGATTATTTACACAAATTCAACAGTGGCAAATTACAAAAGGTGAAAAGTTTACATACCCGTAGGACTTAATATTGCGTTGCCTCCTTGAGCATTAATATTTTTTCAGAGTTTTGTAATAATATTATGACAGTCATTGTGCGTTATTTGTGCGTTTTGAAACATAGATAAGAAGTTACCCCCTTCTCTTGCGGTAATCCACTCGGACATCCCGTAACTCTAGTTTGTTGCCAGGGGCCGCGGTGTGGCGTCAGTCACGGTCGGGTCAGTGTGGTCTAAGCCAGCTGAAATTGACTCTGTCTATCAAATCTGTGAGCAGCCTGAGGGATCGACTGAATCATCTTAACACACATTAATGCTCTCAGAATCTAGTTTGATTTATCTTTGAAACTTGAATGGTTATTTAATTATAAGTTTTGAGGCCATGATTATATAGTCATAAATTGTGAATTGACAGTCTGTAACGATAATCATTTGATGCCTTATGCTGTTGCCGCTTAGATATCTCGGCTAAACCTTTACAAAAAAATAACCATGGTTTTATTGTGGTAAAAGTGTAGTAACCATGGTGTTTTGGTGTATTGATTACTATTAGCAAAACCATGGTTTTACTACACTAACCATGGTTTAGCTATGTTATTTGAAAACCATGGTTGTCAAAACCATGGTTATTTTGTGGTAACCATGGTTTTACTACAGTAACCATGGTTTTTGGTATTAACTGAAGGGAAACCATGGTTAATTTCCATAAGGGAAAGAATCTACAGAGGAATTTTTTTGCAATGTTAACTGTAAACCACACATGTGCCTGCTTTATAAGAGGTGCATGTAAACTTTTGACATTTTAACCTGTAGAAACAGGTTATTTTGTACATTCCGTCATTATTGTGGCAAATAAAAAAAATGCAATTTTCGTAAAAATGTATTTGTTATTACAGTCACCATGATACAGAAGTAGCAATTGTCTTATTTTCCCCATTGTGACATACACTCACCTAAATGATTATTAGGAACACCATACTAATAATGTGTTTGACCCCATTTCGCTTCAGAACTGCCTTAATTCTACGTGGCATTGATTCAACAAGGTGCTAAAAGCATTCTTTAGAAATGTTGGCCCATATTGACAGGATAGCATCTTGCAGTTGATGAAGATTTGTGGGATGCACATCCAGGGCACGATGCTCCCATTCCACCACATCCCAAAGATGCTCTATTGGGTTGAGATCTGGTGACTCTGGGGGCCATTTTAGTACAGTGAACTCACTGTCATGTTTAAGAAACCAATTTGAAATGATTTGAGCTTTGTGACATGGTGCATTATCCTGCTGGAAGTAGCCATCAGAGGTCATAAAGGGATGGACATGGTCAGAAACAATGCTCAGGTAGGCCGTGGCATTTAAATGGTGCCCAATTGTGTGG
Organism: Misgurnus anguillicaudatus; assembly: GCF_027580225.2. Lineage (NCBI taxonomy): Eukaryota > Metazoa > Chordata > Actinopteri > Cypriniformes > Cobitidae > Misgurnus > Misgurnus anguillicaudatus. Next base: position 22,448,478 of record NC_073353.2, read on the forward strand.
TTAAAGTTTGCCAAGAAAACAAGGTTGTGCATGTTGTGGCTTCACAAATGCTTTGCTGCATACCTCGGTTGTAACGAGTGGTTATTTCAGTCAAAGTTGCTCTTCTATCAGCTTGAATCAGTCGACCGATTCTCCTCTGACCTCTAGCATCAACAAGCCATTTTTGCCCACAGGATTGATGCATACTGGATGTTTTCCCTTTTCACATCATTCTTTATAAACCCTAGAAATGGTTGTGCGTAAAAATCCCAGTAACTAAGCATCGACTGTGAAATACTCAAACCGGCCCGTCTGGCACCAACAACCATGACACACTCAAAAGTTCAGGAGATTGTCTTGACCAGGACCACACCCTAAATGCACTGAAGCAACTGCCATGTGATTGGTTGATTAGATAATTGCATTAATGAGAAATTGGACATGTGTTTCTATTAATCCTTAGGTGAGTGTATGTCCAAGTGAAAAGGCTTGTTCGACTTCATGCGGCGCCGCAAGAACCGACAGCGGGTTGCCGTCAAAGTACCGCGAGAATAATTAAAGAAATCATATTTTCGTCTCACTCTCGCGATACTTTGACGTCATCCGGCTGTCGATTCTTGCGGCGCTGCATGAAGTCGAACAAGCCTAAAGAAACGGTAGGGCTGGACTTGTATTGGTCGACCGAAAATGTATTGGATTGTTTGTAAGTTGGGTCATGTTGCTAGTTGCTGCGATACTTTCCTGCACTCCACCCACCTGCCATACCATATGATCTGAATTAAAGAGAAATTCAAGGAGGGGAGGAGATTTGCGTTTTTGATAAAAAATTATGAGGCCACATTATTTCTTTTTTTAAATAATGAAGCTCACAGATAAGTCAAAAAATACCACAATTTCTCCCCAAAATTACAGCTTTTCATTTCAATTTCATTGTGACTTCAAAATTGTACACATTCACACATTTTGCCATACCTTTTACAAAACCATCTAAGTATGTCTGACATGTTTTCTTGTAAACAAGCATTTTCTGTCAGACCCTTAATGGATTCTGCTAACAAACCAGTATTTCTGAATGGCTTGAGGATGAGATTAAGCAGTTTTGAAGTGAAAGTATTTGATGGATGTATAAGAGCATTTGGTTAGTATCAAATGTTTGATGGAGGTGACGTTCAGTAGCTTTGACATCTGAGCTACTCTTACAGTATAAATAAATAAAAAATATCCTGTTCCAGTAAGGAATAATATGTCATTGAATGTTAAAAGCTTAACAACAGCTTAGAGAGTCATCCAAGTGTTTTTCACTGAAGCGCAAGAGTTTCATTCCGTGGCAGAAAGTAGGAACATCAGCTTTTCGACCTCATCCCCTGAAAGCAGGTTACTCTGAAACTATCAGCCAGAGTTTCTGGCAGACAGTAAACAAGCACAAATAAAGGAGTGAGATTGAGTCTTGAGAGGGCTTTGTGTTATCTGCTGGCACTTCTTCTGTGACTGCCAAAATCACTTTTTCTTATTTTTTATACCAGTTTTGAAATATGATGGGCAGAGAGTACAGCCTAATCCATTCCAGACCATCCATTTCAATTTCATCTGAGAAAACGTTGCCTTTGTGTACACGAGCTTGTGCGTTTCTGGATCCGTCCGAACACAAACTTTCGGCCCCTTTCCTCTTATTGTTATTGCAGGCTGCTGACGCAGAACCAGCTGTATTTATTTTCATTAAAAGAGGCGTTACCGAGACTGATCTTGATTCAGTATCTCTATCTGCACTGTTGAATGACATTTCATGACATTAAACTTTTTTTGTGGTATGAGCATATATACAGGCATCTGAAGAAAGCTGGCGTAGTTGTGTCTGTGTGATGATGTAGGTAATAATACTTATTTCCTGAAAGAAATCTTGTCATCGCCTTTACGAAACATGGGAAGAAAGTCATAAACATGAAGTGTAATTGTGAGAGTCGGATATGATGTCTCAGCGATGCTCATTTGTCTGGTGCTGCATAACGATGACTTGATAAGAAACAAGACATCATGTAGTTATTTATAAAGATCAAGACAAAAAGGAAGCATTTTGTCCTTTTATCACTTAGATAGGCTTTTAGTAACTCGCCCGCATTTCCGTCAGGACCCGACTCATTCTCTCATTGCTCTTTCCATTACCCTGACTCTTCATGCCCCAGCTTCCCTCTCTCCCACGGTAACACTCACCCGGGTAATCATGGGTAATCTTCACTGTCCCTGCCCTTTTTATCTCCTGTCATTTTCTCTGATAGGGACTTTTTCTCCCTTCTTTCAACCTCCTGCATGCATCGAGATTGAAGCCTGATAGAAATGAAATGATGAAGAAATGAAATGAAATAGGATTGCCAAACAAGCCATGTGACAATGTTTTACCACGAGCATTGATGTCTTATGTACTGTATGTTTTTTGTTCTTTACCTCAATAGCAACTCAGTTTTACCTTTAAAGTAGCCCACTCAGATTGATATACTGACTATTTATTTATACAGCAATTATAAACTTGCCAGCCTCTTTGATGGGGAATGAACAGATCAGTGATGGTATTTTTCTTCTTTTTATTGTGCACTGTCTAGTTGTTTTAAATGCAAGAATGCTTAATGTGTAAATGCGTATGAATTACCATGCCTGTACATGTTATGTCTAACTTTCAATATCTGTATTTGATCATAATTTGCCTTGAGTTTTAAATCCAAGATTTGGATTGCACACTTTAGATAAACATCACATTAGTTAAGAAGTGTTGAAACCTCTGCACCAAAGCCCTTTAAAGTCATTTTGTATTTACAGTATTTGATCTTATCCATATTTCCAACCAAGATTAGACCTAAATTGCTCTGAAAATACCAATTTTTTATATCTTCAGAAACATCGAAATGAAAATTGCGATTATTATAATAATTTTGTGGTTTTATGATTTGCTTCCCCACACATTCAGCTGGGCCAAGAGTGTCATTTCCCGTCAAATATAGACACCAGTAACCCATCATTGCCAGCCTACATAAGCTGTTCTTCTTGTAATTATAGTGCTGGTCCTTGAGAGCTTGTTCATTTCCTGTAGTCCACTGATTGAGGAATACAGTGATGGAAACGGGATGGCAACTGCTAGACCTTCATTACTCTAGCTTCCTACAGGAGGAAGGACGTTTAAATGAAATAAAAGACCAGACACCACCTACTGTACTAACCCGCTTGCGTGTGTGCGTATTTGTTCAGCGCATTAAAATTTAAAGTAAACCTGGTCTTTGTAGAAACATGTTCAGTAGCCTTTGCATTACACAGTAATCTCAAATTGACCCTACTCCATGATATATTTACATGCACTGCTGTAATAGATTTCTTTAGCAAGAAAATAAATAACAAGGGCAAGTCTTTTACAATAAATAACACTAAGAGTTTTAAATCATAGGGGAATAATTTTTTAGTGCTATATGTAGCACTTGTATATGTTGCTGTGTAGAACCATAAGTGCTGCTATATCACAACATATGGTTCATCATAGGTTCTATATTTATGAAGATAAGTCATGTGACCTTTTACGTCATTCCAGTTGCCTGCCGCAATCTTGAGTACCTACTGAGTACCAGTAGGCTACTGACAAGCATTGGCTAGCTTGCTACGATTTATGGATTTCTTATCTTTTACTGTCTATGATTTTTACGGATACGGGAAATGGCTACGAAAGACAACATTTTGCACCTCGACTGTCATGAAAAGAAACGCTACTTTTTTTAAAAGAAATATCTTGGTTAGGGTGTGATGCCTACTCGATCCCTGATGCATTCTTCCAGCCGCTGTCGCTGCTACAGAACTACCACTATTTTTACAACACTAAGAAGGCGCGACACAACATGAAACTTTGCTCGAAGGATCACATAGATCTCTACACATGAACGCGAGCATTGAGAACATTGTTTGTGTACACAGAGTTCACTAACAACTGACTTTGGCTGTTACGGTGTCCGCTCGCTATCTTTGCGAGACATAAACAATCGATTTCCGAATGCAAATTAATGAATCTCATATGAGGCTCCTTTTTCAACTAGAAGGTCAATATTGTTTTTACTTGCAACAAAACAACGAATTATCCGTGCATTTATATGGAAGAATGCTTTAGGAGCTATCCATCTTTACTCTCCTCCCTCCTTACGTCGCATTCGAAGATCGATACATCTTGACTGGCAAGATGGCAGCGAGCGGACGCCAAAACAACCAAAGTCAGCTGCTCAAAACCCTCCTTCCAGCAAACCCTATGCACACAAACAATGCTCTCAATGCTCAAGTTCACAGGTAGAGACACAGGTGATACTTTGAGCAAAGTATCATGTTGTGTCGAGCCTTCTTAGTGCTGTAAAAATAGCGATTTTGATGCTCACAACATTTTAAAGGGGGGGTTTAATGGTATTTCAAGCAGTCTGACTTATTAACACAGTTATAGAGTTGTTTCCTCATGCTAAACGTAGGCAAAGTGTCAAAAATGCAGTTGGGCGTGTTTCAGAGTATTTCTGTGCCGAATGCACTTCGCCAGGGTTCGTACAAGTTTCGGCTAATTTTTTTCGATTACGGTTCTAACTGACGTTTCAGGTGTTTTCGATACGTATCACTTCTTTATATGGGCTTCCGCCGGAAAACTTCCCCCGGAAAACCCCGCCCAGCCGTCAGTCAGCGGGAGACGCTAGAGCTTGCTAACAGCTTATCACACCACTCAGCCTTGTTTAATTTCAAAAGTCAACAATGGCACAAGAAGAAGTGTGTTTTTGGATGTAAGGAGAAGACATCCAGCCTTATGGAAACAATGGATATAGTTTATTATCCGGATTATCAGCGGAGTTTTGCGTGTGCGTTTGATGCGGTGGATTTTCAGAACCGGGTCATGACGAGTTACACGTGGTAAGTAAGACTTCTGTCTTATGTTGGAAATAGGCGCGTGTATATTATATAAATGACACGAACATGTAGTGAATCATAAGTTAAAACAGTGTTGTATAGTGTTGTATGACTCCTACTCGCTCCTCCCGTGTTATAACTCCTCCTTCTTCATTTTTTCGTACGTTATCGGAAAGATTCGTTAAAGCTAATCTTTCTTTTATAAATCTGATTAAACTAAAGACTCTTCAGAGATATAAAGGATGTCATACTACTCCATAGGTACTCCAGATTAATATCAGAAATGCAGAAACAGTGTGTGTTACGTGAGCTTTAAATGCATAGCGTCTAGTTCTTTTGCGACAACTTCAGGTACTCAAAATGCCGGAAGACAAGTTTGAGATGTGAGTGACGTCAGCTGATATTAATGATATTAATGCACTAAAAATTATTCCCCTATATGATTATGAGCTTTTGTGCTATTTAGTGCCAATGTTTTATGGTTGTTTAATAAAGATATTTGATTGATGTACAGTAGAGGTCTTACCTGTATAGCTGATAAATGCAAAAACATTTAAATGTTCAGACACACTAAACGGATTTTAAAGTAAGATCAGAGGACGACCCTGTAAAAACCCAGACACTTATAGACACTTTAATCAATCACAACCTACAGTGCATTTAAGAAACACATTTTTGAGTGTTTTTCTTGGTAAAAAAGCCTATGACCTTAGCATTGCTAGTGCCGTTTTCTACAAATTGATTTATAGGAAGGTAACTGTTGTATGTGTAAATGTACTTAATATACTTGAATTCTGTAGTGCGTTTTACATTCTACTGTCTTAAGAATAACTTAAACCAGAACATTCCATGTTAATACTATTTAATACCTGAAATACTATTTGAATTACAGATGCCTTCATACTTATGGACCATCATGCTCTTTATTTATGATTAGTGTTTGATGATGAATTCTAAACCTTGAAAGTTTAATGCTGAACTGACTCAAAAAAGTTTTAACACCAGATATATTAGCTGGCTGAAGCAGTTACGGTTTGATTGGCTGCTCCAATACAACTTCTTGGAAATTAGGGTGCTCTCGAACAGGGGTTCTCAGAGTGGTCTCCTGGTAATACTTAATGCTTTACCAAAGGGTGCGTGAAATAATTTGTAATAAATTAGATAATTGTGCTGTATTATTAAGACCATGTCATCTTGCTACTGCTAATTTTATGAAAGTTTAACTGTTGAGTTCAAATGTAAATTGAACAAACCAACCATATTAAAAACACATGCGTTGAATTATGATTCGGGGAAGAATGTGTTTTGTTTATCACTATGAAATAAGTGTAAACATATTAATTTGGTTCCAAAAAATGTTACCACCAAAATCAGTATTGGATCAGGTCAGTATTAAAAAGTCAACTCTGTATTTTTCGCAAAATCCAATATCCGTGTTATTCTGTCATCTTTTATCCCTTTTCTTCCAAACCGCGAAAAACGCCATTCCTCCTTCTGTGCAGAATGCAATAAATCTGCTTAACCAATCACAGCGCACCATTCCACGCATTGTAAACAATAATGGCGATGCTTTAAATACACACAGAATCCTAGTTTTTCTCATCTACTTTGTACTTCATGATCAACAAACAAACCAATACAAAACGTAAGGCATTAAATCGAATAATTTACATGAGAGGCACTCGGGTGAAGGAAAAATTCTGTCTGTTGGTTGTTCTCAAATCAAATCATGGATTTGAATTTTTAATATTATTATAACCTAAAGATGCTATGTGAAAGTTTGTTACAGAAAATTGTGTTTTTTCTTGGTATAGAAAACACATACCCAAATTAGTCAAAATTAATTTATTGCATTTTGGAACCAAACTCTTCAACGTTTAAGGGGGTCCTTGGAAATTTTTGCCCCATGTAAGGGGTCCCTGGCTGCAAAAAGTTAGAGATTCCCTGATCTTTAAAATATATTTAGTTTTGTTTCTAAGCATGAATGAAGTAGCAAGTACACTATGTAAACTAGGCAAGTGCACTAAATACACATGAGCAAGACTTTTTTTTTTAGTTTTGCATAGACATACAGTACATTTTTACTATCTATATACAGTACATATCCATACCTGTCTTCTGTTTATTCTGTACAGCCATTAAGAAGTCGCCACTGCTGTGCAGTGTTTCTTCAACTCTAAAATTTACACTTGGTTGGTCACTTGACATGTCGATCAGACAGAGCTTTCCTCTAAGTGGGCGGTTCTTGATCTGAATAATCTGCGTACCGAAGCAGACTTTACGCTGATAGACAAAGGGCTAGCTGCACGAGACGAACTGCCAACTGACCCATCATCCTGAGTCTCAGCGTGGCTCCTGTGTTCATTGCTTTAGAAGGATTTGCCTCCCAGTGTCTGGTAAACAGGCAATCGATCAGAGCGCCTTGCATACAAACAAACCTGAATGCAGGCACACACCTCACTATAGGGGAGGGAGAAAGATTGATCGTAATTGTTGGGCGGGTAAGGTTTATGTACAAGAGTAAAACGTGTGTCTGAGCGTGAGAGAGAGAGCAATGCAGGGATAAATACAGAGGTGATTGAAAGGTCATATCCAATTCCTAGCACGACTCTCTATTCTGCGTTTGCGTGCTTATGCATTTATGGGAACACATATCTAGCCAAGTTTTCTTGCAATTTGTGTGTGCGCGCACACAATGTAACATACAAAGAAAAGGTTTACCTCAACACATCCATGTTTTAACTCTGGTGTGGTCTCTTTAATCTACTCTATATATATTTCAGATCAAAAATTTTGTGGTTTTGGACATCATGCCATATATCTCAAATACACCAAAGACTCAAAGTGAAAATATTTGGTTTCTTTCTTTCTTTTATCAATGACAGTTTTTTTCTGCAGGCTATAATCAGGCCAACCCTTTCATATCAACCCTTTTGTGAGATTAGTAGAAGATGTTTGGACCACCTGAAGTACCTCATGCGCTTTGAGAACAGTGCTGGTCCTAAAGTGATTGTGTGGTCTTTATCATTGGGGTGTGGCTCTATGTGTGCGTGGCTTTATTCACTATTCGCTAAAACATTTATTGAACTACCTATGTATGAGATTAAGAATAAATATCACTCATTACCTTGCTTATTTATCTACTCAGTGCCAAATAAACACCTTGGATTTATTTTTCATCTTCCTAATCATTTATTTGTTTAAGACAGCAACAGATAGCACATTAACTGTTAACACTTTCCATTAAGGTTCAGCCCATTAACAATATTTGATGAATTTACACGTATTGCAGTTGACACTTTATTACTTACAGCGGCCCTAATATTGTGATACAAATCTTGCCGTCAATCAATCATTGTTGCTAAACATGACGCATGCATAGGCCATGAAAGTCTCACTCGAATAACAATGTGTCAAATAGCAACTGTTACGAAGAAATCAAGAGTCAAAAGATAAATAGCAAAACCTTTGGGAACTCTTAAGTAGGTTGTTTTAGTTTGGGTTTAAGTGCAAATGTGTGTTTTTAGTTTCAAATGTACTGCTTCCGAGGTATGCCGGTAAGGAAACGTATTGTTTTTGTGTGACTGCTAGACAAACATAACTAATGTGTTTATTGCTTTTTCAAGATTACAACTGTTTCTTAGTATTGTTTTAAATCCTTATTTTCCTACTTAGTACCCATGCCACACAGACACTGATACACGTTCTTCATCGCCCACTGCTACCTCAAAACCTAAGGGAATAATCCCAGAGGTTCACAGGTCAGTCCCTGGGCTAGTTCATGTTTCAGGTTCCTAAAGCACATAATATCTCTCATTACACTTTTCAGTGCTAAGGTCATTTAGACCCAGGCTTAAATTGAGAAGTGGCAGCCTACATAAGAATCCAAAGGAGGGAGAGGACCCCACTTAGGATCAGAGCCATTCCTTGGGTTAGCGGGCTGACCCGCGTGCCCTGTCTGGGCTAGCTGTAATTATATTAGCAAAGGCGCTAGGAGCATTAGCTTAAGCTCTGATGGTCACCCATGCTGTGCCTTTTCAACACCAGCTGATATGAGAGGCTCTGTATTTCAGGTTATTACGGAAAGCCCCATCATCAAAACTATTTGTAGGACAAGGTCGCTTCACATCACGACGAGATGAAGGGATTAAGATTGCCATCTCTTTTCCCTCTCTCTCACGTTTTTCAGCTGTTCCTTAGAAAGGGGGTGATTGGCAGCTGTTGTGCGTATCCGGGATGGGCAGGTGGATTGGATGATCAGATCTCATAAATGATGAGTGACCACAACACACAGTCTTGGCCACTACCTATAGTACCCTAATATACAGTATATATCATGGTATTGAATGATTACAGTATGTCACCATGTCTGTAAAAATACAGCTAAAGTCATTTTGTGTGATTTTTAAAATGCATAAAATTAAACTACAGAATGTAAAAAAAATATATATTATGTGACAATATATCCTTGATATCTTGAATATTGAGTAAGGTTAGAGACTAAAATCAAACATTGATGCTCCAAAACGTATATTTATATAAGATTTTAGCCTGGATTTTTACAGATAAGGTCACATGTTAAAATATCATCATATTTATATGGCGATCTAAGTATAACTTTTATATCAGAATATCATGGTATTACATGGTGTTCACCTCACATTTTTTCTTTTTGTCCAGCCTGGATCTTAAAGGTTCAGTCAATTTTCTTACAAAAAAATCCAGATATTTTTTTCACCACCATGTCATCCAAAATGTTGATGTCTTTCTTTGTTCAGTCGAGAAGAAATTATGTTTTTTGAGGAAAACATTCCAGGATTTTTCTCATTTTAATGGAGTTTAATGGACCCCAACACTTAATACTTAACTCAACATTTAACAGTTTTAATGCAGTTTAAAATTGCAGTTTCAAAGGACTCTAAACAATCCCAAATGATGCATAAGGGTCTTATCTAGAGAAACGATTGTAATTTTTGTCAAGAAAAATAAAAAATATGCACTATTAAACCACAACTTCTCGTCGTCTTCTGGTCATGTGACACGCCAGCGTGACCTCACGTAATTGGGTAATGACATCGAAAGGTCACGTGTTACATATATGAAATGCACATTTGCGAACCATTTTAAACAATACAACAACGTTGGAACGGTTCTCTTTCTCCACACTTGTAAACACTGGGGCGTAGTTTCGATACATCATCCGTAACCTCTTGACGTGATGACTTATTACGTGAGGTTGCGCGTCACAGGACCAGAGGAGGACGAGAAGTTGTGGTTTAAAAGTGCATATTTTTTATTTTTCTTGCCAAAAATGACAATCGTTTTGCTAGATAAGACTCTTATGCCTCGTTTGAGATCGTTTATAGTCCTTTGAAATGGCAATTTTAAACTGCATTAAAACTGTTAAGTGTTGGGGTCCATTAAAGTCCATTAAAATGAGGAATGTTTTCCTCAATAAACATAATTTCTTCTGGACTGAACAAAGAAAGACATCAACATTTTGAATGACATGGTGGTGAGTAAATTATCTGGATTTTTTAAAGAAAATTGACTAGTCCTTTAACACAAAATCAATGTGGTGATGTGTGAATTGGCAATAGGGCAAAACATGCATATTTATACAGTGATATTTTGCCCTGATCATTGAGATATGGCTCTTTTGCTTGTTTAGTCATGTGGTTGTGCTTGGTTAAATGACTGGAGGCGTGCTCTATGACCTCTGTCTACCTCTAGAGCCAACTGATTTGAACTTTGACCCCTGCTGGTGAGAGAGCGAAGCCTGGCCTCTAGAAATGGTTTGCAGATCATCGTAATGGACCACTCAGTGACAGACCCCCTGAAACGAAAATAAATTCACCTGATTTGCAACACTTTCATTCTCAAGCGTCTTTCAGCAGTGCATCTGGTCACCATGACATGCTATTTTTGTCCTTTCAGTACAAACTTACAGGTCTCCCCAGATGGTGAAAAAACAAAATGAAATGTAATTTATCTCTGCTTTCATTCTTTCAGATTTTTTTGCTTTTCTGTTTATTTCACTCTTTTTTTCTCTTTCCCTATTCCTCGCTCATCCCCTCCTTTTGTTTATAACCGCATAACTGCAGGCCATTGATCAGAAATATTTCCAGTAAATAACATGGCATGGTTTTATCACGATCAGCTATATGTGTGGCAGTTGGTGGCGGGCTACATTATTGTGTTCCCAAAGGATGTGATCGAAATGGTGCTTTGCCTGCCAGCTAATTACACAGCTTCAGCAAATTACAACGACCTTCGACAACCCTGCGTTACTGGCACCACTGCTGAATGTTTGTTTCATGTTTTAACTGCTGTATCTGCAGATTAAAAGATGACATCTATTCACATTAATCACTCAGAGCTGGCAGAGTACTTATTTTTTACGATTATATATAAGCTTAAACCGATCAAACAGTCAATGTACAGTACATAGTGTATAGTTTGGTAAGGTCAGAAAAAAATGTGAGTAAAATGTGTGTTTACTCATTATATATTTACATATATAGCCAAACATGTACAATCAGACACACACATCCTGAAATCATTATGTGAGCTTTCCATTAACTATATATACACACATAGTAATGGCATGAAGAGAAGGAAATTATTTATTGGTGGTAATGCATGTTAAAGCTTTTCACCCATAAATCTTTTACCTTCCTTTAATGTACAGTGAGTCTCCTAACATTCTGCACTGGCTTAACAGGTTAACATAATAGCTTCTTCTCCAGGAGGGCTATTTTTGGGAGCACTTTAGCGTATTTATGGCTATAATAACAGTACAGCCGTTACAGGTGGACGCTGCTTGAATGTGGTGTGCTAGATGTACAGCGTCTATTAAAACACCCTAGAGACTAATGAACTGGGTGTGGTTACATTTCAGCCAATCACAGTACTTGCAGGAAGAGGAAAAGCCAATGGTGCACTGGTCAAATTAAGATGTAGACATCTGTGCATGTTTTTGGATTAACATTGCTCACAATCTTTATAATATAGAAGATGAGTTTACTAACTTTTGTACTTGGTGAAAGTGCTGTAAATTTAAGTTAATACATGTATTGAACTAGATGTTAATGCACTTCAATGCAAGAAGTAAGGTAGCCCACTTAAAAAATAGCAAAGAAGTTTTTGTTGATGTTTGTAAAGAAATAAGAACAAAGTTAAATGCCAAGTGCATGCACTCAGTATAGCAGCCTGGTATCTTGCAAACACATTTGGTTGCTTAGTGGACTGATAAAAACTATGCATACTGACTCTTTGAAATTGCATACTTTTGAAGGCAGATTATCAGATTAGAGGTGGAGAGTTCTGCTAACTCTTGCCATTTTCCTGCAAAATATCCATGAGTCGGTCAGTGGGCGGTCTGTGGGTGTTCTGTCTGAGGATGCATTTAACCACAAATCAGGTCTTGTTAAACAATGCTTGTACGGCACAATAAAAAGGAAGAAATCTTGGAGTGGGGTAGTTTGATGAAAACGGGATGTAAGGTTGGGTAAGGGGGCTATGGTCAGAACTAGTGACCTCCCACTCGTCCCCTATAAAGGCCTTAAATCAATACAGAGAGCCAGAGATTATTAGGAACACCTGTTTACTAGCAGTGATGCAAAATTGGCATGCTAAATGTATGGTTTATGTGCCACCCAAACATGTGGTAAGACATCAGTATGGTTTCTCTATACCACAGAATAAAACGCTCTACTTGGAGCATCACAAATCTCATGATTTATTCAGAACATTCTGTGGCCCATCTGACTCTCTGGCATGGACGCACGCACGCACGCACACACACGCACACACACACACACACACACACACACAATGTGCAATGAAAACATTAATGCTTTAAGTGTGCGTTTAAGTGTGTGCTTTTGTAGCAACTGGTGTGAAACCGCATTTGAATTTTGGCCATTTTTTATAGTTGTTTACACAAACAGATGGTCTCTATCTCCTTAGATTGACAAAGCATCTGCAAAAAGTTACCATGGTAACATGGTAGCCATAATCCCCAGTTATTTGCTTCACAGTCTTCATAGCTGTTGCACTCTATATAACCCTTTAACCTTACCATCTTTTCATCTTTCTTTTAGTAAACATGTTTATTCAAGCTGTAACACATACAGAAAATATTGATAATGTGTTTCAAGACAGAGATTTTAGAAACATAATTAAAAAAGCAAAATTTTGGGAGCATTTTGTTACAGAAGCGAGGGGGGAAAGAAAGCTAAATTTGTATAATAAAAAAATTACATTTAAGAGCTTATCTGAATTTGAAAATTTATAATTTAAGGCAATTAATTAAGAAATTTAAGTTATGTAGGTTATGCTTAATATTTTAACCCCCAAAAAACCTTCAGGAGTTGGACTGGAATGTAGCACCATTAAAAGTGAAATGGTTTCAGACTTTTTTATTAAAGTGATTTTTTTGTCAGATCTGCTGTAAATGGATATGCTGCATTTTAAGCTATTTTAAAATAGTACATATACCTGTGACCGCACATGAACCTTAAGTTTCAACATTACATTGTAAAACATGAAAAGTTGGATCAATACTTTAATTGGTAACACCAAAATTTTTTTTACCTAAAGTGAAATTTTAAGTTGAATAAAATTGAAGTTACCATTTGAAGTAAATTTTCACTTTTTACTTTGCATTTGCAAACATAACTGTAATGTAAAAAGTTGGTTCAACTTAAAAAAGTTAAACATTTTCAGTTAATTCAATTAAAAAAATAACTAATATTTTAAAGTTGAATAAACTCAGTTTTAAGGCACCCAGGTAACTTATCTTTTTTTTCAGTGTAGCCTAATAGTTAACAAATAGGAATATACTGTAAAAAGTGAAATATTGGATAACACTTAAAATTGTAAGTTATTCAACTTCAATTTAGGTGAAAATTTTTTAGGTGTCACCAATTAAAGTAATTTTTTAAGTTGATCCACTTTTGACTTTTTAAAGTGTTGTTATTAAGGATGATTACTTGAGTTTTGTTTTGTATTGATTATTTGAGTTTCTATTGTATTCCTTTTGCAAGTATTGTAAAAGCAAATTTTACTATTTTTAAGACACCATTTAACATCAATAAAATTACTGTAAGATAATCTACAATATGCACTGCCTCTTGTGGCTCATTGCTTTATTTTATAACAATACCTATTGTACTTTTATGACCATATGGTCACTTAACCACAGTGAAGGCAGTCTTATGCTAGCAGTAATAAATAGAGTCTAAGATTGGTCCCCTGATGTTCCTATGCATGTTATTTATGAACACAATTTTGCTACAGTGCACAGCCTCTAGCTTTTTGTCTTACTACCTGTTGAGAAACAGACAGTCTGTCTTATGGATTCAGCCGCTATCATTCACATTAAAAAGTGTTGTTAAGACTCAACACTGAAACATTTCAGTGTTTGTATGAATGGCTGCTTCTAACACATGCTGCTTTATAACTTACACAGAAACAATAGTCACTCTCTCTTTCTCTCTCTCTTTTTTTTACTGTCTTTCCTTCTCAATGTGTAAGCTAGCAAGTGAAAAAGGCCACAGTGTCTCTGAGTGCCCCCCCAGGCTACTTTGATGGACAGATGGACAGTCCATAAGGCACAGACCTGCCTTTCAGCCAATGGGAGAACAGGACCCCCGCTGTCGGCATGGTGACAGTTGCCATGAGTGATTGTATCCGGACCTACAGTTGATGGTTTGAGGGTGAGTCTGGCTTCGACCCCTGAGTCTCATTTAGAGGTGAAGGGTTGAGAGGCCAATATTAGGTTTGATTCCCTTCACTATTCAATCTTGCCACAGTTCGCTCTTGTCCTGTGTGTGTGCGCGCATGCGCATTCTTGGGTCCATATGGCTCAAAGATGGCCTGACAAACCCATGCTGAGGGTCTGTAAGAATTTCACCTAAAACTGTGGTTTTGTATTTATGCAGAAACATAAGAAACGAAGGTCTGCTGGGCTTTAACCTCCATTACTTTCTGAAGAACTGCAGTAAAGTTATTGTTTTGAAAGCATGCTTTGCAATAAATATCGTATATGTAAAGTGGATAAAGGACATGAATTGCAACAATAAATTGCATGCGTGTGTGCATGTAAGCATCTACAGTTAAAGCGTGTCAGCACGTGTGTGCTGTTGTCTATGTATGCGTGTTAAAATCAGCCCATCTGCGCTTGATAATGTTGAACACGTTTGCTGTTTTTTCTCACAGGCCCCTGTTACTCCATTAATCACACACATCTGTTCCTTCAGCTTATATCCTCAAGGAGAACCATGTTTGTGTGAGACATTTTATTCTATTTTAAATCTCAGTAAAGACATAGTTAAACTTCAAAAAAGCACAATACAGTACGGACCACATACTATACATATTGATGATCCTAGTGCTTTTGGGTTTTGGGGGTTTTGCTAACTGAACAGTGTTTTTAACCCAATTTCAGAAGATCTCATAAAGCTTCAGGTATCTTGACGGCTGTGCTTTTCAAGTCATTTGAGTTGTGGTTTTGGCAATAACAAAAGCTTGATATAAATATAAGTACTAGATCAACATTATTGCCTGCTAATGTATCTTTTATTTAAGACTTTCATCATGTTGTATGTCATGCTAAAATTAGGGCATGCTATTAGTAAATAGCTATTAGACAACGTTATTCATACAGCTTTACAATTCTTCAGGCTACTTTTCTGTTGCTTTCTGCTTCAAGCATGTGGCAACATCCTAAAATAACGTGTAAGATGAGGTTAAAAATGGACACTGGAAGCAGTTTTTTGTGTTGCGTGGGAAAGTCATTAAAGTGACATTTCCAATGCGAGACGTGACTTTTCTGAGCCCTGATTCTACTATAGAAAGAAATAACTTTTGTATAGAATAAAATAATATAGAATATGGAAAAAGCTCAGATGCAAAAGCTGCTGAATGCCACCTCTGTCAAAAAATGAGATAATGATATTGACCGAACGCTCTTGGCGCGTTTTATACGTTAATCAAATACTTTCACTTCAAATCCACTTAATCCCAGCCTCAGGCCATTCAGAAATCCCGCTTTGTTGGCAGAATCCATTAAACGCTACGTTTTTTGCAAACTAAGTGCACGGACAAAGAATTTGATGAATGATGGCGTACATACACACAAAATTTTAAGGAGGAGCTGTACCAAATATATTAGGATTTTGACCAAATGTTTAGCTTGTTACATTTATTTAAGGACAGTGAAGAGTGACTGGAGAATTTTTTGAAGTAAAGTTTTAAAGCATGTGCTACGTTTTAAGTTTTTATGGGGTTTTGCAGCAACCAATGAAATGACTAAAGTGACATTTTCGAAAATAAGCCATTTAAATTGCTGACTAATAACCTTTTCATTGCCATTAATGTAAATTTAGTGAACCTAAACATGATAAACGGATAAAATTACTAATTTACAAGAAAACATGTCAGACGCACAGGGTTTTGAATCTGATCACTTTATACTGTATATTCTAAAAATTACACACTGCACCTTTAAACGATATGTTTTTATTAAGTGGCTCCTACTTTTTCAAATAATTAACTTTACTAAAGTTTATATTCCTAAATAAGCATATAACCAAGGGTCATCTTTTTCCATACAGTTACACAGCAACATCATGAATGACGTAAGAACACTGCACGCTTTGTGTAATCTGTAAAAATATGTTGTATTTGTTTAATTTTACTAAAATATATACAAAACCACACAATTTAAATGACTATGGTTACATGCCTACAAATGGTTAAAAAACATTATACTTTTTATCCATATTTAAAGGGACATTCCACTTTTTTTTAAATATACTAATTTTCCAGCTCCCCTAGAGGTAAACATTCATTTTTACCGTTTTGGAATCCATTCAGCTGATCTCCAGGTCTGGCGCTACCACTTTTAGCATAGCTTAGCACAATCCATTGAATCTGATTAGACCACTAGCATTGTGCTAAAAAATAACTAAAGAATTTGGTTATTTTTCCTAACTTGACTCTTCTGTAGTTACATCATGTACTAAGACCGACAGAAAATTAAAAGTTGTGATTTACTAGGCAGATATGGCTAGGAGCTATACTCTCATTCTGGTGTAATAATCAAGGACTAAAATAGTCCCCTTAGTAACTTTCAATGGCAGGGAACTATTTTCGGGCAGTGCGTAATATCCAACCCATTCTCACTCCCCAAGGCGTCAAAATCTGAAGCATGTTCAAACGTCTTCAGCGTCAGTATGAAGACGCAAAGGGTGCCCCTATGCGTCACTATATCGACGAAATGGGAACTCCGTTGCTTTCATGCTAATCCCTCAGCGTCGGATATAGACGAAAGGGAATCCCGGAAGGTGATGCTGTCACGTTATGCGACGATCTGCAGGATCATGCCGCTTCTGGACGGTAACTACTCAATTTTTGTTCAAAATTTTTTACCATTGTCGCTTGGGGTTTTTCGTCGATATAGTGACGCATAGGGGCACCCTTTGCGTCTTCATACTGACGCTGAAGGCGTTTGAACATGCTTCAGATTTTGACGCCTTGGGAAGTGAGAATGTGTTGCAATATCTACGCCTGCTGCAGCCATGTTACATCAGCAAAGTCCTTGATTATTACGCCAGAATGAGAGTATAGTTCCCAGACATATCGGCCTAGAAAATCACAACTTTTATTTTTCTGTCGGTCTTAGTACACAATGTAACTACAGAAGAATCAAGTTTTAAATAGGAAAAATACGGAAACGCTTTGGTTATTTTTTAGCGAGATGCTAATGGTCTAATCAGATTCAATGGATTGTGCTAAGCTATGCTAAAAGTGCTAGTGCCAGACCCGGAGATTAGCTGAATGGATTCCAAAACTGTAAAAATCAAAAGTTTAACTAGGGGAGCTGGAAAATGAGTATATGTTTAAAAAAGTGAAATGTCCCTTTAACATGAAACAAATCTTCACAAAAAATGTCCTGAGTGACTGACTTTATAATCTGGGTAATTGGGCAGTAAAATCTTCATAAACTCAGTTAAGTATTATCTAATGTTGGGAAAGTAGTGAGGTTGACATCTGGTCCTTCATAAAACGCGGCCGATCGATGCTGATTACAGTGCACATTTGGGGTCTCGTCCCTCCTGTCTGTGATCCTTTTGTGCTTTGCATGTTGTCTCAAATTATGTGGAAGGAGCTGGTTTCATCAATAGAGCAGGACACAATGCGGCCATTATCTCGTGTGTTTAGTGTCTTGTGTGCTAACCTGTAATATCTGTGCGACGAACACAGCTATTAACTTCAGATGAAACCCCACGGGACATTCCTCGGAGCGTATGTGTATGTCTGTTGCAACGATGATTGATGATGCTGTTTTGAAGAAGTGAAAATGGACGTGGTTCTTCTCAGAGGCATACCACAGAGGATAAAGAGCGCCATTGTGGGGCCTAATCCACTCTGCAGGGCTTTTCACAGTGTGTGTGTGTGTGATGGTAGCGTAAAGTATCTGCCAGTCATTTTTGCCGTTATGTCAGTCAGGTTTGTGTGAGCTAACTGCTAAAAGCTTCTCTGTGCTCCCAGCGGTACCCGTCTGTATGGAGTCCGTCTCGGTGTAGCCGCCGACAAACTTTGGCGGAGCCGTTGACTGATGAAGGAGAATCTCCTTTTCTTCCCCTCTTCCTCTGCGTCTCGCTTTCTCTCATGCTCAACAACCGTCTTCTCTTTCGGCTTCCCCGGGTGTTCAGTTCAACTATTCATCACTTTTTTCTATATCCATTCTCATAAGTTATCCATTTGTATCTCTCTTTGAATGGAGGGTAACATGAGGAGGTAAAAGTGGCTCTCCGAACTGATGCATTGTGGGAGATCTATTGTGGTGGAGGAAAGAGAAAGGGAACGAGGGATTGAGAAAGAAAGAAACCGAGCGAGAGAGTGAAGGGCTAAGGTGACTCGCCGGCCTGGCACGCTCAATAAAATGGGTCAGCTCACCTTACTGCCACTGAATAAGACCTGTGTATGTGTGTGTGTATGAGTGGAAGTACAGACACATGGAGTGTTAGAAAGAGAGGAAATCAGAAGATAAGGCTTGAGAATATACTCGAAAAATGCTGGGTTATTTTCAACCCAGTGCTGGGTCAAAAAGAGACGATCTGGGTTGCTGGGTTGTCTCAACTTAAAATGCTGAGTTGCTTTAACTCATGGTTGGGTCAAATAGAAAAATTTTCTGGGTTAATTTAACACAATGGGTTTGTGCATTTATGACCCAACGCTGGGTTGAAAATATCCCAGCATTTTTTTGTGTGTACATGGGAATAAATAATATGATTGATTGTGAAAACAAGTGATCCATGCAAATAATATTAGGACATAAAGTTTAGTTAAATAATGGTTTTAAGTCACTTTTTGTACTGTCCCATTACTGGTTTGCATCTTAAGACAAAAAACAATGACCCTGATATATTTTATGATATGTTCAGGGTTAAGCCTTCTATGTGAAACCAGGCCAAAGTTAATTTTTTTTCTGAAAGAAACAATATCTTTTGATCTGTTATGTTATTTTAAGTAATTAAGAACAACTATTATAATCATTATCGAATGCTCTCAGTGCAAAATATTGCTATCTTTTCAAGGAACACGCTTGACAGTTCTTCCACTCTTAAAGCGCCACAGACGGCCTCGGATAACACAGAACTACACGAACAAACAAAGACATATGCTGACGAAAAAGTTTCCCCTCCAGTTGTCCGACCTCCCGTCTCTGCTGTCATTTCTAAAAGTCAATCGCTCGATTTCAGTGTTTCAAATGTGCCTTTCATAAATATTGCATGCGGAAGTCAATTAAGAGTGAATTATTAATTTGCTAAGTGTCAATATTTAGTAAACAACGATACTGTTGCAGCCACGGGTAGCTCCCAGGGCAGCTCTCTGTTTCTAAATGACTGTTAGTGCTCAGAAATGAAACAGGGTGAGCATATTCACTCAGCGGCGTCTCTTCGGGGGATTAAGCAGGTGGGACGATCGCAGCATGAGCACAGCGAGATGTTTCTACAGTCGAGTGATGTAGACAAGGGTAAATGAAATCTAGACTGCAGGAGTATTCTTGTTTGAATTTTGTGAATTGCATGTTTTGTATGATGGCGTCTGTGTTTGCTTAATGTCTTTTGTTTATCTGGTGTGTGCAACATTTTACTTGCATGATTTTTATTATTTTTCTCACGCACATCTCTCAATCACAGGTAAGTCTGCATGGAAACTAAATGGTTAAAAACTATATGTGAAATCCAGGCTAATGTCACATAATGCAATTATAAGATTAGGAGCATCAAAGTTTGATTTTTACTTATTGATTTTACTTTAATTTGGATATTTAACATGACCTTACTAATATAATAATAATAATAATAATAATAATAATGAGCTGGGTTTTAAAAAACACACATTCTGTCACTAAACATAAAATAATTCTAAAGTTCTGTAAAGCTGCAATCTCTATCTTTTTTTTTTGTAAAAAAAAAAAACAGAAATCAGTTACTGAGCAAGTATATATCTGTGTTCCTTACTTTATCACAATTTATTGTGTTAAACTGATAAAATTTATAAATTGAGCTTTCAGTTTTTCTACTAACAAAATAAATTACAGTACACAAAATAACCTACAATGTTATGTTTCAAATAGAAATGGCGATAGAGAGATACAAGTTACAGATTGCTATTCGTTGCCATTTTTTCGAGATGCACTGTCAAACACAGGTACAGGTACATGCATTATGGTATTGTATGAAGTACTCCGTAGTACTTTAATTAATGTAATTTTACTTTACCATGTTTTATTGGGGATCAGTTTTTGTGTTATGCTGTCAAATAATTTTAAATATAATCATTTCAATATTTCATGTCCATTTATTTATGTATATGGCAAGTAGGCGTATATATAATAAGCAGGCTAATAACCTGCTTTGTGTCGGTCTCTCTCGCTCTCTCTCTCTCTCTCTCTCTGTTCAAAGACTTTGGTGGTAGAGGTGCATGAAAGGCCATAATCATAGATGTCACACCCACACGATTATGCGTCTCTTCTGGGAATAATGCTGCTAATACCAGACGATGATGATAATTTTAGTGTCAATCACTTTTTTTGACATAATTGGAAGAATATTTGGAGTTTAAGTGCTCTAACAAAGTTTGAACTGCAGGCACAATTTGTGCGGCACGTGTAGGTTTTAAGATGTATGCTTTTTTAAAGCAATTAACAGCCAGATTCAAGAGAGAGAGATCTTACTGTGAGGTCCTTCTCCGAACTTGTCTTGATGATACTTAATGGTGATTGGAGCCAGAGATAAAACACACTCACACACATACAGGCTCCTGATGTCTGGAGCCAAGAGCTTCACGTCACAGTTCAGTAGCTCTGTAGCCCGATCCATTTCAACATGTTTTTTTAGTGGCTGTGACATATTGCAAGCGCAGTAAGTTAGAAGTGTTGTCTCAGCCGCCAATCATCCTCCTCGTAGCCAATCTCGGTCGACTAAAAAACGGACCCCCGAAGTGTTTTTGGCCCGAGTGCCTGTTTCTACCCACAGCACGAAATTTCTTCACCTGTTATGCACAATTAGACTGCAGGTATGCGAATGTTAAACACACATCGCCCAATCAGGAGTCTAGAATCGGGCCTATACGATTACAATGATGCGATCAAAAAGTGTAGAATTTCCATTTAACTAAGAAAGACCCCCTTCCCCATTATCGGGTTGGAGAAATGAATAGTGGCAGTGACTGAGAGGTAAAAATCTAAAAATAAAGGATGTTTATATCAGCCGTCTGCAATCGAGTCGGCCCTTTCAGGAGTTTTTGAGGTGCTTTGAAAGAGTAGAAGAACTAAGCTGGGCTCTTACCTGGAGCGATAGCTTTTCGAGAGAGCTACTTTCACTTACTGGTTTCAGTTTGCGCTGGGTGGAGATTTTACTAAGAGATAGTGCGAGAACAAATCAGCCTTTTAGTGGGCTGGAGGCATAGGGAAGGGGGATTTTGAGACAGGCTGAGATAATAAAAGGTTAAAATAGTGCCATGGTACATTTCTGATTTAGCTGGAGATGGATGTTGGATTTACAAACCTGATATACAAATATGTGCTATATGTGCACACACATCTTCCATTATGCACATTTTGAGGTTATAATATCTTTTGTAACATTTTAATACTCTTATGCTCTCTTTCCCTCTGTATTTCTCTTGTTCTCCTCAAATCCCAGGAGCATTCATGCACCCATTTATTTATTTATTTAGATTTTTTTAAGCTGGCACCAGTGCTAGTCTTAAAGCAGATAATATGTGGAAATTATGACTTGACTGAACAACATTAAGAAATATAATTTTTTTAAACTAAATCTTTTGTACATACACTGTCAAAAACAAAGGTACGAAGCCGTCACTGGGGCAGCACCCTTTAAAAAAGGTCCTTATATGTACCATTAAGGTACAAATATGTACCTTTAAAGGTACATTTTTGCAGTTCAAAGTACTAATATGCACTCTTTGGGTACAAAGGTGTACCTTTTTGAAAGGGTACTGTCCCAGTGACAACTTTTGTACCTTTATTTCTGAGAGTGTATAAATAATCAAATTTTTGCTTTTATGCTTCTTTCCCATATAGTATTCTCACATAACTCATATAATTTGCCAATCATCACTCTATCTCTCTCTCTCCCCACCATCCCTCCCTCCCCTAGGCCAATTAGTCAACTTAAAATGTCTCCATTCCTCATTTTAGTGTGCAGTGATCAGGATAATAAGAATTAATAAGCCATTCACATTGTGCTGAATGAAGAACGTACGCCTCTTATCCAGCGAGAGATGACTGCTGCGATCTACAGATGAGATCAACACAGTGCATCTTGTTAAAGGGGTCAAGACTTGTACACACATACACATAATTTGTCTCCAGCTTACAGAGTCATTATGCATCTGATGTCACTCAACTGGGTATGTTGGTTGTCATTATGGGTTTTTTATTTTCTGTCTGTGTGGGTTTGGAGTATTTGCAACATAATCTCAAGGCAAGTCGTGTAATAGTCACAAAATATTTGATTATTTTATTCGTGTTCATGGACACAATTTTCCACTTTTTTCGCGCAATTGAGCATGAATGTCTTTTTCGTGTCAGTAAACATGAATTTCTATAAATAGTTTTTTGTGAACGTGGCACAACTTTCTTTTTATGTATTGTTTTCTCATTTTTTCTCATTTTATGATTTGTTTTTTTTCCTACTTTTAAATCATTGTCGCTTGGGGTTGGGGTTAGATTTGGGGTTTGGGTTAGGATGTCTGAAATGTAACAGAAAATCGTTCTAATCCCAACCCCAAGCGACAATGATAAAAAAAAGAAAACACAATGAGAAAACAGTAGATAAAATGACACGAAAAAGAAAGTCGTGCCACGGACACGAAAATTTATACTATTTATCGAAATTCATGCTCAATGGCACAAAATAAAGCTGAAAATCATGTCCATGAACATGAATAAATTAATCAAATATTTTGTGACTACAACACAACTTGCCTTGAGATTGGGTTGGTATATGATAGCATAATGCTATTTCTTTCACTTTCATATCTTAAAATCTTGAAATGTGTGGAAATGTAATTATTAATAACAATACACAAACATATGATTTTGTACTTTGGGTAAGAACAGTTGTTCCTTTCATTTGCTAACATCATGATAGATTAGTACTTTGAAAGACTTTTATGTGTTGAAACACGAAATAACAAATTACACTGTAAAAAGTGATAAGTGGGATCAACTTGAAAAATTACAATGGGTAACACTAAAACACTTATTGATTAATAACTATGACTTTTGCCTCCGTATACTCCCAATTTACTGCTAATTAATAGCTAATAAGGTAGTTGTTGTAGCGGTTAGGTGTAGGTATTGGGTTGGGTTAAGGGATGAACAATAATGGTCATGCAGAACACGGCATTAATATGTCCTTTATAAGCACTAATAAACAGCCAATATATAAGCTAATAAGAAACTAGGTAAAAGTGAGAATTGGTCCATAAAGTGTTACCAAAATTTTTTCTTTTCAAGTTTAAAAAACGTTTTTTTTTTTTTAGGTGTTACCAAAAGACATATTTTACTAAAAGTTGATCCAACATTTTTTTTTTTTACTTTTTACAGTTGTAAATAATAATTTCCCTAATGTTCTTGTTTGAAATGACATTTATTACAGACACTAAAATACTTTTTTTCTAAGATTTATGTGATTAGTTTGAGGTGTTAAACACTGTAAAAAAAAATCGTAGAAATTTGCAGCTGGGTTGCCGGTAACTTACCGTAGATTTAAATTTATGTTATTTCTGGCAACATTTTGTTCAAAGTTAAATGAACATTAAACATTGACAAGTCTTTGTCTTTACAGAATAAAACTAGAAAAACAGCATCAAGCAAAACATTCTGGGAAACAAAATCTGAAGCAAAAAACAGAAAAGTTTGATGATGATTTCTGGTTCCCAGAATGCCCTGCACGAGGCCGCCATTGTATAGTTTCACTCCGTAAAGACAAAGACCTGCCAATATTCAAAATTCATTCAACCTCGAACAAACTCTTGCCAGTAAATAACATAAATTCAAATCCACGGTAATTTACCAGCAACCCAGCTGCAATACCATTGTAATTTCTACGGATTTTTTTATAGTGTGTCTGCATAACTTGGTTAGTTTGAGCTGTTGGCAGTGGCGGCGCCAGGGAGGAGCTAGGTGGTGCTGTAGCTCCGGCTATAATATCCATAGCACCCGCCCAGCACCCCCAAGAAATGTCTGTAATTTTTTATATTTATATTTTAATGTCATGTTTGAATAGTGTTTTCATATTGTTAAAAAAGGGAGTTAAATAATAATTTAAAAACATGTATTTAGCTAAAATATCATGACGCCCAAACATGTGATCTTCTTTGGCCAATGGGTGCAACGCTCGGTGAACTTTTGACCTTAACGCAAGGCAGTTTGTTTTTGAAAGCGAGTTTAGAAATTTAGCCGAGTAAAATACACCAAAATGGATACACCAAAAACTACCCGAGGAACAGCAGTGGACACACTAGGACCAGTAATCTGGAACTTTTGGCTATAAATACGGAGAGAATGAGGACCCTTGACTGCGTCAACATAATTGATGATGCTGTTTTGTTGTGAAGACGTCTATGATAAGTGCTTGATTTTCCCCTCTGTTGGCTATTACAAATTGAATTAATTTGGTGTTTAAAGAACAAATCTTGGCTCTGCATTGTTACATCTATAGGGTGCCCATACGTGTCATACTTCCCGGGCGCGTCCTGTCCAGGATTTCGGTGCGTCTTTCGGAGGTCGTATTTGTTGACCGCATACGCCATTCGGTTAAAAACATAAGATATACAATCGTAGTTTAATTCTTACCTTAAAATGTAACGGTTGCTTTTCTGTAATAATAATAATAATCCTCTATGTATGACGTATGCGGCAGACAAATACGACTTCCAGAAGATGCACCCGAAATCCTGGATAGGACGCGTCCGGGTCCGGTAAGAATGGCACGTATGGTCACCCTATGATGCTCCAACAATAGAAACAATGCTGATTCATCACTAGTGTTGGTAACTGGCTGTGTGATTTCGTGATCTGAGCCAAAGTGTGCACAGTGTCTGTTGCTGCGTTTTCTGCTCCGTTGTATTCAGGGTTAGACTGTGACAGATCTGTGAAATATTATTTTCAGAGGTTTACATTGGCAGGCTTATGTATGTTGTTTCTATAGCCCTTCTGTTAAATACTTTTACATAGTCGTGGAACAAGTATAGGCTAGTTAATGCGGGCGTGTACGCGTGTATAAAGGGTGGACCGATGCGACCTCCTTAATAATGAAACGCCCCAAATGTAAAGCACCTTCTCTTAAGTGTTGAGCATCCCCATAGCACCTGCATCAGAAAATCTCTGGAGCCGCCACTGGCTGTTGGTGAGTTTTTTGTTCATTAACTAATAAAATGCATGGTGAAAAATCTTTATTAGGATCACAATGGTGATGGTTCATGATTCAAAATATTGATTGATTCAAAAATATCAAAACTACACCCATTCGTGCCTGTAGATCCATGAAATCTCTTTGCAGATCTACTTCTTCCTTTGCATTATCTGAGCTTTTGTAAGGTCAAATCCACAAATGCACATTAAATTCAATTTTTTATCTCATCCCAGTGTCATGATGAATCACAGTGATGTCATGAAGTGAGCTCTCACATGTTAACTGATGACCGTGCTGCACTACATTACAGCTGATGAGTGCCTCTTCCTCTCCTTCCCACTTGAGCTTTTGATAAAATCCTGTTTTTTGTCTCCTCTCTCATTTGCTTGTGTGAAGTTCTGAGCTCATCTCCAGCCTGATAAAAATAACATAACATTCACAGAAGCCAAAAGAGACTTGACCATCTGTTGCTGTGATCTCAGTCTTTCTCTCTCACACTCCTTTCCACTTTCTCTCCCTCTCTTTCTTTCTCACTCCAGCGGCTCACAAATAACACACATTTTCATTAATCATCTCTTAAAGAGCTATGAAAGAGTCGAGGAGACAAGTTAATATTATGTTTCATTGTTCGTTAGAAAACGAATTCCGGTCTTGGATGCTGATTGGTCGATAAAGCATTCCAGCTGTGCAAAAATGTATGATATAAAAACAGACGTTGTGTGAAACACCTGCTCATTAGCTACAGTACTTTGTAAATTCTGGTAAAATAGCAGCGCGGATTTTCGTAGACACTCGATTTGCTTTATAGAATAATAATTAAATGAAATTTGTGCCCTTAATATTGTTCTCATGTAGTAACTTGTTATAAAATATAGTCACGCCTGAAGAGGTGCCTTGGCTAACATCGCACTTCAGTGGTGGCGTTCACAATATTGCGTAGCCTCAGGTTCCTTATTGCCTTAATAATGCATCACAATAATTTTAACAAGTATGCAAACACAAAAACATCCAACCTCCCCACCCCTCACACATTTTCATTATATAGCTCTCATTGCTGTAAAGCTTATACTGTACTGTAAAGTCATACTGAAGGTATTGACACGCGGTCATAGATACTTCACTGGAGCACTCTCAAATAAAGTACCCTTAAAACTAGGGGCTATTATAAGAATACATTTACATTAATTGCATGTGCAGGCCTGATGTTTACACTCTGAGGCCACATCGATGAGTTTTCAGCTGTGTGTTGTATTAATTGTAAGTATATACTGTTATCTATAGACTGCTCCCGTATGAAAGCTTCACCTTCTCTAGCACTGTCGTGTAGGGTGCTGAGGGGAACACATCTGTCAGCATTAACAGGATCACAGGCAGCCTGGAGGAGGATGCAGGAGAAAAGACTGTGTTTATTTCCTCCATGTTGCCATGCACACAAGCTCCATGACGACGAGAGTGGGCGTCTTGATAGCTGCTGGCCGCAAGACTTGCAGACTGCAGCATCTTCTCTTCTGACATGTACACTGATCTCTCATTTTTCTGCTTTTTTATGTTTCTCTTATCTTTCCCTGCCTATAGCTCTCTTTACATCTTTTTTCATCTGTTTAATGCCATCTACCAACCAGTGAAAATTGGAGAGTATGGTTTGCCTATATACTACACTCCTAAGAAATCAATGCTTCTGAAAGGTCCTTTGTTATGGTTTCATAAAGTATCTTTAACATCTACAGAACATTTCTGTTGCCTAAATATTCTTTGTAATGGAAAAGGTTGTACAGACTATGAACTGAAAAAATAAATTATTCTTTTGAGAACAACTGACTGAAAGGTTCTTGGGGGAACCAAACATGGTTATTCTACTGTATATGGCATCGCTTTGAAAAGAAGCATTTTTAGCACCTTAACACTTTACAACATTACAAGGTTGAATTTGTTAATATAAGTTAATGCATTAGATCAGTGGTTTTCAATTCCAGTCCTCGGATGTTTTAGATCTCTCCTTATATGAAACACCTGATTTCACTCATCAGCTCCTTAATTAACACACTAACGAGCTGATGATCGGAATCAGGTGTTTTTATATATGGAGACATCTAAAATGTTCTGGGAGGGGGGCCGAGGACTGGAATTGAAAACCAATGCATTAGATAACATGAACTAACAATGAACTATGCTTCTACAACATTTATTAATCTTGGTTCATAATAATTGCAGCATTTACTAATACTAGTGGTTGACCGATATATTTTCGAGGCTACTAAATTGGTTGTATTTTGACAAATTTAATTCTCGATATCGGTTGGAAACCTTTCTGTTCGGTCGCTTTACTGCATTAGCATTTTGTTACTTAAAGGCACACCGCAGAACTTTTTGGCCACTAGGGGGCGCTAGACATGTATTTTTCACGCCTAGCGCCCCTAGAGGCCACAACACTGTCGCAAAGGAAAAGAACTGGCCAACCTTAAAACTAAACTAAAAACTAAACCTTTGAAACGCTTAACGATCAACATTTTGAGGCATCAGGGAGAAACGCAGTCATGTTAGAACTTTCTGATGAGGAACTCGTGGCAGAAGCCATTTCTCAATCTGAAGGTTGCAGCCTCCGGATGTCGTATTTCTAAGCTGCATACGTCATCAAGACTGTCTTATTTCAGAATATTAACAATTATAAAGTTGACTATTATACTTAGCTAATCGTAAAATGTTGCAGTATGCTTATGACTTGCGAATGTAATGCGCAGTTTACCTTAATAACCCAGGCTTGATGACGTATGCAGCCTGCATATTTGACCTCCGGAGGCTGCAGCCTTCCAATTGAGAAACGACCAGAAGTATTTCCTTGCCTTTTTCGAAACAAATATTGTTGCATCGTCCCTCTCTCCCTCGCCAGTAGGATTTTCCGCAATGGTGCTCATTTTTCCTCTCTTTTGTGTTAAAATTGTCGCTCCAAATCCAAGTAAACCAATGTGTTTAGGTCTGCCGCTTTGTAATACGTCACGCGAGTGACAGCGGAACGCAGCAAATGAGGAAGAGAGAAACGCTCGGATCTGATTGGTGAATGAATAGGGTTTGGTTTTACACTGTGTGAGTTTGAGCAAGTTTGACTGCTATAGCATCCTGGATTGTAATGTAAATACCATAGAGAGTAAAAGAAAGATAAATACGTGAACGCAGCATCTGAATACAGGGAACTATATGCAAGATAATCGCCGTCATTTATAAAGAAGATCGCATTTATGTATGAATCAAGATTGTGAGTTTATATAAAAAATTACCTTAAAGGGGAATCAAACCCTGGTCGCCCGTGTCATGGGTCCGTGATACTAACACGGTGCCACAGAGTCACACAATAGAAATTGCTCTCTACACTCCTTAAGTAGCCTCCAGCAAAATTCACGTAAAAAAAAAATTGTGTGGAGGAAGTGACGTATGCCGTAAAGCAGTCGAATTTTGTAGTTTTTTTGTGTGCTCTGGTTACTACCCGAAACCCTAAGTTTTAAAGTACGAGTAAAAGCGATACAGTCCCCGTCAGGCTATGGTAGACATGTCATTCAACCTATTTAAAGTCGATGTACTATCACAAGGGTCTTGAAAATTTATTATGAAGGTTGAAAAATTACATAATGTCACTTTAAAGGTGAAGTGGAGGATTTTCTCGAATTTTAGAAAAGAACCGCCTTCTCCACTTTTTAAAAAATGCAATTGTGCAACACTCCTGATTGACAACTAGGAGGACCAATACTCTTGATGATCCACCCGGAAAAAAACCCTCCGCAATACCTTTAAGAAGATGGGTATGCTTGATTTCATATGGCTCCCCACAGGCCGATAATTGCAGCAAAACAGCAAAGCGTAGCAAAAACTACCCATGATCTGCCCCCGCAGCATCGCATGAAGTCGAACACAAATATTGTAAAGCCAGTTACAAGTAAATTGATCAATCATTACACCTTTTATGATGTGATATTGTGTTGTGTGTAACACATGCATGCAGCAAAGTGTGACATTTATGTGGAATTGCGGTCTCGTTTAAGTAACCGTAATAACTGGCAACCGAGCTGTCAAAATACACTATTGGGGAAACTAACAGTAGGCGGGATCACACAGACCAAAACCAAAACAGAATGCGCATTTCAAAAAGAAAATAACTGGCTTAGCATCTTTTTTCCAGAGAGATTGATATAAGAATTATTGTGTATATTTATTTATTTATTTAAATTTAGTACAGTCAACAACCTACATACAGTACAGCTCCTTTAAAGTAAAGTGTTACCAATATAAGTAACTTGTTGTTTAATCTAGTTTGTCATAAGATTTCAGTGTCATGCACAGTTGCCAAAGTTGATTTATTTGTTACTGTGCATCACAAGCTCAAAGCCACGAATTTACAGGCTCTGATAAATGACACAAGGCTTCATGCTGTTGGGTCAGGGCCGTGGCAGCAGCTCAGTTTGTGGGAGGACTGCAAAATCTGTGGAGCTCTGATATGGAAAACCGCTGTGTACATACAAACACACTTCTAACGCAATCAACTCCACTTAGAAATCTGTGTTAATGCTGCCATCTGTGTTGCTAAGAGCAACTTTCTGATCGAATGTGGGTGTGCTGAGACAAGCCCTAAAAATACAATTAGCATAAAGACACACCCTGCCAAATCGTTCGCCCGTCAGGTGGAAATTAACACCCTCCACGCCTATTAGTTCAACTATTTTAGATTGACAGCAAGTTTATGTCAGTCAAGCCATTATGAAAAAAATCTAAATGCTTCCCGAGCTACCAAAATGTTGCGGTAACATTTGTGACAGACGTGTTTTCTACCCAGAATAATTGAACTAGAATTGAAATCAAGATTCAATCAAATATTCATCACCCTCACTACTGCTTGAAGTCATGTTTTAAACCCACACGCAAGGCCCGCTAGTGACAATCAAACTAAACCAGTGTCAAACTCCATTAGGCAATCTGCTGCTAGATAACGAAAACACCCGCATTATGAATATAAATAACATAATTAATAAATAATAAGACAATTCACATTAGCATGTAATTAACCATGCTAACAGATAAAAATACATTTCT
This sequence comes from Misgurnus anguillicaudatus, assembly GCF_027580225.2. Lineage (NCBI taxonomy): Eukaryota > Metazoa > Chordata > Actinopteri > Cypriniformes > Cobitidae > Misgurnus > Misgurnus anguillicaudatus. The sequence goes on from NC_073353.2 coordinate 22,479,404, forward strand.
GATATTAACAGTGAAAGCTCTGAAACATCTTCTAAAGGTTAATGATCCAAAATGCTTAGTATTCATTAAGAATTTAAACATAAATATACCCAGGGTCACTTCTGAAATACCTACCTGCAGAGTGGTGAAGCATTTGAATGCGTATCTATTTCTAGAAATGGTCAGAATGCTGCACAGAATGATGATTGTAGAGTTAGCTGTTGAAAATGGCATCAGTTTGTTTTCAGACGTTGCTTAAAACTTAACATTGTGTAGTCTTAACATCTTAAACTATAATAAGAATTAAGACATGGTATTATACAGTTTTTACCAATTGCTTACACACGTTTTCAAAATCAAGTCTCCTTTTTTCAAAACTCTACACAAAATTCTCAAAACTGCACACACAAAATGCAAAGTAGCTCACATCTCCTTCAAAATGCAACAATGCATTCAAAATGCCACAAACACGTGTAAGAATCAAGCATTTGCATCAAATAATGCATTTTTGGATATACCATCTAAACACTGCTGTTCTAAATCTAAAGCTCTTTGGTCTTTCATAGGCTTATATCTACATTTCAATACAATGTTCTACAATGAAAGTAATCTGTTGAGAGGGGTAACAAGTACACTGAAAGCGCCAATGCAATGTAGAAACAGAAAATATTGATTAGGCCAAATATTACTGTTGTATACATTAGCATACAACAAAACTATAAACATGTAAACCAAAAGTATATTCTTTACAGTAGAATACAATGAATTGTGTGGGGTCCCGGTCCGGGATCTGGCAAGGGGGGTGGGGTAATCTGACCTTTGACCTATTTATAGGCCTATCTATACTATGTAAAGTAAAGCAGTGATTGGTTAGTGATCAGTTACAGTTTTTACCAATTGCTTACACACGTTTTCATAACCAAGTCTCATTTTTTCAAAACTCTACACACAATTCTCAAAACTGCACACACAAAATGCAAAGTAGCTCACATCTCCTTCGCAACACTGCATTCAAAATGCCACAAACACATGTCAGAATCAAGCATTTGCATCAAATGGCAAACACTTCTTTCATAGTAATACATTTTTGGATATACCATGTAAACACTGCTGTTCTAAATCTAAAGCTCTTTGGTCTTTCATAGGCTTATATCTACATTTCAATACAATGTTCTACAGTGAAAGTAATCTGCTGAGAGGGGTAACAAGTACACTGAAAACGCAAATGCAATGTAGAAACAGAAAATATTTTAAGGCCAAATATTACTGTTGTATACATTAGCATACAACAAAACTATAAACATGTAAACCAAAAGTATATTCTTTACAGTAGAATACAGTAAATTGTGTGTGGGGTCCCGGTCCAGGAATTGGCAGGGGGTCGGGTGAAGATTGCCAAACAGAGAATATGACATTTGACCTATTTATAGGCCTATCTATACTACTGTAAAGTAAAGCAGTGATTGGTTAGTGATCAGTTAAGCAATTAGTGTTTGCACATGTGAGGAGTGTGTCTGTGTGACCTGGTGAATGAGTGTAGCATTTTGATTGGTTGTGTTTGAAAAAGGGAAAGCAAGTCACTTCCTCATAGATCTTTGTGTTTTAGGTAGACAATTGTGTGTAGTGTTTTGAAAAAAGTGTTTTATGCAATTGAAAACTGAGTCAAAGGCTGAGAAATAGCTTATGCTTTTTGAAGATTTGGCATGTAGTTTTGCACTTTGAGTGAGAGCTTTCAAAAATCGTGTGACATGAAAAGATGTTGTGTGTAAGCAATCGTAAAAAACTGTAATATAGCTCACATGTGTAAGAAATAACTAAAAGATTATGTTTCATATTAACACAGTTTATGAATCAGTTTCATTTTGATTTAATGAGAAATAAAATCATAATAGGTCAACCCAATTGACAGTCATCATAACCATAGATCTACAGATGTTTCTAAATGCTAGATTTTTTTGTTTTGAGTAGAGAGTATAAACTTTTTTGTAGACATTTTCAGCCTGATTTATATTTTCTTTCATTTTGTGTGACAGCATTAGAGCAGAGAGTTCTCATATCTCATATTTGCATGCTGCTAATTAATTTGATTCAACTTGTGTGCGTGTGTGTGTGTGTGTGTGTGTGTGTGTGAGAGAGAGAGAGAGAGAGAGAGAGAGAGAGAGAGAGAGAGATTCATAAAAAATTACCACATAAGACAATAAGCATAGATAACTTAATCTGCAGTTTTTCCGATTCAGATGATGTTGGCCAGTTTTAGGAAGGATACATAATGAGTAGCTTGGCAAGTTACAATGGCTAACTACACTGAAGATTTGAAGGAAAACACCACCTTTTTTCAATATTTTACTATGTTCTTACCTCAACGAAGACGAATAAATACCTACATATCTTTTTTTTTCAATGCGTGCATTTCATCTTTGCACAGCGCGTGGTGAATGTGTTAGCATTTAGCCAAGCCCCATTCACTTCCTTAGGATCCAAACATGGATGAATTTAGAAGCCACCAAACACTTCCATGTTTTCTTTATTTAAAAACGGTTACATGAGTAGTTACACGAGTAAGTATGGTGGCACAAAATAAAACATGACGATTTTCTAAGTGGATAAAAATTCTAACTATATTGTATAACGGAAGAGCACCTTGTTTGCAGCACCTCGACATCGGGTACAGTAATATTGAGGGAAGTTTAAGCAAAAGGGGGAGTAGTCAGGAGTGATGATGTTACTTCGAGCCAAAGTCGACGTGCTGCAAATTAAGTGCCATAAAATATAGTTCTCAGTTTTTATCTGCTTAAGAAATGGACAAGTTTTATTTTGTCACACCATACTTTATTTGTGTAACTACTCATGTTACAGTCTTTAAATAGGGAAAACATAGGGAAGTGTTTGGTGACTTCTAAATTCATCCCTGTTTGGATCCTAAGAAATGGATGGGGCTAGGCTAAATGCTAATACATTCATGACGCACTGTACAAAGATGAAGTGCATGCATTGAAAAAGATAGGTATTTATTAATTCATTGAGGTAAAAACATAGTAAAATATAAAAAACGGTGGTATTTTCCTTTAAGGTTGAAAATGTTTTAAAATGTATCATTATGATGCAGTTTATTTTTGCAATAAGATCAGTGTTTATCTGGTATAAAAACAAACTTTTAATAAAGGTAATGGCATTCAACTTGAACAAATCAATTAGCATAAAATACTGTGCATCATAGAAAACAATAGCTCTGCAAATAATTCGCAAACGCGAATTATACATCAAATTCCACCAGGTCAGTTTGCAGCATTTGTATTTTAAGTTTGTTAATTCCTCACACTGAAGTTGGCACAGTGAAAGTTGCATTTTATTCAGATTATTCAGCATGCATCTATATTTTTCTTCACTGTAAGTTTACAGATCAAAGCAGCTGCAGTGTGGACAGTGGTGGAGGTGAGGAAAGTCGTGGACTGCGTGTTATTCTGTCCTCCCATCATCGATTTCGCTTCTTTTTTCATTTGTCCTCGTAGAAGCCATTATTACTTTTATAGCCGTTGTTTCGGCCTCTGGAGACCACTGACCACTTCTGCATCTCACTGGTGCTATAGATTCAGGCCACCTGACTAATGCAATATTAAAAGCGACAGTGTCACTCAAGCCCATACAGATCCACTAAGAAATATTTATCCAGCGGAAACAGATAAAAACACACTCGTTCACGTTTTAGTCAGTAACTATCAATTAAAAACTCCAAGCAGGTTCCAAGAATGCCCATGCAGCTATCTGGCACATTTAAAGAACATTAATGAGCACGCTGGAGATCTCATGTGTTATTAATAGTGCGGCGATCGTCTCATCCACGCTCACTCAGACACTCTCTGTCACATGGTCGTTCTGAAACATTCATAAACGAATGATGGCAGAGCCCGCTTTAGCCCAAAGCGATGACAAGCCACGGTGAGAACTGATGACAAGTTACATGTGCCTGCTAGCAGTGGTCGTGCTGCCATCAGATGATATCGTGCCATATACAGAGCGAATGCTGTTTTAATAACCGTCTCTGTGAATGAGAGCGATTCACATCTCTTGTTCACGGTTAGCCCTCCAAATACAGAATTGACTTATGTTAGCTGTCACTCTCCACAGGCAGATTGGAGAATAAGCCCTGGCACTCTTTAAAAATGAAGTCAGTTGTTTATTGACAATTGGTTAATGAAAGAGATGTTTAACTTAATATTAAATGAGCTGTCTTACTTTCTGTTTTTGCAACTCTGTTAACAAAATTATACACATTGTTTTTGAAATCTATTAATTAATACTAAAGTGAAGTGGAAACAGATAATGTGAACTCACAAACCAAGCCTAAAATATGTCGTACTATATTTTCCCCGTGAAAATTTTGAGAAATTTTGAGAAATTGAGACATTTGATGCACTTTTTACTTTCTTGTTAGGTTTAATTTTAGAAAACCATACGCCCATCATATATCATAGTTTGCAACTGTGCAATTAAATATTCATGAAAAGTGCAAGCCAGTAGTGCTTACACTTTACATTTGTATAATGTACATGTTTGAAGGTGTTGAGCAGTATTTCACAGGTCTCTGTTCCAGCTTCTCTCATATTTATTCTTTCTTCATGTCTCTTATGTGCGAACATGTAATCTAATTTTTTATCCTCTTTGTTACTTGCTTGCTTTTTATTAACTATCTTTTTAAATTCTGTCACAAAGAAATGCTCTGGGTTTTAAAACAAGTTAGGCTGTATCGAACAATATGTGTGGCATAATGTCAATTTCCATATAAAATTGTATTAACTTAAAGTACAATAGTAGTGAACCAGGCCAGCTTTCTAGTTTAGAGGCAGAAATTTGAAGCTTCTCCTTTTGTTAAAGCCCTTACATACATTATTCAGTAAAACATGTTTATTATATGAGCTTTAGGGTTGTCTAAATCCTCCTTGTTGAAATAGGAATACTTTACTGGTTAACTGTACTTATGATTATACATTGCATAATATATGTGGCTATGTCCAAAGTATAGCCCCCTATACCCTCATTCACTATTCCCTATACATAAGTCCACTAATATACTTCACTTGAATGAGTAAATGAAAACGAGTGAGTGAATTCGGACACTTGAGCTCGCCGGAAGCGCTGCCGTGTGGCCGTCATCTTCCTTCAAGAATTCAATCTGCAGTGGATGGCGATACTTACAATTTTTATGTTTATTGCCTGGCCCTTTTTACTTGAATTATTTTTACTGTAATCTAAATTATGGCATATATTCTGCTTACAAATGCCAGATATTTTTATTAAACAGCTTTTATTCCTCTTTCCTCTTTTTAAAATTGGGATTTGCTTGTATATATGAAATTACTTATATTAAATTTCTTTATATGATTAGTTCCGCGCCCTAGCTCACAGTCGCACCCACCCTTCCGGGTTTGGCATCAGTAAAGTCAAATGGTATTGATTGTACTGTGTTTTATACCTTAAGAAGCTCTGTCAGATTGGATTACATTGACATGTGTTTATATACATTTATTCTTTTTAACTATTCCTTAAACATAAGCTCCCCAAATGATTACAAAATAACACATTTGCACTAAACATCAGACTAGTGAGTCAGAACAACATGTATAAGAAAAGGTTGTTTGGATAAAAATATTTGGAGTTATTTTATTTAGAGGCAAATAATCATATTTAGCCGCCTAGCGTGAGTAAGCTTAACAGGATCGCCCCCGTGCCACACGGGAATCATGGGAAAAGAATGTTAAGGGCTTACTTTTCCCAACACTGATCATATCAAGGCACAGGAAATGGCATTTTGCTGCAAGGGTGGGCTATAGATGTGAGTTCTGTATCACTATTGTAATAATTACATATTTGCAAATAATACATAAATAATTACATATTTAAAACTTTTCTGCTGACCCTAAACACATTGCATTGCACTGAAATTCCAATAAACAAAATGTATAGCAGCTGTAAAATTTATAAATTTGAATGCAGTTGGGGTGAGTACAATCTAACGCGGGGTTAATTGTAACAAGACTATTTTACATAGTTATACAGGGCAGAGCATTCTGTGCTTTTGTATTTTTCTTTTCCTGTCAGAAGATGATCTCCTGTGAATTTGTGAAAATTGTTGATGTGTTTTAATTAAGAGATTGAACAAAGTAAATTTCTTCATCTTATAACCCTTTTTTTATTTCTGAGTTAGGTATGTAAGTCACCAAATACAACCTTATATGATTTAAATCACGTCTTGTTACCTAAACCATAACACCATTTTGAAACATGTCAGCAACTCCTAGTAACTGGGATTGAACAATTATTACACAACGGGGTTTGTTGTAACACAGTGTTACAATTAAGCCTCAGGAATACATATAATGATAATGAAATGAAAACAAGTAAATAATATTAATCAAAATGTTAACTGTTAATGCAATATCAGAGGAACTAACTCACAATTATTATTATTTTTTTGTCTTAATTGTGATGCCCTTTCAAAAAATCTATTTATATGCATTGATGCTTAATACAAGGTTAGGGGAAGGATCATGGATGGATGAATGTGTAAATATCTATCTATTATAGGCAGATATATAAACAATATCCATCTTTAGTATATAGACAGAATTGTATTGAATTATTTGTGTTTCATTGAAATTTTCTAGCAGGCGTTAGTTACCATCTGTTTGTTACAATGAACCCCACCTATGGGGTAAGTTGAAAAGCTTGCACTCTCTGTGTAATTTTACGATAACTGTAGGTGTGTTCATTTGTAGCAGAGATGTGTGTGTTGATTGTGTAAAAAATGATTAAATTCTAACTTAAATATTTTATGAAAGAGCCAAAGCCAAAAAGCATTAGCTTGTGCCTCGCTTTCCCCTACATTGTAACCTATATTTTTCAGATATGCTTGGCCAGCAAAATAAATGTCACATGTGCAGCAGAAACAGAATGTGTGAAATAGGACTTGCATATTTATTAGAATATCTTTTTTTGCATTTCACAATGTTGGTTTGTGTTACAGTATATGCGTGTAGGGATGGGGTGGTGTGTAATGTTTAACTTGCAACACAAACGCTAAGCTTTTTTAGTTTTCAAATTGGTAAATCTACAGAAAACACAAATAGCAGGGGACCGCAGCTGTATTCCTTTGTTTCTGATCTCTTCAATCTAACTTTATTTGCTGCTCAATTTGTGTCTCCATTATATTACGCTTTCAATTTACCATAAACACCTACAGTCACTCCCCATACACAGCCACACTGATCAGATGTAGATATACTTAAAAAAAGCAATTACTGTATCTCCACAAAAAAAGAGAAATAAACCACATCCCATTTATAACAGCATTAACCCGAGTTCAGAGCTGTAAAATCAGCGACACTCGTTTCTGGTTCAAAGGTCACATGTTAAACCCAGGTGCTCAGTTGGCTCTGAATGTCTTAAGGCGATGCACGCCGCTGTAATCCTATGTGATATTTTCTGCTGGTAATATGGAGTCTGATTCATATCTCGCAGGCTTGGCATTATGTCCAAAACTAAAATCAATAATAACCCTGAATGAGACGCAGACAGAGAGAAAACAAGAGATCAGGGCGAAGAAAATATATTAACATTAAGAATAGACTCGAGATGGACAGCGGCGATGAAGGACGAGAGCCGTAATCTTCAGACTGATACAGATAAGAAGATTGTCCAAAAAATTGACAATTTCAAGGGCAAATAAAGAGAAAGGATGAGAATGTGCAGGTAGATAAATGGATATGATCGACATAGATGCAAGTATTTTCACTATGTGAATTTGTAAATGCCACTGTTTAAAATTTCATGGTATTACCATGGGAAATGTCAAGACAACCTTGCGTTTTACCATAAAAAAACAATTTGTGCTTTTTGACACACAAACGAGCGAGAAATACAATAAAGTTCAACAAAGTATGTTTAAGTATGTAATCCTCAACCCGTCTAATCAGAAATCCCATCTGGTGCTCACTTCCTGTGACATTAGTAAGAATCAACTTCAGGCCTCCAAAGCCCAGGATCATTTTGTGTTTTTTGACAAAACACAAGGTTAAATACAAACTGCTTGTGCTGGCCGGACAAGATCCGCTTCTGCACTGAGCACCCCTCTGTTCGCTCACGAGTTATACAAATATACTCATGTTTCAACACATCTGTGCATACAGCGAGCACACGCACAGATAAATATGTCCAACAGAAAGACAGATAGACGGTGGGCCGAGGCTCCGTATCTGCTTTACTTTTCGAAATGGATGATCCCCATGGAGGGACAACCTGAATTTGTAAAGTTTGGACGGTTGTTTTATTCTCAACGATATGAAAAGTGTTGCCACTCGCATTTATTGCACATTTCCCCCCGAAATGATAAAATGTCCCCGTAAATATGCAGGCAAACGCGGTTGCCTACTATATCAGTCGAACCAATAGAGCGGCAAGATACTGACATAGGATTATTATTAACCAATCAGATGTATGATAGTAGAACAGCTGTTACGGATTCATACACGAGGCACGAGCTGCAGCGGAATTGACCATCGCCAAGGACATTCTTTGTGTGATTGTAAGTATCCATTTGATTTAATTGATATCTATTTAAAATGTTTGTTGTGTACATTGGTTTGTTCAAACGTATGTATGCGTCTCGTAAGTGTCGTTTTACGTAGGCGTAGACTAACGTTAACCGTTCCGTACAATAACGATGTTCCGTGCAGATTAACTTTTACCGCAGATCGGTCATACACAAATATGTATATGTGTCGTCTTCATTTCTCGTACATCTCCGTTTAAGAGAGACACACCCCAGCCGGTTGTTCTAGTAATATTTCATAAAGTTCGCGCCCACTGCGCTTGAAAATGACCGGTGGGCAAGCCACACTTCGACAGCTGCTTGGGTGTAGACATGTAGAGCAGCGGAAATTTACATTTCGATATAATTTATGCTTTTCACAGTATTATAGATTTTATAAGCTGCAATGTTCACTCCCTCTGTTTCTTCCACAGTTTTTTTTAAAAGTAAATTCAGCTTTGACAGTCAAAGTTCACGTTGTTAACAGCCTCTCCTCAATGACTGTTTTGTATATGCTTGTACCCATTTGCATATGTTAGTTAATGTTCTTGTGTTTTTGTGTGGTGAGGTACCGGGTATAATCTCGATGGCACCCTTACGAACATTAACCATGGTTTTATTGTGGTAAAAGTGTGGTAACCAAGGTATTTTGTTGTATTGATTACTATCAGCAAAACTACGGTTTTACTGCACTAACCACGATTTAACTATGGTTTTTAAAAACCATAGTTGTCAAAACAATAGTTGTTTTGTGGTTACCATGGTTTTACTACAGTTACCATTTTTTAACTGTAGAAAAACAATGGTTAATTTTTGTAAGGGCAGGTGAAGTGATACCTTGTTTTATACTGTTAATTTTATTTTAACCTCTTTACTGCTGTTTTTCTGAACCTTATACTTCTTATGTTTGCAGATAATGCAAGGTGTGGGGCCTGCTTGGATGTGTAAAGACCATGGGCTTAAGACCTTAGAGCCTGTGTTTTTACTGCCGTTGCCTCTGCATCCTCTGCCTCTACCACTAAAAAAGTGCAAAACAATAGGTTTAGGTTCTGCACATCACTGATTGAAGAAAAATGATTTGTAACTTTCAGCAGTGAAAAACTCATGCTACATATATTGGTTCCACCTGTTCCCTTAACATGGGTAATAAACCAATTTCACATCGTTTAGGGGTCTCATTTATAAAACTGTGCGTAGGATCCTTACTAAAAGTCTACGTACGCAAAAAAGCCAAAAATGGCATACACCAAAAAAATATTAGGACCTATAAGGCAAAGCACTGTTCCCTTTGTGGATCGCGGATCGCCTGCGGGTGTTCATGCATGGGTCATCCTCGGGTCCCACCCTGCAGGCCCATCTCTCATTGAGTTTTTTTCTTTTGTGGAGCACGGCCCTTGTGTGGGAGCTGGTGTACGCACATTTCCAGCCCCGTTTTGTGCGTGCGCCAGTTCCCACACGAAGGTTGTGATCTATACAAAACCGAACTTGATGGGAGAATGGGCTTGCGGGGTGGGACCTGGGAGTGATTCATGTGTGGACACTTGCAGGTGATCTGTGATTTGTGGAGGGAACAGTGCTTTGTTTTGTCTTGATGTTTTTTGCCGTATGCCATTTTTGGCTTTGTGCGTACGTAGACTTTTAGTAAGGATTTATAAATGAGACCCCAGGTGTCTGGTTTTGTTGATAATAACGATGCCAATCATGCCATAATTGAAAAGGAAAATTTTGTAGGTTGTTTTTATTATATTACTGTTAATACACTGCATCTACATTTGTACTACTCTTATACTTTTACTACACTGCACATGTGTATGTATATACACTGTACATGTTGCCACCCCCCAGCGATTTTCTATGTAACTGTTATAATAATCTTAAACCATTTGTCTTAGATGCATTTTTGCTCTGCTATTTAAAGGCTACTGCTTAAACATTGCATATTTAATTTATACTACTGTAAACCATCCTACTTTCTTCACTGCATGTCTATACAATATACTACCAACCTTCCTTTGCAGTTTCTTCAATAAAAACTTCCTCTCTTCTCCTTTGTGCACTTTTTATCTTTGTGATATTTGTGAAATGGTTGTAGCACTGCCTGTGGTAGCTAGTTTGATTAACTTGTTTGTCGGTTCCTGGCTTTGTAACTTATATGCCTGTATTATTCTTGTGTACAGCTTTCTCTGCATTCAAGGTCTTTTTTCACAGAAACACTGATTAAATCAATTTCTGCCAACTTGTGCCTGTGAAGGGAATGGTGGGTCCACTATCCTCAAATACATGCATGCAGCACTTCATTTTTTGACATTTCTTTCCAGTAAACATGATAAAGCAGGGAAAATAATTGTCTGTCTTGCTTTATGACGTTGTGTTTCCAAGCGATAACAGATATCAGAACGGTGTAAAAAAAATAGAACGGTGAATTTATTAAAGATTACAAAAAAAATGACAGGACATGACAAAGATGGTTACATAAAATAAAAACAGTAAGAATGGGCAACGTTACCTCTACATTCACATTTTGTGTCAAACTGAATATTAAAACTGCATTAGTGGCTAAAATTAGTTAACAAGTTCAATCTTTCCAGCGAAACTCGCCAGTTTGTTGACACGCGTCATCACTTTTCCACGCACGCTATTGGATGAAGGCAACAAATACGTCATGAACTTCGGACCCCAAACGTAGCTGCTTGCTCTATTCGCCGGGAAAATAACCTGGAGAAAGTTACCGATATTATAGTAATGTGCAAGGTGTGTAAGTGGCAACAATTTTTATTTGCTTTGTTGAAAAGCGAAGCGGTTACATATAAAAAACTGGGTTATCCATCACAAGAGATCGTCTGATAACACGAAATCTCCCCTCGGCCCACCGTCTAAGAGACACAGTCTGAAAATAAACGAGAGGATGAGTAGGAGTAAGTATATGAGAGAGAGAGAGAGAGAGAGAGAGAGAGAGAGAGAGAGAGAGAGAGAGAGAGAGAGAGAGAGAGAGAGGTCTGATCGCTGTGTGATCTGTTTATTATTGTAGGCTTCTAAAACAGTCATGTCCTGCCAGGAATGCACCCTTGCTGCAATTTAGACAGTGTCTACATCAGTGGACAACACTCACATAGATATACAATAAATATATATGACACGATTGAATGCAAACGGAGAAGTAGGAATATTGTGTCCAAACATGGCTGTGTGCAAACTATCCATATTATCATTGGCATGGTTTAACCACAACAGGGTCTCTCCAACAAGCAAACTTTACTTTGAAAGCATCTGTATTTCAGTTTAAAACTGTATTAGTATTGCAGTCCTGTCACATTCTTTTGGGTCCGTATGGGTGCATGCCCATATAAAACTCACGCCTTTAGAAATAATATGAAACCTCCAGAAGTTTGACCAAAATGGGACCTTAAATTGCAGCGTTGCACTTGCCAAAAGCATGCTCTGCAGATCTGAGGCCGTAAAACTAAAACGGTTTGTGTGGTTTGAACATTCGTCTGATTGTAGTTGGTTGGCATTTTATTAGCAGGTAAAGAATTTATGTAAAGATGAAGTTTGCTACTTTTATACATTCTTATACATAAAATACACACTGTAAAAGTGAAAAAATTAAGCTTTTCCTCCCTTACTTTTTCACTTAAAGTGATTTTTTTAGGTGTTAACAATTTAATTTTTTTTTTTTTTTAGTTAATCCAACTCTCACTTTTTACAGTGCATACAATCTACATTCTGCAAGTTTATGGCTGCCATAGTTTTTTTTAAACTGAACTGCATTTTCCTGAGTACATTTACAGCATTTTACAGTAAATTCTGTACTTTGCTTTTTAAACGTACACATTCTCTTCCAGTTGTGTTCAGAGCTTAGTGCAGTGAATTGTGTTATTGGCAGCCTGTATTAATGGATGTGGATTAAAGGGCTCTAATTCTCATAACCCTGCTCCTAATGGATAGAAGTGGCGAGTTCGGCCATTAAACTCTCTGACGAGACTTTTACTGCTGCTTTCAAACTTTCAACCCTTAAGTTTCCTCATCTGCAAGGTTATACCTGTATTATCCTTGCCAACACTTGCTGGTGAAAAGCTTCTGTAAAACACGTTGAGTTTTTTGGTCACCTATTGATGTGGATAAAAAATGTATTGCTTCTTAAACTTTATGTTAACTTACATAATGTTCATGACAATTTAAAGCTGCATTATTTATTTATTTATTTATTTATTTTTTGTTAAAAACTAACAAAAAAAAAGTTGATAACGTATATTACGAAACTTTACACGCGACTCCAGGTGCGGTTTTCGTTCAACCCAAAACAGTTAGTATGTATATACTACTTCAGACAGAAATTATGATAAAAAGAAAAGTTATTGATTTAGCTTTAATACAGAAATTTAAATAATAAAAATGACAATCCATATGTGACCCATTCAAGCCCATTTAACACTTTCCCTGCCAGCGTTTTTAAAAAAAGTTGCCAGCCAGCGCCAGCATTTTTCATGATTTTCACAAAAGTTTAATGCCTTCCAGAAAATGTTCTTCTTTAAATATATAAACAAACAATATATCAGATGAAAGAACAGACCCTCTGCTTTCAAAAAAAAAAAAAAAAAGTTTTATCCTACCTTCATTAGTTCTCTTGTAATCATCCCTCAAACATGGGTACACCCAATTTTGAGCAAAAAGCTGAGATAATTCCATTTTTGCGAAGGACTTTTGATAGAGATCAGATGCAGAGCGATCTTTAAAACATACACGGAGTTCTTTCTCTTTCACGTGAGGCGCTACTTCCGGGTTGTATAAGTTGCGGAAGTTTAGGTCACCTGGTGGATAATAGCGGTATTGCGGAAAGACGGAAAATCTCGTCATTGGCGGGGAAGCGGTTTCTCTTAATTGACGAGATATCTCGTCAACGGCGGCGAAAGAGTTAAAGTATTTTTTATGATTTACTCTTTTTTATATAATGTATTTTTATATAACATTGTGTAAAAACATTATGATATCTTTAATATTGACCATCCTACTGATGAACTGGTAAATTTATTATTGACTACCCAAAGTATTTAGTTTTAAAATGTTAATTTTGTTCATGGCATGTGTAAGAGTTTTCTTTTTTAAAGTCTCTTTTAAGTTTCTCTTCACTCTAAGCCCTTTCACCCTGTTTCTATTTTTGACAACAGTTAGGGATTTCCTTTCCTTTACTTTCCGTTTAGTTGAAGTGATGATTTTGGAACAGACGTCTGAAGCCCGGAGTCAAATATGTTCCTTGTGTGTGTCTGTGTCTTGTGGTTCCTCTGAAGACTAGAGTGGGTAATTCCTCCACTCAGAAGTGTCAAAGTCTTCCTCTTTTCACTCTTTCTCTGACCTGTTCTCTCTCTCTCTCTCTCTCTCTCTCTCTCTCTCTCTCTCTCTCTCTCTCGTTGCGCAAGCGTGAGTGCGTGAGGTGTGTGAGCGTCTGGGTGAGTGGAGCTGGTGGACTTTCTGTAAGTTTCTGACTTTTCTTACCTTTTAAACTATCTCATAGGTTGTTTAAAGTTTGTAATCCAGCATCCGCGTTTACTGTTGCGTTAAAAATGGAGACAGACTCTGGTGGTTTTTTAAATTTAACCGCACGACATGGTTGTAAGTGTATGCCTGACGAGTCAATCACAGTCGAAGATTGTTTAAATGCTATTGGAAATGAAGTCGGCGCTGTTAATATCTTGTCGGCATCTAGGATGAATAAGGCTATTGTTGTGTTTCTAAAAGAGGAATTGATGGTTGAAGTTTTGATTGAGCGTGGGTTGATTGTGAGAGATGTTTTCTTACCTGTGTTACCGCTATCTAATGTGGCTAAAAAGGTGATGCTATCGAATGTCCCTCCGTTTATCACTAACGATTCATTAGAACGCTTACTTTGCCGTTACGGTAAACTAGTCGGACCGATAAAAATGATTCCACTTGGTTTAAAGAATCCGAATCTGAAGCACGTTATGTCTTTTCGTCGTCATACACACATGGTGTTAAATGCAGATTTTCAATCTACCGGTATAAATGTTTCTGTGAAGATGAAATTGCAAGGGAGAGACTATACAATATTTATCAGCACAGAGACGATGAAATGCTTTAACTGTGGTAGATATGGACACATTAAGCAGGCATGTCCTTTGATTAATGTTGTAAATGAAGTTGAACCTGCTAATGCTGAGAGTGAGGTTGTAAATGAGGTTGAACCTGCTAGTGCTGAGAATGAGGCTGTAGATGAAGTTGGGCCTGCTAATACTGAGAGTGAAGTTGTAAATGAGGTTGGGTCTGCTAGTGTGGAGCAGGTTGTTTCAGATCCAGAGAGTGTGGATCAGAGTGAGAGTAATAATGGCAGAGCTGATGTTCAACCTGAAACATTGCATGAGAACAGAGAACATCAAAGTGAACTTGAATTAATGAATGAGGAGGTTGCAGATGTAAATTCTGTGAATTCAGATACACATCTGAGCAATGAAGTAGTTGATTGTATTAAAGCTCAAACCGTTGCTGGAGGAAGAAATGAAATCAATAATTTTGGAGAACAGACTAAAGCTGTAGGTGAGACATCAGTGCTGGTTGATCAACCTGCATTACAGAAGGGTACTGAATCAATGATTGAACAAAGTGAATCTCAATCGTTTGATTTTGATTCTGATACGTCGGATGAAACAGATGGGACTGAATTGAATTCTCAAGAAAGTTTCAATCTGAAGGTAAAACCTCCATATACTATTCAACAAATTAATGATTTCCTTGATGTTACATTTAATCAGCGAAGGCCAAAATTGGAATCCTATTTTCCGGATTTACAACTTTTTATTGAATCATGTTCACTGGCAATGAGAAAAGCTACACTAGAAGAACTTGACCAACCTAAGCGTTACAGACTTAAGAAACACATGAGTGCTGTTAAGAAAAGATTGAAAACTTGTCGTAAAAAATATTAATACAGTTATGTATCCACATGCACTATTTTTTTGGGTTTTCTATTGCCCCATTTTTATACATCAGATGACATTTTTAAATATTGGAACCTTTAATATTAATGGTTGTCGGGGCACAGCAAAGAGAGCTGCTTTGTTTGATTTTTTAAATTTAAAGAAAGCAGATATAATATTGCTCCAGGAAACCCATACAGATGTACAAAATCAGGTACATTGGGTTGGAGACTGGAAGGGCAATGCCTGTTTTAGTCATGGAACAAATTTAAGTGCAGGTGTTGCCATACTTTTTTCATCACGTGTTAGTAACCAACCAACAATGGTAGAAGTTGTGCCTGGTAGAATTTTGCGTGTCGATATTACTCTGGGAGAAAGTGTATTTTCTTTCTTTAATGTTTATGCACCAAGTATTGGTCAAGAGCGTATACTTTTCTTTAAGAAACTTTCTGATGCTCTTCAACAATGTCCTCAAGATAATGTTGTTGTAATGGGTGGTGATTTCAATTGTACAACACACCCATCATTAGATAGGAATCATGATGAACCTCATCCATTATCTGCTGATTTTTTTAAACGTCTGATTAATCGCCATGATTATGTTGATGTGTGGAGGGAGGCCTCTCCTGGGGTCAGACAATATACATGGTTGAAAAGAAATTCAAATAATATATCTGGTGCAAGATTAGATCGTTTTTATATTCTGAGAAAATATAGAGGCAGATTTTATAATATTAATATTTCACCTTCTTTTTTGTCTGATCACCACTATCTTTCAATGTATGTTTCTATTGTATCTCCCAAAGTCTATAAATCACATTGGATTTTCAATAATAGACTTTTAGAAGATCACAAGTTTATTCACTCTTTCACTCTTTTCTGGGAGTCTTGGAGAGATGAGAAAAGTAGATTTCAATCATTAAATCAGTGGTGGGACATTGGAAAAGTCCACATAAAGATCTTTTGCCAGCAATTTGCTGCACAGAGTATTACAGGACTTAAAGAAAAAATGAAGACTCTTGAGAGAAGTATTCTTAAACGAAGTGTTGATACTGATGATTTAACTTCTATGGATTATATAACTGAGGATAAGCTGCTTCTTAAACATCTATTGGAAGAAAGAGGAAGATCTGCTTTATTGAGGACAAGGTTTTCTCAATTAAATGAAATGGACGTTCCCACCACATATTTCTTCGGCCTGGAAAAGAAACCAAGAGACAAAAAAGTGTTTTCATCAATTAAAGCTTCCAAACGGTCTTGTGATGACTGATCAGCAAGAGATTCGGTCTTGTGCCATTTCCTTTTATGAGGATTTATATTGTGCTGAACAGTGTGATGATTTAACAACAGATCAATTTTTACAAGATTTGCCAAATATTTCAGAAGAGGAAAAGAAAGAACTTGACAGTCCTTTGACTTTCTCTGAGTTTTCACAAGCGGTCCGAGAGTTGAGCCTCGGGAAGTCTCCTGGGTTGGACGGTCTTTCAGTCGAATTTTATAGACACTTTTGGAAGTTAATTGGCCAAGATTTACATCATGTGCTCTTGGAATGTATTAAGGACGGAACTTTACCATTGAGTTGTCGAAGAGCACTGTTAACGCTGATCCCAAAAAAAGGGGACCTTGGATGCCTGAAGAATTGGCGACCAGTTTCACTTTTATGCGTGGATTTGAAGATCTTGTCGAAGGCATTGACTAATAGACTTAAACAACATATGGCGACTGTAATCCATGTGGATCAGACCTTTTGTATTCCTAAGCGGACAATCTTTGATAATTTATTTTTGGTGAGAGATTTGATTACAATGACTAAAAAACATAAAGTAGACATTGGCTTTTTCTCTTTAGACCAGGAAAAAGCTTTTGACAGAGTAGACCATCATTATATGTTTAAAACTCTAGAAGCCTTTGGTTTTGGTCCATACTTTGTATCATGTATTAAGCTGCTATATAATGAAAATTATAGTATGCTTAGAATTAATGGTTCTTTAACTAGACCATTTTCTGTAACTAGAGGCATAAGGCAAGGATGTCCTCTGTCAGGCCTTCTTTATGCATTGTCTATAGAACCTCTTTTGATTGTTTTGAGAAAACAGTTATGTGGGTTTTCCCTTCCGGGCTATCCTGAAATAGTCCCTATTAAGCTCACTGCATATGCAGATGATGTTACAACAATCATTAGGAATTCTGAAGATATAAACAAATTGGTTTCTTCCTTAAAGGATTTTCAGAAGGCATCATCTGCCCGTATAAATTGGGACAAATGTACTTCCTTATTGCTAGGAGACTGGCATTCAAGTGGACCCCCTAAATTGCCAGGCCAGTGTGTTTGGAACAGAAATGGGTTCAAAATGCTTGGAGTATATTTTGGTAATGAACAGTGGGAAAAAAAGAATTGGGAAGGTCTAATTGATTGTGTAAATGGAAGACTCCAAAGATGGAAATGGTTATCATCACAACTCTCTTTTAGAGGCAAATGCTTAATTATTAATAACTTGGCAGCTTCAATGTTGTGGCACAAATTTACTGTTTTGGAACCTCCCAAAGATTTGCTTAGAACTATTCAAAAAGAATTTGTAAATTTTTTTTGGAATGGCTGTCATTGGCTCACACCTGGGATACTTTACCTCCCTGTGGCAGAAGGAGGTCAAGGGATTATTCATTTGGAGTCAAAGATTTTGGCAATGAGGTTACAAACACTGCAGAAACTTTTGTATAGCTCAGATGAAGTGCCTTGGGTGGCGTTTGGAAAATCTATACTTAAAGACATTGGAGGAATAGGTGTTGATAAACAATTATTCCTGATGCAGAGATCTTTCACTAAAAAGGTTTCTGAGCTAACTTTTAGTTTCTATGTGTCAGTGCTCAAATCATGGGAAGTGTTTGAAGTATTAAGAACTGATGATGAGCATTATGGTGTGGAGGAACCCGTGTTCTTTAACCCTCTTATTGAACTTCCATCAAACGTATTAGACCATTTGATAAATAGATTTTTAAATGTTGGTGTCACTAAAATTGTTGATTTGATTGATTTAAATACAGGGCAGTGGAGAACTACAAAATCTCTTGCTGACCAGGTTGGGTTGAACTCTTTAAGAATTATAGAAGGTTTTGTTAGGGTATTTAAAGCATCCCTTCCTCTATCGATTGACAATTTTGTAAATCATGTTTTAAAAAATGGTGTTGTCTTGCAGACTTTTCCGCAGCTAAAAGTGTTTCCCAAAATTTATGGAATTGATGAAAATATTGATTGTGTGTCCTTACTAAAGGGTTATGGTGAATTGGTGTTTGAATGTATTGAGAAAAAGAAATTGTATCATATATGTGTTAAAACCTTATTTTTGAATCAACTGAAAGGAAAAATTGATACTAAATGGAGATCTCATCTTTTAATATCTGATGAACTTTCTCCATCTTGGAGACTTTTGTATAAATCTCCCATCCCTAAGAGATGTGGAGACCTCCAGTGGAGGTTGATTCATTGTATTATTGCTTCTAATCGGTTCATTGCGAAGGTGAATGAGAATGTCACATCAAACTGTCCCTTTTGTGGTGCTTCAGACACTGTTTTTCATATGTTTTGTGATTGTTCCAGACTTGTACCTCTTTTTGTATTATTAAGAGAAATAATTACAAGGTTGGGGTTTCTGTATACTAATAGCTTATTTATATTGGGATGCCACTACAGTAGATCTACACAAGAGCAATCTGTTCTCGCTAATTTTGTAATTGGTCAAGCAAAACAACGCAGTCTCACACCCATGGCGTCAATATTTGACGACACTTGACCATGCGTCAATATGTTGACGCGGAGGGTACCCCTTTCGCGTCATTTTTTGACGAACTAGGGACTTCAATACTATGAGGTACGCGAAATTCTCTTTCCTATTTTCTTACCATTTTCTACCATTTTCGCGTCAGTTTAGGGTTAGATTTACATAATGACATCCCTACCCAAACCTATCCCTAACCCCAATGTCAGGTGACAACTGTTTAATTTCGCGAACCTAATAGTATTGAAGTCCCTAGTTCGTCAAAAAGTGACGCGAAAGGGGTACCCTCCGCGTCAACATATTGACGCATGGTCAAGTGTCGTCAAATACTGACGCCATGGGTGTGAGACTGTGTTGAGCAAAATTAGCAATTCTGAAAACTCATCAGGAGAAGAATGTAGGAAAAGATATAGGTTTGGTATCCCTATTTAAGTCCTTTGTGGAATCACGGATTGTTATTGAGTATACTTATTACAAGCATATTGACAATGTGCTTTTCTTTAATTGGAGGTGGGGTGTTAAAGAAGCACTGGTTGTAGTAGGTGATTTTGGAGAATTGATTTTTAATTGGTAAATAATTTTTTTTTTTTTTTTTTTTTTTTTTTAATTATTATTTATTATTTTTCTGTGGTTAAATGAATGTGTGTTTTTTTTTTGTGTGTGTGTGTTTATATTTGTAAGTGTATGTACACGGCTAATGGCTATATGAAACATTTTACCTTGATCTAGTGTTGTGGATTAAAAGGTTTTTTAAAAGTCAAAGTCTCTCTCTCTCTCTCTCTCTCTCTCTCTCTCTCTCTATCTCTCCCTTCTCTCTCTCTCTCTCTCTCTCTCTCTCTCTCTCTTAAAAATAACAAAAGAGTTTCAATTTTTTTCCTATTCTTCTGTAGCTACATTGTATACTAAGACCGACAGAACATTAAAAGTTGCAATTTTCTAAGCACATATGGCTAGGAACTATACTCTCATTCTGGCGATTATCTAATCAAGCAATCACATGGCAGTTGCTTCAATGCATTTAGGGATGTGGTCCTGGTTAAGACAATCTCCTGAACTTCAAACTGAATGTCAGAAGGGGAAAGAAAGGTGATTTAAGCAATTTTGAGCGTGGCATGGTTGTTGGTGCCAGACAGGCCGGTCTGAGTATTTCACAATCTGCTCAGTTACTGGGATTTTCACGCACAACTATTTCTAGCCGGGTTTACAAAGAATTGTGTGAAAAGGGAAAAACATCCAGTATGCCGCAGTCCTGTGGGCGAAAATGCCTTGTTGATGCTAGAGGTCAGAGGAGAATGGGCCGACTGGTTCAAGCTAATAGAAGAGCAACTTTGACTGAAATAACCACTCGTTACAACCGATGTATGCAACAAAGCATTTGTGAAGCCACAACACGCACAACCTTAAGGCGGATGGGCTACAACAGCAGAAGACCCTACCGGGTACCACTCATCTCCACTAAAAATAGAAAAAAGAGGCTACAACTTGCACAAGTTCACCAAAATTGGACAGTGAAGACTGGAAAAATGTTGCCTGGTCTGATAAGTCTTGATTAATGTTGAGACATTCAGATGGTAGAATCAGCCATCCTCTGATGGCTACTTCCAGCAGGATAATGCACCATGTCACAAAGCTCAAATCATTTCAAAATTGGTTTCTTAAACATGACAATAAGTTCACTGTACTAAAATGGCCCCCACAGTCACCAGATCTCAACCCAATAGAGCATTTTTGGGATGTGGTGGAACAGGAGCTTCGTGCCCTGGATGTGCATCCCACAAATCTCCATCAACTGCAAGATGCTATCCTATCAATATGGGACAACATTTCTAAAGAATGCTTTTAGTACTGTATCTTGCTGAATCAATGCCACATAGAATTAAGGCAGTTCTGAAGGCGAAAGGGGGTCAAACACAGTATTAGTATGGTGTTCCTAAAAATCCTTTACGTGAGTGTATACTGTATTTTTTATGATTTATTTTAAATACATTTTTATTTTTTAAGACTGTATGTCTGGGTTTAAGAATACACTCTGTGTTAAAACAGCACAAAGTTTGTTGTTCCAAAAATAAAACAGAGATTAAAACATTAAATGTGTTGTTCTTAACAAGACACATCTCTGTGTTATCTTGTGTTGTCCCTTTTATTTACTTAAACACAAAATCAACATGAAATGACACATAATGTGTTAAATAGGATAACACAAATGTGTTAAAAATAAACACATCCTTTCTTAGAGTATAGTGTATATTACAGTCATTAACAGCAGCTGTGCAACAAGCAAATTTTCTGGAAAAATATGTGACATATTTATGTTTTCAGTCACGCAGTGATGAGTGAGTCAACATCATCTTTGCTGTCTTTATAACTATTTTCTCTTCTCTCTGGTCTTTTTCTTTTCTCCAGAGTTTTTGTACATTCAAATGTTAGCTCCTCCACCTCGTGTCTAATTTAAATTTTGACGGACAGGTTCATTTCTGCACATCAATCATTTGAGAGGCTTTTACCGTCTGACCAAACACACCTCTTTTAAATGAGCAGCCTGATATCATCTGCTCTCTCCCCCTCATTCTTTCTTTCTGTTGGCTGTCAATGATTTCGGCTGCATGGATGCAGTCTGGGCTTGAGGAGGGAATTGATCAGGGTGTTACCCCAGGGAAGAGTTCTGAAGGTGGATTAGCCCTCTCCCTGGGGCTGGCGGTTTGGAAGGTGCTACATATCAAGGACAACAAAGGAAAAATAAAAGCTTCAAACAGGAAGGACAAAGAAAGACATTTGAGCCTTGTGGCATTAGTTAAAGGGAAAGCTTACCCGAAAATAAAAATTCTGTCATTTTGTTTTCACCCATATTATTCACGTGAGCTTCATTGTAAAAAGTGATTTGTTGTAACGAAAACTTTGACACATTTTGATGAGTAGCTTTTACTTAAAAACATACATATTTACAACATTTTTAACTTGCAATGTTCATGCACCAAAAAAACAACTTCAAGTTAAACTCAATGGGGCGGTTTCCCAGACAGGGCATATCCTAGTCCCAGACTAAAATGCATGTTTGAGGTGTCTTAATTTAAAAACAACATGCACTCACATATCTAAACACATATTAGTGCCATTGTTTTGTCTTAAAATGCACACCAGTATTGTTTTTTGGAAGCAATGGTTGCTTAAATGTCCTAATATAACTAAAGCCTGGTGCACATTGTGAGATTTCAGGCATGATTTAGCTGTCTAGGACAAATTTTGAAATCCTAAAAGATTCCTGAAACCCTAGGCTAAAATCTGTCGCCTTGGATCACTAGTTTGACATGTTCACAGACAGCCGATTAATGACCGTTGCGATCAAAATTATCCTGCAACAAAATTCTGTCAGTGTCAGAAATTTTGAGACACAATCCTGCTGTGTGACTTCTCCCTACGTCAACCGGCAGATCAAGAACCAATAGATGCATAGAACCCAAATGCCAGTTACTCGTCTCCTTCATTTATTCTTCTTTTTATGCTCACGACAAGTCATGATTAAAATTTACGCTAGATGTTGTTTCGGTTTGCTAGCCTTCGCTTCGGCATTTGTTCGCCAAAACAAAATTATCAGTAAAATGTGAGGAAAACCCACACTGAAAAAAAGTAAAAGATTAACAAAAATAAAAATAAAAAAAATTCACCTTATTCATTTTGTTCACCTTAAATTTTTCACGTAAGTTGAAGTAATAAAAAAATGTAAATACATTTTAAAAACTTCAAAATTTTTAGGCATTACCAATTGAAGTAATGTATAATTTGATCTAACTTGTACCTTTTACAGTGCATAAACCCTTGCCCCTGAATATTTTGATCATTCATGTTTTTTTTTCAAACAATAAGAAATGATGGGCTATTCATAAAGATTATTTAGAAGATTTTTAACACTCTTTTAATATGCATTGGTATCCTATATGAACACAAAGTTAACCAAATTTAACAATTTGATTACATACGTTTATAATCTACATAAGAATTATAAGTTGTTATTATGTAAACTGGTGTTACACATTGTTTTTTATCTCCTCAAGTTGATTTGAATTTAGTTAAAAGCATGATGCAAACATGGTGCATATGATGTATATTTTAAATAAATCCAACACATCATTTTTAGAGTGTTGTTTCCATCCAGATTTGAGTCCTGTGGTTGAGGGGGAATAATTATGAATATCAAATGTTGTTCTTTTCTTTAAACAAATGGACATAGGGTTTTAAAATGCTTGGAAAATATTGTACATATCAAAGAGCATGATTTATTAAGTAATAGTAAATTATCACTTATTAATTTATCAAATGATTCATTGAAATCTTGGTTGATTCGTTTATTTTCCAGGGTATTTCTTTATTTATAAGTGTACGGGCCCCCATAAATGAGAAACCTTCACTGAAAAAAATTATTCATTGAATTTAATTGTTTTTTTTTAAAGGAACAGTATGTAGGATTGTGGCCAAAACTGGTATTGCAATCACAAAACTTGTGGCTAAAACTGGTACTGCAATCACACAGATTGTGGCCAATACACAACATGACAACATAAACATCAGTTGAGGGCTGCAACTCCACTTTTTAAATGACCATATCCTGGACAGACCACTGTTGTCAGTGATATAAGTATTTGAAATGAAAATTATTTCTTAATGTCTAGTGACATATCAGGGCCCTTTTATGATTAATTGATATAAATTTCTTACATACTGTTCCTTTAAGGAAAGTGGTTGCAATCAATTTATTTAAGATACATTTAAACAAAAGTTTTATATTTTATATAACTTTACTAATCTTTTTTGTTTAAATGTAGCTTAAATAAATTGATTGCAACCACTTACCTTAAAAAATTGATTAAATTCAATGAATCATTTTTTTTATAGTGTAGAGCATCTTCAGCTCTGTTAAGCTCAACTTCAGGATGGTTTCTTACAGCCCAGTCTCCTGAAGATGCATATAAATAGCACGAAGTGTAAAACTCGTGCAATACATACGCCAAATTCCAATTTGGCGTGCATATGATACGCAAGTCCTTCCCATTCACTTAAACGGGGCATCTTTTTTGTCGTTTTATTTATTGGTTTCTAAATTTTTTTGCTATTTTTTAAAATTTTCGCTTGGGTTTAGGGTTAGAAAAAAATTTTGTTATATAAAAATGAAATCCTAACACACACCCCAACGATAACCCCAACACCAAGCGACCATGGCTTAAATATGGACAAAAACATGGAGAAACCTGTATATTAAATAACCTCATTAAGCAAATCTAAAATCTAACCCTAAACCCAAGCGGAAATGGTTTAAAAACAGAAAAAAATTGAGAAACCAATAAATAAAACGCCAAAAAAGATGCCCCGTTTAAGTGAATGGGAAGGACCTGCGCATCACACGCACGCCAAAGTGGAATTTGGCGTATGTTTTACACTTCGTGCTATTTATACGCATCCTCAGGAGACTGGGTAGTTTCTTACAACCCCACTGGCAGAAAAATGAAGCAGACACTACTGCTTCCATTTGTCATTCAAATCTAAAGCCGTGATGTCAAATGTCAGTAGCGCAGATAGTGGTAGGTTTTCTAAAGAGTCATATTTTAAACAATATAGCTCAATATTTCTTGTGGTTTTCCTATGAAAGTCCAGTTTTTATGATATTGTGGTTTTCCACAGTAAAAGCTTCTCCCGCTCCCCAACATTCCCAGTAAGAATTTGTTCTCCTGTGTTTATTGTGTCAAAAACCGGCCAAACAATCTAGCCAGAAACCAGAAATGAAACATATCATTTTAGAAGCGACTAGTTTTCACTAACACTGCACCTCTGAATTCTGCTGCAGATGAGAACCAATAGCACTAAAACAGCCGTTAATGCAATTGTACCCCTCTTTAGATGATTTACCATAGATTGAGTCACTTCCAGCATTGCTTGCAAGATCAAGAATGTAGCATGATATAAAAGGAGGCCGCCTTTATTGTTTCTGGAATTAAGCCCTTCGCCGCTTGCCGTTGATCCATTAGCATTGTTTGCGTTTGTCATAAATCTGTTTACAAGTCCAGTGGCCACTTTAGGGGAATTAGCTTGACTTTATTAGCCAGCAGGACAAGTAAGTGCAATACCGTTTTATCTCAAACAGTAGAGAGGAATACAAAGAGAAGAAAGCACACAAAAGCTTTTAGGAAGGCAGAACTGAACTTTAGTAGGTTTTGAGTGCACATAGAGAGCCAATGGCTTTGGCACGCTCTCATTGTGCCACTTTCTCTCTCTTCACATGATCTCGTCAAAGGGCACTCTGAGAAATGAGCTCGCATGACGGGGATTTTTATATGCATGGGCCAGCAAATTTCTGCCTTTTTCTGCTTTCTCGTCTAGTTTCTGTTCACTCTCCAGAGAAAACGTGCTTATTTATAACGCTGCAGTAAGCGGAGTCTTGAAATGAAGGTGAGGTGGAAACTTGAGGTCGCTGCTGACTGACGGGTAATTTCGGGAGGGGATGGAATGGCCTGATGTCTTTCGGTGGGGTTGTTTGTGAGCGTATGCGTGTATGTGTGTGTGATATCGGCTTTGTGAAAGGCTCATATGAATTTTCACCCGTGCCCTTATACAGCATTACTTTTCTTTCCTTGCTCATAGAGACTGATAAAGATTGATTGATAACATGTGAGAGGGGTCGGAGGCTGCGCAATGCCCATGTGGTTGTGTGTCTGTTTTAGATGGCACGGAGAAGACATACAGGCACATTAACATGAACACAAACCTAAGAGCACATTATTAGGTCATTTCCCGCTAGCATCTCTCTCTTTTTTTCTCTTTAGTTTTCTCTGTGGTAACTCTGTTGAGAGACGCTGTTAATGGTGTCCTAGATTAAAGCAGGTAAATTCATTATCACACACAAAGGACTTCTTCAACACCTTGCCTATAATAAGCTATTGTTCTTGAGACACACATTATGAAACATCTAGGGAGATGTTGATGGACTACTCCCCAAGATAATATCTGTAATGTTCACTTGCAAATACTAATTCAAAATGAACCATGTTTTTTTTAAGCTATTGTATCTATTGTTTGAATGTAAAAAAGTCATACCGTATGACTGTTTAATGTGAGTATAACTATGTGCAAGCCACTTTTGGCTTAACCAATGGTGTGAGTTTGGGGTGGGGCTACCTGTTGAATGAATGGAAGATAGGGTTGCTGCAAAATAGATTGTTTTTGTGTAGATGTGTATTATTAAAATCAATTTAGAAATTTACTAATAATTTGTGACCCTGTCTGTGTTATATTCTATGCTTTCTGTTGAAAACAATCATTTAAAAAAAGATGTAAGCTGTTTTTTCACAGGCAGGGTCACATTTGTATGTTAATTATACTAATAAGAAAATCATTCTTGATTGCTGTCATTTGGTTTGGTTTATTTGAAAAGCTCAATTTAAAAATAATGATTTTTTAAACCTTATGGGGGTACAGAGAAAGAGTAAGAGAGTTAGTTTATTGTTGTTAAAACTTTCACAGCATGTGGGCAAGACTAACGGCAAAAACGAATGAGATGCACCACTTTTTATCCCTTTCTTATTTTCTCAGTCGCTTGGGCTTCCTTTAGGATTTACACAAGTTGACAATAGACCGCTATGTATGGCTGCTTTTTATTGATTTTTATTACTTACATCTCTAGTGCCATATGAGATCAGATGTAATGACATCAGTCTTCATGAGCATTGCACTCATGTTGTTTTTTTGTGTGTGTGTGTTTGTGCAGTAATTGTTTACCTATAGTAAATAGTAATATGTTTGATGTTTGGTGAAATATTTAAAATCTATTCAGCAATAATCTGTTATTGTTCATAATGCGTATTTGTGAGTGCTAGGGTAACTGCTTTCCAAGCCATAATATAAATACATTTGGATGTGTTTATATATATATATATATATATATATATATATATATATATATATATATATATATATATATATATATATAATACAACCAGAAAATACAGGAAAAGTAGTATTAGAAACAGTATAATAGTATTTAAAGTATTTAGGGTAAACTCCCCTTCCACTTGAGCAATAGCAGGCAGCTGCAGGATCTCTTAAACCTAAATGAAATTAAATCCTAATTTCTAATTCTAATTGAATGACTTCAGGACTTTAGTCTCCTCAAAAAAGCTCAAGATGTGTTTCGTGCCAATACATATATCTATTGCGATATATACATATATCGGACGATAGTTTAAAAACAGCCAATAGTCATGACCGATATGTCCTGTCACTCAAAAGAGAACAGGAAAATGCAAAGTATTTGAGCTCAGTGTATAGAAAATGTAAAGAAACATCACTAGTTTATTGATCAATACTAATGGTCAATATATGAATGAATAACATCCAGAAATTGTAATCTTTAGAATTACACTTTAAATTAACACTTTAAATAGGGTTGAAAACATCAGTAGTTTTTAAGGGAAATGAATGTAAAATGAATTATAAAAGGTTAAAGATAATGACATCATTTACATTTTTTGAAATGCTCCTTTGATACTAGCAGTGAATATCGCACCTGTCTCATCTGTGACCTCTCTCATCCCAACTGTTGGGATGAACAGATGAACTTACACAGAAGAGAAGATAAAAGGAAAGAAAATGAGTCATAAATATCTAAGTGCCATTACAGTTTGACTGTATATTTTCACGCTCTCAGGGTGGAATGTCTTTAAAATAATATTTGAAGCTGATGTGATCTGTATCGCTTTACAGCAAAAGTTTTCACAGTGCTGGTATAAAAGAAACAATAAAAGTTTATAGACTTGGGTCCCTTTATCACGAGGAACTGATACGAATGAGATATATAGTAAAGAGAAAAGAGACCATCCCAGCTGGCCCCAGAGCTGCTGTGATAAAATGAGACATCATTGATATAATGTGACTGACGTGGTCTCATGAAACAATGCCATGTTTAAAGTTTTGAGTTAAATGCCATAACACAATGACCAAGACCAAAACTTTGAATCTGAAGTCAGCATGTTTAATGCGAATCTCTCTCTCTCTCTCTCTCTCTCTCTCTCTCTGTATTTCGCTGCCTGTTCATCAACTCATGGCATGACTAATGTCCTCTTAATGAATGCAAAACAAACCTGCAACCTATCTGCTATCTGTCTGTCTCTTTCTGTCTGTCTGTCTGTTTCACTCCCTCTCTCAGGAGGATTGTCATTATCTCTTTGATTACGGAGAAAATTACACTCATATAAATGTGTTGCTGATGTGATTGAGGATTCAGCTCATTACTTTAGAGGACAACGTCCGAATTTAAACCTAAATGGACCTTAAGTGTGACATTCTTATCAGACACAGGCCAAAATCTAAGCGCAGTGCAAATGACACAACCACACAAAATTATCTTTATGGAAATCATCTAATGTAAGATGACAATGTCTATTTGCATATATTGTGCCAGCTGGGCATACACCCGGTCGTAAGACTCTGGACGTAAAATGCGGTATAAGTCCTATGTAGAATTCAGTCTAGACGTAGTGAACGTCTAAAACAAAATCTTACGTCTGGCCAAACGCAGGCATAAAGTATAAAGTAATTTTCTATAGAATAAGTTGAAATTACTTAATTCACGAGACAATGGGGTGTCTAATGCGACATGAAATTAATCAAAGACCGCACAAATACACTTTTATATATCCTTATATAATATTTTATATATTCATGAAGAGAGAATAGAGCACTTATTAAAAGGTTTGGTTTAATGTTGTTTAATTCAGAAATGTTAGAATAAATCTGCAAATTATTCCTCATGTGCAAATTTGTTTATGTAATGAATAGGTTGTTTTTTATAGTACTGGTCTGCACGTGCCACGTGTGAGGGCCATCGCACTGGAAAAGGTGTGACCGTGGGTTTACACCAGCCACGTTTGAGGCATCAATTTGTGTCTACCGTGCCTAGTTTGCCACTTACACCCCATTCAGACAGCCAGCGACCAGCAGTAGCAGAGCGACGCAATATCATTCATTTCAATGGAAACCTGTCGACTTCCGGCGGCACGAGCGAAAGTGACCGTTGGCGACCGTATGGGCGTGTCCAGCCATGTTTGAGGCGTCAAATTTGTGTCTACCATGCCTAGTTTGCCACTTACACCCCGTTCAGACAGCCAGCGACCAGCAGTAACAGAGCGACATGATCTCATTCATTTCAATAGAAACCTGGCAACTTCTGGCGTCACGAGCAAAAGTGACCGTATGGGCGTGTCCAGTCACGTTTGAGGCGTCAAATTCGTGTCTACCACACCTAGTTTGCCACTTACACCCCATTCAGACAGCCAGTGACCAGCAGTAGCAGAGCGACGCGATCTCATTCATTTTAATAGAAACCTGGCGACTAATGGCGGCACGAGTGAAAGTGACCGTTGGCGACTGTATGGGCGTGTCCAGTCACGTTTGATGCGTCAAATTCGTGTCTACCATGCCTAGTTTGCCACTTACACCCCATTCAGACAGCCAGCGACCAGCAGTAGCAGAGCGACGCGATCTTATTCATTTTAATAGAAACCTGCCAACTAACGGCGGCACGAGCGAAAGTGTCCGTTGGTGACCGTATGGGCGTGTCCAGTGACGCGAGAAAGTTAAAAAAAGTTTAACTTTATGCAAACGTTGAGCGAATTTCGGGAGCGACTACCAATGAAAATAAAACAGTGGAGTTCACGTCATCCTTCTCTCGTCAGATACTGCAGTGAATGGTACTCATTTGTTTATGACAAGAAGATTTAGAAACGCCTCAATGAAAGAGGAAAATAGACACGGAAATTCACATCATGGGAGGGGCTTCTGCAACTCCGCTCACTTCCTGTAATCAGAGCTGGTAAGGTTGCGTCTGCGCATAGTTTTAGATGGTGCAACAGGTGAAAATATTATTCAAAAAGCCAGACATAGCTAAGTTCGATGTAGGACTTATGCCCAGCTTTTCTACATCCAGCCCCAGGACCTATTGTGTGTATAACAGTTTTTCTATTGGCTTTGTGGGTCTGATTTGATCAGTGTATGTTTGGCCTCACTATACACAAAGGGCCTTTTTTGGTTTGTGCTTATTTATGTTAGTAAACCTCTGTTTGCTCAGGTTTACCCAGCTGTGTTAAATATGTGTTCACCGTGTGTGGATGGTGGTTTGGCGGTTTTCATGGTCTTGACAAAGTCTAAATAAAGAGAGAGAGAGAGAGAGAGAGAGTGCCTGTGTCTGAAAGTGCTGTGTTTTCTTAGCTTTCTATGACTTTATTTATATATTTAAAGAAATATACTTTAAAGAACTTAGAGATTTAAAATAGAACTGAAAGTGATCACATAAATTGTGTGTTACCCATATTGACTTCTATCTGTGTAGATGTTGTTGTGTTATATGATAATGTGTTGCACTGTCAACAGAAGCATTAGTAAAAGTCCAGCATTTGGAATAGCTACGGTCTGGTCGATATTCACATTTCTTAAACGGCCACCGGGACCGCTATTTCATTAAAGGGTGCAGATAATATTGACCGTCGAGTTTAGGTGTCACCACAGGCAGTGTTTTTGACAAGGAATTTCGGTGTTTGTAAGTCTAGTGATTTATAAAGACAAATGTTAACCATTAAGGTTCCCTCACACACCCTCTCTTTCTCTGCGAATCATAAATAAATAGATAAAATGAGAAGCATACGTGTGGACTGCTGTACTCTAGATGACACCTTCTTCAGCAGAGTCCAACTGTGACGCCTATTACACGGCCAGACGGACTTTGTTTTCATAAGCACGCCAGGGCTCTGCATATAGCGTGTGATAAGCTCTCGGAGCGAGGGGAAGATGAGAGAATGAAATGAGGAGTGAAGAGAGGGAGAGAACTCTTATGCACTTTATAAATAAATATCTCTCTCTTTCTCGCTCGGTGTGTGTGTGTGACAGCTTAACAGTAAAGGTAAATAAAGGTGCACTCAGTGCTTTATCCTCATTAAATGAGTTTTGCACATAAAGAAGTGCTTTTGAAAATAAGTTGAAAATGTACATTTAAAGATAAAATTAAGATTCTAGTCACATCAGTAGCATGATACAAGATGTTTAATTTTGCACGAAGCAGGGTGACCAGAGTTATAAGGATAAATCTGTAACACTTTACAATATGGATTTATTAGTAAACATTAATAAATACATTAACTAACGTGAACAAACAATGAATAATGTAGTTGTTTAGGATTTCTTAATTCTTGTTAGTTAAAAGGACACTTCACTTTTTTGGAAAAAAAGGCTCATTTTTCAGCTCCCCTAGAGGTAAACATTTAAACAGGCGCAATGATATTACGCAATGCCCGAAAATAGTCCCCTGCTATTGAAAGTTTCCAAGGGGACTATTTGCGGGCACTGCGTAATATCATTGTGCCTGCTGCAGCCATGTTACAACAGCAAAGTCCTTGATTATTACGCAGAAATTAGATTATAGTTCCTACATTGGCCTAGAAAATCGTAACTTTTAATTTTCTATCGGTCTTAGTACACGTTGTAACTAGGAAGAGGAAGAGTCAAGTTTTAAATAGGAAAAATATTGACGCTCTTTGGTCAAGCGTGATGCTAATGGTCTAATCAGATTCAATAGATTATGCTAAGCTATGCTAAAAGTGGTAGCGCGGATGGATTCCAAAACCGTACAAATCAAATGTTTTTAAAAAAAATGGAGTATCCTTTAATATAAATACAGGTATTAGTGTTAGTTCATGATGCATTAAAGGGATAGTTCATCTAAGAATTAAAAATATGTCATTATTTACCCACTCTCATGTTTTTTATATTTACTCACAAACCTGTGTAAATGTATTTGTTCTGATGACCACAAAGGAAGATAATATGAGGAATAATTTTATTAATAAATATATTATATTTGTAACCAAACCGATCATGTGTCTCCTTCACTAAGTATTCATTTTTCCTACAATGAAAGTGAATGGGGCTCAAGAATGGTTTGGTATCAAATATTCCATACTATGTGTGGGTGAACTATCCCTTTAACTAATGTTAAAGGAACATTATGTAAGAAATGTATATCAATTAATCATAAATTGGCCCTGATATGTCACTAGACATTAAGAAATCATTTTCATTTCAAAGACTTATATCACTGACAACAGTGGTCTGGCCAGGATATTGTCATTTAAAAAGTGGGGTTGCAGCCCAAAACTGATGTTTATGTTGTCATGCTGTGTAGTGGCCACCAGTTGTGTGATTGCAGTACCAGTTTTAGCCACAAGTTTTGTGATTGCAATAGCTGTTTTGGCCACAATCCTACATACTGTTCATTTAACAGTTTAAACATGTGATTTTAATAATATACTAGCAAATGCCAAAATTTAATAAATGCTGTAGAAGTATTAATAGTTGATGTTAGATAATGCATAAACTAATTGTTAACAAATACAACCTTATTGTAAAGTGTTACCAAAAAATCTATATAAAATCTTGATCATAAATATTGGTATGTTGGGAAATCTAAATACGGTCACAGATTGAGACATTATGGCAAAGATCTTTATAGGTTGCTCTGTTTCATCCCAAACAGCAGGTGGCTCAGCCAATGGTGAGTTTAGTGGTGCAAGGACTACCACTATTGCCCAACCAATACAGACAGAAGGACTGCTTTTGTGATTTAAAAGATCTATTATAGTTCTTCCCTATATAGCCAGTTTACAATTTCAACAAACACAATGTTCTCAGATTCCTGAACCATCATCATCCTTCAAACAATTCTGTTCTGTCTCTCTGATCGCTATACAGCCATCTATTTCTCCTGCTCTTGGTTAAGTCTAGAGGTTGTTTTTTTACCATTGAGCTTGAACCCTCATATTCCAGCCTCAGACTCAGCAGGCTGTTCCTCTGCTAGCCCGGGTCACCTGCTCCCCGCTTGGGCACTGAAACTCCATCCAGCCCCTCTCCGGTTTCCTCCGGTGGAGGTGATGCGGTGTGGGGGGCCGTGTAAGGAAAGCATAGAAAGGATGACTGTTCTTTAGGCTGGAGACACGTGGGGATGTTGGTGGAGACGTGGAAGAGGTTGACAGGTTGGTAGTTGTGCAGGAAGAATCAACGTTAGGGCTGACAGAGAGCCGTAAATCATTTGGAACAGTTAAGCATTGAATTGAAAGACAGAGCTCTGGGTGAAACCAGCTTGTGGCAATTTTGATTGAACAAGCTGTACATATGGTTAGCTTTGAGACAAATGAACAAGACAGAGATGGAAACCGGGAACGCAGCATGCGCGCACTTTCAGCAGATCTTTTTAAATGTCATTTTTTCATTATGTCTGACACCTGTGTGGTTTTATTTTACTCTTTAATTTCTGTGTGGTGGCATATGCTTTTAAGGATGGACTAATCATTGGATCCGCCAGCTTGTGGCATTAACTCATTAAAGGTGCAATGTGAGACTTTAGGAAGGGTCTCTTGACAGAAATGCAATATAATATACATAACTCTATTATCAGTGGTGTATAAAGACGTACATAATGAATTGTATTGTTTTATTACCTTAGAATTACCTTAGCCGTTTTTATCTACATACACTGTAGGTCTCCTAACATGGAAGTCGCCGCCAAGTGTCTAAAGTAGCCCTAAATGGACAATCTGTTCTACAGCGATTGTTTCGTCCCTATGTTGTCTCAGATGTTTGTTCTGTGGCAGCTACTGTATGCATTTCGAAATTGAGGAGTGAGCTGTGGACTAAGCTGTTTGTTGCAATTCACAACCTCACCACTAGATGGTGCTAAAAAACTCACGTTGGACCTTTAAAGGTGCAGTGTGTAAAATTTAAAAGGATCTCTTGACAGAAATGCAATATAATATACACAACTATATTATCAGTGGTGTATAAAGACTTTACATAATGAATTTTATGTGTTTTTTACCTAAGAATAAGCCGTTTTTATCATCATACACCACTGGTCCCTTTACATGGAAGTCGCCATTTTGTGCCGCCATGTTTCTACAGTAGCCCTTAACAGACAACAACAACATGTTTGTCCTGTGGCAGCTACGTAGCTTCTCTATACATTTGGGTGAGCAGTGAACTGAGCCGTTGGTTGCAATTCACAATCTCACTGCTAGATGCCTCTAAAATCTACACACTGCACCTTTAAATGCGGAAAGTATTCAAAGATACTTAGTACATTGGAAACTAGAAAAAAGCTGTTTATATTCCTATTAAACTATTTTGAATAATTATTTGATAATTTTCTAATTTTATCCAGAATAAACGACACTGATTTGACAGACTGAAGTTCTAAAGTTCTTAATGTTTTCTGTGCACACATTCACAAAAATGGCTTCTTGTTATTGTGATATTATTGATTTTAAATCCCCTACATTTCATGTTAAATGAACACTGTGGTTAGCCACATGGTCGGATGGTCATTTCCTGACTAAGTAAAAGGTTTCTGGACAGAATTAGCTGCAAAATTGTCAGACATCTGGCTGTACAAAAGTAGATCCTAAATCGTAGATCGGATGCTGATGTCATAACAGCTGTGGTCAGAGTTCTGAGAAAACACATTGAGTCTGTCGCCTTGTTGGTGTCTTGGCCACAAGGTTTCTCATTCACTGCATCTCCCTCAATCATTATCATCTTATGCGTCGATTTCAGAAAGTTGAGTTCAAAAAGTCTTACAGTTTACTCTCAACGTCCAAGTTTTCTGTCGCCCACAAAAATGACTTAAAAATTCGGATTTTCTGTTCATAGCTCACTTTTGGTGTTTAGCGTGCAGCCCTTTCATTTTGATGCTGGACCGCAGAGACAATGCAAAAGCATTTCCATGGAGATGCTAAAGACTAAAGGCTCTGCTGTGATTTCATCCAGCTGTGCAGCTTCCTTCAAAGCCAGACGAGCCTGGAATTAGAGAACCCTGGTGACACCACGCTTCCTCCACCCTCATCACTGATGAGAAAAAGCTTTAAGAAATAAGAAAAAAATAGTGGGAAGACAAAGTAATAAAAAGCAATGATAAAAGGAAGACGGCATGAATTTGGGATAGCGCTGTTTTAATTAACACACCTTTTTATCACACTCGAACCTTGAAGTGCAAAGCGGGTAAAATAACGAGGGCTTAAAATACAATTACAAGCAAATGGAAAAAGACACAATGGTCACATTGAAAACAGATTTCTATTAAAAAGCAGAAGTCAAAAGAAACTTTAAAAAGAAGACATTTCAAGCTTAACTTGGTAGTTTGGTTTTCTCATTTGTGAGCCAATTATATTATAAATGAGAAAATGCTTAACTTAAAAACTTACTTAAATTTACTCTGTCAATCACTTCCTGTTGCTTAAAACTGTTGTCTTGTCTCCTTCAGTTTAGTTTTTCAGATGTAGTAAAATGTTTTGTTAATTTTTGTTAGTTAATATCAATATAGTTCCCACATAGCATTTTTTTCCGGCCCAGGTTCGGCCACATAACCAATTTTTCCTCGGCCCACAATGAAGAATGACGGCCCTACAGTGACCCAGTTCTGGATTACAGACAAGGCCCATGTATCAGCCAGATAATAACCCATAACCGGCCCAGACCTGGGGCAGAACAGGTTCTAACATCGGAACCAGTTCTCAGCCATACGTTAACAATAAAAAAAATTGTGAGAGTTATATTGGTGTGTAAAACGTAGTTGCCCCTATTTACCAGAAGTTTTTATTAAAATTAAAACATTAGCATGAATTCCAATTCAAATGAATTACCATTAAATACAATTTTGAACCAAACTGAACTTAAAAGTTAGTTAAGTTAATAAGAAACACTATGGGCTCTATCTTACACCCGGCGCAATGCAGCACAATGCGCGACCCAAGTGTCTTCCACTAGTTTCCACCCTAATTTTCACGTTTAGCGCCGCGTTGTTTAAATAGCAAATGCATTTGCGCCCCCTTTTGCGCCCATGGGCGTTCTGGTCTGAAAACGAGGTGTGTTCAGGGCGCCTTGTTGGCGCGTTGCTATTTTGAGGCAACTAAAATAGACTACGCCATTGACCAACAAAAAACTGGTTTAAAGTCTAAAGTCAATGGCGCAATATGTTTTATGTTATTTAAAGAGCGCATTAGTAAAATGCACCCTTAAACGGGAGGACAACGCGGGTTGGCTTATCACAAAGTACATGAATGCGCAGCAGCACAAAAATGCTTTTAAATATGAAAGATTAAAGGATTGAATGTAAAAGATTATTATTGAGTCTCTTGGACATAAATGAGGGCTAATTATGAGACGTTAGAAGGCGCAAAGAGCTGCTTCACCTGCAGCCTGGTAAGTAAATATATGCTTTGCTTTGAACAAATGCATCTGTTTTTAAATGTTTTTTTTAATGCTACCGCACGGATTTATTGTATATGATGACTCTGTACCTGCGGATATGGTGAGATGAGAAACATTTTTAAGTAATGCTTAAAAAAACTCTTTGCTAAAAAAAAACGCTGTCCAAAGTGCTGAAACGTGATGAGAGCCGTTTGTAAATTCTTTATCTCCTGTTTGTTACAAATAAAGTATTTTTAGAGTACAAACCTTTTCTTACATACTTGTAAATTATGTTTTGATGATATTGGATAGCCATACATTTAAAGCAATTACAAGCCTGCTTTTTACTTCCATGACTAAAAGAAAATGGGTTTTAAAGGTTTTAATAAAAAAATAACAATTTCAATAAAAGTGAAAAATAACACAATTATTTAACATTAATCTTAAACTGGGGATCTTCTTCCCCCGCTTAGTTTTTCAGTTTACAAAGTTTGTCATCTAAATAGGGATTAGACATAGCGCCAGCGCAACTTGCTTTTAAAGGGGATGAGAGCTGAGACTCTCATTGGTTTACTGCACGTTACGCCCAAACTACTCCCATTACAATAGGACCAACCCTTTTCCAAACCATTTTCCCGTCGTTAAATTAGCAAAAGTGGATTCGGACACGCCCATTTAGACATTGCGCTGTGCGATTTAGACAATGCGCTTAGATCGTTAAAATAGGGCCCTAAGACAACTTCATGTGTATGTGAAACCAACTCTACAGCCAGCTTTACACAAAGAGACAAGTTCCATTTAAAGTATTAGGCCTATAATGAATCTAACTAAGGTAATTTCGAACAATACAATTAATAAAAATGAAACAAACAATCAAACACTAATAATAATCTATGTGTATAAGAAAGTGTTCCTATTCAGGATTGTCCTCGACAAGAAGTATTGCTTTCCAGCCTCTCTTCTCATCTCCTCTTTCCATAGATGTAAACATTACAGCAACCCACTGTTATATAAAAGAAATAGATGCAAATGAATATCTGTTATGAAGCCAAAGCAATTAAAAGCATAAAGATATACTTCAAAACAGACAGTTAGACAATTAAAAGATGAAGCTTTTAGGGTGAACTGCTTCTTGTTTTCTTCTTCAAGTTGTTTGGATAAAAGTTAAACATACTAGCTTAGACCTTAAAGACACACTTTTATTTGTACTTAAAAGCAAATGAAATATTTTTGAGCAGGTACTTAAAATATATTATATAAGGAATATCCCCAATATTTTTTACCAAGAAAATTAAGTCAAATCAATATAAAGGAAAGAGGAGTGAGTAAACATCATTTGTGAGAAGAACCAAAAAGGTCTTCACAATTGCTGTCATACTTTATCCACTTATGAGAAATTAAGCTTTGCAGATATAATTGTAAAGATTTGTCAAGTATTGATTCTGGAGTTTGTCAAAATTAAATGACACACAAACAAATGAAGTTAAAGCATGCAAACAATTTAACATTACATTAAAAGGTGGCCACGATATACGGTCACTAACCTGAATGTCACCTTCTCCTGTCCTGTCAGCATCCTCTTGTACCACCTCTGAAGCAAACACAGCAGATGATTAACAAAAAATTATTTCACAGTATTCCATATATTTAAAATATTTTTATTTTTACCATTTTCCTTTGTATTCAACAATGCAATAACTAAAGTAATGTTAGGCTATGGTCAGTTCTTACCTAATTAATAAAACCACTGTCCAGCTCTCTGTATTTTTCAGCTTTCCCTGAAATCACGATGTGACTATTTAGCCATATAGAGTAATCTTTTGATATACAAACACAAATATGCAAACATGAGCCTCAACATTCAATTTACCTTAATCTTGTCTATTGCACTCAAAAAATGGCTGGGTTATTTTTGACCCATAATGGGTAAATATTGGACAGAACACGTGCTTAAAAATTGACCCAATGCTGGGTTATTTTAACTCAACTGCTGGGTTATTATACCCCATGGATGCATAACAACAACCCAACATTGAGTCATTTTTAATCCAGCACAGGGTAATTTTTAACCCAGCATGTGTTCTGTCCAATATTTACCCATTATGGGTCAAAAATAACCCAGCCATTTTGAGAGTGTGGAATATACACCCCATCATCCTTCTTTTGTCCCAGAGTCTTCATGTCTTGATGAGCACAGACCTGACACACTTTTAGGTTATAATACAATGATTTTTATCTTTTATAACACTTCGGCATTCAAAAAGCACAGTGAAACATATTGTTTATTTCTACAGTACATGGGTGATTCTCACGAAAACTTGGTTTTAAAAATGTCAAGCATGAAAATGTAAAAATTGCTTAAATTTTACTTTTTTTCCCACCAGACATTGAAAAACAAAGTCTGGAGTAAATGGGAACATTAATTTAAAAACTTTTACTTATCATTTAACACTTTTTGTAACATAATTTAAAAAATTTGTCCTAAAAAATCTCTACCGCAACAGTCAGAAAACATCAACACTGACATATTTTCAAAATGACATGACAAACCTGAAAGAACATAATTTGTAGATTCTGCACATGCATTTAAAATCAAAGTATTATGCTTCTATGAATTAAATTAACATTTAATAAGCATCTGTTGCGGTAATGATAATCAAAATGTCGTGTAATCATTCTGACAAGACAATATTTCAAATTAACTGTAAAAAATGATCTTACCTGGTAGCCATCTTGAAGTAACTGGTCCATGTGCTTGGTCACTCAAAATCAAACTTTATTAAAATTCTGTAGGTGTGCTTAAACTGTTCTCAAAAAGTGTTGCGGAGGATGAGAACATCAGGCATGGACACATCATTTTCCTAATTTTTCTTCATTATTATTATACATGAATATTCAGTAAATATTTTTTTCTGTCATCTAAAGTAGTCTAGCAAAACATCCATTTATTTTTTTCTTAATATTCTTATGTTAATTTGATTAAATTACAACATAACGCATGTTCAAACACAGCCGGGCACATTGCGGTAATGAGAATTTCAGCAGAAAATGAGATAAAATTTACAATTATAAATTCTTATGTTGAAATCACACATTGTGCAAGGTAGAACACAGTATTGTGTTAATTCTGATGCTTTTTAATGTTACTATATTACACATTTTAAAGCTAAAATCATTAGTGCCGTGGTGTTTCAATGGTTTCGTGAGAATCACCCACATACACAATGATAGCTTTATAGTCGTTGAAGTCAGAAATCTTCAGCAGGAATAAACCCCTGCTACAATAAAAAACACGCAAAAGCAAGTTCAAATAAAAAACAATCCATGGTGCTTCTCAAAGCAACGTTATCAAAACTTTAAAATTCAGAAAGAAAAACTTCTGGAAGTTCAGGGTCACTTAAACAAAATTATCTTAACCAGATCTGAAGGCATGTGACTAAAATGTAGACAAGCATTATTGTCCAAATATATTAGCTTCCTTTAACCTTTAACATTAAGATTTAGAAAGCCTAAAAATCCTTACATTTTTATAATTATTTATTAAAAATCACAGTATTTCAAATGTGGCTTACAATCACTAAACTGATCTGGGCCACATACCTCCCACTCACAACTGGCCCAAATGTTATGTGCCATCATGGATAAAGTGCCATTATTGCCACACCTGGCCCATACTTGGCTGACATGTTGCATGCCTTTGCCAGCAGCACGCCAGCAGTGCCATCATGAGGCCCCATTCGGGCCGAGTCCGTCTGCTATGTGGGTTATTCATGTTAGTTCATGGTGCATTAAAGGGATAGTTTACCCAAAATAAAAATAAATAAATTATTTACTCACTCTTAGGTTGTTACAAACCTGTATAAATAGATAAATCCAATCAGAATAAAATATTACATGTTAAACTATTTAAGTTCACCAAAAAAGAACCTTCTGTCATCATTTACTCACCCTGATGTTGTTCTAAACCTGTATGCGTTTCTTTATTGTGTGAAACTCAAAAACAAAATGATTTGATAAATGATGGTAAGGGCACAATTGATGTACCCAATTGACTTCCATAGTAGAATAAACAAATACTATGGAAATCAGTGGGTACCGTCAACTGTGTGTTATTTTTTGTATCTATATCTTCTTTTGAATGATTACAGAATTACATTTTGAACAATAGAAAGAAATCTATTTGCGGCGCATCCCTCTTTTGTCAGAGATAGGCGCCAAATGGCTTAAGCAAGTTATTTTTTAAACTCTGATTATATTTGTCTAATTGATATTGACCAGAATTTTAATATCCACCGGACCAAATGACTGACATTAGCTAATGGTAAAATGATTAAGTTTGGGCCTAGTTATTTATATAATATTCAGCGTTAATGAGTAAGTGCGGTTGTGAATTATATTTCTTGACAACCTTTAATCTTGAGCTGAATTGCTAAGTCCTCCAGTTGATTTAATGAGTTTGATTTCTATGACTGCTCAGGTCGGAAAAGAGTTTAACTGGATTGATCCTACATTTCTTCATTAGGTTGCTGACAGAGGACCTGATTGTTTGGCTAATGTGATTGATGGATGGAAAGTGAAAATTGCTCCGCCCACAACCTCACCAACTAACAGTTTCCAATAAACTCCAGTGATCTCTCTAAATACAAATCCTAATTTGATCGTCATATTTGCTCGTACTAAATTGATTGCTTTGTTGATTATTCCCTTTGGAGGCCATCTCATTGTGAAGTCTTCAATTAGGTTCAGTGTTTTCCAGGCACACTATAAAATAAAACCTGTATGACTGTAAACATTTAGTCAGCTGTGAGTTAAATGTTTAAAATTGGGCGTCATCTGGAAATATCTCCATTGGGAGGGACAAAATGCAAATGATCTAGACACAAAGATTCAAATATTAAAGTATTGGGGTAAATAGTTTTGCTAAGATTTTGGCATACATGTGAATGTCTGCAGCAGTTCTGCACATGTGACCAAAAGCTTTTTATTGTTTTGCTTGGCCAGTTTTAATTGCTACTGTAGGTGGAGGTGAAATAAACATGTTTTTGGCTTAGAAAGGCTTTTATGGTAAGGCTATTTTGTCAATGTGTATGCGTGCATGTGAATCGTGTATTGAGACCTCATCTTGCAATCAGGTGAAGTGTTGTGGGTCTCTAAGGCTGGACTGAATTAAATCCTATAATGCTCTCCCCGGATTGGTAAATGGTTTGGTAAATGGTGTCTAGCACATTAGTTCAACAGCACACGCAGCCTCTCTTTCGTTCGTTCCCTTCCTCAGGAAGCCATTCAGTGACCAGAAAATGTGGGAATGTTTCCGTAACAAACACTGACGTGGACGGAGAACAGATATCCGCATAAATACCTTTGATGAGGAACACACAAGTGCAAGAGAATTAAAGTAGAAAAAAACACTTCAAAGAAGGTCAAGATATTTACATATGGTCAGGAAACACACACTTGTAGACAAGAAATCCACTTTCTGTGCCTTTTATGCTTTTCTGGTGCTCTATTGAAAGTAAATCAAGCATGGAGTAAAGCTCATCATGTTCAACGGCTGAAAGTGTGTAAAATCTTACTTAGGTGAATCTCTTTATTATGGGGATTTTCTCTATTAGATAAATGAGAATGCACTGCAGTATATAGTAATAATATTAACATTGATAATATAATAGTTACACTTTATAATAAGGGTTCATGAATCCTAATGAACGTATTTTTACTTCAGCCTGAACGAATGCTGAGTTAATGCATGCAAGTAAGAGTCATCATTAATACTACATG
The DNA here is from genome assembly GCF_027580225.2 of Misgurnus anguillicaudatus. Taxonomy (NCBI): domain Eukaryota; kingdom Metazoa; phylum Chordata; class Actinopteri; order Cypriniformes; family Cobitidae; genus Misgurnus; species Misgurnus anguillicaudatus. The sequence continues at coordinate 22,521,712 of NC_073353.2, forward strand.
ACATGTTTTTTAGTTGTTAGTTAATTAATTAATAAACAATGAATTCATGTGTTAAGTATGAGTCTTGTTGTAGTTAATGATGACTCTTTATTCGTTTATGATTTGTACATGCCTTAACTCGGCATTACTTCTTATTTAAGTAAGAATTCATTTAGATCAGTTCATTTTGGTTTATGGACCCCTATTATAAAGTGTTACCAATATAATTACAGTAATGTAAGGATTTATTTTTCATAGAATAAGCCTGATCGAGTTTAGGAGTCAGGATAGTGATAATAAATAGTAACACTTTTAGATCTTATAGTCCTTTTTGGAAAAGAAGCTCTTAATTCTGCTGACAAGAGACGTTTGTGTTAAAATATATATATATATATATATATATATATATATATATATATATATTGTCTGTAATGCTGCTTAGTTTTTTGTTTATAATTTTTTCTATCGAAAGAGAACAGAATATGTAAACAATGCTTATAGCATTTGTGTGTAATTTGAGTTGGACAGATATCCGAAAACTTATGAGAATGACCTACTCAAAGTTCATTAAAACAACTATTTAAAATGCTGAAGTGATTTTCTCTTTTTTATTAGTTAGAAAATGTATAGCTTAATGTTTTAACTAATTTAAAAAGCTAAGTAATCGTTAAAAACGTATTGGTTAGTCATTGAAATAATTGATGATTAGTCGATTAACCGGTTTAATAATTTAATAGAATAAACGATTACCAAAATAATTGTTTGTTGCAGCCCTAATGAGGAAGGCATATTCACTACACTGTAAATTGAATTAACTTCAATACTTAATAATTGCTAACACCTACATTTTTTTCCCAAATTAAATTTTCTCACATTTAAGTAAACTTTTTTTAAAGTATTTTTTTAAGTGTTACCAATTCAAGTATATTTTTAAGGAGATCCAACTTTCACTTTGTACAGCGTATTAACTACACATTTTGCCTCAATATATTCCTAATTTACTGATAATTATTTGTAAGTACGGTAGTTGTTTAACATTTTAGTGTATGCTTAACTGATAAAGAATATGGTCAAACATTAAAGGGCCCATGGCATGAAAATGGTAGCATTGGCACTTTGTAGGTGTGAGCAAAAATGTGTCGTTTTGGGTGTGTCATTTAAATGCAAATGAGTGGGTGAAGTGCAAACACTGATCACAATGATGGTGGTTTGATGCAATTCAAACTCAATTGTGCCCTTTAATATGCGCTATACTAATAAAAAGCTGATATGCTAGTTATATGCAAGCTAATAGGCAACTTGTTAAAACTGAGAATATGTAACCATATTCAAGTGTTACCCAACCAATTAAATCAGTTACTAAGGAAAGAAACATATTTTACTGGTTTTTGAAACACTAGTAGGTTATTGTCTTTAAGGAATTAGCACGTGCGGTGACGCGAAATGGATCTGGTCCAAACTTTACTTCCCGTTTCAGTTTTTTTAATGGTCTGAGTAGTTGCTAAACTCTTGAACAAATACCTCGTCAAAAATGACAAATGTTTTGGTTTCCTATGTAATCTACGTGTTGTTTATTTTGAAAGTACTAAAGTACTTTGTTGTTATTTATCTTAGTGGAGTTTACCGGAAGTTCTGGTTGACCACGAAAGCCGCTTGTTTATGTTGTTACTGCTGAAACCGTCCATACTAGACATTGAGACACGTTTTTTAACAAACCGTCTGGCATGTTTTTTTTCTCTTTCAGATGTTCTCTCTTTATAGCTGTTTTTGATAAACAACACTACAGATTATCAAGTCATCTGCGTCTCTCTCTCTTCTTCACATCTTTTCATCCACATCTTTCTGAACGGGGGCAGATGGAGGGAGCACAGACTCATTTAATGGTCAGTTTAGCTAAAGCGTTAATGGTCACTGAGAGAGTGACAGGAAGCTAATGAGTGCTTCATTTGGCCAATCAGATCTGTTTCTGCAGCGCATAATAAGCATCTCACCACCGGTTGCTGTGGCAGCATCACCAAGGTAATTGCACCTTTCAACATGCTGAGATGGATTTAAACGAGAGAGAGAGAAAGACATAGGGAGAAAAAACGTAAGGATAAATACACAACAGCACTTGAGAAAGTATAAAAAAGCATTAAAGCATTTTCCATGAGAGCTCTGTAAGACTTCAAAGTATTAACCATACTTTTATACAAAATATCACAGTACGCAATAACTAATCATTTAAACAGTTCAAGCAGTCTGAAAGAAAACAGTAGCTTATACCAAATGACCACAGTTTTATTGAGCTCTAAATAATAATAATAATAATAATAATAAATGTGAATGATGCTTATTTATAAAAAAACACAGTGCCATAATGCAAAGGTGTTGTGGTTGTCATGGCATTGATATGTGGTTGTTTAATAAAAATTTAATATGTTTCTACGGTATTCTGCATGGTGTCTTGGTTGCTAGGGTGCTCCATGTCATTGGTAAGTGATTGCTTACACTCTAAAATATTAGTCAAATATGGACAAACCCAACGTTGAGTTATAAATAAACCCCTCTCATGCCCCTCCTTCAGCAGTCTAGAGCATATTTTTACTTGTTTTAGTATTCCCTGGTAAAAACCGTATATCTTTGAAAAGCAGAATCATACCATCCCTCAACAAAGATTTGAGGTATCATTAATAACTGTGGCACACAGTTGCCAGTTTCAATACTTGGGTTTAAAATTGTGTTCAAATCCCCAATCTTATTTATGGGCAATAGCAGAATATGATAGTAGTAACAATGGGGCTTTGGTCTAAACTGTTGTTGGCAGCTTTTGTGAGGCATATTTCTGTGTTCCTGCCACAGTGGTGCTTCAAAACCTGAATCTACAGCAGCACTCATTGTGCTCAAGCTTTTAGTATTGTGAAAATGGCATCCATTTTCCTTGCTAATGCACAATCTTCAACCATTTTCAATGCAAGCATGTTATTATTTTCCTCCATTGCATATGTGAGATTACGGGGTGTATGCATGTGTGTGTGTGTGCATGCTCCAGGACGCGTCATGACTTCATAGACGCCCCACAGATGTCTAATTGCTGTACAATCATAGCAGTAGGGGACATTTTGTCTTCTTCCTCTTTTCTTCTTTCTTCCCCTTCGTTGATTAAATCTCTGTTTTTTCTCGAGGACAGATGACGTGCATTAAGGTGGTAAAACCGACGTGCTGTACTGCCGAGTTAAAGTCGGAGAGAGAAACGCTAAACATGGCAGTCCGGTGGTTTCCACACGCTGCCCTGATCCTCTTGATCCTGTAATTGGGCAAAACGCGTTCAAAAGCGCCCGGCCAAGTTACATACAAATTGGCTTCCACATCAGATCCGGAGTGGGATTTGAACTCTGTAAGCATGCACCGGTTGAGAGAACCAGAAATATACCCGCAAAGCACACACACGTTCTGACAACCGCAATTATGCTTAACATGTTCCTGGAGCAGATGTTGGACTCTGGAGTAATTAGCTATAGCAGATGCATGGACACACACGCAATAATGTACAGGGTGATCTATAATGTATAGATTGGAACGTACACATTTGCAAGAGAACACACTCATTCAATCCACAACATGAGTAGAGTTTATTTATATGAACGCATTCACACACACACACACACATACAGTTTTGGAGACAAGAGCCTCTGGGGTCGCCTCAGTCTAGTGGAAAAAGGTCAAGTGTCTGAATTGTCTGTTCTCTTGATGTGTGGAATGCTGAATGCGGCTTAATGTGTTTTTGTCGCAAGTCAATGTGTGTGTGTCTGAGTGGTGCGTATGTCTGTTTTTGTGTCTGTGTGTACACGCAATATAAATTCCTTGGCAGCTTAAGGAGATAAAGACTGTTGGCTTAACACACAGACTTCCTGAGCAGACAAACAATTGTTCTGGTCTGGTCTCAGGTGAAATTAGTTGAGCAATTACAGATAATGAAGTCAGTTGATCAGTGCATGATTATAAAGGGGTCATATAGTTTTTCATTTAATTCATTTATTTTCTCCTTTGACAGTTTTGTGGTTAAAGTTTATGGCACTAAAACAGTCATTTAGTTTCATCTGATCGCTTTCAACCTCCTTTTTTTGGGTCTTACTTCTTTGTCTTTAAGACCTCTATGTAAACACTTTTTTTCTCATTGGCAATAGATAATACATCTTTGTTGTGCTCCCAAATGGTAGGAAACTGGTTAAGACCTGTTCACACCAACAATAACTGTATCTACATTTGTGTCTATTTATAGACATTTATACTTTAATGTGCAAACTCTTTAATTTTAAATAGATTTTGATTGGAAATGCTTCATCGCTGTTCAGCTGGATAAGCACTGTGAAAGTAATCAGATTTTTATTTTATTTTTTATTTATTTTATTTATTTATTTCTGTTTCTTTCCAGTTCTAGTTGTTTTCGTAACAACATGACTCACAAAGTTCCGTGGGATAGTCACGGAATTTGTAGCTCATTTTTCCGTGGCATTGTGACGGATCTCCGCATTTTTGTCTTTTTCCGTGGCATTCTCACGGATTGGTTACTCAACTGCTTTTTCCTATTTTCAAACCATTGTCGCTTTGGTTTAGGGTTAGATTTGGTGTTTGCGTTAGTATGTAACACTAAGTACTGGTTTATAAAAAAAATTCTGATTTATTCTTTTATATTTTCTAAACTTTAAACAATTGTCGCCTGGCGTTGGGGTTAGAGTTGGGTTTGGGTTAGGATGTCATTTTTTTGTAAATCTTACCCTAAACCGAAGCAACAATGGTAAGGACAAAACAGTTGAGTAACCAATCCGTGAGAATGCCACTGAAAAAGACAATCCGTGGCAGGGCCATGGAAAAATGCAGAGATCCGTGAGAATGCCATGGAAAAATGAGAAAACAATTCCGTGACTATCCCACGGAAATTCGTGGGATCAGGTTGTTTCATAAATATGTTCTGTAAAAAATTACAATTATTTATAAAAACATATATTTTTTATCTTGAAGATTTTTGAAGAGTTATCTTGTTTGGGAACCAAACTCTTCATCTACATATTACATTTTCTTCCTTAGTTTGAACTCTGCTTTTGTTCATCGGTAAGCCTCTGCTGGTCGACTGTAGAAATACAGCTATATGCAAGCAATATATTTAATTTACAGTAAAAAAATATTTAAATATACAGGATTAAAGCTGATGTTTAAAGATCCAGAGGCTTATAAAAGTGTAGATGTATTTGTAATTCCTTCCCTTTAATTGTTATTTAAATATTTCATTTTTTGAAAATAAAAGTAGCTTGTTAATGCTGCTTTTTCCATTATTTCTATAAATAGGCAGCCAAATTTTTACAAACCGAAGAGACGTCACTGTGGTGTAAATGTGGGTGGTCGTGTGTTTACAAGCTCTAATAAATTCATCTGCCTGACATCAGAACATTTCATTTTCCATTTAGTAACTTTCCATTTTCCATTTAGCCATAGCAAACATGCACTGTAAATGTTACTGTACAAATACAATAAATATAAATTGATAATTGGTAATTCAACAAAACAGAGTAATGATATTCCTCTCTTTTTAGCAACAGACAGCAGTACATAGCAACAGTTGCAGTCAATTTTGTAAAGGTTTTGGTCATCGTCCTATTTAAACAAGACTGAAAGCCAGTGATTAACCAGATCAGGCGGCTGCTGATGCAGTAACCCCCCTCCCAAAAAAACCACCACACATAAGCGTAAGACAATCCTCTCATTTTTCACACCACGACATGACCATTTTGGGTATTATTGCTGATTCTCTTTCTGTGCCTGAGTGTATGTTTTCACTTTGCTATTATTTGTGAGCAAAATTGTAAAACGTTAACTAATACTGACACAGCCTCCCTTTAGGGAAGTACTTATTGATTTAAACAATACAGTAAATAATGTTTTCATTTATTCCACAAAAGTTTGATTATAAAGTGCCAGAGTTGGGATAAGTCTGTAGTCATTTTAATAATCCTCATGTAATAACAATAGAAGGGTATGATTTGTTCTTATTAAATAAACATGTGTGTGTGCTCTGGGGTGAAAAACTTTGTAAATACATTTCTAATGTTCACACCAGGCTCTCAGTGTTAATGTCTCCTGTAATTTACCAAACTGAAATTGTCAATCAGACCCCTACAGAAGATCTGTATGAGGCAGTGTGTCTGATTGTTTGTGTCAGTATGCATGCATATATGTGTGTGTGTTTGCGTTTGTGTATGTGTTTCAAAGCAAACAAGCATATGTCAACCTGTCAGTAATTGATCTATCGTTAATAAAATGTCTTGGTGTTAACGACATCTGCCATGTATCTTTACAAAATAAAAATAATATATTCTTAGCACAACAACACCTATATGCATGTCTTGTATCATTTAAACAGTGATACAAATGCTTTGTTTCTTTATCTAATGAAGACTAATGGACTACGATAACTGTGGTCATTTTCTTTGATAAATAGCAATTGTTTGTGATAGGGTTTGCCTGCATTGTGTCTATCAAAATCTCCAGATAAAAAGTAGAACCCTGTGGAGAAAACAGGTGCAAAACAATTGCTGTGAGTGCTAGGGGATATAAAATGTCAAATGAGTGTAAAAAGACAATAGAAATAAATGGAAAGTCCCAAGCATGATAGTAAAACAAACGTGTGTGTGTGTGTGTGTGTGTGTGTGTGTGTGTGTGTGTGTGTGTGTGTGTGTGTGTGTGTGTCAGCATGTGTATTCGATCAGTTCTGCTCTCTTGTCCTGCTGTTGCCAACATGCAATCCATCTTTGCCATCTTGCCTGAGAATTCATTTGAAGTGACAGAGATGAATTCCACAAGTTCGTTGTCAGTTTCCTGAATTGAATGTAACTGCTGGTCTCTCTCTCTCTCTCTCTCTCTCTCTCTCTCTCTCTCTCCCTCCCATTCTTGTTATACATTTCATCAGTATTCAATGTTCCCTGTGGTTTTCAAACATATAGCATTTGTACTGCTAGCAGCAACACTCTACTGAGCCACAGGTTTTGCTTTAAATATTCTGAAGCATGCAAACAACACATCTTTATATATCACACCTATTTATTCTGTTTGCCTGTCGAGCTTCTGTTTCATACACAATACTGAATGTAAATCTTTTTACAAAAGTACACCTATTAAAAATCTAATCAACAATTTTGTGCCAGTCAGGTCCAATTTCTAAGCTTCCTAATACTGTTAAGCAGTCCCGTACAGCAGGTTAATGTATGCACGGTCAAAAAACACTTTCTCAAAATATAAATATAATATTACCAAATTTTTCAGAGATCCCCCAAACGATTCGTGCAAAGCTATTCAAAGATTCAGTCTACCTTAACTCCACCTTTCAGTAGCTTACTCTGCTTTGATTGGTCAACTGACACAGTCTCCGCACAGTCCAAATATAGTGTAGCATGCATTGACCTAGTGCTAACATGACTTACTGACAAGACATTAGAGTTTGAAAACCGACATCAATAGACATCATTCATCATCAACCTGATCTCACTAATTTCTGTAAAATAGTCACATCATTTTGTTCAGTTTTGCGTGGCATTGTCGCGTATTTCCATCATTTTACGTGCCACTCATTTCTTTTCCGTGTCAGTTTCACGTATTGGTTACTCAACTGGTTTTCGTATTTTTAAACAATTGACGCTTCGGTTTGGGGTTAGATTTGCTGTTTGCGTTAGTATTGGTTTATGCTACTTCTTCGTATGATTTTTAAACCATTGTCGCCTGACGTTAGGGTTAGAGTTGGGTTTGGGTAAGGATGTCATTTTATGTAACAGAAAGTTGTTCTATCCCCAAAACGAAGCGACAATTGTAAGAAAATAGGAAAAACAGTTGAGTAGCCAATACTTGAAACTGACACGGAAAAAAATGAGTGGCACAGGCACGTAAAATGGTGGAAATACGTAACAATGCCATGCAAAACCGAGCAAAATAATACGTGACTACTTCACATAATTTGTGAGATCAGGCTGACTCATGTAAGCAAGTATGTAAGTTAACTGGGCCACAGCTAAACCAACCCAGTCTCACCCCATGGCGTCAATATTTGACGACACTTGACCATGCGTCAATATGTTGACGCGGAGGGTATACCTTTCGCGTCATTTTTTGACGAACTGGGGACTTCAATACTATTACTTCTGTTGCATTCTCTTTTCCTATTTTCTTACCATTTTGACATCCCTACCCAAACCTAACTCTAACCCCAATGCCAGGTGACAACTGTTTAATTTCGCGTACCTAACTCTAACCCCAACGCCAGGTGACAACTGTTTAATTTCGCGTACACTGTTTAATTTTCCGTAATCTAACCCTAAACCGACGCGAAAATGGTTAGAAAATAGGAAAAGGGAATGCAACGGACGTAATAGTATTGAAGTCCCCAGTTCGTCAAAAAATGACGCGAAAGGTATACCCTCCGCGTCAACATATTGACGCATGGTCAAGTGTCGTCAAATATTGACGCCATGGGGTGAGGCTGTGTTAGCTAAACAATAAACGGTAACTGCAACCTGCATTAGACGATTGCTATTGCAACTTACTGACAAGACATTAAGAGTTTGAAAACCGACATCAATACACATCATTCATCAGTAATCCAAGTAATAAACTAGACATTCAGAACACGGTCTGGGAAAAATAAACACATAACCTAATATCATACTTACAGGTTGTGGTAAGTAGATGCATGTTGTTTCAAATAAAGTGGGTACTGAACCATCTTTCATGGCCAAATGTTTGGTAAATCCCACCTTGAAAAAGTAATTTTAACCACTGATTATTCACATTTTCATCATTTGGTAGTTAAAACAACACAAACTTTACAGCTCAAAATACAGTGTCTTCTCAATATGATGTTAACACACTAACTAGCGGAAGTGTCTGTGTGCAGGTCAATGTTTTTGTTTCTCATGAGCAAGACATGAAGATTATGCAAAGTATTGCCTTCATACGTAGACAGACAACAGGCGGAAGATTTAAAAATATTATGACTCTAAAATGCGGTTTAGAGTTGACTCCGTAATTAAGAAGCCAATAATTTTATTTATTGTGCACTTTTTGGTTTACCTACTTTGTGCATCATTTACATTGATGGACAGCTACATGACACACTGCCATACAGGTATTTTTTGATATTGGATCTGTCTGGCACTTAAGAGTAAGTTATAGTAAAATAAAAAAAATAAGTTAAACAATTTCAATTTGTTTTTATAAGTTATGTCAACTTATCACATGTCAAAACTTACGATAGTATGTTGTATTGACTTGCATAGTGGGGGCTGGTGACTTCTTTATTCGAGGGCGCTCGATGCGAAGTTCGTCACAACATGTATGTAGCACGTCATGTGTGTGGTTCCTTTTTTCAAAATATGTGTTCTGCACATCGAGAGATCCTGTGTGCATCACGTGTCTTGTCAAAATAAGTACCTGCTGCAGACGTGTTTAAAGGGTTTATGGTAAAGAGATGCTCGCATTTGCCAGATACTCACATAATCTCATGTGTAATCAGAGTTTACTGTTAAGGGAGTGTCTAGCGTGTATTTTGTGAACGTAAGCGTCTCTTTTATCATAAACGGTTTTGACACGTATGCAGCAGGCACTTATTTTGACAAAACACTTGATGCACATGATTTACATGATGCAACAAACACATAATTTGAAAACGCAAGCAACACACAACACACTCCGAACACAATTTTGGAATAGCGACCCTCAGATGAGCAGTCACGAGCCACTGCTTGCATAATCATTTGTTTTAACGTCATTCTGTATTTTTTTACATTGTGCATTTTTGTATTCAGTAGTGGACTCATTTAAATATTCATGTTCGTTTCATTCTCAGTCATATGATATTAATTTGATTCTGAAAAGAGACCACCAAGAAGCCTGTGCAATACACACAATAACACATTTCCTTTTGGGCTTTCTTGACATTCCTTCTCCAAATATTCACCTGATCCACACTGATGTCAACTCTCAAATCTATTACATCATGTCACCTCAGCTTTCCATTTCAACATCCGAATTCTCATCCAGATTCAAAGGATGTCGGATGGCTTTGTTCTGTTGCCTTTAAATTCCAGCCTTTGACTTCTAATATGAAATCTTTGGGGAAAAGTTCATATTCAAAGAGTGTGGGGCACAGGTCTATAAAACCTTTGCTCCTGCTGTATGGTATCAGGGGATTATAATGTCTCAGATATTCAGCTAAACAGTCGTGTTATGAGCTGTTTGCCTGTAGGCCTACATCGCTTCAGCTTTGTTTAATCTATATTTATTGATTATGAATACATGATTGAAGGTAACTGCTGCGGTGAAGTGGTCGTTATGTTGAAATAGAATCTCAATGAGTGTCTTTTGTGTACAGTATTCAGCTTTATGCTTCGCACAAGGTTGTTCTTCACTTTGCTATAATGAATGCTTTATAATACTTAAAAGCACCTGTTATGTTTACTCTTTTATAAGTGAGCTCTGCTTGGTGTGTAATGAGTGCACTGGATGAATTTGTTCTTGTTTTTACATTTTATATACTTACAGCACATTTGCTTATATTTTGTGCATTTTATTTACCAAATTCATTAAAAGAAAACACCACCTTTTTTCAATATTTTACTATGTTCTTACCTCAACTTAGACAAATTAATACATACCTATCTTTTTTCAATGCGTGCACTTAATCTTTGTACAGCGTTTCATGAATGTGTTAGCATTTAGCCTAGCCCCACTCATTCCTTAGGATCCAAACAGGGATGAATTGAGAAGCCACCAAACACTTCCATGTTTCCTTATTTAAAGACTGTTACATGAGTAGTTACACCAGTAAGTATGATGGCACAAAATAAAACGTGACAATTTTTTTAAAGTGCCCATATTATGAAAAACTCACTTTTTCTGGGTTTTGGGGTGTTATTTTGTGTCTCTGATGCTCTCACACGCATACAAACTTGGGAAAAAATCCATCCATGCTGTTTTGATTGAGATACACGTTTCTGAATGTCCTCTGCCTTGAGTCTCAGATTGCACAAGTTCAAACCCAGCGCTGTTGTGACGTAACTTGCTGTTTCGTCACATTCTGTTTGAATTTAACCCACCCACCACCCCACTCGCAGGTCTCCACCCACCAGGTAGCTAGAGAGCACAGAGACCAGTCACTTTGCTGATACCCTCTATGCTGTTATCATGTCTCACGGAAATAACAGCGCTATTTGGATATTATGGATTATACTCCCGCCTACTTTTAAAAACAACGTTTTAAAGCGTGTTTATTGGAACCTAAAGAGTAATCTTATATACAGTGTGTTACAATGCAAATAGTCCTCAGATTGTAAGCGATAAGACGTGCATGCGAAATCTGATGTAAACAACAGACTATGTATCTATATTTCACGGATTATACGCATTTGTGGACAAAAATGGTCATTGGATTTTATTGGACTTTCATGGATTATTCACACATCTGAAACAGACTTGATTCGATTCGCGATCATTATATCAACACAAAAGGTAAGAAGTCACGTTATATTTTGCATGTTGTCATCTTCTGTCACAAAATACGGCTAATGCCGTAAATTATACCTTTTAAATGTATAGTAATGTGAATAATATTGTTTGTAGACAGGCTATATAGAAATTTTTTTGCAGTCTAGATAGTTTGCAGCATGGTTTCAAAAGTAAAAAAAAATTAACGGCTTTATTTTACAATTTTACATGAACTAAGTAATAGAGCTTTGCCAAACTAAAAGTGTTTTGCCAAACTAACAGAGAATGGGCCTTACCGACCCGGCTTTTCTGACGAGGCTAACGTACCCCCAAGTCTCTATCACTTTCCCAAGATACGGTCCGGACCGTTAATAATAAAAAATAACACAGTATGGTCTGTACTGCTCACGATACCACTGAGCATGCGCACGGGCACATGACGTTTGTAGTGGGGCGTGATCAAAGGAGCAGCAGCTCATAAATATGTAATGACCACCTCAAAACGGCACAATCTGAAATGTACTGAAACAGAGGCTTCTAGAGATGGGTAGCACTTTTTTCCTACAAATTAATATAACTTTTGAAACATGTTTTATGTAACTCATACACCTATTTAACTTGTGGAAAAGCAGTCATAAGATGGGCACTTTAAGCAAATAAAAAAATGAGAACTATATTGTATGGTGGAAGAGCACTTAGTTTGCAGCACTTCAACCTTGGCACGCAGTAACATCATAACTCCTGACAACTCCCCTCTCGCTCAAACGTCCATCAACTTCTATACATTCGAGGTCAAAGTGCTGCAAACAAAGTGCTCTTCTGCCATACTATATAGTTCTCATTTTTTATTCGCTTAAAAAAATCACCACGTTTTATTTTGTGTCACCATACCCACTCGTGTAACTACTCATGTAAGAGTCCCCAAATAGGGAAAACATGGAAGTGTTTGTTTCCTTATAAATTCATCCCTGTTTGGATCCCAAGGAATGAACGGGGCTAGGCTAAATGTTAACACATTCACAACGAGCTGTACAAAGATTAAGTGCACGCATTGAAAAAAATATATAGGTATGTATTCATTCATAAGTTTATGTAAGAACATAGTAAAATATAGAAAAATGGTGGTGTTTTCTTTTAACATTATTACATTTTTTATGTCTACTTCTTTGGACAAATCCATCCCCAAAGAATTATTAAACAGGTACACATACTGGCACAATTCATAACGCAGCTTTCTCAGCACAGTATGTATACTTGTATTTGTCATTCTGTTTGTTTTGGGTTGTTTTTGCACTCAAATCTTCATTGGCACAACTGTGTTTAATCTCATACGTGGGAGGAAATCCAGAATGAATAAAGAGAGACTTGACACAGAGACTCACATTCAGCTCTAATCACAATGTCTGGTTGAGTGTCATGTTCTGTTCAGACTGTGGATGGCAAAGCCAGTTATCTTAAAATGTCAATTTTTTAAAGCTGTATTTCAAAACCCACTTACCTTGTTGTCTCCTGCCAACACAGAAAGCTGTCTTCTAAAGCAACATACTAAAGTGACTTATTGGTCTTATTAGTCCATGCGTCACACAGAAAATATGTTCTCATATTGTTCCACATACAACATACACATGCAACTCCTTTCGACAATCCCTAAATATACAGTATGCAAATCAGCCAAATGCATACTGTTGTATTTAGATTCGTATATACTAGATCTTCAAGTATCAAAGACAATTCCTCCTGTTTGCAAGCACACGTGGCTGAACTGTTTTTCAAAATGCTGTCTATGTAGAAACAGAACAAATTTACAGTATCTCGACAGTGTGTCCTCCTACTCCTCTCACGGCGCAGTCCTTCTTAATATATAGCAGCACTTCTGGCCAATCTGAATGAGCGTGTTGAGAAAAAGAGAAAGTGAGGGTGTTAAAGTCAGGATTTTTAGAGGAGAGAAATCTATAAGCAGAAAGGAGGACGAGTCTGCCTACAGTACGTGTAAGAATGGAGGGATGAGTTTATCTCGAGAGGTTGGAGGGCTGTATGAGGGAAAGGATGATGATGTCTACTGCTGGAGCTTTAGATGGGCAAAGTAAATCACAACACAGGGGGACAAGAAAGAGCCACAGCTGTCAATCACACACAGGCTCGAGCTAGTTCAAAAGGCATAATACTGTCTGTGTGTGCGTGTGTGTGTTACTGTACACTTGCAGTATCAGTTTGTGGACAAACAGGGATTACTACTGAGCCGTCAAGTGAGTCACATAGCTATTAGTATCTGTATCCACTACCTCTCTTTCTTTCTCTCTCTCTCTCTCTCTGCCTCTTTTTGCTACTTAAAACACTCCTTTTTGAAACTTGCAGACACTTCACTATCCTTTTTTCTCTGCTTTGTTTGTCTGAGCTTTCTTAGCAGCTCTAAGAGCTACTTTTCAGAAGAGTGTGTGAAAAATCTGTGACAAAACACCTCAGTTTGCGTGAAGCTTCACAGGCTACCAAGAAGATTTCTTTAGATCAGCAGAAAGAAGTCGCAGCCAACCTGTATATTTGAAAGGCACTTGATGAGAATGCATTCCAAAAAACTATTTCTTCGCTTAATAAACATGTTACAAACATTCATTGTCCATGACTAAGGTGTAAGACAGAGTGTTGGGTCTCTTAATTATCCCTAGAATATCAAAAGTGTCTAAAGGTGGTAGATGCTTTTCCTACTTGGCCCCTAAGCTCTGGAATGATTTACCAAATAATGTTCGAGTATCGATCAATTTAAATCTAAACTTAAGACATTCTTCTTTAACAAAGCATTCACATAAAATATGTCTAGTAAATGTACTTTTCCAGCAGTAGTTATTTTGTCTAGAACAAAGCACTCACACACCTCATATGGGTAATACACTATTGCCGCAATAGTTAGCCTGTCTGGAACCGAGATGACTTAAACAACTATAATGTATGACACTTGCATTACATGCGAACGGCCCCTACGCTCATAGAACTCTGTTTTTGTCTCCCTGTCTCGTCCTCGACCCCGAGGACATTGAGACAAACAGACCCAGTTCCTGTTGCTGTGAAGGTCATCGCACCACTGATCTACTGGCTGTTTAACCCGCTTACCCGCTTCCTATCCCTACCGTATCTATATATATATACATATATTAATTTCTCCCAAGGGTTTTTGTCCTTCTAGGAGTTTTTTCCCACCGGGTTTTTTCCTAGGGGGTTTTTAGTCCCAGGGAGAGTCAGCCAACTTTGGCTTAACTTAGCACTTTACTGTATATGTAACATTATTAATACGCTTGCTTGTACAGTTAACCTTAGCCGCTATGTTCTACTGCTTATATTATCTATTGATTTTCTGTGTTCTCCTTTACATCTACTCATGTAAAGCTGCTTTGCAACAATTAACACTTGTGAAAAGCGCTATATAAATAAAATTGAATTGAATTGAATTGAATTGAGTGTGTAAATGTGTCATAATGGAAATCTCTTCTGTATGTAGATCATGACTAAATCTATTCAGTCATACACTGGCTGCCGTCGAACCCAAAAAGGCAAAGACTCAAACAGCCTGAAACCCGAAACACGCTTATCTTTCATCGGGCCCTATCGCCAGCCAAACGTTTGTTTGCACAGACGTGACTTCTGTTTTTTAAACGTTTATTTAATGCTGGTAAAGTTTCCAATCTTCATGTTCCTTATCGCTAGTCCTTTGTAACAAACATGAATTTGTTTTCTTTATGACTTCAACCCATTAACATTTAACCAGGCTTGTCGGTGCTCCATTTTAGTTCTCTGTCATGGAAAATTTTCTTTTTTCTTTCCTAATTGGACTATTATCTTAAAAAAAACAGTTCACCCAAAAAAGAAAAATTAGTCATTGCTTTAGTCACCCTATGTTGTTCCGCACCAGTATGGTGTTTGAATCCCCACATAGCCTTTCTATAATAATAGTTCATAGTGACCGTGTCTGTAAATACCATAAAAGCAATCCATTGACTTATATGCACTCCACTTGAAGTCTTCTGTAGCTTCACGATAGCATTTTGTGAAGAACAGCCTGAAATTACTGTCAAAAGAATAAAAGCACTATGGTTGGCTGGTACTGTAGTTTAATATTTTGAAGGTTTATTTGAAGTTTTTCTTTGGCCCACACAACATTATTCCCATGCATCAATGTATTCCTATAAACATCATTCTGCTTGCATTGATTATTACTTCAAAAAAAGTTAAACTTCAGTCATAATTTTCTCATCCTCATGTTGTTCTAAATCTTTATGAATTTCTTTTTTCTGATGAACACCAAAGAAGATATTTAGGAAATGATGGTAAGCACGAAGCTTATTGTAACCATTGACTTCCATAGTAGGAAAACAAATATTATAGAAGTATTACTGTATGATAAATAATGAAGAAGATATTTTGATAAATGATGGTAAGCACACGGTACTCATTGAATTCCATTGTATTTGTTTTTTTTTCTACTATGGAAGTCAAAGGTTACAATCAGATGTGTGCTTAACATCATTTATCAAAATATCTTCTTTTGTGTTCATCAGAAAAAAGAAATGCATACAGGTTTAGAACAACACGAGGATGAGGAAACAATGACAGAATTTATTTTTGGTTGAACTATCCCTTTAAAATGAATGAGTCAATCAAGTAATACACCTACTCTATATGTTGGTACAAAAACAAGCTTTATTAATGTAACATGCATTGCCCCCAAACAGTCTGGCTATTTCCGCATGGGTCAAACAGAGTGTACTGTATGTGCACTATAATGAATGTGTGTGTCTGTACAGTATGTGTGCAGTAGCATACTGTGGTAAAATATAGGCCACCACAGAAGCCTCTTCAGCCTTCGGCAAGACTACTTCAAACATGACATTCTCAATCTAGGCGAGAGCAAGTGAAAATAATCGGAAGGAAGTGTAATGAGGGGCAGAAAAAAGCTTTTTTCTTGTTTGTGAGCTTCGCTCATTCAATCATGTGCAATTTGCTGGTGTAATTGAGGTGGGGCGAATAGGAAAGAGTTAAGCAATTAAGAGTTCACGGGTCGCAGCTGCTTTCTGACACAGCATCATTAGTTTTCTGAAGATCTGTTTTTTTTCCCCTTTTCGCCTCCCTCAGGTCCTCTTAGGCCGGGCGAGAGTTTCAGATTGGAACATCTGGAGTTTCATGTCAAAATGCTGCGTTCTCCCGTCGAGACCCGGGTGAAACCATTAGGCCACTGAAGACAGAGCAGTGTGTTTGATTCAGCCGACACAGGCAGCGGTCTGTAAGCCCTTTAATCAGCACTTATCTGCATGAGCACAGCTAAACACTTTCCTCTCCCCCCTGTCGAAAATCTACATCACTCCATCTCTCTCTCTCCTCTCTCTCACTCAGTCTCTCTGTCATTGTTTTCAGCTGCACTGTTTCGTTCCCTTTTTTCTTTCCCAGTTTGTGAAAACAGCCTGTGCCACTGATATGTGTGCCAACTATGACAAAGGCGCTGCTATGGAATGTGCAGTGTGTCTATATGATAGAATGCTGGGTAAATATAGCTGTCGGTTTCATATGAGCCTGTTTCTGCACCATTGTTTTTGCTGACAGAATGAAAACACAAGCCCTAAACAGATGCAGGAGAATATGGAACACTGTGCATACTTTTTGTCATCTATTTTCTCTTTTTGTCTTTTTATACTGTTTTATTCACCATTATCATATCCTTCTACCTAACTCTTTCTCCTATAATTGTACACTCTAAAAAAAAAAACATTGGGTTAAAAACAACCCAAATTGGATTCTTTTTAGCCCAATGGCTGGTTAAATATAGGACAGAACACACGCTGGGCTGACTTGACCCATTAAGTTGAATTGTTTATTTTAACCCAGCAAATTGGTTATTTTTAACCCAAAGGATGGTTTCGTTTTTATTTAAACATTGGGTTAATTTTTATTTTACTAATTTTCATTTTACTTACTTAATGACTAAATATTGTTATTTTTATTTAATCTTAATTTTATTTATTTATTTGTGATACATTTTATTGATAACATTACATGTGTTATAATTCACATTACATGTTCTGTGATACAATTTACCTTAATCAAAAATATCTAATAACTTATATATAAAACTTATTCACAATAAAAAATATATACACTAGTCAACAAGTGGATCAAAACCTTTCATAAGTTTTCATAAAACCAATCCCTGTTCTTATTTTAGGACAACTTTGATTCACTTTTCGATCCACTTCAAATGTTGACTAGTATACTATATATAAACATTTACTTTGCTGTATTTTTCGGTATATAAGCCACATTTTTTTCCATAACTTGGCTGGTGCTGCGTATTATTGTCAGGTGCGCCTTGTAAGTCAGTATGAATTAATTTGGACATTTATGAGGCAAGAGACACACTGCAAAAAATGACTTTCTTACTTAGTATTTTTGTCTTGTTTTCAGTAGAAATATCTAAAAATTCTTAAATTAAGATGCTTTTTCTTGATGAGCAAAATGACCTAAGTAAATAAGTCTAGTTTTAAGACAAATAATATACAATTTAAGTGAAATTGTCCTTAAAACAAGAAAAATTAACTGCCAATCGGGTGAGAAAAAAAATTGTGAAATGAGATTTCTTTTTTCTTAAACACATAATTCAAGTAAAATTCTGTAATGTGGAATGACAAGTATGCGAACTTTACGCTAGGTTAATTAAGACTATTCAACCTTCCAGGTAAGTTCTGCTATGGTTTGTTGTTTAAATAACTGATGATATTACTTTAACGTACAGACATCTATTCAGCCTGCTGTTCTGTCTGATATTGTTTAGTTGAATAACTTGCCTTTCCAGATTAAATGTCTGTTCTTCAGCTTGGATTTTGTAAAATAATTTTCTAAATAAACGCCACATATAGTCCACTGTGACTTATATATGTTATTTTGTCTTAATAACGCATTTTTGAATGATGCGGCTTATAATCCGATGCAGTTTATAGTCTGGAAAGTACGGTACAAAAAAAGATAACTTTAGTATATCCTCTTGAAAAGTGCTGACTGGAGTCTGTCCTGATGTTGGTCCAAAATGCCCGTGACAGGTAAGGACACAGTTGAGGTGCAGGATAAGCAACTTAACTTTTTACCTGGAGACAAGAAGATGGTGAAAGCTGCTTTAGCAGTTTATATGCAATGATTGTGCAATGATCCGCCTGTCGATTCTTACAGCGCTGCTTGAAGTCAAACACGTGTAAAATTGCACTTGTCTCTGCTCCTCGACATAATGGAGCAGCTGTATTTGCAAATACTAACACACGAAATGAGGTTGCACGAACATAAGCATTCAGAGTAGCAGTCACATGTAAATATAGGTTGCACTTTTGACGTAGGTGCGAGCTCTGGCGCATACTGTGACGTTGGCCGCCTAAACATCAGTTTGTCTCAGTTTACATGCAAGCGTGCAAACGAAGGTTTTCAAAATAGTGTTAAAAAAGTTTTTGTAAAGAATTGGTTTGAGAGGCGAAATCTACGTTTACGTGTAAACGAAGGGCGCAAACGAAGGTAAATGTATCCGTTTTTCAAAATAACCATGTACAAAATTACCCAAAAGGCTCAACCCAGCATTTGAGTATAGAAAAAATAACACAGGATTTTTGAGTGTATAGTTTTGAAAGGCCTTGCGACAGTGAATTATCGCAATATTATTGTTTTCTCATAAATTAAGGGTTGCACATTTGTGGACATACAGTATGTGACCATGCCTGTGAAAACCCAGCTAAAGTTTTTTGTGTGATTTTTTGTTTGTTTGTAACTTTCTGTGAAAATATAACCTTCATTTTGACTGAGTATGGCCATGTCAAAGATGGAAATTAGAGTGAAATTAATGAGTGAAATCAAATTTTGATGGTTGTTTTGTCATAATTTGATTATAAGACTTCAGCCTAGATTTCACAGCCAGGGTCATATTAAATTAATAATGCACCCAAACATCACACTTTGTTATTCCAAACACACTTTCTTTTATTGATTAAATACAAAAGGTATTACTTACTTATACTTACTTATTACTTTATTTGTCCCTGTTAAGGGAAATTTGTCTTGGGCAGTATTCCTCAGACAAAGTCATCATAAGGTTTCAGGCAAAAGTGTATTATTATTTGTGACTTTAGTACTTATGTGGTGCTTTTTGTCATGTTTTTTTTACCTTGAGGTTCACCGCCATTATATAGTAAACCGTGTAAATGTTGTATGTTCTACCAAAATAAGAAAATAGAGATATGCGGTTAAATACATAATGACATAATTAGAAATTTTGTGTACACTACTCCTTTTACATCCTTTTACAGAATTTTAGAGGTGTGGTCATTAATGTTGTATGGGGAATAGGAAAGGGAATGTTGTATGGTTGTTGTCTAGATCTTTGTCGCCACAGCAGCTTAACTCATATGTGACATTCTGTGACTTCATCACACATGGTATTTCCTGTTGACATTAGATCAAGCAAAGGGCTGGGAACAGAGGAAGCTGACTAATTGATGGATCGATTGCTTATCAACGCAGCAAATCACTTAAATTAGTTGCAAGCTTTCCCTCTTAACAAGCAAACTGGCACATAGTTAAAGGTACAATTGTCCTGTAAACCTTGCCTATTTACTCAACCTCATATCATTCCTAATCATGAACTCTTATTTTGTCAGTGGAACACAAAATACATTTTTCATTGTTTTTCATGAACAACGACTCTCCAAAACTCTGAAAAGGACAATGCAAACCCCAGTAAAGCACTATAAAGTAGCCCATATAGCTTCTGGACGGTATTCTTCTGAAGATTTTGAAAAACATATGAAAGATTTATGTGAGGAACACACCGGCCTATCCCTTTCAAATAAAACTACCATTAAAATGTAACTCTGACAGTTTATTTTACTTAGGAGAGGACAATCTGTAACAATGCTTGAGTTTCAAAATAGTTTTATTTTTAGATGTTTTTTATTTTAAAATACACAGTCTCTCTCTCTCTCTCTCTCTCTCTCTCTCTCTCTCAGACCCACACATACTCAGACCTCTTCATTAAGCTCATAGTTTGGACTTTGTTCAAATGCTGTCTCCCCTTTCAAGTAATTTGCCCTTTTGCAAAGGCACTAGGTAAGAAAGCAACACAGATAAGCGGAATAATGGAGAGATTGAAATAAAGAGAGGGAGAGAGCAGCGTTAGGGGTGTAATTGAGAGAAAAATACTGATAAGACCTCAACCCAGCCGTCGCACCCTAAACCAGTGTCCTATTTCACCTCTCCTCTTTTCTTCTTCCTCTTTTTCTCCCTCTCCGCTCCGCTGACTACATGCTCTGGAGTTAACTGATAAGTTGACGACTCCATTCACTGACTCCATCTAGGCGATGTTGGTCTTTTTCCCTCCTTTTCATCTTTTCTTTGTGTGCGTGTATGTGCGCGCGTTTGCTCGCAACACAAGGAAGCCTTTGTGGAGGCGTACTGTACATGTACACAGAAACCTTTATGCCAAAGGAGGTATAGAGTTTGCTGTGTGCCTGAGAGAAACCCGAAAGAATAATGTCCCACTTAATAGTAAAACACTCCTTCAGCGGGTCATTCCTGTAATCCAAACATTTGTAAGGGACCAGGTCCTTCAGGGTTCAGTTCCACCAGCTGGTGGTTAAAGGGTGGATTGTGAGAGGCCGGCTCTCTGTGAGGAAAAGATCTGAGGAGAGACGCTGGTATCAATGCTCGCTGGGGTTTGTAGTTTGTTTTATTTACTCTGTCTCCTGCCCTCAACAGTGTCTCTTTCTCTCTACCTCTGTGTGTCTCTGCCCTTCAGACCGGACAGGTTAGGTGTGTATGTGCTACAGGAGAAAAGAGAGGAAAAGATGGCTTTAGCCAGATGAGGTTAATACTCTTTTGCTTTCTTCTGTCACTGTTAACAATACAGTCCAGAGGGGTGGGGGGATACAAAGGCAAACTAAAGAACAGAGGAATGCAAAAATACAAGCAGATTCTGTTCTGGAAAAAAATAATAGTCTGACTTTTATTTCTGATTGGACATTTTGTTGCAGGAGAAATGCACCTTTATTAATACACCAAGTTTCTATGTTGCTTGGCAACCACAAACAGCTATATTAATGAGCTATATTATGTAGCGAAGATTTTTTATTCCTATCAGTATACATTATGTGCGTATAAGTAATATTCAATCTTTTCAAATAATAATTGCATTGTTTATGTTTATGTAACTTATTGGACATTGGTGTCTATTATCACATTGTTGCTGGTGATTTAAAGGGGACATATAATGAAAATCGGACTTTGTCCATGTTTAAAGGGACACTTATCGCCATTTGCATAAAGCCTTGTATAGTTAGAACCCCAGTCATGTTTTTGAATGGTCATGCATCATTTCCTCAGTTGCCGCTGAGACAGGAGAAATACAGATTTCAGTGTTGCACTTCCTATTTTCAATGATGCAAAAATCATCATTTTGCATCATTGAAAGAAGGAAGTCCAATATCTTTGTAGAGGGAGTGAGACTTTTCTCGGTCGAATAGGCACCAAATTCTAAATGTATATTACATTTCGACTACAAATATGACACACTTTCAAAAAAGATTAATGTTTCTACGGGTGAAATGCCCCTTTAAGTGCTATAATTCGGTCCCCAGTGCTTCTATCAACCTAGAAAATGTGAAAAAGAGCAACCAATTACTTTGTTTGCAAGCATTCTCTGAAAGCATGTGGAAAAAATGTGGCTCCCCTTGTGATGTCAAAAGGGGATTTTATTATAATAATACAGCCCTTTAACTATTTCCTCGCATTGACTAGTTAACTCGTCAATTAAGAGTAAACACTGCCAATGACAAGTTTTTCCGTCATAAATCCATATTTCGGCAATTATCCACCAATGTGGCGCCCTTACTCAACTTAAAAAACACGGAAGCAACCCTTTAGGTCAAACAGTAAGAACTTCGTGATCACTTTTGATAATCTGATCTCTATCAAAAGTCCTTCACAAAGATGCAGTTATCTCAGCTTTTTGCTCAAGGTTTGGTATTTTTTTAAGAAACCTACCCATATTGAGGTACAAAAAGAGAACAAATGAAGGTAGGATGAAAGTTTTTTGTGAAAAAGCAGATTCAAATTTGATATACATTGAATGTTTATATATTTAAAGAAGAAATTTTCTGGAAAGCATTAAACTTTTGTGAAAATCATAAAAATATGCCGGCACTGGCTGGTGACTTTTTTAAAGCGTTAGAAAGAGTTCACCTCCACTATCCAACCACGGCACTGCCATTTAGTACAGAGAGAAAGAAACTAATTGACAGCACGATTGAGTTTCAATTTAAACAAACCACTATTATCGATCAGTGTTTCCATTTCATCAACTCATTTGCATTTAAAAGGACACACCCAAAATGGCACATTTTTGCTGGCACTTACAAAGTGCCAATTATAAAATGCTATAATAAATTATCCATATGGTATTTTGAGCTAAAACTTCACATACGTACTCTGGGGACACCAAAGATTTATTTTACATCTTAGAAAGTCTTGTGAAATATCCCCTTTAAAAAAAACAGTAAAGCTTCACTTTGCATTGAGCCTGTTGCATTCACCTTTTGTGTTGTATGGAAGACTTTAAGTCATCCAAGTGTGTAGTTATAGTATGGTGAGTTAGTAAATGATGACAGTGTTTCCATTTAAATGTGCACCATGAGGGTTTAAGCCCCTCTTTTTAAATCTCAACCCACGATGCATCTATTTGCTAAGTGCGCCATCAGAGGTGCCAAACAACATTAAAATACACAGTACTGAAGATGCTAATGGATCATAGCTCTTCTTGATAAAAATTCACTGCAAAATTCACACACATGCATGCACAGATGCACTCGTCTGCCTGAACTCAAGACGGCTGCTTTGGCTCTACAGGAATAGACCATGAGACATTCTAGAGTAGCAATTTTAACACCTTCAGATGCTTTTAAGAAGATGACACCTGCTGAAGAATGTTTCAGCTCTGTACGCTCTTAAGAACAGATTGAGAAAAGAAAAAAAGAAAGGCGGCTGCCCAACAATATTATTCTCTTCTTTTAGGAATGTGTATTTGCTCTTTCATATTCCTCCATCTTTCATTAGAATGAAAAATGCGTCTGTATTATTTTTTTTGTGTGTGTGTGTGGTGGTTTCTCTCCTAGTTCTAAAAACTTTTAAGCTTTTTTAGCCATTCTGTTTTACCTCCTATATTTTGCTTTATATTTCTTAGACATACATATATATATTTTGTTTGTCAGAATTCCCACAGAAATTTAAGATGTATAACCGGAAAGCCAGTGTGATAGCGTCAATCCATCTGTTTAGGTTTTTCTTTTTTTTAAAAAAAAACATACCCGACATTCAAATGCAGATGTCTGTAAGAAGTAATAAAAATAAATCTTTATCTAATCATCTATCTAGTTCTATAATCAGGTTACTATTGCATAATGCAATGCAATGCAATTGTTATAATGATCTGCTCTTTAATCAAGTCACAAAAATCTGCTTAAAACAAATCATGTTTTCATGTCTTAATTCAATTCCATATGTGAACATATACAATACAGGGTGGTATATTGCTGTGACATAGTTAATATAATATCAATAAGGTTACACCATATCTAATTTATGAAGAAATCCGGGTCTGCCGTCTCAATGTATCTATCAGAATCGATTAGCATTTAAGCGTTTAATTCGGTTCTAATAATGGACTCACCGACTCACCTGGGACAAGATCTGTTTTCAAAGTAAATCATTAACTGGGACATGACGACTGTGTGATTAACATACAACTGTAAACTCTGTGCATGTCTGAAAGCCTCTAAATGCTATTGTGTTGGTTTTAATTCTTCTTTATGCAGGCAGTGAACTATAGCCAAGGTCCTTAAGGATACAAGAGTGCTTTCCAAAGGCACTTAAATGTATTGTTTACCAAGGCAAATGCTTAATTACCAGGTTGAATTAATTAATTACACTTCTTCTAAAGACAACAATACCCCATCCCCTGAGTGATAGTCGACCTGGTGTGTGTGTGTCTGTGTGTGTGTGTGTGTGTGTGTGACGAAGGGGGCTGGAGGTGACCCTCTCCTTCTTTCCTCTAAAAATAAACGAAAGAGGAAAGAATTGCCAACAGCGAGAGTTCGGGAATGAGGTCGGTCCAGGGGGAGAAGACAGGTTAGCATCACATTAAGTAGAAAGGGCAGAGCAGTCCCTCTATAGTCAAAAGTGGAAATTGTGTGCGTGTAACAGAACATGCCACACACTGAAACTCTCATTAGCATGAGGCACAGAGGTGGAGTTCATTGTGATGTGAAGCTCTCCAGGGTTTACTCACAGTAGCCTGAGGCTCTCGTAGACCCTTTAAACACCCCGGGAAGAGATTGGTGGACCTGAAATTGTTTTCAGACTTGATTTAAGACATATTTAAATGTTAAAGGTGATGTTTGTTTTGGAGGGTATATAATGTTTCATATACCAGGTTAATATGTTGAGACCCTATAAATAAGTTACGAACAGGTTGAATTCCTGAGTATAAACATTGTGGCACTTTCAAAACTTTTAAGACACATTTGAAAAGTTAAGATGCAAAACCCTCTGTAACGACCTCAGGCTTAGCGTGGCATAGTCACAGAATTTTTTGCTAACTTTTCTGTGGCATTCTCACGGATTGGTTACTCAACTGTTTTGTATTATTTTCTTACCATTGTCGCTTCGGTTTAGGGTTAGATTTACATAAAATGACATCCCTACCCAAACCCAACTCTAACCCCAACGCCAGGCGACAGTTGATTAAAGTTCAGAAAATATAAAAGAATACATCAGAAAAAACAGTGTAAACCAATACTTAAAGTAACATACTAACGCAAACACCAAATCTAACCCTAAACCGAAGCGACAATGGTTTAAAAATAGGAAAAAGATGTTGAGTAACCAATCCGTGAGAATGCCAAGGAAAAGAAAGTCTGTGGCAGGGTGCCAAGGAAAAATTAGCAAAAAATTCCGTGACTATCCCACGGAACTTTGTGAGATCATGTTGCATTTAAAATAACAATTTCCTCTCATAAGTTTTTTTCTTTCATTAATTTTGCACCACTCTCATCCCTTTTCCAATGGTTCTGGGTTTTGTGTTCGAACCTTGTATTGTCACGGTTAGTGCGTGTCATGTTTTGTTTCTGTTTTGATCGTCGTCACCTGGACATTCATTGATTAATCACCTGATTCATTCCACCCGTTTGTCACTTAGTCTCTGTGTATTTATACCTGTGTTTGTGCAATACTCACTGCCGGATCATTGTCACTGATTCCATGTATTGAGTGTTCCTGTTTTTACTTACCTGCCCGTTGTCTTACTCCTCATGTTTTTGTTTCTCGTTTGTTATTAAATGTTATTTATTCATCGTGAACTTGCACTTGTGTCCTTACTCCTGTTCCCAGTCGTGACAGAATGATCCGGCCATTCAAGGACGCAGCAAGTTCACGGATGAGTGCTTCCCCTAATATTTTTGTGAGGGGGAGTAGTGGACATTGGGTCCCCCTACCTGCAAAGCCCCGATGCCCCTTGGAGCTAACGGAGAAGGAATGCTCGGAACTAGGGATGCACCGAATCCAGGATTCGGATTCGGATTCGGCCGAATACTGGGCTTTTTGACGGGGTTCGGGTTCGGCCGAATCCTAGATTTTTTTTTCCACCGAACCCTTGGCTTGCGCTACGCTGGTCGACGTCACGCGGCCGTTGATTACACACATCGGGTGCTGACGTGGAGATGAGCTTTTTCTTTCGGTGAGCCTTAGGGGCTGGACACACCAAAACCTTTAAACACGGCTGAAAACGCTTTGAGGACGCCAAATGCCAGCTGTTTTTCAGCCAAGCGCTTGGTCGCAGTGATGCTTCAGCTGTGAGCCGGTTGGTTGCTGTGGTAATGTCCCGCCCCTCCTCCACTGTAATTGGACGGCCGTGTGAAGACTGTGACATTGACGAGCGGAGCTTCTAACTCAAAGTATATAGTTTTCAGCGCGGAGCTGCTTGCTTATTGGAAAAACGAGCGTGTCGCAACGCATCGCTTTTATTATGCATAGGCTTATGGTAATTGTCAAAATAGTTTTCCAACTTGTCATCCTGGCATAATGTACAGTTAAAATTAAATAAAATGAAAAATACACTGCTGTGGACGTTGTTTACTTCATTAATGTGCTTTACTGTGTTAATGGAATAAGGATGCGAGTAGGATTCGGTATTCGGTTTCGGATTCGGCCGAATCTTAAACGGTGGATTCGGGATTCGGCCAAACCTAAAAAATCTGGATTCGGTGCATCCCTACTCGGAACTCCAGGCTTGGCTCAAACTGGCCGTCACCATGCCCGATTCACTCCCTGGGGTGGTCGTCGCTTCACGTGAGCCTGTTCCTGCGAGGGACGAATCGATTGAGTCGATTGCCCTATTGGTCGAGTCTTCTGGGTCGGTTCCTGGGTTGATCATCGCCATGCTCGATTCGGGTCTTGGGATGGCCGTCACCACACTCTATGGTTTCCCCGGGGTGGCCGCTGCCGCATACGAGTCCGTTCCTCGTCGGTTCCCATGATGGATGAATCAGTTGAGTCGGTCTTCGAGCTGGCCGCATCGTTTTTTCCGGCTTTGTCCCGGCTTCCTGCCCTGCCGGTTTCATTCCGGCTCCCTGCCCTGCCGGCTTCCGCCGTGGCTCCAAGCACTCCATCCCTCCCCCCAGACTCACCCTTCCAGACTTTTGTTTATGTATGGGTGGTGTCTGGAAGCCACTCTTTGAGGGGGGGTTATGTCACGTTAGTCCGTGTAATGTTTTGTTTCTGTTCTGATCGTCGTCACCTGGACATTCATTGATTAATCACCTGATTCATTCCACCTGTTTGTCATTTAGTCTGTGTATATTTATACCTGTGTTTGTGCAATATTCACTGCTGGATTATTGTCACTGATTCCATGTCTGTACCGGTTCCATGTATTGAGTGTTCCTGTTTTTACTTACCTGCCCGTTGTCTTACTCCTCATGTTTTTGTTTCTCATTTGTTATTAAATGTTATTTATTTATCGTGAACTTGCACTTGTGTCCTTACTCCTGTTCCCAGTCGTGACAAAATGATCCGGCCATTCAAGGACGCAGAAAGTTCACGGAGGAGTGCTTCCCCTAATATTTTTGTGAGGGGAGTAGTGGACATCGGGTCCCCCTACATGCAAAGCCCCGATGCCCCTTGGAGCTAACGGAGAAGGAATGCTTGGAACTCCAGGCTTGGCTTAAACTGGCCGTCACCATGCCAGATTCACTCCCTGGGGTGGTCGTCGCTTCAGGTGAGCCTGTTCCTGCGATGGACGAATCGATTGAGTCGATTGCCCTATTGGTTGAGTCTTCTGGGTCGGTTCCTGGGTTGATCACCGCCATGCTCGATTCGGGTCTTGGGACGGCAGTCGCCACACTCGATGGTTTCCCCGGGTGGCCGCTGCCGCATACGAGTCCGTTTCCACAAGGTGGTTTGAGTTGGTTCCCGGGATAATCGAATCCCCGTCGGTTCCCATGATGGACGAATCAGTTGAGTCGGTCTTCGAGTTGGCCGCATCGGTTTTTCCAGCTTTGTCCCGGCTTCCTGCCCTGCCGGTTTAATTCCGGCTCCCTGCCCTGCCGGCTTCCGCCGTGGTCTCCAAGCACTCCATCCCTCCCCCCAGACTCACCAGACTCAGTCCGTGTAATGTTTTGTTTCTGTTCTGATTGTCGTCACCTGGACATTCATTGATTAATCACCTGATTCATTCCACCTGTTTGTCATTTAGTCTGTGTGTATTTATACCTGTGTTTGTGCAATCTTGGGATGGCCATCGCCATGCTCAATGGTTTTCCCAAGGTGGCCGCTGCCGCATACAAGTCCGTTTCCCCAAGGTGGTTTGAGTTGGTTCCCGGGATAATCTAATCCCCGTCGGTTCCCATGATGGACGAATCAGATGAGTCGGTTCCCGAGTTGGCCTCATCGGTTTTTCCGGCTTCATCTCGGCTTCCTGCCCTGCCGGTTTCATTCCGGCTCCCTGCCCGTCGTCACCTGGACATTCATTGATTAATCACCTGATTCATTCCACCTGTTTGTCATTTAGTCTGTGTGGATTTTTACCTGTGTTGGTGCAATACTCACTGCAGTTCATTGTCGCTGATTCCATGTCTGTGCCTGTACCATGTATTGAGTGTTCCTGTTTTTACTCACCTGCCCGTAGTCTTACTCCTTGTGTTTTTGTTTCTCATTTGTTATTAAATGTTATTTATTCATCGTGAACTTACATTTGTGTTCTTACTCCTGTTCCCAGTCGTGACATGTATATATTGTAATTATTATTATTATTATTATTACACCTTTGCCACCTTGTCACTGAACAGTTGTCACAAATTTAATAAATTACAGCAGTGTATTTTTATCCTTCCTAAAGGAAACTAGCAAATCCGATGACCTTGTCCCAAAATTCCTCTGCCCTTCCCATCCTCCTGTCACCTGCATGTACTCTGCCACTTGTATTTCATGAATTAGTGTTATCTAATGCTCTTCATAAACCTTGTTTTCCTTTTCTCCCCATTCTCTCTCAAAACGAATCCTGATTGGTCCCAACTCTCTTGAATAATGTTTGCAGATGTGTCTCATTGAGTTCTGAATGTCTGCAATTAATCTCCCACAAAGCACCAGCAACACAATAACAGGCCATTTGAATGTGCAGTGGCCAGAGAAGTCTATGAAAGCGAGAGAGAGACTGTATGTACGTTTTCTCTATACTGTTTTTTTTTCTGACTCATAGTCCAACCAAGGGAACGATAACATACTTAATGTTTTCATGAGAGCACAAGTTAATGGCTTTGCTTTTCTACACTGTATTAATGTGTAATTATAATTCAGATAAATGGAGAGCTATTATCGTTGTACTGATGAGGCACAGCTCGTTCGCACTTAGCCACTGTTGAACAACCGCTTATTACGATGTTCAGTGTCGCCACAACTGCTTTAGCATCAGTGGAGGACACACAAAAATGTTTGCTTGGTGGAAAAATTCAGAAATACTTCATTGCTGGTTCAATCGCACTGCTGTTTTTAATTTTGGGCTGTAATGCTCTTTTTATTGTCCTTTTAGGAATCTGCTGTGTATTATTGCGAGTTACTGCACAGCATTGAGGAATGTAATGCCAAACGATCCTCCAGGAATTTGATTGGTTGGGATTGTCAGTGTAGGATTTCTATCTACATATCACAATATCTTTCTAAACCTGAATGACTTTCTTTTATTCTGTACACAAAGGGAAATATGACTATGCACCTAATCTGAAGTAAAATCAGTTTTGTCATGAGAATTGTTGATCTCAAAGTGCACCTGTCATGAAATAGCAAAATTATATGAGATCTTGTCTAAACATATCTTGGTGGATCTTGAGTGGTTATACTGTATCTTGTTCTTTGAAAGATTTGCCTTTCATATGATCATCACAAGCAATTCCCTGCTCCCGAAGTCAAATTAAAGGTCAATTTTTTACATTATTGATGCAATACTATTATTCAGTAAGACTTGTGTGTCTTTCAATTGTTGCCATATGGAGGCAGTCATTATTGAAATGAACTTGGAAAATGAGGCATGTAACATATTGAAATTTGAAATATGTATGTGTCCTCATATTTCTTCTTCAAGGCATTATCAGTTTAATCAAAGTTAGTGTTTTTCTGTTTTATGATATGCTTTATCTTATAATTTCATGTACATACTCTAGGTTATTTGCAATATCATTGCATGCAGATAAAAACAGTAGGTTGTTTTGACCATAATTTGTGACATGAGTGTTTAGGGTTCACGTGATACAAATTCTTTATGGTATTTAATGAGCTTTTCTTTATGTACAGTACTGTGCAAAAGTCTTAGGCCACCATGCCAGAATTAGATATGTTGTTTTTACAATGTTATAGAGATCATATATAATTGTTTCTCAGTCTCTTTAATAGAATACAACCAGAAAATACAGAAAATGTGTATGTAATATTAAAAACTGTATAAAAATGTAAACTGATGTGTCAAGTATTTAGTTAAACTTCCCTTCCACTTGAGCAATAGCAGCAAACTGCAGGATCTCTTAAACCTAAATAAAATTAAATCATAATTTTTAAATTTTAAAGAAATTAGTCTTTTTACTTTATTCTGCTCAAAACCCCTCAAGATGTGTTTAGTGCCAAAAGAGGTCACACTAAACCCCGACGATGGCTAAAGAAGACATTTAGTCGTACATTTTTTTGTACATATTTCCTGTATTTTCTGTTTGTATCTTAATAAAATAGATTGAAAAATAAATATGGATGAACATTAAAACTTTTAAAACAACAAGTCTGGTTATGGTGACCTTTTGCACAGTACTGTATGTTATTTTTTTTCAATTATATAGCTTTTATATACTTTACAGTAGGCTACTGTGCAAAAGTCTTAGGTCACCACCACAAGCTTTGTTGTTTTAGCAAAGTTTTAAGTGAACAAATAATCTATTGATTGATTGATTGATACTTTATTCATCCCGATGTCCATGTTAATGTCCATCCATATTTATTTTTCACCTTTTTATTAAGATACAAACAGAAAATATAGGAAATGTGTCCACAAAATTGTACAATGTAATTACTTTCCTTTACACGTCCTGTCTTTTCTGGTTGTTTTCTAATAAAGAGACTGATAAATAATTATGTATGATCACTATACTATTGCAAAAACAACAAATCTAAATGTGGCATGGTGGCCTAAGACTTTTGCACAGTACTGCATGTTATACATTTAGCAGATAATTTTATTTAATTTTATAAAAAAGTTTTTATGATATATATATTTTATAGCGTTTTTTATATCACTTTGTTAATTGGGAATCCATGACCTCATCCTTGCTAGTGTGACTCCTGAGCTATAGGAATAGAGTTCTCTTAAGCACATCATTACTGGAGATATTGAGCATATAGAAAAATCCTTAAGCACACATCTCTGGTGCCACTGACCTCTTTAAGAAAGTAAACAATTGCAAGAGCAGGTTAATAAAAAATATGAGAGTGAGTATTGAGGACATAGAGAGAAACAGAGATGTTTCAGCATCTTGGAAGGTTCTTGCTTGGATAACTTATAAATATCTTGCTTGCTTGCTAATGCAGTCCCCATCAGCAGAACATTTGGAGGGTGACAGTCTTTGCGCATGTGTGTGTGTCTGTGAAAGAGAGTGCTGCTTCACACCTCAGCATGGAAGCTAATGTAGTCCGACTTAGACCCGAAATAAATAAGTAAACAAGAGAGAAGACAATGACACATTTTTTCTCTGAAAAAGGTGGGAAAACGTTCAAAGAAAAGCGTATGACAGTAAGTGTCAAGATTTTATTGAGCGAAGTTTGCAGAGCTACAAACGCAGTTGTCAATTAAACTTTCTGGAAAGGAAAAATATATTTGTAAAACACAGAGCATTGATTGTTTTTTGTAGATATTCACACATTTGTCTGTTATCTTGACAAAAACCATACCCATCATGAGATATCCTCTGTGTTTTAGACATTGTGTCTCTATGAATGCGAGAGGTCAAAGTTTGGCTGGTTATCATGACCCTGTTAGACCCTGTTGGATCCAGACACCATCTGGATCCCAAAATCTGTTTTAATGTTGTTGTTTTGAAAAATATATTTCTAATATTAGAAGTTGCAAATGCATTTCATGTCCAATGCATGATTCTTTGTGAAGGGCTTTTAACAGGAAAAAGTAAACATATTTTTCTTTGCTACTACCTTAGGATAATAGCTGGTGAAGAGCTGTGTATTGCATGCGTTTTTTATCCAATTCGTGTTGTCGTGATATTATTGTTTTTCTACACCTCAAAAGCAATTAGTCACATAACATTCACAGGTGAAACATTGCGTATGTCTGCTGGGTCCAAAGCCAATCGAGCAACTGCCTTTAAGATGAATAGAATCAATGAAGGATAGCTTTCTCCAGGTATTGCAGAGCTCTGTGGCTGGGTTCAGAAAACAGTACATTCTTAGTTTTTGTGACCATTGCATCCATCTACCCTCGAGTGTGTGTGTGTTAGTGTGACTTAACCTCCATCAGTGTTTCTGTTCCTGAGATGAACTATTGGCTCGGCTCCACGGCTCTTCATACACACTTCAGATCCCGATGCCCTGCTCTCAGCTCTCTGTTGCCCAGGAAACAACCTTCTCAGTGCAGTGGGCAAGGGTGGGCCGCCATTGTGGAGCTTTCGAGTAGAGCACTTCAGCACACAGGACTCTAATTCCCCCTCTTGCAGTACTTTCTGTAAAATCCCTTTGCTTCTGCTGTTCATTATTTTTGTCATTGTGTGTGTGTGGTTCAAAGTCTGTGTTGGTTAGTTGCACACCACTTCCACATAAATGTGTACCCTCTGACCTCATTCTAATTAATGTAATGGTAAAATATTTTAAGGAATCGTGGCTTTATTATTGCAGCAGTGTTTTGATATTGATATTTATCAGAATGAAAGTTTAATCTTATTTGTGTGCCCAGAATCTCATAAACGAAACATTACATAAAAAGACTCAAAATGTTTACATTAGTGGGCACGCTCAATGAACTTCACATGAATTCTCTTTATAATATCTGCTATTTACATGCTGGTTTAGGCCTGATTCCAAAACATAAGACAATAATGTGGAAGCGTTGTTCATTTACCGAATCTCAGCATGTCTTGCCTTGAAACCCAAAACCCCTCTGTTATTATTTGGAGAGAAATGGGGACCGGTTCATTATTAAATTCATTAGTTAATTAATTCAATTTCACTAAATCTGTTCTTCATTATGTTTAATGTGAGTCAGACCCCGGTGAAGCATCATAGGGAGCACAAATGGTACAAAAACAAACAGTCACTCAAACTCAATGACAGACATCAGCAGACGCAACGTTTTGTAGCTTTGCTGTCTGAACAATTAATATTCATCACAGTAGCAGTATATAATCTTTGGCAGTGTTTTACTGCATTAAAATGTAGAAATCTACATGTTACATTTCTACTGGAAAACTATAAAAGAAGTGCTTACTAAACTAGACATTTTAGTGCATGTATAATAAACCAGAGCAAACCATGATGTCTAACACAGTGGTTCTCAAACTTTTTCAACGTGTGGCCTCCCTTGTGTACGGTGCATTCCTTCACGGCCCCCACCAAAGAAAATGTATGACAAATGTGTTCTAAAATGCAACATTTTAATTAAACAATTAATTATTTTTTTAGGTTTAATTACACAGAATTCACGATAAATTAATGTATTTTATAAAATGTAATAAAACTGAAGCCCCCCTGGCACCATCTCGCTGCCCCCAGTTTGAGAACCACTGGTCTAACATACTGTACATATTTCTTTAGACACTTTCCTCTAGCATTTCCCAGCAGTATATTTGATAATTGCTTTTCTTTATGTATATTCTCATAAATAGAGATACAGTTTTTCATTCCTTAACCTCAGATGACACTCGAATATAATGTACCTACTGTCTGAATCTGGAAGTATAGTTCAAGTTTATTACTCGAACCCCAGCGTATGCATAAACTCAAATGCACAGCCTTGCAAAGCATACTGTTTTTCAACTCAAACACATACATAGGCATGTAAGTAGGTTTGAAGGGCTGATGCCTTAAGATAAAAATCTTTGTAAACATCTTTTGGGTACAGTACTCTCTTACCTCGTCACACAATCTCTCAAATATGGCCTCTGTTGTTCATGGTCTGTTTTGTTTATGTAGTTACTCGAATCAACGACCCCCAGGCCACAGTAGCCACCTGGTGAATAAAGAAAGCTTAATGTGCATGTGGGACCTGCATATACAAACTATGCATGGTTACAAATACTGTATACAGCAGTGCAGGTACAGTACGCATGTTTTCTGATGGCGAAATTTGTGTCACACACACTGTACACTGACCCTTGCATGCGTGAAAGGTGAACTAGAGGTCTTCACAGGTCAAAAAATTCCTACCCGAACCCGAAGAGACCCGTAAATGTCTGAACCGACCCGGACCCGTCTATTATTTAAAAGCTGGACCCGGAACCGACACGGAACCGACCAGTCCGGGAAGACACAGACACGACCGGCAAATATTATTTAGCTAAATGTTATTAATAAGTCAATAAACAAGTAGCGAAAATTCAACTTTTTGTCTTACCCATAGAAGTTAGCATTCTCCCACGTATCCTGACTGTGATGCACAATCCTCATTGCCAAAAAAGTTCCATCCATGTTAATGTTATTCCTCTCTTGACGATTGAAATGCTTAATGCTTATTCCAGCTTTAAAAGTCCACTTTACAGTCGGTCATGACTAACGCAGTTTTACATGTGTTGTTTATCGGGTCAACTTGCATAATAATTTATACTGTTTGCACAGTTTAATTATAATAATGATTACTCATTTAGTGTCATGGCTGCTTTTGTTAGCTTTACTTTGCTATCATCTCTGTGCTCTTTGAGCAGAGTCTGTGTGAAAACTTTAGATATAACAGCAAGACGGTCAATTTATAATATTATTATAAAAATTAGAGAAGTCAGTGCAAAACACGTGCTATGGCGGAATAAGTCCCGCCTTCTAAATAAAAGAGCCAATTGTCAAACGTAAAGTCATTGTGTCTCACTGCAGAAGCTCCCGACTGGTAGCCAGAGAAACATTACAAGAGCGCATGCACGTTAGCTGCCTGGTTGGAGCAACCAAATATAAACTTTTTAAAAAATGTATGCGACAGTTCATCTAAGTTTTTGTTGCTGATTTTGAAATATTTTATTTAAATGTGAGTGTGTGTTCTCCGAGTCCGATCGTTTCGGGTATTACCCACAAGGTAAAACAGACCTGGGACCCAAAGTAATAAATTAAGACCCGATCCGGACCCGGCTGATCATTTAAAATATAGACCCGAACCCGTACAGGTCCCGGGTCCCGGGTCTTGAGTCTTCCGTGAAGACCTCTAAAGTGAACTATATATGGGGCAAGTGCTGGGAAAGATATTTACAAGTCATGGGGTTGATACTATAAAATTTGTGCTTTTGAGGAAGAACTATAAATCACTAGATTGGCCAAAATTTTTTACAGATTAACAACATCATATTTTAAAAGATAATCATAGATTTGTTAAGGAATTTAAGGCCGTTTCACACAGTACGCGGCAACCACGAGTGTTTCGTTCTTTTTCAATAGGAGACGTGCGGAAAGCAGCAAAACGGAGCGGTTACAGAGGTAAAGCGGAGTTGGTCCACAGCCTTGCTCATACACCCAATTTTGCCGCTTGCCATGTACCATGTGAAACGGCCATTAGTAGCATGTAAATTAGAAATCTTTGTTTTCTGAGTGTTTTCTATTTCAGACTGTCTGCAATATCAATAACAAACTATATACCTGTATGCACAGTTTTTTTCCACATCAGTCTTTTATTGTGCCAACTGGACCAGACTTTATGCAGGTATGATTAGATCCAGATGTGTTGGCACTCTGTTACACATAATTTCAGCATTTCTCTAGCCTAACTAGCGAAATAACTAATTGGCTATATCACTCTGTCTCCTCTTTACTAATAAGCTGGTGTGTTGTGAGGGTACTGGGACAATATGGCTGCTCTCCACATTGGTGGTGGTTGAGAAGAACCCCCCCCCCCCCCTTATATATAACACACTTTTAGCGCTGCAGAAAAGCGATATATACATTTAACAAATTATTATAAATAATCAATATACCATCACATTGTTGTGAATAGTGACACCCCATCAGGACAGATTCAGGTTCATCTGTTCTCCATGTAGCTTTATAACTACATTTAATCATACACCGGATCTTTATATTTCATTATTATTAGTTGTAGTAACAGTATAGTGGTAGCAGCAATTGGTGTTATAAAAATATTATACATGTCAAGAGTATAGATGGTTCAGTCGCAGTTGTTTAATTTATATTTAAATTATGTTCGATGTCAGTACATTACATTGACTTCTAAAGTAACTTATCATGTTTTTCTTTTGTTTGTTAAAGTAATAGCATTTGAATGATAAATGTAAAGATTACGTAAAACATTCCTAATTACATTTCTCCTGTTTGATTGAACGGGTTTCATTTGGGGGATTTTATTTTAGATAAGGAATGATTTCCAGAGAAACCATAATAGCAAACCGTTTAAACTCAATTCCATCCATATTGTTGTCAAAAGTGGATCCATTTGCGATGCATCTTATTAGAAACGATTAGGCCATCTGTGACATTGACAAAACAGTATTAATCGATTCATTTGTTTTGTTTTAATAGTGTACACCATATAACTATGCTTTCCATGTGATAGGCAATGCATTCAAAGCTTTACAATGCAATGCAATGAGATTTCTCTGCATAGATGAGGTTGATTATGTTTGTCACCCATATTCAGAGACTATGTAATCGGTTAGGATAGATTTAATCACGTACTGTCACGGCATCTTATGCTGTGCTGAGCTCAGACATGAGTCAAAGTGACATTTGGACATGTTAGCATGCTCAAGAGGGTCATACTGTATCAAAAATATCACCTTTTAACAGTACCGATCAAACATTTTTTCACGCAAGGCTGTTTTCTCAATCTATTTGATTCAGTTCATTTACATCAAACAAAAAGAGTAACCGCACATTCCTATTTTAGTCAAATTTGTATTGTGTGCTTGTCTTTGTATTCCAGCACATGACCAATTTGTGAATAGATCTTTCACAATGCTGTTTTGTTTCACTGCTTTGCCTCATCAATGAATATTTAGTTTCATGTCTGGTCGTATTTGAACACGTTCACAAATGTCAACTTTGAGTAAGACTTTTGAGCTGTTGTGTGAAATGTGCAAGATGTCTGGCTAGAGTACAGTTTCTCATCTTGCTTTTCCTCTTCTGTGCCCTCGAAATTTCTCTCTTTCTCAGTAGAGATTAATAGTGCCCATCTGCTGTAGCATGTGGGGTTTGTCTAGATGATGCTACTGTGACATGATACATAATGGAGCCATTGTTTCAGCAAAATGGCTCAATCAGATGGGATTTGTTTAATACGATACAACATCCAGATTACCCAGAGCTCTTCTTCTCTGCCAATAGTTTGAAATTAAAAAGAACTGTTGTACCGGTACTTGCATGCCAGTGCAATATAATACATACCAGCATATGTAAATACACAAACATCTACACAGATATTATTGTAAGTCTACAAGATGCTGCTTGTTTGCAGTTGCTTGTATTATGTCACTAATGATTTTATGTTCATTAAACGCAAACTTTTTAACACAGCTCTCTGCATGTTTTATTTTTTTATTGACACTTTACCTCTTTATTGTATTTGTACAGTGTCATTCTTTATCCACTATGCCAGCTCTCCATTGGAGATCGTATCTATCACATACAGTAATATTCACAGTCAAAGAGCTGCTGCGTTAATGTGAGCCATCTGGTAGGCTTTCTTTTCTTCTTGGTTCAAGCTCTCCTGCCACCGTGCTGTGACAGTTATGCAAAAAGCACTAATACAAAGCGAGAGCAAAGATTAATGTGGTTAATGATGGCACCACATTCATTTCACCCACGTTTCCTTACGCTTCACTGTCTTGCTGTCCTTCACGGACAACCCACTGTGTCATTTTACCAACTACACAATGCAAACTGTTGATTTAAAGGTGCGTATTTTACCTTTTTTTCACTTTTATATTACCCAGAGCTCCTCTTGTCTGCCAGTAGGTTAAAATGAAAAATAACTGTTGTACCAGTACTTGCATGTCAGTGCAATATAATACACAGTGTTGTGGGTAACGCATTACAAGTAACTTGCATTACGTAATAATATTACTTTTCTGAAGTAACGAGTAAAGTAACGCATTACTTTATAAACGTACACATTAATATTTAAGTTACTTTTTTAAAAAAGTAATGCAAGTTACTTTCTTAGATAAATTCATTTAATAAAACAGCACTTAACCACAGGTCTGTTGAATGCTTAATTCTGATTGGCTGAGAAATGTTATAATAATAAAAAAAAACGTGGTATAAGAGGAATAAT
The DNA here is from genome assembly GCF_027580225.2 of Misgurnus anguillicaudatus. NCBI lineage: Eukaryota > Metazoa > Chordata > Actinopteri > Cypriniformes > Cobitidae > Misgurnus > Misgurnus anguillicaudatus. The sequence continues at coordinate 22,560,275 of NC_073353.2, forward strand.
TGACTCCTGTCCTCCCGAATTTTTTTTTTTATAATTCAACGGCCCATCATCAATTATTCTTTACATATTAACTCTTTCGCTTTTTTATGTTTTTTTTTTAAGTTGCCAGCCAGTGCTAGCGTTTTTCATGATTTTCACAAAAGTTTAATGCCTTCCAGAAAATGTTCTTCTTCAAATATATAAACATACAATATACCAAATGAAATAACAGATCCTCTGCTTTCAAAAAAAAAAAAAAAAAACGTTTCATCCTACCTTCAGTAGTTCTTTTGTAATCAGCTTTTGAATATGGGTAAGTTTCTGCAAAAACACCACATTTTGAGCAAAAAGCAGAGATAATTCCATTTTGTGACTGACTTTTCATAGAGATCCCATTCAGAGCGATCTTTAAAACAGACACGGACATGCAGCAGCTTGCCATAGGGCAATACTTCCGGGTTTAAAAAGTTGCAGAAAGTTGCGGTATTGCGGAAAGACGGAAATTCTTGTCATTGGCGGGGAAGCGTTTTCTTTTGATTGACGAGATATCTCGTCAATGGCGGCGAAAGAGTTAATGTAAAATTACGCACTCTATGCATCGCTGCTGAGCAGGAACAGTTTAAGTCAGAAACAACGGCAGGCCAGAGCTTGACATTTTTGTGACGGAAATATGCAGTTTCTGAATGCAGAACTTCCCTGTCATAAAAAACACCTGTAAAGCCTAAAAGAGATCAAGCCTCAGCCAAGAAAAGTAACACAAAAGTAATGCAAAAGTAACGTAAGCATTACTTTCCATAAGAAATAACTAAGTAACGTAATTAGTTACTTTTTTGGGAGTAACTTAATATTGTAATGCATTACTTTCAAAAGTAACTTTCCCCAACACTGAAAATACATACCAGCATAAGTAAATATATGTAAGCCTGTTAATTAAATTCAAGAATGTTTTCATATATTAGTGAAATAAGGCCACATTTCCGCCACAGTGATGCCGTGTCCATGTGTTCCTTGGGAGAATTTGTCACATAATTGTGATGTAACTGATAATAAATTGCCACAAACAGTTAGACCCATCTATAAGTCTAATAGGTTTCTATGGCTGGTTGCAAAAACATAACTGTGAAGTTAAGACTATGTCTTAAAAACTAGTCTGATCAACTAGCAATAAGTTAGAGCTAATCAGTCTCAAGGGGTTATACTTGCATAGGGCCTACGCTGTAGCCGCGTAGGGCTACCCTACTGCGTAGGGTTTGCGTCTCTGTGTAGGCTACGCCGTACAGTCGACACAGAAGAATAAAGCCCCTTTACTATTTGAATTTAAATTAGACCAATCTACCTTTTTATGTAACATATTTAAATTCCTTAAAATCTTAAAGAAAATAATACATGACTAACTTTTAAAACTAGTTTATGCAACTGGCTGGACTGGTGAAGTTGGTTATGTCCACAAACAGTTAATATAGGCATGACAGACTGATCTGCATACGTCACAGTACCACAATAGCGATTCTGTGATGTCATGCACCGATCAGCCTGTGCGGTGCTGCATGAAGTCAAACATGCCTAATGACTTTACATGCAACATGTTGAGTATGAAGGTATCTCATAATTTAATTAATTAATTTACATATCATGTGATTAATTTGATTATAAAATCAACAGATTGACAGCCCTAGTTGGTATGAGCTCAGAGCCGGCGCCAGACCATAACTAAGGGGGCACGTGGCTTCCAACTGGGGGGGGGGGGGGGGGGACCAATTAGCAACAATAACTTGAAAAAACAAGGCATTAAAACAACAAATACAGTGCAAGCACACACTCATACAACTGGTACAGACTGTCAGCTCATTTCCCTTATAAAGTGCAGAAGATCACAAACAATGCGCAAAAGTTAAACTATTTTGAACTTTGACTGCGGCGTGAGCGCAACTTGCCGCAACAACAAACCGCCCTCGCGCAGCGCAAGCCATTGAAATGAATGAGTTTCATAGCGTAGCGCACACCGCGTCCTAAAAGCCGTTTTACCAAAATCACCTTGTAATGCTGTTAACGGTCTATATCAACACTTCACATTTAAGCTTAAAATTAAAACAACGCTAACTTACTTTTTAAAAAAAGCTGAAGCTGGCGTGTACGAACATTAAACTTCCTTAAAACAGTGTCCTGTAGATTTGAAAATTCCACCTCGACATCTAATCTTAGAATTTGAACCAATCGGTGTTTGCATGAAGTCAGATGGAGCAGGTGGTGCTGGTTCGTTCTAAATGTTCTAATATCCATATTTTACACGATACATAAAATGCCGCAAAAAACACGTTGCTAGTATCAAGTCACAAATATGCTTAAGACGTAAAGACGCATGAGACGCCGCAATACAACCAATCAGAGACGCGGGTCTATTTTAATTAAAGAAAACATATTTCAACCATATTTTCCTCATTTGATTACATTAAAAAGTCTTGAAACATTTAATGTTTAATTTATTTTAATTATTCTTGATATATATTAAATTGTGTAGGGGGGCACAACAACCTGTTTGCGGGGGCACGGCTCGCGAATGCCCCCCCTTGACGCCGACCCTGTATGAGCTGGAAAGGAATGAGAATAAGGCCACAGAAAATTGATTGAGTAGAGCTGTAATGTGGGCAAAGGTGGTTACTTTGAAGAAGTTAAATCTCTTTGATCGTATTTGGTTACTATATAATTCTCTTATTTATTTGTATTTTTCAAGCTTTTTAATCCTTCTTAAATTAAACAAAAAATAGCAAAAATGAGTAAATGCATCTAGCAGGTGTGTGTTTCGGCTTCATTTATTTAAATAGATTAAGAAAAATCCAATATTTTTCAATATAAGACCCCTTTAAACAATCAGTGCTTATCTGATTCACCCTCAAAGAGCTTGTTGTAAAATTTTATTTATAAGAATATAGATACAGACACTGGGGCAAAGCATAATTTGCAGCCTGTCTGTGTAGATCACATTCAGGTGCACTATCACAGTCCTGGACTGTATAGATTATAGAGGAATGGAACCAAAGGGATTATATGGCACAGAAGAGAATCAGTCTAGTGGGAACAAATCCATTTAAGAGTGATGGGGTATGACACAGGGGGAGTAAGTATAGTATGACAAAACAAGTTAAGAAGGAGGGAGTGATTAAAATGAAAGTAAATAATGTAATTGAATAAAAGCAGTAATGCGAGTGAGAAGTCAGATAATTAGAAAACATGTCTTCGTGTGAGATCTTATACTGTAATTTGTTTACATTTAATTTGAAAGACTAAACATAATATAAAAAAATACAAAATGTTCTTGTGATTTGTGGCCATATTTGGTTATAATTTTACAAAACATCTGGATGTACAGATGTTGTCTAATAACTGTCTGATATTTACTATAAACTAGATTCATCCACATAGAATGCATATATTGGTTAAGAAACATTTACATGCATTTTGTTTATATAAGATATATAAGTTCTTGTCTTGTCAGTGCAAATACATTTTAACTATAGTTTAAATTGTGTACAGGTTTTGCAAGTTTAAAAATGAATAAAAGGGGAAATTAAATGAAATTGCACTCTCAGATAAAAGGTACAAGAAGGTACTAACATTGTCACTGGGGAGGTACCTTTTAAAAAAATACACTAAAACGGTGCATATAGGTACCTCAAAGGTACACATTGGTACCTTATGGTGCTTTTCCATTGCATAATACCCAACAGTTTGGTTTGGGTCAGGTCGGGTCAGCTTAGCTCACCTCACTTTGGCTTGGTTAGCTTTTGCATCGAGTTTAGTAACATCGGAGTGGGAGAGATTATAGGCGTGTTGTTATATATGCGCTACCTAATGCTGTGACATCATACAAGTGAGAGCGTCATTGTACATTCCCATACATTCTTTTATTTCTCAGTCCACCACAAAATTAAAATTGACCACCACAAATAGATATTTGCACATTGCGTTTATCACTACCCCTGTCTCACATGACAGTTTCTGTACAAACACCCGTGGCATCAGTCGACGCGTTCCACTGAGTTGCATTTAAGCATATAGGTGCCACCACAAATTGCAAATCTAGAAAAGAACTGTTATGGTGTTCCTGATTCTCAACCTGTGGATTGTGGATGTTTTTCATCGCTAAAGGGGAGTTTGGGAAAGCAAAGATGACAACAGTTTTACTCGAGATAGCGCAAGCTAGCATGAAGGTAAAGCTAATCTTTTACATTATAGCGATGACGCTGGTAGTGACGATTCTCTCAGACCAATCAGTCATCTACAGTGTTTTTGCATCACATTCTGGTATCTGCTTGGGTCACTTTGAAACCCAGCCGAGGTGGTACTAGAAAAAGTATCAGGTACTACGTACTGCACCCAGTGGAAAAGCCCCCTAAAGTAAGCTGGCCCGACCCAAACCGTGGGGGAGTATGCATGGAAAAGTGCCATTCGAGGTACATACTGGTACCTTAAAGGTACATCTACTGTATACCAATCAGGTATGTATTAGGACCTTTTTAAAAGGTACAGTCTATAGACTGTAAAAATATATACTTAGTGTCTGTGATGTCACACCTAGGTTTGTAAAGAACTTTTTTGAAACAAATAGTAGGCGGTCCCTGTCATCGCCATATTGTCTGCACATCACTCACGGAAAACTGAAAATGGGTAAAGAGGTGAGATGTGGATGAAGCCGAGGTTGCTTGTTGCTGAAACCATGCCCACCTAGCCTGACTCTAGTGACAGCAATGGAAGTTCAAGCGTCACTCAAGTGGCTACGGCCTTAATTTTGCAGAACTTTAAGGCTTAATGTAATTCACCCCCCTTGCACTTGTTATGAAGGGCAAAATCAGCTATATAGACCAAAAACACTTTTTGTACCAGGCTGTAAACATATTATTTTCCACTGTAAATTTGGCCATTTTAACATGGGGGTCTGTGGGAATTGACTCCCTTTTGGAGCCCGTCTCTAGCAACCAGTCGATGAATTGCAATTTAAATCACTTCCATATTGGCTTCATCAGAGAGATCGGAAGGTTGCCCATTGTTACTGTCCCAGTGACAACTTTTGTAATTTTTTTCTGAGTGTGTGGAAAAACACATGGAAACTAGCATTTACATCTTTTATTTTATTTTATAACACATAAATGTAAAAAAAGTTAAGTCACCTGATCAAAGACACTTGTTGAGCAATTTTTATAATGTCAGAACACAATTTAAAAGTAGCAAAAGTCTGATGCCTGTATTTATTTAGATATCCATTTATACATCTTTCTCACGATGCAGTCAATAAAAACTAGCCTACTGTACTTATATGCAAGCCACATGGTCCCCAGCTGCCAAGAGATCAGTGATTTTCTTCATTAACTGGGTCACTCACAACATCCAAAGCTCTATCACGCTACAGCTCTATATGTTGTCATTGGACATCCTACCCTGCCGTTTTGCACCCACACTAAAGAAGACGTTTGTCTATCTTCTCATATATTAAAAATATAGTCTTACAGAGTTTCGAGTCCGTTTTCAATTTTCCTTTGATGATTTGTATGGAAATTGTCAGTGACGGTGGTGTAATTATGGGATAAATGCTGTTCCACAGCCAGCTTCTAAATAGAAAAATCAGTGAGACGATTTTTCAAAGGGTTGTTGCTCGGTTGATGGCTATGTTGACAGGATGAGTCTGACCCTGCAGAGAATTGATGCACTGTGTGTGTGTGTGTGCGTGCGTGCGTGCGCGCGCGTGTGTGTGTGTACCGTGCGTGCGTGCGTGTGTGTGTTTTTTGGGGGGGCTGAACACTCAGTGTCTTAACTCTGTCTGAGTTTAGTCTCATCAGTGTGTGTACGCAGTCTATACCACCAACACACATCAAACAAACAAAAAGAAAACACACCATAGCAAAGGGAACTTGACATTACTTAATTCAAAGAATGGAAAGGAAAAAGAATGAGTGAGCACAGATGCTAACCAATGACACATCTGTGGACAGATATATTCAGTCCTGGACTGAGAGAGGGGATCTGACAGTGATAATCAGGTCAGTGTGTCGAGTGTTCCACTCCATCCATCCCCTGAGAACTAATCATTGGTTTGTTGCATCTCTGTGAATAAAAAAGGGAGGGAGAGACCAGTGATGTCTTTTTTTACAGGAATCTGTTATTTTTGATGGATTCTTTCCAGTGTTGAGTAGTAAATAACCAAGTAATGATGCTATAAGCTTACTGTACCTACGTTTTCAGCAGTTTTTCAGTGTTGGAAAGGCTGATTTTAATAAATCAGTTAATTGAGATGTTTTATGTAAATTAACTGATGTATGTGGGTGTTATATTTATGCATGCTTTTGTAGTCAAATATATTTAGTTGCCTGTTTACCACTCTCTTTGTCAATTACCTCAATACATCATGCTCCTGGTACATTTGGTTAAATAGTATAATGATATAATGTAGCCTATCATTTGTTTCTTGAATAGAAACACTTCTAATCTAAATCCACTTTTATCTCAGCTGTCAAGAATATGAGAAGGGATGACAAATGCGTGTAGGCTTTAGATAGTACGTGACACAGGAAGTCTCTCTTCAGTCAACAGGAATCTGGTATAAACTGGGCTGTCAAAACGTTGGCAAGAGGAGATGAAATGATGTCATGGTAATGAGAAAGTATAAGATTTATAAAGGGGTTAATTGAGGTGGGTAAGTTTAAAATCATTGGAAACTTCCCATCTTTGATTTAGAGCTAATAGGATATTGGAATATATGGACCGAACATATATTAGAGCTAGCTAACATATTGATCATCTATCTAACATTATAAGCTTTGTAAATCGGCTAGAGAGACAGATTTTCATTTTTAACACATAAAAAGAGTTTCAAACACCTCTGCATCAACCACTTGTGAGTCAGGGTTCCCACGGGTCGTTGAAATCCTTTTTGTGAATCTGGGAAAAAAAATCCATATTATTCCCTGTAGTGTAGGATAATATCATAAAAATTCTAGAATTCTTAAACTAAACTACTCACTTTAAATGCTTATATCTTCTGTATGGGAATGTTGATTCATACCAAAATGCTTTTTTGCACAGTTGTGTTTGACAAATGAAAACGTCTCGGGTTACGTATGTAGAACTGAGAAGGGAACGAGACGCTGCGCCTCGCTTGCCATACTTCCTGCGTCCCTGTAATGCCGTCTTTGGCAATATTTCAGAAAGCGATATAGTTCCTTTTTCCCGCGTCACCCTGTCTTTGTCATTAAGCCTCACCATTGGTTGAATTTGATATACAGATTCACACGCACTTACCCTTGGAGGCGTCCCCAAAAGTGTCACCGCAGTGACGCAGCGCGAGTTCCCTCGAAATGGAACTGTAACAATGTATCTTTAGGTAACACAATTTAACCTTGCTCTCACTTAAAATGTGTTCCCACATTTAGTTCTTGAATTTGAGGGTATTGGACTTGGAAAATCCTTAAAAAGGTCCTTTCATTTGAAGTTAACTAAGGTGTGGGAACCCTGGTAAGTGTTTTTGTTGAGATGCTAGCTTTGGTTGGCTGTAGCTATTTTATGCATATCCTTCCCATACTGTATCATTCCATATTATGATTTTTTCCCGGTAATTGTTATTTTACAAGTCCCTGGCACTACAAAGTGTGATGTAGGATTGCCTAAAACAACTTCAGCAAATCTGATTAAATGGGGTACAATGCAAGAAAAACACACACATTATCCCCATCTGGTGGGTATCACACTCCACTTTTTTAAAAATATGCTCATTTTCCAGCTCTCCTAGAGTTAATTTAAACATTTGAGTTTTACTGTTTTGGAATCCATTCAGCCGATCTCCGGGTCTGGCTATTGAAAGTTACCAAGGGGACTATTTTCGGGCACTGCGTAATATCATTGCGCCTGCTGCAACCATGGTACGGCAGCAAAGTCCTTGATTATTACACCAGAATCAGAGTATAGTTCCTAGCCATATTGGCCTAGAAAATCACAACTTTTAATTTTCCGTCGGTCTTAGTACACCATGTAACTACAGAAGAGTCAAGTTTTAAATAAGAAAAAACTGAAACTCTTTGGTTATTTTTTTAGCGTGATGCTAATGGTCTAATCAGATTCAATGAATTATGCTAAGCTATGCTAAAAGTGGTACCGACAGACCCGGAGTTCGGCTGAATGGATTCCAAAACTGTAACAAAAATCTAATGTTTAACTCTAGGGAATCTGGAAAATGTCAATTTTTCAAAAAAAGTGGAGTGTCCCTAAAAATCAGCATCTTGAGAAAACACACCCATCTAGGATCACTTACAGTGAAAAAGAAGCTCTGGGTATTCATTTATTCAAAAGAATAGTCAATCAAAAGGCACTCACTTTTTTAGTTGTCCTCACATCTCATTGGCTGAGATGTCTACAATGGGTGAGTTTTGGCGAAGTGATTGAAGTTAATGTGGGCTGCCTATTTCACCGGCTAAATCTAGCAGAAATCAGCTGAAACTGCTTACATTACCTTTAATTAATTGAATTTTTGTTACGGTTATGATTTGATAAATCGCCCCTCCCAGCCAAAGTTCGGAAGTCACAGGAAAAAATGGAGCAGCGGGGGAGAAGAACTTCCTCTGGGAAAAGGAAATGTAGGAAAGCGAGAGAGATGATGAGGAATGGAAGCACAATATCTTGGTAATTGCCAGTCAAGCCCGAATAAAACGCTGAGTCGGTTCATTAGCGGGGGACGTTATCGGCAGTATTGTGTGTTCATTTGCCATTATAACTGTCATCTTTTAATGGAAATTAGCCTAGTTTTTGTCCTCTCTTTTCATATGGAGTTTGTTGCGTTCCGCATACATCAGCAGAACAGAAAGAGAGATGGTGAACAACCAGAGTAGGAATTTTAGCTAAGGTGGACAGTTCTCACAGCACAGAGACTATTTATCTTCCTTCTAAAGTGGCGAATTGTTAATGCCGGCCCTAAGTGATTCCATCTATCTCTGATTTCACGCAACCCATTGAAACGTCTGTGTTGTCCTCTACGGAGCCATTTTCAAAACAGTGAAGTGCGCTGGAGATCTGATTTCATTACTGTGAGAGGAGAAGAGATAGTCTCTGTGTGTGTGCGTTAACTCCTCGATCTTCTGTTTTGTCTTTACCGACTGTCTGTGTCATTGCGACCCATTAAAATCCCGAATGAAATTGTGCTGCGTTCACAGATAACTGATTGTCATGGAAACACTGGCACTTCTTTGTTCCTCTACAGAACAACACAGCATCCCATATTAAACTGCCATACTGCTGCTATCGCAGCAAATTTGACCACGGACACGTGTTAGTCCCAACACGACGGGAACTGATGTAATAAGGGCTGTACTTTCTCCACATTTTCATTTCAGTAAGCATCGGTGTTATGAGGCTATTACCAGCTTTACAGCTGAGCTAAGATCAGCTCTCTGTTATAGCTAATGAAGGGGAAGGTTATGATTTTGAAGGCAGAAACTGATCTAGAGGAAATAGTTATGTGAGAGCGCTTTCCCCTTCCCAGAAGTCCCACAATTTGCTTTGATTGGCCCATCAGTCTTGTTTACCGGGGGCACGGCTGCTTCTCGCACCTCTTCTAAACTCTTTTTCAGTAAATAAAGCTCACTGTAATTCCTCCTGGATGCTGAAGGGAAAGAGTTTCATAGATGATAACTAACGCTTACCTTCTTCCCACTCTCTCACTCTGACTTATGTGTAAACCACCCTCTCCCTTTCTCTCCAGAAACACACAATTTCTCCTCCTTTCATTCTCGGTCAACTCTTCAGAGGCAGGCTGGTTTTACAGTGAACAAAGGCCAAGTGAGCACACAACACATCCATAATGAATGAAGGCAGGCTGTTTTAATGACCGGGTCCTGGAGGAGTCACATCACAAAGATCCCCCCCACCATGAGCTCTGTTTCTGGGATAATGATGTCACCCCTGGCCCCAACCAGGTCTAGGGGAACCTGCTTCTCGGTAAGCTTTAATTATCTGTTTGATAAATGCTGGGTGGTGGAGGATGCTAGCTCAGGTTTGCTTCAGAACTGAAGAATGGTGACCTTGACGGTTGAGGAGAGGTCACATGAGTGTGCAACGTATTTGTACAACAAAAAAAGCAGTTTTGAAGTGTAGCGAGATGAACATTTGATCATGAAGGATGCAACATTCTGCAACATACAGTACTGTTAGTGAAATTAAAAGAATGGCACTTCGGTGGTGTGCATTGAATAGATAGATCAATCACTCTAATTGCTGCGGTCCGTTGCCTCCCATGCATAGAGGACATGTCTTGGGCTCACCTGTAAGTAATGGTGCTGAATGATTGATGGTTGATCTTTGCTGGTTTGGGAGTGTAGGGTGGGCATCACAGGGCCAATTTAGTCACAGTGGCTTGGGAAATGAGCAGATCTGATCGTGTTTAAAAGACAGAGTAGCTGTCTGCGAGCCAGGAATGCAAGTTGAGGGTTAATGATAGCCTTCTATGACACGGCAGACAAAGCAATGACATTAAATGCACTTTATACTCACAAAAATTGTGATATAAGAAGTGACGGATGCTGTGTGGATTTACTTGAGTGAAGCTCGATATACATTATTTCAAGTAGAGAAAGATGGACGGATATGATAGGTAACAGCAGACATTGAATTATTAAAGGGCAAGGGGCACTTCAAAAACAAAAGACTCCTCTGCTCATGAAGATGAATTCAATCTTATCTGTCTTGTGGTCATTCTCTGTGTTTATTCGACTGACATCCCATAATGCATCATCTGCAGCCCTTCTAACAGAGAAACCTAAAAGGTGTCATTAATGAGTTACATAATAATATATCTGGAAAGGCTGCTAATGAATTTAGGGACAAATGAATGATCTCTAAAGGCCAAGGCATACAGTACACTATGTACTTACCTTTACGTTGTTTCAGATTATAATGAGTTTTATCTGTGGAACACAAAGTCTTAAAAATGCAGGATGTTGGTGTTTATTTGATGCAACGAACACCCATATAGACCAAACTTGAGTAAATAATGATAATTTTCTGTACAGCACATGGTATCTCATGGCAATTTGTGCAATCTTGCCTTCTCCAAAGTGATGTCACATTGTAAAAATTCATACAAAATTGCCATCTTGTAAAATAGTCGGACCATCATAGAATGAGGCCTAGTCCGTACACGCAAAAACCTGCTATGAAGTGCTGTCAATAGCATGCCAAACCAACAGATGGTTATATATCCCTAACCGTAAAGCTATGTTGGCCAATCAGAAGCCATTGCAAAAATCTTCACCCTGGCAGGAGTTTTTAATAAAAGTTTGGTTTTAGTCACCTGATACTGAATTTGCGTGTGGATGAACGGCCAAACAGCATAGAAAAAGTTAGGGTTTTAAAAATACCTGTCAATGTGTGGACAGGGCCTAAGATGTCTCCTTTCAGAATTACCCACCATCCCCCTACAACAGCAGGAGGCTAGACATATTTTGGGGGGGTCACTTCTTTCTCATTTTCCTCTTCTCTTTTATCCCACGCCTTTCCTTTCTTCCTTGTTTGGCTAATCTTCACAGACGTGCCGCGGCTGTCACTTCTGGAGGTGGATGCCGGGCCAGGCCATGGCTAGGTAGAGAGCCCCCCTCTGGGCCTGAAGTCTGGTGTTCCCCACCTCCATCCCTTCCATCTTGCAACCGCCACCTTTCTAACTTCCTGAGCGACTCCAAAATGTGACCCCCACCCCCTACGGCTTCCTATCGGTAATCGTCCCCAGCTGTAGAGAGCAGATCTAAATAAGACCGTGGGGAAAAGAGATTTGTAATTTCAGAGAACCATAGAAACAAGAAAAAGGAGGAAATTGGTGGCAGACCACAGAAATTAGCATTTTTGGGCCTAAGCAGACATTAAAGATTGAGGAATCGCTAAGTTTCCCAGAGTGTTGCTAGAGATGATGAGAAAGTACGGAGGTCAACATCAATGGGTTATATATGGACCCTATGTACAGAGGCCACAGACAGGGCATATTGTCATACAGTTCTCCTGCTGAGCAAATACGGGCTGGGATCCATCTATTATTGATACTTGTTTAGCTGTGCCACCTCTGGTCCATTTGGCTGCCATTCCGGCACTTCATGGAGGCAGATAGTGTACTGTGAAAACTTAAAACTGGTAGACAATGTTATTTAAATCTTAATTAGACCTAATTAACATTAACAGTGAAAAATATAATGACTGAAAACTGTATTATATGAACTCTTCAACCTTTCAATGAACAAGCCAGGTGAAAAAGAAATATATTTAAATTGTTTTGGACATACTTAATATATTTAAATTACACTGCTGACATTTCAAATCGAGTCCTCTGGTGAGACACGATCACCATATAATTTAACAGTTTCAGTTTATACGTTTTATGCACACAATCGCATGCACATCGGGTATTGAACAATCAGAAAGCAGCCATGATGTGCTGAATCACAAGAATCAGGTTTAGTCATGTATATGCATTTTAAGCATATCTTTGGAAAATTAATATATGATGCACTTGAAGTGATATGATGTTGAAATGCTAGGTGAAATTTCAATGTTGGCTTATTACGATTCATGTATTATTTTTTGAAAAAGTATGCTTGTGTTTGCATACTTCTTAAAGGGGTATTAAGCATATTACCAGCATACTTCTAGTACACTTAATATAAATACATCAAAAATATGCTTAAGTTTAGCATATTTTTAAAAAATGCAATTAAGCATAAATGTATTACCAGCATACTTCTAGTACACTTTTTACAAATATATTTAAATGCAATTTAACATATTTTGAATACACTTTAAATAACTATGTTGAAAATACAAATTATTATAAACATACAAATTGAATTTTAAGTATATTTTTAGTACATTTAATACTACATCTTTTTGACCTGAGAACATAAGCAGAATTCATGCCAGATATTCACAGTGGTGTATATTTTAGCTGCCTATTGTTAAAGTTAATATGAATCCAGTTGCTATGTTAATATCATAATATATAGATTTGGATTAAAATCTGCGTTGTTTCCTTACTTTTCGGGTTTTTGTTTTATTTGGTTAAATATTAATTTAAACCTAGTCTTAATAGGGAATCATGCCGCTTGTCCTAATTGCTGTTTGTGGTTTAGCACAAAAAGGCCAACTCCAAGAATTCCAGGTTTGGAATTCTGACAGTAGGCACTGGGAATCATATCCAGTAACTGAATATGATAATCAGGTTCTGGAATGTTGACAGTTTGGCATATTCTGCTCAGTCCTGCTGTGTGCAGTGGAAAAATCCCAATCTTTGCTATCAGCAAGTTTCCCAGTGGATGTCTGAGATTATTACAGCAATAATTCAAAATCACACACACATGCACACACGCGGATTTTCATGTTTTGTGGGGATATTCCATAGATGTAATGTTTTTTTATACTGTACAAACTGTATATTCTATTCTATTCCATTCCCCTAACCCAAACCCAACTCTCACAGAAAACTTGTCCTATTGCAGATTTTTAAAGAACATCATTCTGTTTAATGTATAATCAGGTTGTTTCCTTATGGGTACCTCAAAGTGTCCCCACAAGTTCAGCAATTTACCACAACGTGATGGTTAAGCAGGTACACATACACACAATTTCATGTCAGCTTTGTTAAAATAGTGTTCAAATATTTAGACATAGGGGATGGCAAAATATTTTCTTGTGATTATTATATAAACATACTATAATAACTGAGTTGACAACAGAACCCACACATTGTTTTAAGCTTCGCAGTTTAATAAGCGTACAATGTCATGGTGTTAAGTGGTCAAATGTTAATTCATTTTGACAGATTTAAGTGTGAATAACAGCTGTCACATTGAGAACAACGCTGTGCCAGTTTAAAGTTTGCCTGTGGAGAAAATCAAGCTTGTTTATGTCTGTGTGGTGTTTTCATATGCTTTAAAACAACCCATGTGCAAATCCATCAGTCAACAGCATTGCTGAGTATTTTCTTCTTAAAACTCCAGAGGCTCGAGTACTTAAGCAGTACATCTGATCTGTCTTTTATACATCTGATAATACTCTTCAGGGATATGAAGGATGCAATACTACTCTATGGGGCAGTTTCCCGGAGAGAGATTAGACTAGTCCTAGACGAAAATAATTTTAAGAGCTGTCCAAACTAAAAATAACTTGCATTGACATATCTTAAAATACATCAGTGCCCTTTGTTTTGCCTCAAAATGCACACACGTAATGTTTTTAGTAGTGCATGTTTATTAAAACTAGTTATATTTCCTAATTAAAATAAGGCGTAGTCTTGGCTTAAGCTAATCTCTGTCCGGGAAACCACCCCTATAGGTACTTAAAGGGATAGTTCGGACAAAAATGATGACACTGTCTGAGATGCATATGTCCATCATTTTTCAGATGAACACATTTTCAGTTATTTTAGAAAATGTCTTATATCTTCCAGCTACTAAACAGTAAAGTTACGGGGTCCATCTCCTTTATGTCCAAAAAATGTACATGTATTCTTCCCATAAAAAAAATCCAAACGGCTCCAGGATGTTAAACAAAGGTCTTCTGAGGGTAATCCGTGCAGTGTTGTTGTAGAAATATCCATATTTAAAACTTTATAAACTAAAACAACCAGCTTCCGGTAGCGCTGCCATCTTTATTTACGTTTATAACGTTTTAAATATGGATATTTCTACAACAACACTGTGCGGATTACCCTCAGAAGACTCTTTATTTCTACAACAACACTGTGCGGATTACCCTCAGAAGACCCTTGTTTATCATCCTGGAGCCGTTTGGATTTTTTTGGTGGGGGGGTATATGCACATTTTTTGGTCTTGAAGAAGATATAAGACATTTTCTAAAATAACTGAAAATGTGTTCGTCTGAAAAAATGAAGAACATATGCATCTCGGGCGGCTTCGGGGTGAGTGGATCATGGGTTTGATGTCAATTTTGGCCGAACTATCCCTTTAAGATTAACATGAGATTAGCAGAAACACTGAGTGTTGTGTGACTTTTAAGGCATATAAGGCAACAGGCCATATTTTGTTTACCAAAAAGTTAATGATGATAGCAAACTGTTGATCAGTTAATTTGATATTAGAAAAGTTTGATGTGAAATGTTTGTTTGAGTTCTTATTGAAATCATTTGTGATTTTTCTTTCATTACTATGAGCGATGATGAAAGCGCAAGACATCAACCTTCAATCTTGCAGACTTGGGCAGTCTTGTGTGCTGTAGTGACAATGAGGAAGATGAAATAAAATCAGAATGTGCAGTGACAGCGCCATTGGTTATCAATAGTTGTGTGAGAAATAAGCAGTTTTCTTTTGTATCAAGATGGTGCCAGGAGACTTTGACAGCATCTGACTATAGCACCTCAAGTTTGTTCTGATATTGAGGATTGTTTCAAAATAATAAGCATTAAAATAATTGCTATCACCTTAATTGTCAATAGTAAAGTCTACAGTAAGAAATAATTCAAATGAATTACCAGACCCCTGTACATTTCCCATTTTAAGACTCAAACTCAAAAAAATCAATCTGGTGACCGTAGTATTGATGTTTTAACTTGGCTGTTCTAAATCTGTTTGGCAGCTAAAAGCCCAAAAAGATCCGTCAGAACTGTCCATCTTTTCTTCTTAATTCAGGCTTCTGTTAGCAGCTGACAGCTACAATGAGAAAATGGCAGTCAGAGAAATTCACAACACTTAAAAGAAGACATAAAAGCAGATATTACTCTCTCAGAGCAGACTAGGTATCTTCCATACCACATGATTCAGCGCAATGGCAGTAAACGATGAAAAATGACCCATCTTTCTCCAAATCTGTCCATTCTGCTCTCTTTCGATATTCAGTTATACGTTGAAAACCTGCAAGGTTTGTGACATATGACATGTCATCTCTCTCAAATGCAGCCATTTGACTCATCTATTGGATTGTTTTACATCCATGCAGAGGGATATGAACTTCATATTTTAAGTAAGGTGTAATTCTGACTGACATGGTCCCTCTCCTTCTAGTATTGGTAGAAATGTGTGACCTTTTCTGCCTCACTGTTGAGTAATGCTCCGTTTCACATGTAAATCACATCATTTGTCTCATAGTTCAACAGGGGATCCATTTTGTACTTATTACATTTTGGACCCTTAACCTTTCCTAGCGATGCAGCGGATAAAACGTTCCACACACTTCATGTTTACACATTCAGTCTCTTTCACTACCATGTGAAATATATTAAATTGTTACTCATCTAAATCATAAAATCTGGCACTGGCCAAAACATTTTTAGTGCAAGGTGTTAGAAATAAATGGGTTTTAAGTAGTTACTTAAACTAATAGTGAAAGCATTATTTATTTTATTAGGTTCCCATGACTCTTTCCCAAAACCAAGTGAGCAGGATTGCTGTCTACATAGAAAGCTGCCTTTATGGGCACAATGAAATGAAACCTTGTGATGGGATTTCGGGAAAGCTCTACGTACGTAGGCAGCACTCACAAATAATGTTTGTCACATGAGCCTTAACCCACAATACATATAGCACACACAAGTATGAATTGTGTTTTATTAGATTGAACTGTTTGTACTTTAGTATGTGTTTCTTGAGTATCTTGAGTCATCCACCATTTTGAATGAATGTTTACTTGGACCTAGTTGTAGTGCATTCTGGGATAGGACATTGACTTTAATGCTGTCTGTAGGCTTGTGGCTTTTAGTCCTGCAAATGTTGTCCAACTGTACAATAGCAGAGTAAAGATCTATTCCTACAGATCACAGTGTTTGTAGGATGGAGTTAAATTATGTCTCTGGGGTCAGTTGCTCCAGTTTAGTACAGGTCAATGCATTTTTTTCTCTGTACAGGAAGTGCATGTATCTCTCTCCCTCTCTCTCTCTCTCTCTTTCTCTCTCTCTCTCTTTCTCTCTCTCTCTCTTTCTCTCTCTCTCTCTCTCTCTCACATCAGTTCGATAGTTCTAACCCATTTGCTCTAAATTAACTGTTTATCTCAAATCTCATCTCCACGCTCGCAGGTTGAACAATAATCAATAGTGCCGTATTGGATCAGACCTTTCCTTCCCACCATTAGGGTCTGCTGATCTAAAACACTTATCCTTGAATAATCTGCAGCATTAGGATCAATCTGCCTCCCCGTGTTCAATGTCTGGGAGGCAGAGTAAACTGCAGCCCTAATGTAATGGAAGTCACCTCCAGACGGCAGATTGACAAAAGGTTTGCATGTTTGGCAAACATGTGATCACCTGCTCTCTCTAGAACTTTTTTTCTAATTGTTAAGACATGTAAAGTATGGCACCCAGAGACATAGTAAAATAAAGGGATGAAACTTCATGTCCTTCTATGCTCCATCTCTCCATCTCATATGAAAAAAAGGAAAAACTTTATCCATTACTGGCCAGATGAAAAGTGCCAAAATCTTCTGTAATGACAGCATGCAGATCAGGGTGGGAGAACAGTAAACCATAACCCCATTCACATAGACATTTGGTCCCACAAAATACCCGTAAAATTGCCAGACAAGCTTCTGTGTAAACGTAAACACGTCCCGTAAATTTTCTGGGATCGTTGTCGGAAAGGGGACCCAGTAAGATACACGGAAAACCCTCTGTGTGAACAAGAAGCCGAAACAATGCCGTAACAGGCGTGTCGTAGTGAGGACCTGCACGTCATTACAACAAAAATTATGGTTTAGCTTTTTAAAACGAGAGATTTACATTCAGATCAACATTCACGACGAGAAATGTCGCAAACTAGACTGAAGCAGTTATCAGGAAATTATAAATGAGACGCATAAACAATGCTGCGCGCGTGACAACATAAAGTTGGTTCAACTCTTTAAAATAAGGGATTTAATGTACATGCAGATCAACATTCACGACAAGAAATGTCAGCAAACTGGACTGAAGCAGATATCAGGTAAGGGATTTAATGTACATGCAGATCAACATTCACGACAAGAAATGTCAGCAAACTGGACTGAAGCAGATATCAGGTAAGTTAGCTCGTCACTTACCGCGCTGAAGCGGAGATCATTCAGCAGCATAAAATATTATCGCGCCACATGCTCATTTTAGCTTATAATAAGCAAAAATGCCCGCACGTCATCCCAAAAAGATATATCGTTCAGCTCCTCAAAACGGGGGTTTTAAATGCATATTAACAATCACGATGAAAAATGTCTGAAAACTGGATTAAAGCAGAGATCAGGGAGCTAATATCCAGTCTGAAGCTGACATCACTCACCAGCATAGAACTTTAAAGTCTTATCATAAACAAAAATGCACACAAGTGGTTTCTGGAGAGATAAATAATAAATTATATGCAAACTTCAGACGCTGAAGAAAGTGCAGGTCTTTAAAAAGGTCACGATTCTTTCCGGGACCTTGTAGATTCTGGCAAATCATTGTCAGTGTTAATGATCAAAAAAATCATTCTCTGGAATGTCTGTGTGAAAAGGGCCCATCTTTCCAGATTTAAGCTTTACCTAGCATGACTGGTAGAGCATTGTGTTAGCAGCCCAAAGAACCCATGACAGGTTTGATCAACAGGGAACACACAGACTGGATAAAAGCGTCTGCCAAATTCATAAATGTTAATATTTTTTTTCCAGCAGAGCTCTTGCATTATATTTTACGCTCACATAATATATAGAAGATCTCAGCTGATTTTTGTTTGTTTAAATAAAATGCACTCACAGTGTAACTGATATCACATTGTCTGTGATTATAGCATCACAGTGTGGCTTCAAGCTGCCGCTGTCACTTGCGATCTTGACTAGTGTGTTTCATCAGTGTTATTTCTTTAGCAGGTGTGATGGACACGACTTAATCTTAAATATGACTGGCGTTGTTTGCTTACAGTTCTGTAGCTCAGCGAATTGATATTTCATCATGTTAGGTAATTGGTATAAAAATGAGGTCGGAGTTAAAAGGTGTTTTAACCTGGGTGTTAAAAGGATGCAGTGGTGAAAACCATGCGGGGTAAAATCTCCCTGGTAACGCAACAGATGCCATGGCAACCTTGCCCAATCTCTTCCAAAAACTGGTCTGTGTGCCAGTTGTATTAGCAGTGAAATAGTCCGTGGGGCTTGTAGAGATAAAAAGAACCAATGCAACCTGTAACTATGGTCTGAATGACCTGACTGAAGAATTGCTTGGCAACAGATCACGTGATCCTTGTGGGTTTTATGGAAAATTGTACCAGAGAACAATTTTATTGCTCAGGGTTTTCTCTTTTCTAACTCATGTGAAATAACGCAGCTTTCTGATGAATCTGGGATTGAACTGATATTTTAACTATATCATCAAATAAACTAGATAACAGCTAAGCCATTTTGGTTTCTGAAGAATTTTTCTTCATGATTAAATTTTTGACATTTAATAGCAAACTTTGGTATCTTGGGTACAGTTTGAAACATTGCTGAGATCTTTTATAAAACTCCAGATCATCAAAGATTACTGGGCATAATTTTTTTCTCGGTTACTTTCTGTGTTTTATCTTTTATTTTCAATTATTGCTGTCTATATGAAACATTTAAGATTTATTTTATTTATAGTTACCAAGCAGATTGTTTCCCATTTACATGACTACAAAGAGATCCACAGTTATGATTCTCAAAGATGTGATATCTCCAGACAGCTGTCTGTAAAAGAAGAAAGATTAAACTTCCTAGGCATTTCTGTAAACCTGCAGGTCTTTTGAGGCTTGTGTCAAGAGTTATCTAGTGCTTGAAAGAGATAGATTGTCTTATGTGCTGGCAGGCCTGATAGAATTCTGGGTAAAATATCAAAATGGATGAAGTTCAAACAGTCGTTATTGTATATGAAAGTGAAAGTAGATTAATGTTGACCTTTCTGATGTTTACTTATGCCTGTGATGAGAAGTTATTGTGGGGAGCT
Organism: Misgurnus anguillicaudatus; assembly: GCF_027580225.2. Taxonomy (NCBI): domain Eukaryota; kingdom Metazoa; phylum Chordata; class Actinopteri; order Cypriniformes; family Cobitidae; genus Misgurnus; species Misgurnus anguillicaudatus. Next base: position 22,580,175 of record NC_073353.2, read on the forward strand.
TTATCAGTGTAACAGTGTGAATGAGAGAAAAGAGTCAAAACAGATTACCGTTACTCAGTCGGAGACCGGTATTCATTACAGTCTTCACAAGTCAGGACTGATCTGTCTGCTTGACTCTCTCTCCCCCTTTCTGTCCGTCTCTTTCTCCATATGAAAAAAGAATGAGACATTTTTAATATCTATCTTGTTTTTTTTCCCAGAAAGAAAATGTAGATCAAATAGAGACTTTCACTAAAATCTGCACACCTATTCTGAGAAAAAGACCCCAATAACCTCACATACCTCTTTGAATAGAACAGTTTTCTTTCTTAGGTCAACATATTTCTTAATGAAACAGAAAGTGGAGGTGCGGACAGTAACTCCACATTATCCATGCTTTGTTACCTGTTATTGCTAGACAAAGGTAGGGGCAGTTAGGAGCAGTGACATGCATGATTTTTATAAAGCATTTGTTTAAAAAAAAAAATGTAATTCGGTAGCACTTATTTCTAAAATATATACAGTACTGTGCACAAGTCGTAGGCCACCATGTTACCATTAGATTTGTTGTTTTTGTAATTGTATAGTGATCATCACTAGCGTAGCCAGGATTCACAATGTGGGTGGGCCCAGAGAAAATCAGGTGGGCCTTAACCAAAAATGCATCTGTTATCAAAATTTACAAACACACAACTACACCAGCTTCAATATAGCACCATTTAATAAGAACAAAAGCCTGTATGGGCCCTATTTTAACAATCTAAGCGCAATGTGCAATAAACCCATAAGAGTCTCATCTCCTTTACAAGCCAGGTGGCTGGCGTCATCCCGATTCCATATTTTAGCAGAATTTGTAAACTAAAAAACTAAGCGGAGGAAGAAGACCACCAGTTTAAGATTGATAACGTTGTTTTTATGTGTAATGAAAGTGTTATTTTTTGGTATTAAAACCTTTAAAGGTCGTTTTCTTTCAGTCATGGAAGTAAAAATAGCTGGCTTTTAATTGCTGTAAATGCATTGATAGCCCAGATGATCAGTGTTATCTCAAAGAATATTTTACAAATATGCAAGAAAAGCTTTGTACTTTAAAAATACTTTAAATAGTAGCCTAATTTGTTGGTATTTGAGGAGTTTCGTTGCAAAATGAGATAACTCAGTTTTTTTCAGAAATCTTGTTTTTTGTGCATCTTGTGCATTGTTTTTTGTGCATCTTGTGCATTACAATTAATATCAATTCAACTGCAGTTGGTTTGTTTTAAACCTTCATAACTTAAAAAATACAGCTAAGTAGCACTATAAAACAAAATGATAACATGATAACATAATAATAATTTGACAAAAATGTTAAAAACGGAGTTCTCTCGTTTTGCAACGAAATTCTTCATTTAAACCTTTAAAAGTCATTTTCTTTCAGTCATGGAAGTAAAAATAGCAGGCTTTTAATTGTTGTAAATGTATGGATAGCCTACATGATCAGTAATCTCAAAGAATAATTTACAAATATGCAAGAGGCTTGTACTTTAAAAATAGTTCATTTGTAACAAACAGGAGATAAATCATTTTTTTGTAATTGTATAGTGCCGTGCCGTTTTAGCACTAGAACAGAGCCGTGTGTTTTGAAAAATAACTCTTTCACCGCCAGCGTTTTGCCATAGGGCAATACTTCCGGGTTTAAAAAGTTGCGGAAGTGCGCCACCTGGTGGATAATAGCGGTATTGCGGAAAGACAGAAAATCTCGTCATTGGCGGGGAAGCGTTTTCTCTTAATTGACGAGATATCTCGTCAATGGCGGGGAAAGAGTTAAGCATAACATAAAAACGTTTCTCATCCCATCATATCCAGAGGTACAAAATCATCATATATAATAAATCTTTGGGGTAGCATTAAAAAAATTCTAAATAAATGCAATATAAACACACCTCGCTTTCAGACCAAAAGCCTCATGGGCGCAAATGTTATCTGCAAAGACTTTTCTTCTTTTAGCTGCTGAACCGTCACCTCATGTTCAGAATCCTCAACGGTGATGTTAAAGGGTGCACCATCAAGCTGTAAAGTCTTCTCACCAAAGGTCTTGTGACCTTCATTCTAAGACAATGAAGCAGCGCAGCTCTCATTATTCCTTACGTGTCAGCCTTAAACCGGGTGTTCATTTCTATGATGTGGGGTGTAGGAGGGGCGAGGAAGCTGTTCGAAATGCGCTTTTTATTACATACTATCACAAAATTAACTTATTTCTTATTATAATAGCAAACAAGAGTTTAAAAAAAAGATTTATTTTATAGGTCAATAGTGATAATTGCAACATAATTTACTCATTAGGACAGGGCTATTCAATTGGCGGCCCGCGGGCCAAACCCGGCCCCCAAGGTAATTTGATCCGGCCCTTTATGTAGTCTGTAAAAAAGACATCTCTAAAATAAATTTAGTAAGTTAGACAACGGGCCGTACAGTTACGAGTTGATGCGCGTGCGTCTGTTTCATGCAGCATGAGCTGCAGAGCGCGAGTCACGTGACTGGTGCGAGCAGCTGTGTCACGTGATTATATTCCCGCTTTGGTCCACAAGTTCAAAGCGATCGCCTCCCCCGCTCGCGCCCGCGTCTCAAGACGCGATAGCTGACAGACAGTGGTGAGTTAAAGAGACCGAACTCTATGGTTGTTTTAACTTTATTTGTTGTATTTTAAAACACCTTTTCCGATAATTGTTGTCTGATATGTTTATGCTTATCCACAATGACGTTAGATAAAGGAAACTCGTTGAAACGATTTTGTGAACTAGATAAAAAGATCCTGCAGTTTCTCCAAAATTCAAAGCAGACAAAGGCTCAAATATTATGCGAGTCATCGTTCTCACACAAGAATGCAATTAAAACGAGTAACAGTAGTCACCCATCGCTCACAGCCCAGCACCTGCACCACTGTATGTGTATCGCGCTGACAAACATACACCTGATTTTACTGCTCTTGCGAAATCTAAAAACATATTCTGTTTATTAGAAGGTAGCCTACTGTTTGCCAAGTATTAAGATGGCTGTTGTAGTTTAAATAGGGCTACTGTAATAATTAGCTTTTGACAAAAAAACAGCAAAAAACAATTATGTTCCATATTATAAACTTTTTTGCTATGTGCACTGAAGTGAGTAAATGAGTTAAATTCTCAATAAGTGTGATATGGATCTTATTTACCTATTTAAATGAAGAATAAAGCTTACTTGGGCATCTTACAATGCACTTATGTTGTTATGCAGTTTTAAAATACAACATATGAACATATCTGTATGTAGAAAAAGCCAACTTTGACATCTAACAATGCACTAATGTTGTTGAATGCAGTTTCAAAATACATGTTTGTAGAAAAAGCCTATTGTACAATGCACTGATTTTGTTGTTGTGCAGTTTCAAAATACAACATGAATATGTTTAAATGTAGAAAAATGTAGTCATCATCACTGTTATATCTCCGGCCCCTCATTTAAGATACTTTTTATGAACTGGCCCCCACGACAAACTAATTGAATAGCCCTGCATTAGGATAACTAATAGGCGGGTGGGTGGGCCTAGCTGACAGGTGGGTGGGCCATAGCTACGTGACTGGTGATCATATATAATTATTTCTCAGGTTCTTTATTAGAATACAACCAGAAAATACAGGAAATGTGTATGTAGTATTAAAAACTGTATAAAAGTATAAGCTGAAGTGTCAAGTATTTAAGGTAAACTCCCCTTTCACTTGAGCAATAGCAGGCAGCTGCAGGATATCTTAAACCTAAATAAAATTAAATCCTCATTTCTAATTCTAATCGAATGACTTCAGGACTTCAGTCTCCTCAAAAAAGCTCAAGATTACTGATGCCTGTAGAAGACATTTAGTTCTAAAAGTTTTGTTTTTAATTTTGTGTACAAATTTCCTGTATTTTCTGTTTGTACCTGCTGATGGTGGCCTTTTGACTTTATATATATATATATATATATATATATATTAGGGCTGTCAAAATTAACGCGTTAATAACGCGTTAACGCAAATTCATTTTAACGCCACTAATTTTATTAACGGAGATTAACGCAACGCGCAATTTCTGTTTGACCCTTGGTCCAGCCCATAGTTGAATGAACAGAGACGCAGACAAATGTGACTCTCTCTAAATGAGTAAAAGGTTTTCATAGAAATAAGAACATTAAGCAAATCGTCTACCAAATCCAATGCTCTAAATGCTCGTTGGACATCTGATATGATCTTTATTTTTACGTCTGAGAGGTGGAACGTTACCGTCCTCCTAATGCTTAATCTAATACAAAGATGCGTCTCAATTCATTTTGGTTTCGCTTTTATGCATGACTTAGAAAATAGACTGCAGGACTTGCTTGATGTTAAAAGAGTCATTAAGAGAGACAAAGTTCGGTACCTGATTAATGTTAAAGAGTTATTAAGAGCGACAAGACTCAAAAGCGATCCCCTCACGCTGACTGACTGACATCTGAAGCGCGTGCACACAGACGCGCGAGTGCGAGACCCGGATATATAGACATCTACACAAAATTACAGTTTTACAAATATCTGTTTTGATAAGAATTCACGCAGGTAGGCTTTATAATCTGTTATGTTTTAAGTAAATGTTTGGTTAACTGTTGGGTAAAACTATCTGATGTGTAACATTATATTAGATCACTTAGATTTTAAGCAGTCTGTCTCAATGTCAATCAAACAAAAGGAAAAAAAGATGAACATACATTGATGATGTTTTTGCTTTGTGTGTGCTAAATCTATTAGTTTTACCAGTGATTTTAAGGTATTGATGTGGTAATATAATGTATGGATGTGGAAATGTTTGTGGTAATTTGACTCTTTCAACTTAAACACGTGTAGTTCTGTCATATTTTGTTATATTTCAACAAATCATGCATTGTTCTATGTTTTAATAGAGAATGTCAAAATATGAACAACTATTTTTTTTAAATTTGCTAATTCCGACTCAACTTGCCAGCACAGGTCACAAATGATGCAGCAGCAAACAAAAATGGAGAAAGAAAAATCTTCTGAAAGGAAAATTCATATACAAAACAATGGGTGGTGATTCTGTTAAAATGTAAACAGGCTGTTGTTAACATACATTTGCATAAAGCATCTATATATGTATATATGATTAGAATATTAAAAACCTGAAAAGTGTTAAATTAGGGTAAATTTAGAATGGATAAAAATGTGCGATTAATTTGCGATTAATCGCAGTTAACTCATGAAATCATGCGATTAATCTAGATTAATTTTTTTAATCTATTGACAGCCCTAATATATATATATATATATATATATATATATATATATATATATATATATATATATTCATACATACAACCAGTTATCACCTTAAAAATAGCCGTAAATGCTGAAATGGTGTGAAGAATAAATATAATATAATATAATATAATATAATATAATATAATATAATATAATATAATATAATATAATATAATATAATATAATATAATATAATATAATATAATATAATATAATATTATTGAAGCTAACAAACATGAACTTAAAACAGCAAAACTCAAAATTTGAAATAGATTTTTATTGTTTTTGTAAGAATTTTAATTTCTCTAACTTTATAGGTCTTAAAGGTATAGCGGAAGATTTTCTTTTTCCGTGTGGATCATCAAGACTATTGGTCACCCCAATTGTCAATCTGATAATATGTTTACGTAAGGCTGTCGTACGTGCTCGTCCCTAGGTTCACTATCTGCACATGCGCACTTTCAGTTCAACCTGATCTCACGAATTTCTGTGGGATAGTCACGGATTTTTTCCGTGGCATTCTCACAGATTAGTTACTCAACAGTTTTGTCCTATTTTCTTACCATTGTCGCTTCGGTTTAGTGTTAGATTTACATAAAATGACATCCTTACCCAAACCCAACTCTAACCCCAATGCCAGGCGACAATTGTTTAAAGTTTAGAAAATATAAAATAACAAATCATAAAAAATTTTTATAAACCGATACTTAAAGCGACATACTAACGCAAACACCAAATCTAACCCTAAACCGAAGTGACAATGGAAAGAAAATAGGAAAAAGCAGTTGAGTAACCAATCCGTAAGAATGACACGGAAAAAGACAGTCCGTGGCAGGGCCAGGGAAAAATGCAGAGATCTGTGAGAATGCCACAGAAAATGAGCACAAAATTCTGACTATCCTACAGGAACTTTGTGAGATTATGTTGTTCAGGTGTATGTGTGGTGGGCTACAGCTTCAGCCATTTATTGAAGCTTGCGTTCTCACCGTGTTTTTTCAAAATGTCTGAGGGTCGCAAGAGGAAAAGTGCCTATGAATTGTTTGACAAGAAGAGAAAGGCCTCTGGAAAAAGAAACAAGACCAGTGTTTTGGGGAGAATGTTTCACACGGTGGCGTGCGCTAAAAGCACAGGTTGGATTTCCCACTGATGCCTCAGTTGCGCAGGTTTTTACTGGACAGGTAAAGTTTGTCATGCTACTTGGAGAAATCCATTTAAAATCACTGATGGTAAAAGTTGATGTAAGCTATGATTAGCGATGCTAGCCCTGGCACAAGTCACGAACCGCGCAGACACGGTAAACATCTCATTGTATGAGCCATGCCGACAGCAACTTGTAAACAGAGTGAAGAGAAGAGGCTCGTGCATGCTCTCTTTCGTGCACATGTTTAATAGGCGTTTCCTCTCGGGAGCAGGTAGATTGTTGCGCATGTGCATTTTTTTAAATAGTGAAGGGACGGTTCTTTTCAAAAATTTGGGAAAATCTTCCGCTATACCTTTAACAACATGATCTCACAAAGTTCTGTGGGATAGTCACGGAATTTTGTGCTCATTTTTCCGTGGCATTCTCACGGATTTCCGCATTTTTCCGTGGCCCTGCTACGGACTGTCTTTTTCCGTGTCATTCTTACGGATTGGTTACTCAACTGCTTTTTCCTATTTTCAAACCATTTTCGCTTCGGTTTAGGGTTAGATTTGGTGTTTGCGTTAGTATGTCACTTTAACTATTGGTTTATACTATTTTTTTCTGATTTATTCTTTTATATTTTCTAAACTTTAAACAATTTGTCGCCTGACGTTGGGGTCTCAACAATTGTAATTTACATTTTTATCTCTTTAAAGGAATTTTAGAATACATCAGAGACCAAACAGTACTCGATTAAAACTGTCTGAGACCTTTACAGTATTATAAACAATGAGAAATCAACCTTTTGACAACATTGTCCAGATTATCTTCTGCTGTTCCTCTCATTTTATAATTTTACAACTTTATGACCCAGAAGTAGGATTTATTTTTACTTTGAAGTAAACAATATTTCCCCCTCAAGGTACCTCTACCAATTACCAATCAATGCTCTTTGTGTCTCGCACCTCATGTCACAAAAGCTGCAATGGCTTTTGGGAATCACCGACCACTAAAGCTAAAATCTGCCGTTAATTAAAATAATAATTCTTATCAAAACAGAGCAAAATAAATAAATAAAAGTCTCGCACGGATCACAGCGCATACCACAGAGTGTGAAGGGAGTCCTTCATGAATGAAGATGCATAGCTGTACTGTAATTAGTTTTGGGACTTATTATTTGATTGTGTGATGTAAAGTCCCCGGTCATGCACCAGTGAATAAGCGCATTGTGCCCATTCGCATTAACTGAGACCGTAATCCATCCTATCGCATACGCTGTGATACAAGCTGCACGTGTGAATCCCACCACATCTGATTTAATTAGTAACTGATAGCAATAAACAATGCTTGCTGAAGTGGAAACGGCAACTTCGGTTGAGATGCTTATTTGCGATGGTGTTTAACACAGAAGCTATTAAAAACTCAAAGGATGATTATGTTAGCAAATAGATTGCCACAAGAGTTGGAATCATAATCGCCACACAAAAATTGAAAAGGTTTCTGGGAAAAAAAACTGACCTGAAGTGAATAAATTGTGCATGTGAGATAAGTTGTTATGTTCATTAATTCGTTTTTATTATTATTTTAATTTATTATATTGTCTTTAAGTGTATTGTCTCTGAAGACATAAAGTGACTTGTAACTTTCAGATTAATTTTGTAAGAGTTTATTTAAAGCTGCCATCGGTAACTCTGGAGGATTGAGCAGTTTCCAAATGTTTACAATTTCATGTCCCTCCCCCACTACCACCGAGCCACCTCCCTTCTCGAGCTCGTCCTCGTCAGCGTGTGTGCACCAGTATTATTGTGAACGCATACTTAGCAAGAATACTTAGATTGCTTACATAACACTCTGAAACACAATCAATGGTTGATAAAGCACAATTACCTGTTGAGAAGAAATGTGGCAAGTTCTGCATCCAGCATGAACCCTTTAAAATCTTGTAGATTCCTCCACCTTCCAAATGCTGGTCCGATATTGATCCTCCAATTTTATTAGGGGCGCGGTCGCTTTGTATGTTTGTAATTCTTTTGATTGGTGGTTGTCCTAGCTCTGGTTGTTAACCGAGGAATCAGAAGTTTGTTAGTGAAAGTTCTCTTCGCCATTATGCTGCGTTCAATCCAACACGCTTGTGAACTTCAGGCGGATGCACGTGATATTGTAACGCGCATAAGGGGGGATCTGTGGTGCGTGCAGGTACTGTGATTGGTTTTTTTCTTAAACAGTGTAATTTATGTTGTTCTATCTATCAGAGCATAGTGTTGGTTTCAGTGAATATGATAAAAAATATGATCAAAATAGTTGCCAACCGCAGCTTTAGATCTACCTGATGAAGGGCATGGGACCGAAACGTTGCTGGTGATAAATAATTTTTTGATACTTTTGCAAGATTTATATTGTGCAAGGTCTTTTTGTTGTTTTTTAAAGTTATTAAAAATTATTATTTTTTATTGTCTTATAATAGTTTCATTATATTTTATGTGGCTAAATGAGAATTTATTATACGTCATGTTAAATATAAAGAACTTAGTTTTACTTTAATTGATAATTAAAGAGCCACACAGATCCAAAATCGAAACTGACCTTTGCAGTGTCATGTAGCTGTACATCAATGTAAACAATGTGCAAAGTAGTTGAACCAAAAAGTGCGCAATTAATAAAATTTTTGGCTTCTAAAGTAGGGAGTCGACTCTGAATCGCTGAAACAAGTCGCTATATGGATTGGATCTCCTGCCTGACATTTTCCACGTCACACAAACGCGTCCACGTCACACAAGATACTATCTCCCCTACAGCCTTGCCAGCGGGAGAAACGAAAACTATGACCTGCCCACAGCTAGCTAGTGTGTAAACATCATATCACACTGTGTTTTCAGTTTGTGTTGTTTTCACTACCAAAGGAGACTTTTTCAAGGAGGGATATACAGTACTAAACGTTTGGCTGTGAAGAATCAGTGGTTAAAATTTATTTTTAATGGAGGGATTTACTAGACGTGGTTCAGTACCCACTTTATTTGGAACAACATGCGTCTCCTTACCACAATCTGTAAGTATGATTATAGCTACATTGCTTAAATGAGTGTAAAATGTCTATCGTCGTTTTTATTGCTTGGATTAATGATGAATGATGTAGTTGTTTAAACTCTTAATATACTGTCAGAGAGTCATATTAGCAAGCGGCTAACGCATGCTCACTTACGGTTTTGCTATGACCTGGTTAGCTTACATAAATTCTTAAATGAGTGTAAAATGTTAGTTTCTATCGTCGTTTTTATTGCTTGGATTAATGATGAATACATTGAAGTGGATATAATGTCTTCTCAGTAAATTATGTTAGCACTAGGTCAATACATGTTGCACTATTGTTGGTCGTGCCACTGATCTGTGGTCTGTGCCGAGACTCTGTCAGTATAGAGCAGTATAGGCTACTTAAAGGTGGGGTTTAGGCAGACTGAGTCGTTGAACGGCTTCACACGAATCGTTTGGGGATCTCTGAGAAATAAGGTAATTTTAAATTTATATTTTGAGAAAATTACAGTGTTTTTTGACCTTGCATGCATTTAAACCTGTTGTCCGGAACTTATAAACATTGATAGGATGCTTAAAATTGGCATCTTACTGCCTCTTTAAGGAATAGTGTAATGGCAAAAACTGGTCAGGTAAACAAAAAGAAAAACCTCCTTGTGCATGTAGATTCAAAACAACTCAAAAATCGACACATGCGAAATGAAGATCCACACACATCAAAATGTAGGCCAAGCAGCTCACGACTATTTATAATGCAGAGGCCCCAAACAGATAAAAGTAAAAAAAAGTGCAATGTGCAGCAAAACGTTTTTGGGTTCAACCCTTCATCAGTGCCATATGCTTCCAAACATCCACCTGTGCTAATTTATAAACATTTTACCGTAAACATTGAAATAAAAAACTTTATCACATACCAAAATTTTCATATTGCCTCTTTCTAAAGAAAGTCAACTCTTGAAACACAAAACAACACAAATGCACAAGTGGAACCCAAATGGATCTCACACTATAAATGATAAACATGGTATTTTAATATCCAATTTTCTATCTTTTAAAGATTTAACAAAGGCATATCTGTGCTGCTCACCATCATTCAGTCACTACACAACCATTCCCGAACATAGAAATGTCCACCACATACATGAAGCACAAAATATAGTCACAATTATAAAAGTATAACATGTAACATCTGCTTTTGTTATCTGTGTATGTAACCTTGTGACTGCTGGTGGCTAGTTTGGTGTGGAGAATACAGGTGAAAATATCCAGTGGTCCTTAAAAAGTATATGGACATCTGCACTCAAGAATACATGATTTTCATTGCCTTAGACAACAAAATATCATTAAATATTAAATCCATTATAAGGTCAGTTCCCCTAAAGTACACAGCATAGTAACCAAAGTAGGTGTTATATATTGATATCTAAGGCTACATCCAAACAAAGCCAATGCTTCCCCGTCCGATTTTTTTTAATTCAATCTTTTACCTCCACTGTAAACACAGAGTCATCCCAAAAAATATGTAAAGTGTGAACAAATGGCAGAAACAGTGCCTTAAGGGGCGTGTTGTAGTGAGGAATTTGTTCATTTACAGCTAAACTCCATTTGGACAGTCTCTAGTTTCATAGTCTGAATCTGTGCAAGTGTATGATAGGAAAAACAAAGAATCTGAGAGCCTCCAAAATGTGTAGTTTTTGGGTCGACTTTAAACAGACTGACATGTCTGTTTTGGTATCTCTGACAGCCAAAGTTTGTTCATTTTCTACTAAGCAGCTGTCTTTATTAGAAACGTAATGAAGCAGAGAAAGAAAGATTTGTGCTCTAGTAATCTGATGCTCTGATGAAGATCTGAAGCTGATCACCAGGGATTTGTGTACCACTCAAACACAGATGCACGAAATATTCACAAACAGAAATTATATTTCTTCCTTGCACGTACATGATTAAATAAGAGCTCCGAAAAATGCACTACCCCGAAAAGCAAGTATTTTTTTATATCAGAGAGCAGATTTGTCTTTGTTTCCCTCATCAAGGACTGTATAATTTAGTCAGTGAAGCCATAATTATCACACTATGCAAGGAGGGAACATGGTGGAGAGACAGAAAGAAGTGCCCAGAGACATTGGCAGTCAGTTGCATAGACTGTGTCTGGAATAGCCCCTCATTCCCTATCCCCTACATTAGTTTGCTACTCCACTTGAATGACTAAATGACAACGGGTAAATCTGGATACTAAGCGCTGAAAGCGCTGTGGGTGCCATCTTGCATGGGGTTTATTTGGCACCTGTCTCACAGAGAAGGGGTAGCGGCTAGCCATTGAGTGTACATCAGTTGTGCACTCATTATTGTGGTGCATTGTGGGATTGAATAAGTGCACTCGATAATGTCCACTATGAGACCACTACAAATGTGTTTCCCCTAGTGATGTAGTTTCGAGACCGATTTCTGCTTTCTCTGACTCGTCTTGGACTTGTTCCTTCAAAGACTCGGTCTTGACTCTGTGCGGACCACAGTGGCTCGTAATTTCAGACAGAGTCCTCAACACATTTTTATATGTTCATATAAAAAACTGACACGTAATGTTAATAAAACGTAATGTTGACGGGCATTATAAGAAAATGACATCCCATGGTGCAATGCAAAGATACTGCCATCAGAGCCGTTTTTTTATATCTAGAAAAATATGCAGAAGATGATGCATGTGGTAGGGATTTTTTAATGATAGTAAAAGCATAGTTCATATTAAGACGTTAAGACTGCTCCTCTTAACAATTCCCAATCTAGCTTAGTCTGTAGGCCTAACTGTTGATTATTAACTGGGGTGATATTAAATCATGAATATGAAAACTGACATGATTTTATGGTCTTGGTTTCGACTCGGTCTTCAGACTTGCTTCCTCAAAGACTCGTTCTTGACTCGGACTCGACTGTATTTGAAAACCAACGAACCTGGTCTCAACCCTTCAAAGACTGGGTCTTGACTTGGACTTGGCATAGGTGGTCTCGTCCTCATCAGTAGTTTTCCCTCACATAGTGCACTATTTAAGGGTATAGGGAGCTATTTCAGACATAACCATAGTCTTTGGCTGTCCGAAACCGCCTACTTCCAGACTATATAGTAGGCGAAAAGCAGTAGGTGAGGCGTGAAGTATGTCTGAATTCATAGTATTCCAAAAACAGTAGGTGGAAAGTACCCAGATGACCTACTACTTCCGGCAAGACCTTGAGATGTTAATTCGATGGACCCCGGGAAGGAGTTATCCAATGAAGACGAAGGTGTTGTTTTATTCAAAAATGTCCAAAAGCACCAACGCGGCTTTATTCAAATGCAAATACATATATTAAACATCCATCCCTTGTGGTTAAATTGCACATTCCAGTTAATGACTAACTTGTTGATATGATGACGTATGTCACTTAATGTATCAACATGGCGGATGTAGTACGTCCGCATTCGTTCATACTATCCATATTCATACTGTATAGTACCTGTACTGTTTTAATGATATCTAATTCAGTACCTACTGTCACAGTATGCGATTTCAGACGCAGCCTTGGTTTCCAAAATAAACAGAGCCGGACAGTAACGTACTTAAGTACAATTTTGAGGGATCTGTTTACTCGAGTATCATTTTTGGGGAGTAGTCATGGCTTTACTCAAGTACATTTGAGAGTCAAATATTGTACTCTTTACTCCACTACATTTCTATCCATAACCGTAAGTACCCATTCTAAAAAATGAAAGGAAAAGAAAAATCTCGGAAACCCTGGAGTTGTTGTTTCCCTTTTCTCAAACGTAATTGGATTGTGCAGGCGCCACTGATTGAACAGACTATCAGCAATCACCTTCAGCTTTCCCCCAAACTCACTATAGTCAGATTTAGATAAGAGACGAAACCATGGATGAAACAATGGATGAAGACACAGCAGGTCCATCAGGGAATGTGCCAACCCGTGGCCACACCTTGCCAAACTATTGCGATTTTCTGAACAAGTTAATGATAGTTTTTGCTTCAAGTGTTTGCTGTGTTTACCCAAATTAAAACTTCATCACCGCCTACAAAAATTCAACCCCTTGAGCGGCAGGGATCACTGGTGATCCCGAATTGTTCAAAATTAATTACTTGTCGAAACATCACACTCTTACTTGATCTGGACAAACTCAGCATCACAAGAAAGGTTTAAGACTCCAGCTTCGATATTTGACCACTGTTTATGATTAAACTGGTTTGCAGTGACATTAATTTCTTAATTTATGCCAGGAGTGCAAAATAATTAATCTTTAACGTTCCTTATTTTGAATAGAATCACTCATAAAACATTCATTCTCACCGTTTCCTGTTTATTTGCATTCAAATACATAAAATATACAGAATCTGCCAGAGCTCAAACAGCGAACGGAGCGAGATGTGTTACCTCTTCCTGATTTGCGTCAGATTTGACCTCAGAGCTCTATCATTTGCTGTACAGCTGTCAATCATCTCACATGGTTCAACGAAAACAAGTACTTTGGTACTTTTTGTTATGAACGACACAACTCAAGGATCCCAATGCAGAGGGTTTTTAATAAATTGAATCAGTGGGTATGTATAATAAAATAATCAATGTCTTCATGTATAATTGTGTGTGTGTATGTGAAAAATGCAAAAGTCACAAAGTGGGAAACACTGTAGGACATCCACTAAAAACTTGCTGAAATCCTCACAGGGCACAGAGAGGGAATCCTGGTGGGAGAGAGAGAGAGGCGGTCAATACATCAGCAGAATCCGTGCTGGACAGCGCACTGCAGAGGTCCGAGAGATGCGCAGAATTACGCGCCCGAAAGCGCACTGCGACTGGACAGCGCACGGTGTGAAGCAGCGCTCGAAGAGACCACAGACAGAGAGTTCTCAGCTGGATAATAGAGACACACCAATCGGGAGAGACTGACGGCAGGACGGGGAAATCTGGAGACAAGGCAGCAGAGAGCTCGGTGAATAAATCAAACGAGAAACAGATAACAGACTTCACAGGACTAGAACTAGACAAGCTAGCGGGCAGGAACATACAAAGACGAACTTGCAATGAACAAAGGAAACGAGGGGAATTTAAATCAAACCGGATTGGACAATAATGAGAATCAGGTGCGGGTCGCAGGTGAGAGAAGTCAGAGGTAATGAGATCACCAGGTGGAAGACGCGCACGTGTGGAGCTGTCAAAACAAAAACACAACACAAAGTGAAACAAAGACAAAGCAGCCAATAAGACCGAAATCATAACAGGACTCCCCCCCCACGACCGCCACCGGGCGGTCCATGAGGAGGCTCACCCCGTCGCCGACGGAGATCCTCTATCAGCCCAGGGTCCAGAATGTCCCGGGCCGGTACCCAACACCTCTCCTCCGGACCATATCCTTCCCAGTCTACGAGATATTGAAATCCCCTACCCCGGCGACGCACATCCAGTAAAGATTTAACTGAATACACAGGGGCACCATCTATAAGCTGAGGGGTGGGAGGGGTGGGGGCAGAGGGAACAGGATTAAGGTGGGAAAAATACACAGGCTTCAGTTTAGACACATGAAAAACTGGGTGAACCCGACCGAGTGCTGGGGGCAATCTGAGCCTGACCGTCACGGGATTGATAACCTTAACAATGCTGTATGGCCCAAGGAATCGTGGAGCCAGCTTGCGAGAGGGCTCACGGAGAGGTAAATCCTTGGACGAAAGCCATACTTTCTGCCCACAGATAAAGCGGGGCGCGGTTCTACGGTGACGATCGGCCGCGGCCTTGGTTCGTCTGGAAACCTGACGTAAAGTAAATCTAGCTTTTCTCCAGGTGCGTTTGCAACGACGGACAAAAGCAAGAGCAGACGGAACCACCGCATCAGGTTCTTGTGACGGGAATAAAGGGGGCTGAAACCCCATGGACGCCTCAAAAGGTGACATGTTAAGGGAAGAAACAGGGAGAGAATTATGGGCGTATTCAACCCAGGGTAACTGTTGGCACCAGGAGGTCGGATATTGCGATGTCAGACAGCGGAGAGCTCTACCTAAATCTTGGTTAGCCCGTTCACATTGCCCGTTGGTCTGAGGATGATACCCTGAAGACAAGCTAGCTGTGGAGCCTATTTGTCTACAAAATTCCTGCCAGAAACGAGAAATAAACTGAGGACCCCTATCTGAAACAACGTCTGTGGGCAGACCATGTAAGCGAAAGACGTGTTCGATCATTACCTGGGCAGTTTCCTTGGCAGTGGGTAATTTGGGCAAAGGGACAAAATGAACCGCCTTGGAGAAGCGGTCCACAATGGTCAAAACAACAGTGTTTCCCTTAGAACTAGGCAAATTGGTTACAAAATCAATGGCGATATGTGACCAAGGACGAGAGGGGATGGGTAACGGTTTAAGCAGACCAATAGGGGCTTGATGAGAGGCCTTATTGCGGGCACAAACCTGACAGGCTAACACAAACTGTCTGACATCGGGACCCATAGAGGGCCACCAAAAACGCTGACGTACGGTAGCCAACGTTCTCCGAACCCCCGGATGGCAAACAAACTTGGACTCGTGACCCCACCGGATGACCTCGGAGCGAAGCGCATTCGGTACCCACAATCGACCCGCTGGGCACCCCTCTGGCACTTCCCCCTCCCGGCCGGCCCGTCTCACCCGTTGTTTTATTCCCCAGCGCAGGGCACCCACCACCCGCCCCTCAGGGAGGATGGTTTCGTCCCCATCCGAACCGGGATTTTCGAACAAACGAGAGAGAGCGTCGGGCTTGGGATTCTTAGAACCGGGCCGGTACGAGAGGGTGAAGTTAAATCTGTCAAAGAAGAGTGCCCAACGAGCCTGACGAGAAGATAACCTCCTGGCTGAACGGATGTATTCGAGATTTTTATGATCCGTCCAGACCAGGTATGGCTCCGAGGTCCCCTCCAACCAGTGACGCCACTCACCCTAAGCTAGTCTGACCGCCAGCAGCTCCCGATTACCTATGTCATAATTTCGCTCTGCTGGGTTTAACCGATGGGAGAAAAAGGCACAGGGATGCACCTTGCCATCCTTAGCAGACCGCTGAGACAAAACGGCGCCTACCCCGACATCCGAAGCATCCACCTCCACAATAAATTGAGCAGCCGGATCTGGAATAGAGAGAACAGGAGCAGAGATAAACCGGGACTTTAAATTATCAAAGGCCTCCTGTGCACTAGAATTCCAGACAAACCTCTCTTTAGTGGAAGTGAGAGCAGTAAGAGGCTGAGCAACCTGACCATAATTTCTGATAAATCGCCGGTAAAAATTGGCGAAGCCCAGAAATCTTAATAAATCCTTACGGGACTCGGGGACTGGCCATTCGGCAACCGCTTTGATCTTGGCTGGGTCGGGACGGATCTCACCTGGGGCAACAACAAAACCCAAGAACGAAACTGACTTACGATGGAATTCGCACTTCTCCGCCTTAACAAACAACTTATTCTCTAACAACCGGCGTAAGACTCGGCGGACATGCTGAGTGTGTTCCTGCATAGAGGGGGAAAAGATGAGAATATCATCTATGTACACAAAGACAAATTTGTTAATCATGTCTCTCAGCACATCATTCACCAGAGTTTGGAAGACTGAGGGAGCGTTACAAAGCCCGAAAGGCAGAACGCAGTACTCAAAGTGTCCAGTAGGGGTATTAAATGCTGTCTTCCACTCATCTCCCTCTCTTATACGCACCAGATGATAGGCATTGCGTAGATCTAGTTTAGTAAAGACCTGCGCTCCCTGCAAAAGCTCAAACGCAGTAGACATTAAAGGAAGGGGGTACCTATTCTTAACAGTAATGTCATTTAATCCCCTATAGTCAATACAAGGACGCAGGGAGCCGTCCTTCTTTTCAACAAAGAAAAACCCCGCCCCTGCGGGCGAGGTGGAGGGACGGATGAGACCGGCACGCAGAGCATCATTAATATACTGGTCCATAGCCTCTCTCTCAGGACTCGACAACGAATAAAGTCTACCTTTAGGCGGAGAAGTGCCGGGGAGGAGATCAATAGCGCAATCATATGGCCGGTGAGGAGGAAGGGAGGTGGCCCGGGCTTTACTAAACACCTGAGCGATATCCGCATACTCCGCCGGGACCCCGGTCAAATCGACTGCCGGAACCTGAGGAAGAGAAAGAACAGAACCAGAAACAGCAGAACCAAGACATGACACATGACAAGACTGAGACCAAGACAAGATAACACTATGCTGCCAATCAACGTGAGGGTTGTGTTGCACTAACCATCCATGCCCTAAAACAATAGGAGATAGAGATGCATGAAGGATATGCAACACAATCTCCTCACGATGATTACCAGACACAGAGAGACTCACAGGAGAAGTGCAGTGTGTAATCCGCGCCATCTGCTGCCCCTTAAGGGACCAGACATCCAAAGGGGATTGGAGAGGGACAACCGGGATACCCCAGGCGCGAACCAGCGCTTCATCAATGAAGTTGCCCTCCGCGCCAGAATCGAGAAGGGCAGTGGACGGATGATCACGCCCAGCGAAGGACACAATGACGGGGAGTTGGGTACTGGAAACAGGGGAGAGTTTTGAAGAAGTGGCGCCCACCAGGACTCCCGTATTCACTGATGGGCGGCGGCTTTTAACGGGCAAGTCTTGGCGAAATGTCCGGGCTTTCCACAATAGAGACAGAGGGCATTCTGTAACCGCCTCTCTCTCTCTCTCTGTGACAGGCGCATGCGCCCCAATTGCATGGGTTCCGACTCGGCTGGGGGTGACACAGGGGCCGAGGAAGTAATGGAAGTCTCATCCACAAACACACGTTGTCGCAGAGAACGGCGCTGACTGCGAAGCATCCTCCGAGCTTCGATCCGAAGAGCAAGATCCATGATGGCATCCAGAGTGGGGGGAAGATCGTGAATAGCGATCTCATCTTGAAGTCCGTCTGTCAACCCCTCGACAAACTGCGCTCGAAGAGCAGCTTCATTCCAGTGGCAGGCAGCCGCTAAGGTCTTGAATTTGATGGCGTACTCGGTGACAGAGAGCTTTCCTTGGACCAAATGTGCCAACCGAGCCGCAGCGGCATCCCCGCGAACGGAGCGATCAAAAAGTTTCTCCATCTCCTCGCGAAATTCATCAAAGGATCGGCAGCAAGGATCGCCGGCATCCCACACAGCTGTAGCCCACTCACGAGCCTTGCCAGTCAGCAGAGTAATGATAAAAGCAACCCGGGTGCGCTCAGAAGCATAACGGCGTGGCTGGAGGGCAAAGACTAAAGAACATTGTGACAGAAACGCTCGACAAGATGCAGGATCGCCATCATATGGTGGTGGGGCTGAGGCATGGGGCTCCGTCTCATGCTGCTGACTAGGTTGCGAGGTGTTCTGCCGCACTTGGTCAAGGCGAGAGGAAAGGTCGGACATGCGTGTGGATAAATCCTCGACCTCCTGTGTCGTGGTGGTGAGACGGGCCGAGTGTTGACCCAACCATGAGCCCTGCTGGGCGAGAGCAGATCGGAGGGCGTCGACCTCCGCGGGATCCATAACTTGGCAAGTTCGTCCTGTTATGAACGACACAACTCAAGGATCCCAATGCAGAGGATTTTTAATAAATTGAATCAGTGGGTATGTATAATAAAATAATCAATGTCTTCATGTATAATTGTGTGTGTGTATGTGAAAAATGCAAAAGTCACAAAGTGGGAAACACTGTAGGACATCCACTAAAAACTTGCTGAAATCCTCACAGGGCACAGAGAGGGAATCCTGGTGGGAGAGAGAGAGAGGCGGTCAATACATCAGCAGAATCCGTGCTGGACAGCGCACTGCAGAGGTCCGAGAGATGCGCAGAATTACGCGCCCGAAAGCGCACTGCGACTGGACAGCGCACGGTGTGAAGCAGCGCTCGAAGAGACCACAGACAGAGAGTTCTCAGCTGGATGATAGAGACACACCAAACGGGAGAGACTGACGGCAGGACGGGGAAATCTGGAGACAAGGCAGCAGAGAGCTCGGTGAATAAATCAAACGAGAAACAGATAACAGACTTCACAGGACTAGAACTAGACAAGCTAGCGGGCAGGAACATACAAAGACGAACTTGCAATGAACAAAGGAAACGAGGGGAATTTAAATCAAACCGGATTGGACAATAATGAGAATCAGGTGCGGGTCGCAGGTGAGAGAAGTCAGAGGTAATGAGATCACCAGGTGGAAGACGCGCACGTGTGGAGCTGTCAAAACAAAAACACAACACAAAGTGAAACAAAGACAAAGCAGCCAATAAGACCGAAATCATAACACTTTTACTTAAGTAGACATCTGACTGTTGTACTTTTCTTGTACTTGAGTAAAATTTAGCTAGGGGTATCTGTACTTTTACTCAAGCAATAAAGCTGTGTACTCTATCCGCCTCTGAAAATAACTGGGTTGGTGGGTTTTGTTGTGCCAGGTGTACACCATTTGCTGCTAATTGTGAAATACATTTCTTCTCTGAGATGTTGAATTATTATGCTAATCACTAACCTGGGCAACTTTATTAACTAGATCTTTCTCAAAAGTGCTCATTGTATAAAACTGGTACTTAAGCAGTCAATGCATCCATGATGTCCAGTCAAGTCGGGACTGATGATTTTAGTCAGCTTTTGATAGTCAGTTATTCTCAATGATTACTCTTTAAGTACTGGAGGTTTGACTGTTGACATTGGATATTATTCAACATGACACATGTTTATGCACATGAAAGTTGATGTTATTTCAGCAACCTTACCCTGAACATATTGTTCCCTCTAACAAAGCAGATTTGAACATGCCTCTGCCTATTTGTATACAGCGTGTGCGTGCATGCGTGTGTGTAAAGTTTCATTTGCAGGTTTTATGGAAAATCCGTTGGGGCCAAACACGGTTTTAGACTCCAAATAAAGAAAAGAGTGAGACATTTATCACAGTCTAACAAGGGAACTGATGCAATTTTCAGTCAGTTTGAAAGAAACAAGTCTTATTATTGCTTCGATAACTTGCAGCAAACACTTTTGAGTGGCAGTCTGTAATATTTCAGGAAAAGATGAAAGGCACTTTCTACAGCATCAGCCGATAGTCTATTTGTTTATTTTTTTCCCACCCATTGAAGCAGAACCTGCTACAAGCTTGACAAAATCGCTCTCCCGATGGGTCGACTACAATACCCCCTATCTCATTTCCTTCATAGGTTTTGTTTAATCTTTTTCTGCTTATTTTTGAATCTTTTTATATACCTCTTTTCTATTGCTTCAGCTTTGGTTTGCCAATTCGCATTTCATTTTGATTCTCTTTATTCCACTCCAGCAAGCCAGCACTGAATAATCGTTTGCATGGTAACTATCTGTGTTTGGTTCATTTTTGTCCTTTCCCCTTGGTGAGCATAAATAAAACGTTAGCAAGGCTTGTTACAAATTAATTTCATACTTACTGACTTTTGATGTTTTTGTGTTAATTAGTGTGTCCTTCATTAAAAGATGAGCAAAAAGTACAGACAGATAATGCTGTTGTCTTATTGGATTGAAATTGGACGTGTTGGTGGACCACTGATTTGAATATTGGGGGGCATGTGTTCCCCTCAATCCCTAGATTGTTATGGCCCTGGATTTCTCAGATGCCCATTTAAAATCATCTACTTTTCAAAAGCCTTTCAAAACATGCCAACAGCCATACAATTCATAACAGCATAATCTAACATGTTCCTCATTATATTACTGCATAAATACCATTTTATAAACAATATGAATATCATTTAAATAACAAATTATATGATTGCAAGATAAAGTCCAGTCAAATAAAGTTGTTTGGAAGTCATAAGCACAGCATATGGCAATCTATATGGCAGATCTATATGAAAACATTAGCTCTGACTCATTCTACAAGAACATCTGGAAGTCAGAAATTCAAGTCATGTAATAATTCTTCCACTTCCAGCTGATAAATATTGAAACACAGCCACAAAGCGGGTTGAATATGAATCAACAATGTTTTTTGAATGTTATGGACTGTCACTGTAATCAAAGCAGACAGTTTATACTCAGAATAACAGTGTACATAGTTATGGTCAGGAGTCAAAACAATTCAACATTTAATGCACTACAAATGAAAAACAGTTTTGCATGTAAGCAATCTTTAGTGCTACATCGTTGTAGTTTATTTTCATTGGCGGTTTGACAGTTTCACAACACTGTAATTGAATTCAGTCTTTTGTTGTTTGTGTTTTAAGTTTTAGTTATGATGACAGTAAAATAAATTAATCAAATCATTCAACCACCAATAAACAAACAAACTGACATTGCTTGCTGCTTCAAAACCCTGACGTACCTCCTATCTTTTTAATTTCCCACAACTTTTCATTTGGGTTAGCACTTTTGTGGTGACTTTTTAATAGACAAACAATAGAGATGGTTTTTGAATGACTCGTTTATGACGATCAAATACATTACAAACAGACAACAGTCTCTCACAGCATGACAGTCAATGGCAAACAAATGACACTAAATACAGGCAGATGTGAAGAGGGTCCAAATGCACACTGTTTAAACTGGAGAGGAAAAGATATTCAAGAAATTATGCTTTTTTTCTTTTCGATTAGCATATGTAAATTCTAACTTTAAATATAGTCATCTGGTTTCTGTGTTATGAAAGTCATCATGAATATGCAGCAAGTCAACACTGATGTGACTGTGAAGCAAAGCAAACATTAATAAGATGGTTATTTTCTTTCGTACATGTGTGATATTAAAACGCACGCCTTTTCAAGGTTTTTCATCAAAACAGGCTTATGTTTTGTGTATGTGTGTGTGTACAGTATGTGTGGGTACAACGTGTGTTAAAAATGGGAGACAGTAAAGATCAGGAGATATAAAAAGTAAACTTGCATGTCAATATTATTAATATTCTTTAGAAGTGCTTATTAGGTTTGTGTTTTGATGATGATCTTTAGAGATGTGAACCGAAGGACCAGCGTTTCACTTTAGGCTATGAGCCTTTTACTGGTAAGAACCATTTGAAGTGTCTTCGATTTGTTTAACTATATTTGTTAGTCCAAAATTTGTACCAAACCTGTACACGCGGACAGATGTAATGTGTCACTCCCACACATTACACACACACAGAGGATAGAGTGGCTGCGGGGACAAACATAATTATATTAATTGTTAACATAATGGCACATTTATTTTTAATGTGTTCCTTCTGGTAATTAGTGCAGGTACCCGGGGCTTTCAATAGTCTCTCTGTTTCTTCTTGCATATTTCATGCATATTATTCTGCTTTTGTCTTATTGTCCTTGGTGGAGCTTCAAACGTCCCACGTTTAGTTCCTCTTCACCAATTCCCACACAGGTGTTCCTGCACAGAAATGTCATAATTATTATATTGCTCCGTTATTACCTTTGAGCGGTCTGTCGCACTTTCTGTCTCTTTCTGTCTTACTGCCGTGGGACCTCTGCTCAGCACTGAATGCATAAAAATGATTGTAATTGGTATGCATTTTATTTGAAAAAGGAGACATGAATGAATTGTGGAGGAATAATGAGGAAGTGAGAGCTGAGAAGGGAAATGGGAGGTGGAATGGTGCCAGGAAAGGAGGAGTGGACAGAAATGGCATAGAGGGAGGAGTAATGGTACAGAATGGGTAACAGGAAATGGGACTAAAGACAGAAGCAAGTGGGATGGAGAAAGATGCTTATAGAATGTTAAATTACTACTCTATTACTGCATCATGCATGCTTGGCATAGTTTATGTAATTTTTGTATGCCTGAAATACCTACTAGATTTGACAAAATGTGCTCTAATAAGACCAGATTGACCCACAGCTGGTGTTGATAGATTTGCATTTCTCTAAGGCATTGCACACAAACCTTGAAATTGCAAATGGATTTTACCTTTTAAAGCAAAACTGGTGACACATATTAGGCCAAATGCATAACAATCAATTTTTGAGGGATTAATGGGTCCCATCTTGCCAGCACCATGACATATACACTTTCACTTTTGTAGTTTATTTACAGTTAAAACCCATTTGCTAGTGATGGGGACGAGACCGCCTATGCCGAGTCAAGACCGAGTCTTTGAAGGGTCGAGACCGAGTCCGTTGGTTTTCAAATACAGTCGAGTCTGAGTCAATACAGAGTCTTTAAGGAAGCAAGTCTGGGTCGAGACTGAGTTCTTTAGTCGAGACATAAAGTAAAAACATGTCTGTTTTCATATTCATGATTTAATATCACCCCAGTTAATAATCAACAGTTAGTCAGACTAAGCTAGATTGTGAATTGTTTATAGAAGCAGCCTTTTTTTCTAGAGGTAAATAAACGGCTCTGATTACAGTATCTTTGCATTATAGGGTGTCATTTTCAAATAATGCCTGTCAACATTACATTTTATTATTATTGTTATGTGTTGTGTGTTTTTTTTCCACATGGTTATAAAAAATGCATTGGCCTCGAGGACTCTGTCTGAAATTACGAGTCTTTCTCCTCCCACTTGTCAGGAATGGTCAAAATGAGAACCCAAACGCGGACACGGAAGATAAAAAATAATAATTTATTTAATACAAAACAGAAAACAAAACCCACGATGGGTCAAACAACATGAAACAAAACTTCAATACAAACGATTAACTAGACTAAACTTGACAGACACTAAACTTAGTCTCAACCTCAGACGTCACGCCCACCGACTGGTGGCTAAACGTCTGATGTTTTTCGTACACTTTTCTGGAAACCCTGTGAGAATGTCAAAGTCGTCTTTGATTGGTTGAAATAAACCGTTTTTCCAGGAGACGCAAGTGTTGCGATTAGTTTCAGTCCCTGGAAAACAAAGCTCTGGCGTTCCATGTAGGAAGAGAATCAGTCGTGTTCACGTGGATAATAATGACCAGTTATCATGATCAGCCAAACATTGGATTCTCAAAAATATGCAAAGTTCGCAGCATAGACTCTCTAAAAGACGTCCCAGAGTTTTGCTTGAGGCAGTTAGTGGAGTCAAAAAGTTTGGTTCTCCTGAATTGCTTGTATGTTTTAAAAAGTGGAGGTATATGCTTCAAACAGATGTGTAACGGGAGCGTTTCATTGGTGTGGCTATTGATGAAGTGCACAACTAACTATGGTGAGTAATGTTGTTTATTTAGATGCTATTCAGTTGCGGATGGTTATTTCAATAACTGACTTGTTGCCAGCCAGCTCGTTATTGTGGGGAGTCTGAAACGTGATGCTAGACAAAACAAACTGTGATTGGTTGTTTGACATGTCGGTCAAACAGCTCGTGGGCGGGCTTTGTCCAGAGGAGGCAGCGAAAAACACCGGACCTTCAGTGTTGAGGGTCTGGCTACGCGAGACTGCACTAAACTAGACTAGACATAAATGATCACAATACTCACAAGGAAGAAGGACAAACGCATGAGTAAAGAACATCAAAAACAAGGACTTTAAATAAATAAATTACAAACACCTGAAACAAATCACAAGTAAGGGATCGGAGAAAAAGTGACGAGACCCGGGAAATGCGTGGTCAGAATAAACCAATACTAAAACCACGCATCTCCCACATAAAACATGGTACTGTCAGAACCCTGTCACAATGAACGAGATGAAATACAAGACAAGATCCTGACAGGATCCTGACACCACTATAGTCCGAGACCAAGTCAAGACGGAGTCTTTAAAGGAACAAGTCCGAGACGAGTTCGAGAAAGCAGAAATCCATTTCGAGACCGTTCTCACTTTATCACTACCATTCACTTTCATTGTGTTACTTTTGTTTGCCACATTTCATTGCATTTTACATGATGCTGTGTATTAAATATACTTCTGCATAAAGTGCTAAATGTAGACTTGGCGCTTTTGAATGTGCACACAAATACGTGTCATATATTGTATCCTGCAATGCACTTTACTAACACCATTTCATAATTAACTAAATGTAGCTGTTATTTTTGTCCTTGTTTTGGCACTGATTTTTAAACAAAATGTAATGGAAAATAACACTATATACTCTAAAAAAATGCTGGGTTATTTTCATCCCAGCTGGGTCAAAAACTGACTCAATCTATTGAATTCAATTAACCTGGAAAATGTTTACATTTGACCCAACAATGGATTAAAACAACCAAGCATTTTGTGTTGAAACAACCCAGCATAGGTTAAATTCTATCCGTTCTCATGAGGTGTGTCTAAATAGTATGCCAATACTGTATATATGCCAAACTCCCTATATGCATGCATATGATACACAAGGCCCTCCAGTTCACTTATTTTTTTCTCTTTTTAAACCATTGTCGCTTGGGTTTGAGGTTAGATTTGGGATTTGGGTTAGGATGTCATTTTATGTCTTCTAAGCATAACCCCAAGTAAAAATTGGTAAAAAAAAGAAAAACCAGCATATAAAACAAAACAAAAAGACGTGTCGTATTAAATTAAATGGAAAGACTGGCATGGGAGAGGCATACTGTATGTATTACACAACGTGCTTTTATACGCACGTCATGAGAATGAGTTGGTTCAATTACAACCCAACAAGTTGTAATTATCTCTTCTTAACTTAATGATGGGTTTAAAATAACCAAGCATTTTTTGAAGTGTGTATATTCAAGATAGCAACTGAATATAAGATATAATAATAACAAACATGCAAGGCGATTGCTTAACTTTTTAATGTATTTAATATATTCTAGGTTGCATATTCTAGATTGTAAACTAGTATTCCATCAGGAGCAAAGCTGAAGAAAGAGAGAAAGTTTTGCATTACCATTAGCTGGTACCAACTAAATTAGCTCTTTAATATGATTCAGGGATTGTCATGTTAGCTGCAGGGCCCTGTATGAACAGATCATGGTTTCCCAGAGTATTGCCATTAGGGTGAAGGAATAGTTTTATTATTAAAGTATAATTAGAAAAAAACACCTATTTTCCTGGATGCACTGGGTGATCTCTCTTAGCAGCATGTAGCATATATTTTTGGTTGGTGTAGACATTATTTCTGCTATTCAAGCGATGTGTAAGACCTGCAAGCAATCTGAAACTGACCTGTTTATTAATGAAAAATCCATACAGTAAGTCCAAGGAAGCATGAGGTGTTTTAAAGATGGATGGAAGTGTTTGTGTGGTAAACAGGGAGGAACAGGAGTCACAAATATGCCATATTTCAGCATATGTACAGTACATTTATGGAAAACCGCAGTATAGACAACATGATTCAGATTTATTTCGAGGAGTCACAATTAATGGTGTTAAGATGACAGTACTGAAGAGAGTGAATGACAAATTCACTGAGAGGATCGATAACACCAGAGATCAAATTGAATGAAAGAGATATAACAAAATATCTGTTTAACAGGTGTCAATGCCAGGCGACCGGTGATGAATTCGCAGTCTGACATTCACCGACCGACTGTTAATCTTCATTATACATATTTGACCTTTAAGCCGACCCTTCACGTGTGCAGCCACCACCTAAATTATTATTGTGTGTGAATTGGATGGATTATTGATTGTTTTGATGGAAAGAATGAGGCAGTGAAGCAATGGATGATAGATGAGGCCATGTTACATTGACAAACCACTGCTGTGGAAGAAGTTACACAATAACATTGTTGAGCGAACTCATTTGTCATTTTAGCATGTGTGTTTTCAATATTCCTTTATTCCCAGTTTATTGTTTAATTAGTTCATACAATTTTGATCCATTTCTTTCCAATGCCCATTAAATTGTGCCAGTTTTAGTCTTAGGTTTATTTATTTATATAAGTATAGACTGATCTAGCTTTGGCAGAAAATGTGATTATTGTGTGAGCATTAGATTATTTTCTTTATTCCTGAATTTTTTTTCTGCTAAGCTGTTTTCTTATCTGAGCTGGTGAGGTACTCGCTCATTCATTTTGCCTTTCTTTCTCCTTGCCTTTTCATTCATTGTTTCATAAATCATATCCTGTCATAGGTGATGATGTCTCTGTAGACCCTGCCCTACATGGAGGTTCATATTTTTATCATTGCTATGCATTTATTCACATGGGAGTTGGGATCTGAGTATAATAATGTTCCTATGAATCTCTCATCATACTATCCGTCTTCTGACTCCCCCAGGGCAAGGGAACCCCGCGTACGGGTTCTCCGTTTGGCATCATTATGTGCCATTTGCATTTCATAGCACATATTCATCATGCGATCATTCATATGCACGACTTTATGATGCAAGAAAAGCTTCCCTCCTCTATCAGAGACAGCCGTTAAACTCGCATATTTGACTGTGAAATGGTTGCTTTGTGTAGGGGCAGGCAGCTAATGTTTGACAGATTTTTAAAGACAAATCTAGTCAAATCATTTAGTGGCTGTTAGTGGCACAGCAGTTGGTTTCAACTAACGGTTGCAGAAAAGCCCTGAACATAAAAGGATTGGAAATTGTGCAAGGCTTTGCGGTTAGAATTTTCGCCTGTCCAAAAGTAATAAGTACTGTCTATTTAACACACATCAGTTTTAATATCCTGCTGCTACTAAGACTAAAAGACTAAAAACTCTGCTTTGAACTTTAAAAGCTCGGTCAAATCCATTAACTAAACTCTTTAAAATAAAGGGGTTATCTTCAGCGATGCTGTAAAAGAACCGTTTTGGTTCTTTTAGTCAAACGTTCTTAAAAGAACCGTATCTTCCCATCATTTTATACTTTGTATCTTTTTATATCTTTTTTATATGCAGATCTTAATCGATCTTTATGGCACCATAGTTGCAACCTTTATTTTTAAAGGATTAGTCAATTTTCTTAAAAAAAAAGATAATTTACCCACAACCATGTAATCCAAACTGTTGATGTCTTTCTTTGTTCAGTCGAGTTAAATTATGTTTTTTGAGGAAAACATTCCAGGATTTTTCTCATTTTAATGGACTTTAATGGACCCCAACACTTATTAGTTTTAATGCAGTTTAAAAAATGAAGTTTCAGAAGACTCAACAATCTCAGACGAGGCATTAGAGTCTTATCTAGCGAAAGGATTGACATTTTTGGCAAGAAAAAAAAATATGCACTTCCAATCCACAACCCCTCATCCATCTCCGGTCCCGCGACGCGCCAGCGCGACCTCACGTAATTTCGTGAATGACGTCGAAAGGTCACGTGTTACGTATGTGAAACGCACATTTGCGGACCATTTTAAACAATAATCTGACACAAAGACATGAATTAGAATCATTCCACATACAACAACTTCGGAATGGTCCTCTTTCTCCACACGTGTAAACACTGGGGCGGAGTTTCGATACGTCATCTGTGACCTCTTGACGTATTACGTGAGGTTGCGCTGGCGATAGAGATAGACGAGAAGTTGTGGTTTAAAAGTGCATATTTTCTTGCCAAAAATGACAATCGTTTCGCTAGATAAGATCCTTATGCCTCGTTTGAGATAATTTAGAGTCCTTTGAAACTGCAATTTTAAACTCCATTAAAACTGTTAAGTATTAGGGTCCATTAAAGTCCATTAAAATGAGAAATATCCTGGAATGTTTTCCTGAAAAAACATAATTTCTTCTCGACTGAACAAAGAAAGACATCAACATTTTGGAGGACATGGTGTTGAGTAAATTATCTGGATTTTTTTTAAGAAAATGGACTAATCCTTTAAGAGTGTAGTTCCTACACAAAATGCTTATTGTAGCAGCCTGAGAATTTGTAAACAAGCCAAATTTTGAGGTGCGGTTGTGTACCTTGATCATGTGTTTATTAAATACAATTTTATAAAAAAGTGGTGAATTGGTGTAGCCTCTTATTTTATGATTTTTGGGGCTGTTTCACATTTTTAGAAGGGTTATTAACACTGCATGATATCTGATCTTTGATATCGACATTCCCATAATGATGATCTGGCATAGATGTTTGCTTTCTTTCTTCCCGTTCGCCATGTGCTTTTACTTCACCGCTGTCCAATATGATGAACGGTATGTTGAGTGAGCGCCTGAGAGACGCTGAGCTTGGAAAATACCACCAACCGTCTTAAAATATCAAGATATTAATCTTTTATATATGTGATGCATGAATAGAAGATGTATTGTATTGCTAATAAACCACCATCGAAGCCCCCTTGTACAGAAATGGTCTTAACCAAGAACATATAATGCATAATGTAAAGCATTTCTAATGCAGCCGTGCGTAAGATCTCACAATTTTAAATTTTCAAGAGTGAGTTTTTTCACCAATGCAGCTTTGTGGAAAGACAATAACTGAAAGACCTTCTATGCACTTTTTAGAGATGTAGTATATAGATCAGTATAGTGCACACTGTGCAGTCTTTATGTAGTTTAACTACATAAAAACAGTAAAAAATAAAATACAACTAACATAGGCCCATTTTCAGGGTTTCCACGGGTCCTTGAAATGCTTGAAAGTTAGTGAATCTTGGGGAAAAAATTCAAGGCCCTGGGAAGTTTTTGAATATACACATACTTACAGTAGATACATGTCATTGAAAGTGCTTGAATCTATTTTATGCAAGAAGTTTTCTGGAAAAAATCCATATTATTCCCTGTGTAGTGTAGGATAATATCATACAATTCTAGGCTTTTTAAGCACACGTGCTAAACTGTTCACTTTAAATGCTTATATCTTCTGTATGCTATTGTTGTTTCATACCAAAATGCTTTTTTGCATAGTTTTGTTTGACACATGAAAACGTCTCGGGTTACATATGTTGTTTCCTGAGAAGGGAATGAGACGCTGCGTCTACCTTGCCATACTTCCTGTGTCCCTGTAAAGCCATCTTTGGCAATATTTCAGATAGCGATACACTTCCTGGCTCCCACGCCACCCTTGTCTTTGTCGTTAAGTCTCACCATTGGTTAAAATTGATATACACATTCAGACGCACTTACGCTTGGAGGCGTCCCCAAAGTGTCACCGCAGTGACGCAGCGCAAGTTTCCTCTAAAGGGATCTGTAAAAATGTATCTTTAAAGGTAACACATTGTAACCTTGCTCTCACTTGAAATGTGTCCCCACATTTAGTCCTTGAATTTGAGGGTATTGGACCTGGAAAGTCCTTGAAAGGTCCTTTACTTTGAAGTTAACTAAGGTGTGGGAACCCTGTATTTTATATTTGTTGTTTTTTAACATGTGTTACCTTAATAAATATTACACCTAAAATTAGGATAATGACATTATTTACGTCCCCACCAATGTTAAAATCAAAATTACACTCTTGGCTACATTACATTTTCTATAAAACTTCTCTGCACCAATGCAAACTTTGCAAATGCTTTGAACTGTTACAACGCATCTAGACAAGTACTGGGTATCAAGTTTTCTAAATGACTTCAATTATTATTTTTATTTAAATTCATGGCACCAGTAACTGTGTTGTTAATGAAATGTAAATATAAATGTAGCTAAATATAATTGAATATAGATTGAATATGCTCAGATATGCTCGAACAGTGTGTAATTGGCAAGAGCGGCAGGCTTCTAGTTTTGTTTGCGGTTTGGAAATGGTTATTTGAAAGCCAGTCCCAGATCCATCATGAACAGTGGCTAAACATTCAGTAGAGCTATGCATGAATTTATCTGTTGCCATGTCGTTCACAGGTCAACGAGTGATGACTAACGTAAGTCAGAAATGTTGTTTTGCGGGTGTTGCTTGCTGGAGATAATATTCGGGATGTGTTGGTTTCATCTGGATTGAGGTGTGCTGCCGACAACACACACGTTAAGCATGTTGACTCGTCGATATGTAGCACACAATAAAATAAACTCTCTTTTCCCTTTTATCACCGAGCCGTGCCCGAATGCTCAGATTCTAATGAATCCCTGGCATTAACTCACTCCCGCACAGAGTCTAAACAACTGCCTGCTCTCTCCCCACAAGCCTTTAATGTTCAGACAGGGCTTTAAATCAAATGGAGTGCATTTCATCCACATTTCTGTAGCGATTCAGTAAGCTGCCATGAATTTGTCATGAATTCTTACCTCTCCCAAGTCTTTCAGTCATCACCAGCTCAGTCTTCAATCAGCTGTTAACTTGTTTTCACGGCAGGAGGGCATGTTCACCCGTCTGTGTGCCTTTCCTTTTCTTTATCTTTTTTGCTTGACTAACTGCTCGCTTGGATTCAGACAGATATTGTCTGATGCTCTCAAGAAACTAATTAAAAAAAAAAAACAATTTAAAGATCTTTTGCAATTTCTTGCTGTCACTTTAAGTGTTCTTAGTTAACAATTGTCTGTGATGTGATTTTGCCAGTACTTACAGTATGTTATAATAAAAGGATGACCTCTTAGTCAAAAATATCCTAAGTGTTTTTATGCTGATTACCTTATATAAACATATATAACATGGGCGAGGCTAGCCCCTTTTTAGGGGTGCTTCAGGGATCGCCGCAGCTGCGGAGTAGCACAGTAGGTGACTCGTACATAGACTTAACATAGAGAAGTAGCGCCGGTTACAATTTTCTTCCGCAAGACGCATGCAGTTTTGTGCGTCCCAGTGTGTAGTTGCGTACGTGTGTCTCTGTTGTTAAAATTTCGTATGGTTTATCGTTAATTTGAGACTCATTTAACAATCGGGAGTCATGTAAACATGACACGTGCTTCTTTTCTGGTCATTTGTCATGAAAAAATGGTGTTTGGACGAGAGTGAAAACAAACGACATATCACTGTATACCACCAGTACCGGTAAGTTATGTGTGAAATCACTAACTGTGGCTTTTTAAGTGAATTGTTATTCATTCCTAGATTTATATCTGTTATTTTTCAGTTGTGTCTGACTATCAAACTAGACAATAAATTTTTTTTTAGTTTGTCAAACGTAGATTAATAAGAAGGGGATAACGTTTTAACCCTTAGTGCAGGAGTCATAAGTGTTTTGTTTTAGACATAGTAAAGGTAATAGTTCAGTTAAAGGACTGTTGAATATTGACAAACTATTAATAAACCTACCATATGTTGTAGGCATAAAAGTTATAAATTACGAGATTTGTCATTTTGACAAAGGCTTAAAACGATACACTGTATATTCACATAAAACTATACCCGCACTGCTGCTGTAGCCCAGACTTTAATATGGCATTAATGGCAAAAAAAGTGCTAGCTCGCCATTAATCAGAAAGAAAAAGGTTGGCAAAAATGCATCTCAAAACTCATCAGATTGATGCTTTAAAATATGTAATTTTAAAAAATTTTTATGGGGGAGCATGCCCCCAGACCCCCCTAGAGGGGTAATATCCTTGTCATATTTCTCACCCCTGACCCGTTTTCATGCCTGAAAGGTCTCAAAAAAAAAAAAAAAAAACCAACAACTCGATTTTGGAGTTAGTTGAACCAATGTTAAAATGATAGTTATTTTTCAATAGACATTATTGGTTTTTGTGTTAAAAAAAGGGTGGGTGGTGGCAGCAGAGCTCATTGGGTGCTCAGCACCCCTAAAGCTCTTACCCTAGAATCGCCTCTGATATATAAGTAACAAAAATCAATTTATTTAGGAAGCACTTGTGCTAGAAAGAAACTCTTCAGTATTAGCACAAATGCTCTCATTCAAGGAAAGTGAGTAATGTTGAATAGAGTTATTTCACTTTAGTGAATAATTATCAATGCAAATGTGACATTTATTGCAGAAGGAGGTTGTTTCATATACCTCAGAACTGTTGAGGCTAATTATTTATGATTGATCATGTTCTATATTTCTAGCTAATAAATAGAAAACAAAATGGAGTGAGAATAATTAGCAGTTCAGGCCTATTTAATGTTAAAAATGGCCTTTTGGTTCTTTTCATCTGTAAAAATCACAGACACTTAACAATAAAGGTGTTTCACAATGCCATAGAAGAATCATTTTTAGCTGAATGCTTCCATAAAGAACATTTAACATCTGAATAACCCCCCTTCTCTTACACAAAAAGCTATTCCTAAGAGTCTTTAGTTTTATCACATTTATAAAAGACAGATCAGCTTTACCGATTCTATCCGAATAAACCAGACACTCTCGGGTGAAACAAGCAACACAAACAAAACACAATATTCCATTATCTCTGGATAACTTATGATTCACTTCATGTGCAGGTCTTTTATATTATATGCATTTATGCAGCGATCGCCAACAAAACACAGACATTTGATGCAGTTTTACTTACCATCTGTGACTCATGACTTGGTTGGGACTGCCTCATTTCCACAAAATCCAGCGTTAAAACAAACTCCACAGCTGCCCCAGATAAACAAACTATATCCATTGTTTCCATAATGCTGAGTTATTTGGGAAGCTACACAAGCTTAAATTTCCCTCACAAACAATAAAACACTTCTTTGGTGACGTTGATTTCAGTGACAGCTGGTGACTTCTTTTTTTGTGAGCACTCGATGCGAAGTTCGTCACAACATGTATGTAGCCCATCATGTGTGTGGTTCCTTATTTCAAAATATGTGTTCTGGACTTCGAGTGCATGTATGTGCATCACGTGTCTTGTCAAAATAATGTGTCTAAAGGGTTTATGATAAAAGAGACGCTCACGTTAACTCACATAATCTCATGTGTAATCAAAGTTTACTGTTAAGGGAGTGTCTTGCGTGTATTTTGTGAACGTGAGCGTCTCTTTAATCATAAAATGGTTTTGACATGTGTGCAGCAGGCACTTATTTTAACAAAACACGTGATGCACATGGTTCACATAATGCAACAAACACATATTTTGAAAACAAAAGCAACACAAATGACACTCCAAACACTTATTTTGAATTTCCGCCACTTGTTGATTTCGTTTCAGCTCTTGGTTGGTATATTCCGGTTAAAGTGCCCATATAAGGACTTCCACTTTACTTCCTGCACTGAAATTGCCCATAAAAAAAGATTGTTACGTATGAATCTTTCATGTTCGAAAAAACTTTCCAAAACTAGTACGAACCCTGGCGATGGCCATTTGGCACAGAAATACGTTTTCACACATCCAAGTGCTTTTTTGACACTTTGCCTATGTTTAGCATGAGGAATCCAACTCTTAAACATTGTTAATAAGTCATGAAATCGCTTTAGACCCCCCCCCCCCTTAATAAATAATAGTAATGTATGTTTATATCTTTACATTGTGTCTTTAATGCTTTTAACCACAGTCCCAAACTGTCCAGGCCGTTCATTACCTCTCTTCTTTTCAGTGAAACCAGTCTTCTCTCTTTTATATACAGCCACTTGCTACTTTTCTGTGCCTCTTTCTGCTCTGAAATTGAACTTTTTACTTTCACTCACTGAATAAACACAAGGCTAGGCTGCATGTTGAAGTGTTACAGCTCAACTGATTTGTTTTTGAGGTTACACATATCTTTTTCAACCTTAGAAGAAAGAGAATATATGGGATATATAGAATAATAGAATATTATTGTCAACAAATGAATAAATGACTAAATAAATGTATCATGGGCAGTTACAGTATCCGAGAGCAAGGTCTATTCCTTGTGTTAAAGGAAATCACTTCTGTCAGTGTTTCGGCGTTTGCATGTAAACAAAAGAACGTAACCATGGCTGAATTGCCGGCGTCTATTTGTCTGTTTCACTGTTCATCATCAGCCTCTGTTATCAGATATAATGCACTGAAATGCCGCTGTACCGCGCTAACCTTCCTCCAGGGCAGATGGAAATGAGTGGCTCTCTCTCACCTTTTTTTGTTCGGTTTGGGGGAATGTGTGAAGAATGATGAGACAGAGGAGAGAGAGAGAGGCAGTGAAGACTGAGTAAGGATTGAATTAGATCAGGCTGAAGCATGATGAGACAACACACAGCCAGAGATAATGAATGTAAATAAACCTCATTGGTCTTCTGGCTTAAAGGACAAAGATGTGCATACAGTATAAGAAAGAGAGATTGACAAGAAAAATAATGGCCCTCACAGGTAAAATGCTTGTGACACAACGCCTTTAGGTAATAGAAAATTACTGTTAATGGTTAAAGATAATAGCAGGTTAAAGATAATAGCAGAAGTGTTAACCGAATTTTGAATTCTGACTGTTCTGCCTGCTCTTTGTACTCAGGTGGTAAATAATGAGAAGCAGCTATACTGGTACCAGCCTTTTATTTATTATGAATATAATTTTTTTCTTTTTGCATCAAGTTACAAACAAAATAAACATAGACAGACTTGCCATGCATTTGTGGATATTCCGATTATCCAGTGAATCTGAATCCTTTTGTACTGAAATGATTATTTAATTGAATTTAAAACAAAAATAATTAGATAGTGATATATACTGTAAGCACAATATTTTGATCATACCTACGACAAGAAAATCAACATGAGATTGTTTCATTGTTTTCCAATGTTTCACTGAGCACAATCAGCCTTTGCCAATAGTAAATTGTTAGCGGCTAGTTTGTTGAACACTGTCTGTAGAGGATTATCCAGTTAAAGAGCTCCTTTTGGACTTGATTTCAATCAGTTTGATCAGTTCAATCAGTTGTTAATCAGAGAGAGCTGGTATCGTAATGCATGGCCATGCCTCAGGTGCGGCCCTGTACCCAAACTTGCATTAGGCTAATCTAATTCATCAATCCACAGTCCAAAGAGCCTCCCTCTGGCACAAGGCAAGACATAGAGAGAAAAGAGGAGAGAGAGAAAGAGAGAGAGAGAGAGAGAGAGAGAAAAGGACATCCAGGTGATGGTGCCAAATGGAAACATTGTGGACTTCATTTTATCTTTTGTATTATCGTTCTCTCTCTCTCTCTCTTTCTCTCTCTCTCTCTCGCTCTCATGCTCGCACACGTACACTTTTGTCTAATTTTGCTTGCAGCTGATCTTTGATAAACACTTTCTGCCCAACCTGCCAAGGTGGCAAAAAATTACAAAGAAATGAGAGAGGAAGTGAGAGGAAAAATAACAGGGTTATGCATCAGCTCCAGAATTGCAGGCCACAAAAAAATGCTGCTTGGCAGGAAGGAGAGCAAGGTGGGGGCTGGGGGCATAATTGCTAGCGCACCATGCTGAAAAGGCTATTGAAAATGCCATTCTGGGCGATGCTGATTGGCTGCCCTCCCACAAGGCGTACTATCCCCTTGGTTGGCTCAGGTCTAAAAGCATTGAGAATGCTCGGAGGGTGTTTTTTTCAGATGCCAGGAATAGTTTACATGGCAAAATAACAAGCTAATTAAAGCCTTTGCGAATGATGGATGGCTGTTAAAGTTCGCAAAGCTGGTCAACAGGGCAGAGGACCGGCCTGTGATACACCGCAAGCCATCTGCGCACAACCTGACAGCTTAATTGGCAAAAAGATCCATGGGGAGGGGAAAGACCTGTTGGACCTTTCATAATTGCTGGCTAGTTTGAATACCCCCCCCCCCCTCAACCCACCATCACTACAATTAGATGTTTGATGTTATTTTGATATTTCCTGTTTCTTCATCTTTTCTCTTTTAAAATTTTACAGGTGGTGGACTGATTGTTGTGTTTGATTACATCAGCCATTTTCTTTGTAATTGTAGCTGATTTAAAATGAAGAACAATATGCTGGCCCAGCTGCTAGGAAAATTAATGGGCATGAATTTCCTCAAGCCTTTGGCTCGGGTTAAAATCTACTGCTTAAGTAATGACGGCCAAACTTTATGTCCAGCTTTGCTAAGTTGTTTAACAAATCACTTTACATTTTATCTAATAAGAATCTGTGTTTTTACAATTGGTATTAAATGTAAATGTATTATTTTTTGCTTTTGTCCAAAGCAACGCACAGTACTGTGCAAAAGCCTTAGGCCACCATGCTACCATTAGATGTGTTGTTTTTGCAATTGTATACAGTAGGGATCATATATAATTATTTCTCAGTCTCTTTATTAGAATACAACCCGAAAATACAGGAAATGTGTATGTAGTATTATAAACAGTATAAAAGTATAAGCTGAAGTTTCAAGTATTTAAGGTGAACTCCCCTTACTTGAGCAATAGCAGGCAGCAGCAGGATCTCTTATACCTAAATAAAATTTAATCCTAATTTCTAATTCTAATCGAATTACTTCAGGACTTCAGTCTCCTCAAAAAAGCTCAAGATGTGTTTTGTGCCGAGAGAAGTCACACTAAATAATGACTGATGCCTGACATTTAGTTCTGAAAATTGTTTTGTTTTTAATTTTGTGTACATATTTCCTGGATTTTTTGTTTGTATCTTAAAAAGAGTGAAAAATAAATATGGACGGACTGTAAAACTTTGCTAACACATCAAAGCTGGTGGTGGTGGCATAATACTTTTGCACAGTACGTACAGTGCTGGTTTTATTTTTTTATCAGTGTACGTTTCCTATAAGGATTTTAACCACAGCATTTGATCTGCTATTTGAGCTACAGAAACATGATATACATTGAATATATATTTAGAAATGTTGCATTAATACAGAAATAAATAATCATAAGTGTAGTGTACACTAGTAGGAAAATGGTCCCTAGCTTTCACTGGGGTAGTACCCTTTAAAGGCACACTTACATTATTTAAACTGTGCCCGAGCATATTTGTGGCACTCGCGATAGATTGATTAAGGAATATGATAGGCATGGCGAGAGGGCTGTGTCATCGTGTCCCAAACAAGCGTGCCGCCAAGACAAAACGTCTCGATCGCCCCCCAGTGACTGGTCCTAGTATAGGTCATAAACCCCACCTCCCCCATGTTATTCAATGGGACTTGAGACCAACTAAACAATTTAATTACACTTAAATTATCTTTTTTTCCGAAGCTGGTTTCTGTCATTTATTATAGTTTTTATCACGCTGATGTACATTCAAGTGTTTGTTTTTAAAATAAGCTTGTTTTTAGTTAGTTATTTAATGCTATAAAACCGGTGGTGTGATGTCATGATTGACAGCTGTGATATGCGCATTCTGCGAGAGCGTTGATTTCGCGGCTTTGCTTCCCACTACTGCGCAGGACTGGTCCTGAAATCGCTACTGCGCAGACTCAAGACCCAAGATGTCAGCGCCGTATTGGGACACTGGCGGCTTCAGTTTTCACCAATAGATGAGAGCGAACGGGCGTTGGCCATCTTTTTTACACTCTATGGTCCCAAACTACTCAAAATAGAAGCCCAAAACTTAACATTATGATGTGCTTCAGTATTGAGAGATTTCATGTTTTTTTTTTTTTTTCAAAACAATTGTATCCTAATGACAAATGTGTGCTCAGGCATGAATCAATAAAAGTAGGAGTTAGCCCCAAAAAAGGTCCTAAGTTGTACTTTTTAGGTACAGATACATTTGTTACCAATATGGACTCTTTAGGTGCAAAGATGTACTTTTTGAAACGGTACCAACCCAGTGACAGCTAAGGGCCATTTTTTGACATTTTTTTCTTAATGTAACGATTTCAGCTATTTTCTTAATTAAAATGTAAAGGTACTTAAATTTCTGTTATAAGTACAATTATCTATATTATTAGTTAGTATTAATATGCTAACAATAATGTTTGTTGCATTGCTTGCTAATATCCCATTTTCTTTAAGAAAGTTTGAAGTTGTCTAAGGTTTCTCCAGTTCAGATTCTCACCACATCAGCTGGTCTATTTATGAGTGTCAGCTTTTGCTGATTCTGGTAGATCTGTGTCTCCGCTCCTGGTCGTCAAGATGTCTAAAAGCCTTTGTCTCCGCACCATCACACTCTTCTCTTAGAGGAGACCCGTAGACTTCTTTGCCCTGTGCTGAGGATTGGAGAATATCTAACTGGAAAGATGAGCTGCTGACAAGGCAAATATTTTATTTACAACACATTAGATGTTAGAATATAATATGTCGATTATGAGCAAGAGCAAAGAGAAGCAGAGACATAAAAGCTATAGTGGATGTTTGGTTTATGGTGTCTCTTTTCATTGCTGGTCTTTAAAGTGATGCTTTGAGTTTAAAGAATGTCAAACATGCATCTTTTTTATTTATTCACGCTCTTGAAAGGTTATTTCACATAATATTTTATCTTTTACAACCCTCGTGCCATTGTTACCTAAAACATTTGAAGAATGTGGACGTAAGCCTTTTTTTCATACAGTACAACAAAGCGTGACTGAGTCAGTCATTCATATTCTACCTACCATATCTTGAGTTTTACAGAAGAAAATAAATCATACCGTTTTGAAACTACATGAGGGTGGTTGAATAATGACCATTTTTTTGTTTTTTTTGTTTTGGTGAACTAGCCCCTTAAGGCTAAAGCTATATTGTTGGAAACTTTGCTTAAAGGGGTGACGTGTTTGGGAAAACCCTTGGAATATTCATCAACATTCTCCCTTTGTTATAGTAAGACATTTCCTTAAAGTTTCAACAGCTTAAATATCACATAATGCTGAAAATGACGAAACATTCATCGTACTAAGTCTCTGAGAGGAAGCATATGTGAGGTATCAGGTGATTGTAAGATTGAATACCTATAACAAATTTGGACGGATCACGATGTGATCGCTTTTTAAAATCCTCAAATAACTGGCGCCCTGTAACGTAAGCCCATTGATTTCCATCCGTGTCATTGCCACTTTGCCCAATTACATAAATGCAGACACGTGACATTGGCTCCCCCCAATAGAATCGACCAATCATGGGAGGAGGAAAAAGAACAGCTTCTTTCAATCAGGAATCAGTCAGTGATATTGTATATGTCATATTTACAGGCATCAGGGGAAAGTGCACCCTAGCCTGGTTCTCATTAGGCCTATGTTTTGACTCAGATTTAGACTCAGGTTTGATTCTTTTGTCACTCTAGATCAAATGGTCAGTGTAAATACTTTTAATTAGACCGACGTGGAGTGATCATGACTATTATATGGCAGCTCTACTAAGCTATGCTGTAACTGTAGCCTTTCAGTGTAATTTTTTCCTGATGCATTGTGAAGGTCGGTATGGCTGTTGATGGACTTGCAACCTTTAAAGTTTGGAGACTTGAGCGTCACTTTAGATTCTGCTTTTTATTTCATTTTGAATGCAGGTTGTTATTTTCCTCATCTGGTTCTCAAACAACTTCAAACCTACGACCACCTATGAAGGGCAAACTGGTTTTCTTCTGCCTGAGGACACACACAGACACACACAAATATGCACAATTTAAAGATTATTTGACCCTCTAAAGGTTTCTTTAGCTAAATGTATAAACAAATGCTAGGTCATAAGTTTGAATCCCATAAAACATACTGATAAAATGTATACTTTGTAAGGCACTGTATGTCACTTTGGATTAAACTGTCTGCCATATGACTAAAAATAATTGTAAATGTACAATAAAAGTCCTTAGTACTAATATGAAACTATGGTCTTACTATGTTTTTGTCTTAAATTTCCTGTTTCGTACTGTAAATGTCATTTCCTTCGCATCATAACCACAATGAAGACATTAAATAGGAAAAATAAATATATATTTATAAAAATAAATGCCAAAGACAACAAAATCGCAGAACAACACATAAAATAAATCTTGTGTGACAGAACCAGAGAACAGTACAAGTTGTGTACAAAGTTACAGTACAAGCAAGGACATAAGGACATGCACAAGTGTGTGCGTGCGTGTGTGTAGACATGCCACTACAGTGACCGGATTGATGACTTTGTGGTTTTTACAGCGGAGGATGAGACAACCTGGAGAGAAGATGAGAAAGTTGGAGAGGAGTTTAGATGTGAGGTTTGTCATTATCTCAAAATGAGTTATGGCACCTCCTCTGTTACCCTCCCACCGCATAAATAACAGAGCTGTCACATGCTCTTAACAAGCTGAGAAACTAAACTGAGCTCTTTATTAACAAGCAATCACAATTCGTCAGGCTATTGCTCACCTGTGAGGCATGTTGTCAAAGCGCTGTCAATTAACATAATTCATTTTACTAATAACAACATCATGTGAATAAAAAGTAGTTTTTAATATGAATAAGAGAAGTATTTTGACAGTTTTGTGCTGCGGTGCTGGCTAAATGCAGATTGTGAGCCTGAGACGACATGTACCTGTTTTTCATATAGTTAAGACTAAAACATGTAAGTGAGACAGATTTTGTGGTTAAGGATGGCTACTTTGAAGATGGTAAAATAGTTGTTTTTTTCTTTATTGTGCCTTTTTACACAACATAATTCTTAGATTTGCATTCATGCATTCTAAATAAAGTGTTAAATAGCACTAAATGTTCATTGGGTTGTAATCATAGGGAAACCAAGTGCTATATAGCACCTATACATGTAGGTTCTATATACTGTAGGTGCTATATAGCACCTAAATGGACACTCCGCTTTTTTGAAAATATACTAATTTTCCAGCTTGCCTAGAGTTAAACATTTGATTTTTACAGTTTCGGAATCCATTCAGCTGATCTCCGGGTCTGGCGGTACCACTTTTAGCATAGCTTAGCATAATCCATTGAATCTGATTAGACCATTAGCATCACACTCAAAAATAACCAAATAGTCTATTTAAAACTTTACTCTTCTGTAGTTACATCGTGTACTAAGACCGACGGAAAATAAAAGTTGCGATATTCTAGGCAGATATGGCTAGGAACTATGCTCTCATTCTGCCGTAATAATCAAGGACTTTGTTGCTGTAACATGGCTGCAGCAGGCGTAGTGATTTTACGCAGCGCCTGAAAATAATCCCCTGCTATTGAAAGTAACAAAGGGGGCCTTTTTCGGGCAGTGCGCAATATGACTATCACAAGCAGCAAAGTCCTTGATTATTACGCCAGAATGAGAGTATAGTTCCTCCGCTGCGCTCTTGCTTTGCTCGACGCAACAACAAACCGCCCTCGCGCGGCGC
This sequence comes from Misgurnus anguillicaudatus, assembly GCF_027580225.2. NCBI lineage: Eukaryota > Metazoa > Chordata > Actinopteri > Cypriniformes > Cobitidae > Misgurnus > Misgurnus anguillicaudatus. The sequence continues at coordinate 22,622,290 of NC_073353.2, forward strand.
AAGCCATTAAAATGAATGGGTATCATTGCGCAGCGCAAACTGCGTCCTAAAAGCCGCTTTACCATAATCACACCGCAATGCTGTTAACGTTCTATAGCCACACTTCACATTTAAGCTTACATAAATTAAAACAACGCTAACTTACCTTTAAAAAAGCAGAAGCCGGCGTGTACGAACAGTGTTTTGTAAATTCCACCTCAACCTCTAATCTCTGAGTTTGAGCCAATCGATGTTTGCATGAAGTCAGATGGAGCAGGGGGTGCTGGTTCGTTCTAAATGTTCTAATATGCATATTTTACACGATCCATAAAATGCCGCGAAAAAACAAGTTGCTAGTATCAAGTCACAAATATGCTAAAGACGTAAAGACGCATGAGACGCCGCAATACAACCAATCAGAGAAACTGGTCTATTTTAATTAAAGAAAACATATATCAACTATATTTTCCTCATTTGATTACATTAAAAGTCATGAAACATTCAATGTTTATTTTAAAAAACTGTGCAGGGGGGCACAACAACCTGTTTGGGGGGGCACGGCCTGCGAATGCCCCCCCTTGACGGCGGCCCTGGGTTAAGCTTTACTTGCATATACTGTAAATGCGATGCCTCTGTGCACTTTTAGTTGCTTTCCACCTGCAGTTGTTGCCTACACGTCACTTTAAAATTCTGTACCAAAAGAAATGTGGTTTTGATCGTTTTGTGTTTATCCAACAGCTTTTTGAAAATGCTTTGTTTCTTTCTCCCGATGCCAACTGCAGTAATAGGTTTCTGGGCCAAAAAGCTCTTATTTCTCCATCTAGTGTTCCCCTGTTCACCACAAACGCTTACCGCCTATCATTTATTCATTCCCTCTTTTCTCTAAAGTGCTTTCCTCTTTCTCAAAGTTCTGATTAGGAGATTGTGTAACATTTTAAATTTTTTAGCCTAAGAGTGGATAAATGAGCTACAGTGGTACGGCCCTCTACATCATGATAATTACCTTTGCTAACACTTCTGATAAATAATCCACTTGTATTGCCTTAAAAGCATTAATCACAGCATTAATGAAAGAGTCAGTTCAAGATATATTTCCTGAGGTAAATTTGTGCCACTTTACACGCAAATAAAATAGCTCATATTTCTTGATTAAAAAAATATATAATAAGGACTAAAAACAAGTTACTGTATAATAAAAGTCCAACGGTTTGTCAAATTGTCAAGTTAGCACTTGCTGCTTCAAACAGCTTATAAAGAAAATGTACGCTTCATTAACTTTTTCCCTTAAGAACAAGCTATTTGAATAAAAATCAGCAATTATGCAACATGCTGAGAGATATGCGGCCTTATCTCTCTAGTTTTCCTATATATGAGCGTTTCTTCCACCACCCTGCCTCTTATTTCCCAATCAAGTTTTTATCTACAGTAAAAAACATGTATGTGGATTTAATCCGTGTCTTATAGGTTTTAACCCCAAAACAATAAACATAATATTGCATTGTGTGTTTGGCTGATAGCAAAAGTAGCCACTTTGAAGTGTCATACTGTACGTGTCCCCCAGTTGTTTTCTAGGTTTCTTTCCTATGTATTCAGCATGTCTGTTTTAAATATCCTTAAAACAATATTTGCATCTTTTACAGAGTAGAATATCCAATTACTGAGCTGAAAATAAATAATAAAAGTGCTCTGGGCTGAAAATAACAATCCACTTTGCTTTTTCCCTTCAGCCCATCTACTCTAGATAGAACAAGATAAAACAAGCCTAATTACATTAGATGACTCAGTTTGAGGGAGAAGCTATGCGCAGCCTTCTCACACAACTGGCCTCTTAAGAGTAACCCTGTGTGCATCGCTGTAGCAAATTTAGAAAAGGGTGAGGGTTGATATCTGTGTATAATCAGTTGGAATGAAGAAGAATACAGCCAAGAAAAAGAAAAAAAAGGAGGCGTCTTCCTAACTGTAGAAGACAGATGAAGAGTTGTGATCTTTTTGAGGTTTTAAAAAAAATGCATTTTTGGATACGAGTGCCATAGAACCCACCAGAAGAGACATTTGAAATGAACAATCCAACAGCACATACAAAACATTTCTTTCTCCCCGTACTCATTCCCTCTTTCTTTCCTCGACATCATTTTACCCTGAGAATCTCTTCGCTTTTGACTGTGGACGGCTTCCGACTGTGCCCTGTTCCCCAGAACACTGAAGGTGGGATTGTGTGCGTTTGTAAATCCTTTCTACAGATTTTCTCTTGGTGTCAGAAAGAGTGAACGTCTGAGAGGGGTCAGGAGATATAGGGGCACTTCAAAGGGGCAGAAGCAGCGGTGTGTTTGTACAGGCATACCAGCTCTGTACCCGGTCTGATCCAAAGAGGAGATATGTGGTTGCGATCGCTTTGATGCTCCTGCCGGAGACAATGCATATGGAAGATAACTATAAAGTCATGCAGTCATGGTAACCGTGTTTAGTCAGAATTAGTTACTGAAGATACAGTAAAAAAACGCACTAGTCTACACTAGCTAGAATTCAAAATTAATCTCAGAAGTGCGAACTGTGATCAGGCAATCATCTGTACCAATACACTGTCACATTACTGTATATGAGCATCTTTGCATCATGTACCCATGCTTTATTTTAGTTTTTCAATCCAAAGAAGGCAGGGCAATCCTTAGATTATTTAAAAGATTAGTCCATTTTCTTATAAATAAATTCCAGATAATTTACTCACCACCATGTCATCCAAAATGTTGATGTCTTTCTTTGTTCAGTCGAGAAGAAATTATGTTTTCTGTGGAAAACATTCCTGGATTTTTCTCATTTTAATGGACCCCAAAACTTAAGTTTTAATGCAGTTTCAAATTGCAGTTTCAAAGGACTCTAAACGATCTCAAATGAGGCATAAGGGTCTTATCTAGCGAAACTATTTTCATTTTGTCAAGAAAAATAAAAAATATGCACTTTTAAACCACAACTTCTCGTCTTCCTCTAGTCCTTTGACGCGCCAGCGGGACCTCAAGTAATATGTCATCACGTCAAGTGGTCACGGGTGACGTATGCGAAACTATGCCCCAGTGTTTACAAGTGCTGAGAAAGACGACCATTCCGACGTTGTTGTGGAATGATACTAAATAATGTCTTTGTGTCAGTTTATTGTTTAAAAAGGTCCGCAAATGTGCATTTCATATATGTAACACGTAACTTTTCGACGTCATTACGCAATTACGTGAGGTCGCGATGGCGCGTCACACAGCTGTAGGAAGAAGAGAAGTTGTGGTTTAAAAGTGCATTTTTTTTCTTGCCAAAAATTACAATTGTTTCACTAGATAAGACCCTCGTTTGGGATCATTTAGAGTCCTTTGAAACTGCAATTTTAAACTGCATTAAAACTGTTAAGTGTTGGGGTCCATTAAAGTCCATAAAATGAGAAAAATCCTGGAATGTTTTCCTCAATAAACATAATTTCTTCTCGGCTGAGCAGAGAGAGACGTCGGCATTTTGGATGACATGATGGTGAGTAAATTATTTGGATTTTTTTTTTTTTTTTACTGAATTGACTAATTCTTTAAGGTAATCTTGGAGTCTGTGCATTCTGTACTATTTTATTGTGCCGTCTGGTCGTCTTTGATCGCAATCAGCTATTTTGCATTAACACCCTTTTTAAATTCATCATGAAGTTGCATCTATGTGTTTTAGCTTTGAGTGCTATTAGTGTTCACTTTTATTTGTCATGATTTAGTTTAGCAAAATTGTAAACCATTATCTATGAATGTTTGGTTTAAGATTGGTTTAGTTTAAAAATCTTGATTGCAGATGTCAAGAGTTTTGCAGATATGTTTGAATACAGTGAGGTCTCTTTATAGTCTGGATTTCATTGTGGTTTTTGTTGTTGTTGTTTGTTTGTTTGTTGAAGAATGGTTTTAAATCCTTCTTTGTGCTCCACCATATTTATTTTTAAACTCAATAAGACTTTTGCTTTAAGTTTGTACCTCAATTATCTTTCAAGTTGTGGCTTGCCAGTACTTTTGCATTAGCATTTGTCAGTAGCTTCTATTTATACATAAGTTTCAGTTACAGATACTAATCTAAAAATGCATTACTCACAATTAGTCATGATTCATTTGTTACACAAGTAAAAAAAATGTCCAGTCGACCAACGCGACTTCCAGAGAATGCCCCGAAATCCTTTTCGGGACGTTTCCGGCGGAACTGGCACGAATGGGGTTCCATTTGACCATAAGTGGACTGCGAAGTGGACTTCACAAGGTATTCTGCCATCTTAAGTGAGATTCCAATCCGAAGAGAGCGAACATGTTCAGTTCGAAGGGCTCTGCGCACGGCATATGGAATCAGGGAACATCGCTACATCACTTCACAGGAAGTGGAGAGCGATAATCACCCAACTGTCATTGAGCGCATCACGTGATCACCAGTCAGAACGGTCAGACCGCTATGCAATTATATGAAAACTGTTTAAAAACACATATATACACTAGGGGTGGAACGGTACACAGAAGTCCCGGTTCGGTTCGTACCTCGGTTCAGGCGCCACGGTTCGATTCACTTTCGGTACAATGGAGGGAAAAGCAAAACAAAAATGAAGAAGGCATTTTTTTTAGTACTTAAGCTAATCTTAAAAACATAGGTGTCCTTATCAGTGTTATTTTCAGATGTCATGAATATGAACTGAAATGCATATAACATATTATCTCGTATTTCAAAAATGTATACCTCTTTAAGTAATCTTGTACTCATCTTTCATACAAATATGGGTTCAAATGTATTACAAGTGTAACCTAAAGAACAAAAAAATAGGCTTGTAGGATGAATTAATAGGTGTGTACGACTTCACGAGGGGCTGCAAGAAACGACAAGTGGATGACGTCAGAGTAACGCGAGAGCGATTTGAAATCAGCCTCCTCCGCAAGATTTCTCGCGGTACTCTGACGCTGATGGCGCTGCGTAAAGTTGAGCACGCTTAAAAAACTGAAAGCAGCTGAACTCGACAGAACTGCCCTGCGTATGCCTGTTGTATATAGCAGGACAATTTATCTCCTACTTCTCAGCGTGAGAAATACAAAGTGTGGCGTTTGAACTGACTGAATGCGTGTTTGTCAAGGTGAATGCGTGAGACTTGAGAGCCCTGATTAAATGTATTTCCACTCACATACCTAACAACTGCTGAACAACGCCGAGTCGCAAAGTTCTCGTCTTTTCCACCACTCTCTCGCCTGTACTATTGTAACTGACTGGAAAACTGAAGTTTTGCCAAACTTGCGATCTTAAAGAGGCTGGCGGAACGTCTTACTCTTGTGAAACACCACTTGCCATACTCGCTGTCGGCTGCTCATTCACTGACTGGACCGGCGTCGACGTGACAAAAAACTACAGAGTGCCAGAAAATGTAGACGGGCTCTGATAGAGCGCATACATAGGCGGAGCTCGGCTGCATCGGCGCCAATCAGAGCTTCAGAGCTAAAGCGGGGCAACAGATTAGCTGTCCATAAAGAACCCGCGTATCTAACAGTAGTTAATTATTTGGCACGCCCGTACCGATTCGGTTCGAAACGAATACATGTATTGTTCCACCCCTAATATACACATAGTTAACCAAAAAAAGTTTACTTTTATATCTGCATGACAGTTACAGCAGGACTTCAATTCTGTTAATAGTCAAGTAATAGCAGCAATAGTCAATTAAAGTGTATAATAAACATACGTTTTTCATTACGTAGTACTCAATGTTTTTTTTTTTTGTTATTGTATAGTGTACATATTTTAAATGTGATCGTAAATAAAAATTTTAATATGAATGTAGTCCTATATATGTTATATCAATCTGCGCGACCCCATCGTTGACTTTCTTTGATGACGTTTGCAGGCCGTTCCAAATGAACGGTTATTGTCCGTGAAGTCCACTTCAACTGATATACCGTGCTCAGGGAGTAGGGAGCAGTGAACACTCCATAGGGACCCTGTCGAATGGAACGCACCTAAGGTCTTTGATTTTATCATGGTGACCCCCATTATGTGACTGCTTCATGTAAAATAAACAGTACATATACTAGGTTACTGGACTCGTATATGTTATAAAAAGCTATTTTTCTGTTTAAAACTTTCTCATGTGGAAATACTTTTAAAGAACTAGACTTTGATCTGTTTCCATGGATACACATTTCTTAAATTAGACACCAACATTATTGTCAATGTTAATTTAGTTTTATGAAGATCAATATTAAAAACCATATGAAACACAAAAGGTCTGTTTGATGTAAAAACCAAACTTTATTTTTTTTTACATAGGACATTGCATTGTTTGTTTTAATTCATAGCAAGTCGTGATAATATAATGGTCATATTATTGGTGTTGGGCAGGAGGTCCAGTAATCTGCTTAAATAGACAGAGACGTTCACAAAGTGATGGATTATGTACATAAAGCAAATGTGTGGGCTCAGATATTGACTGAACAATGGGAGCCACTTAGTCTGGCACACTATTGCGCATACACACTCACATACACATACAGTGGTGTGTGATTGTTTGAGGGGAGGAAGGAACAGGTTATGAATGCCAGGAAGGGTCTGTGTGTTCAGAAAGGGCTGCTGTGCTCTCCTCTGCTCCCACCATGGGAAAGTTGCACTCTAGGCCTCATCAAAACAATACTGCGTGTTTTGTGTGTGTGTGTGTGTGTGTGTGTGTATGAGCATGACACACATCTGCCCTCTCCCTGAATCAACCCCACACTGCCCACATTTCTCAATTTATGTACGATTCAAGAGCTCCCCCTAGGCTAAGGTGAAGTGAGCTGGCTATTAAATGAACGCATGCACATGCAGGGAGACATAAAGAGAGAATATCACATCCTCTATCCATTTTTTTTCTGAACACACTCTTCAGTAAATTACTCTTCATTAATTCACCCTATGAGAAGCTCATCTACATCTTGAGTTCAGATTTAAATTGAGGCGTGTCTTGAATACAGCAATGCTTGTTAATGGGATTTTTTCTATTTAAACCAAATCAACATTTTTCAAAGAGGCCTTCTTCATGGTTTTAATAATGTGAATGAAAATAAGTGTGTTTAACCACAATAGTAAAGTAATAACCATTGAGGTATATGACACAATAGTAAATTAATTAAAAAGATTAAATCAATTAATAAGACCAAAAATGCAAAGTAGCTAAGGGAGAACCGGGGCAAAAGTAAGGCGGGATGATTTTCTTCGAGTCCTGATAACATTTGCAACCCAAGCAGACAGATCCTTGACAGACCTGACTAATATCACGTTATTTACTCACCGTTTTCCGTGTGTAGATCTAAAAAGGTGTTTTCAACCCTGATAAGTAAATTTCTAAAGCGGTAATTTTTTCTTATAAAGCGTTGTGTCTGGTTTCATGTATTAAAGTACTGATCAATCTACAGGTTATTTAGTGCTATAACACATCCTGAAGTTTCACTTCTATGAGTTTTTCAAAATAGAAGTAAATCATGTTTAAATGTGAGGAGATCCTGTCGGGACGAGAGTAACGCTTGTTCATTTTTGTTACATTTTGTAGAAAATTTATATTATTCTAATTTGATTTAATTTAATTTTCATAGTGTTCAAACTGTTAAAAAAATGTATTCTCAACAATTTAAGTTTGCACTGTTGGTTGCTTTTGAAACATTTGATAAAATTAAATTTTAAATGAATTTTTTTTGTGTATTACTTTTGACCCACCTGTTTGTTATCGTGGCCGCTTGAACATTTTGAGTTTACTCGCTTCATTCGCGCATGAACGCCGCGCATGAAATTCCAGTCATCGAGACAAAAATTCATGTCATGGGAGGGGCTTCTACGACTCCACTCGCTTTCTGTAATCACGTCACTACTGGAGCAAGCTCCTGATTGGTTAACGCGGCACATTTTTCCGCCAAAGTTCACATTTTTCAACTAGAAACACGAATCAGGTGGAATCCTGTCTACCGTGCCGCACTAAACGCCTCGTTCGTGCTGCGAGACCTCCAGACGCGCGTCAACGAGTCTTGACATTGACTTAACATTGAAATCCCTCGCGCTTGACGCCTCTACCATGGCTGGTCTGAACGCAGCATTACTTTTGTCCCTGCAGGTGGGGTTGAAAGTAATAATTCAGTACTTATATTTAAAGTGAAATTATACTGAAGTCAATTTACATTTTTACAAAATTCCACCTGGTATTGATAGACCACACTTGTGAGTTATTGACCACAGCAAAAATATATCTCTGTCTATAACATTATTTTTTAAATGAATTTTTTTCTGAAAATTGTACTTTTGCCCCATTCTTCCCTACTGCATACTGTATATCTTTTAAGGAAACAAATCACAGACCGATAAATTGTTTTTATTGGTAAAACATTAAATCTGGACACTGTTTATGTCATTAATTCATATGTGACCCTAGACCACAAAACCAGTCAAGTGGGGAAATTATTTTAATAAATAAGCTTTCCATTAATGTATGGTGTATTAGGATGGGACAATTTTAAAAAGGCTGCAAAAAATCCAATACTGTGTATGGTTGTCTATTGTGACAAATATACCTTTGCGACTTACGTATGATAACATATTACATCCTGTAGATAAATTACAACAATTGCTGTCTGTTGTGAAACAATGTAATACAGCTAGCAACCGTTTTTTTGTCTGAGCTGGGAGTGTAACTAGGGGGGCGGGGCTTAGCGATATGTCAATTGCTCGCCAGGCGCTAAAGGGATAGCTGCCCACTGCTCCAGGTGTGCATGTGTCACATTTCGGTTATGCATTATGTCACACTGACACTGTCATATCAGGACCTTTTCAAAGGGTATGACCCCATTGACTGCCTTTGTACCATTTATTTTCTGAGAGTATACGTCAAAGATGCCAAAGAAACAACGACCTCTAGCACAGGCAAGCATCCATACGCTATTACATCTACTCCAGAACCTAAATCATACACTTATAGGCTCTGTAGAGTCCTGAGATTACACTGTGTAAAATACCATCATTTTCATTAGTGCTGAGTGGTACTGTCACCCAACTCATTTCACTGGCTGGCCTGAAGCCAAACTGACGTATAATTACTCTTTCATATTCATACCCAAATCCATATCCACCCTGAATATCCCAAGCTGCTGAATGCACTGTAATGTCACCAGAGGGGCTATGAGAATGACCCTATTAACACACACAGCCCCCCTCCCTTTCTCACTGTCTTTTAGCAAAAAAAAATTCTCATGTCACTTTTTTGATTTTTGTATATTTTCCATTTTATTTCACCAGCTCACACTTTTTTGGTGTCAACTTGACAAAAGTAAATATAATACAGGTTAGGTTCGGTATGCTTTTAAATTTCTTTTTGTTTAATAATGCAAAGTCTACATCGCTTCATGACAGCTTCAGAAACCGCATTCATGTTTTATTTACACTGAAACACGCACACAATTTGACTGGCATCCCCTTGTGCCACCCGAAAATTCACACAAGTATGATTGGCCATCTCCAAGTCATAAGACCTTCAACCCTGAAGTAAACCCCAAAGCTCCACCCCAAGGGGAAGCTTTTAAACTCCAGTCAAAAATTGTGTAGCACAGCAAGATCCCGACAGGAAGACCAGAGGCTGTTTTGTTTGAATGGAAGTCAGTGGAAGAGATGCCTCGCTACGCTGAATAAAGTGCTTTTTGTGGAAACAATTTTGTCAGACATTAAATTAAGTGCCTTGTAATTCAACATGTTTGGCAGACTTTTTTGAAGTATGTTATATTTCATGTCTGCAATGAAAAAGTAGTTGATCATAAATTTGGCTCACTTTTTAACATAAGTGATGCCTCTGGTGATTTATAGTGACTGTAAAGAAGCTGCATGGATTGCAACAATTTCATCTGTTTAATGCTCACAGTTTTTAACTAAATATTTCCGCAATTGTATTTACTTTTGCTGATTTTAGGCAATGTAAATCACTGTTGACAAGATGTGATGTGTTTAATTTATGCATGTTAAACTGATGCTTTTAAACAGTGTGCTCTTTGTGGTCCATAATTTATGTCATTAGACTGTGGAGAGAGACTGTGGAGGAGAGACAGTAACAAAATTTGCAAATACTGTAGGTCAAGATTTGTACCTCTGTATCTGTTATTTTGTAGCACTGTACATTAGAGATGTCAGAGTTACCTCACTTCCTTTCAAACTATTTGGTTAATTCAGTTCTGCACATGCTATTATGCACATATTATATTTCGGGAGTGAATGCAGTTGTAAATTATGGTTGTAACTCCCATAAATCCACAAACACTTTATAAAGTCTCTCCCCACTTTTTTGGGTTGCAAAAAGGTTTTCACGTCAACTTTTAAAATTAACAGGCTTAACAGATGATCTTTTTCAGATCTGCAGTGTGTAATGCTTTTCTTTTTCTTAGTATCAATGTCTATCGCACATTACCTCACATCATGTATTACCAGGCTACAATCTGCTCACAGCACCCAGCAACTATGCCAACCGTGAGTAGTCATATCCTCTGATCTCGTCCACACCCTGAAGCCTTTGAGTTCAGTACAGTCACTCTGGTTCCTATTCCAAAATTCTGTTCCAAACCACCGCTATCAAAGTAAACCCACAACATATCTTTGTGTTCCATAAAACCCCAACTCGCAGCAGCACCACTCCGACATCCTGTTGACGGTGGGGGAATGTTTATTATTTTCTCTGTCTCACTCCGTGCACCTTCTCCCACACATTTCCACAAGACCCGGTCTTGCTCTTTCCATCTCGCCTGTCCTAAAGGACCCCAGACCGGGTTTTCTAACCGACTGCCTGTCCATCATTTCCAACAGGATGTAAATCAGGGCGGACAGCTCTACCGTGTGGTGCTGTGTTGACAGATTTACAAGAAGGCTGCCTCACCGTGAACTCACGCTGCTTAAATCTCGGCTCGCACTTAAGCCACTAAAATGAAAGTTGGATGGACGCTGCCTTATAGTGGAGAAGAGGGTTTTTGAGAAGAGGAAAATCTGTAAAATAAAATATTTGGATAAAGAGAGAATGACATAAATGTGCTCATTATTACTTAACCTATTAACCTTTGAAGCTTGAAAGAGACATACAAAAAAAAAATGAGTGTGGTTTATCCCTGCTTTGTTCTACAGCCATAATTGTGGTCTTTTTGAAAAGCAGACACATGGGAGTTTGGTCCAAAAGTCAGATTTAATTAAAGTTGTTAAGACAGGTAGTTAGTTGGTTAACATTTATTATAGAGTGATTTTAGTAAGGTCAAGTAGTTCAATGACTCAATGGAAACTGGACATTTTATCTGAATACACTGAAAAAAAATAAAGGCTGGATTTACTTGAGGGCATAATTTTTGCATCCATTTTTTAAAGTTAGTAGGGAGGGAGTAGGGAGGGTCTGGTCTTTAATTTGATATTTTATGTTCATTTAAAGAAGATAATTTTTCTGTAAGGCATTAAACTAAAACTGGGTGGCAACTTAGTCTTAAATCATATTTTCATTGTGCCTTTGCTTCGTCTATGTTGGTTGGGACATTTCAGCCACACTTGATTCTGAGGAACTACTTTGTTTGGCGGAAGAGTAATATTTGTACTATTATAATTACAACTTATTTGTGTTTTATTTTATGAAATACTGCTATGCATATGAAGTAACCATTTTATATAAGCAATAAGCCCCGCAAAGCAGTGGTAACCCACTGCTTTTTGGGGCTTATTGCTTTAAAACACCATTTAAAAAAAATAGTAACCACCAAAATCAGTATTGTATCAGGTCAGTATTAAAAAGTAAATTCTTAATTTTACGCAAAATCCGATATCAGCAGTGTTATTTTGTCATCTTTTCTTTCTTTTTTCCCAAAACTTGATGAACGCCAGTCCTCCTCCTCTGCAGAATGCAATAAATCTGCTCAACCAATCACAGCGCACCATTCCACGCACTGTTAACAACAATGGTACTTCATGATCAACAAGCAAACAAAAACAAAATAATACTTTTGATGGCATTAATAAACCTGTGGTGGTTTTCTGTGGCGGGGAAGAAACGTAAGCTACTCGGGTGACTCGGAAAAATGCAGGCTTTTGCTTGTTCTCACACGACAGCATCAAGCTTCTGTCTTGCTAACACATTGAACCCAGAGGATCTTATGAAAAACTTTCCATTATTTTACATCAAGTAAATGGAAATCGAGCAGGACCAAAACATTTTACAGCTGATCGCTGTCAAAAAAGTTCAACGACGACGTCTCAAGTATAACAGCAGCAATGACAGTGTTTTTAATATGACAAAGCATGTGTTTTGATTAATGTTTTGATTTTTTATCAGTGTACCACTGTGAATATAAGATGGCAAAGATGAATGAACATTTATGTATTGATTCAATAGATTTATAGCATTTTGAAAAAAAAACGTCATAGATTTATTGCATTTTGCGGAAAAAATATCAGTTTTTATCATAAATCTTTGAAAATCAAATTATGGAATTATAACCTGAAGATGCTATGTGAAAGTTTGTATCAGAAAATAGTGGTTTTCATCTTGTCACTTTCTTGGTATAGAAGACACATTTTTACCCAAATTAGTCAAAATGGATTTATTGCGTACTTTTGTATGTTACAAGGAGGGCTGTAATACCTATTAGCATTTACATTCATATCAATGAATGATCAATGAAGGATTTACTAACTTTTCGACTAGCTGTTTTTTATTCTTGTTTTATGTTTGTGCAAAGTGGGCTCAGAAATGTAGTTTAAATAAAATGGATTCAAGTGATTCATTGTTGGGATTAGAGCTGGTTGCGTTACTCAGAATCTTATTAAAGAAATAAATCTTTAACAGATTTGTTTGAGAACATGCACCAACCCTAAATCTGTCACCTACGTAATGAGTATGTTGTAAAGAGTGTGGGCATTCTGCCATGTGTACTGTATGTGTGTTGATGACAGACTCTGTCATACCTCATCTTGTTTGTATTTTTGAGTAATGTGACCTCTTTCACTCACTCATGAATTTGAAACTGAGGTTTGCTTTTATCCATGTCCATGTTTAGTCCATTTAAATGCTTGTTTACTCTCATATACTGTAGGTTGACATGATGAACCTGTAGCCAATTTTTATGTATGTAAAATGTGTCTATTTCTTACATTAAAATGGATCAGAAATAACAACAATCTCATTCTTGAGAGCACATACGTCAGTTGTGTCCATTAAAATGCTTTCTTGAATGAGAAATGAGTCATAGCTACCTGCATCTGAGTAATATGTTATAAGTTATGGTTTTGCAGGGCATGAATAAAATGCTTTTGGAATTGAATAGCACATCAATTGTGAACAAAATTTTGCATTCATGATTTAGGGGGTCTTTAAAAAAATGTAAGTAGGCTATAATAAGTAAGAGAGATTATTTGCTTATTGCATCTTTACAACAAGAATCACAACAAAACTCTTTTCCTGTTTCTTCTCTGCAAACATTCACATACAAACAGTTAGTTCATTGAGTCTGAGAAATCTGTTAACCTCATTTTGAACTTCATACTGTGCACGAACAGTTTGAATGGAATTTAAACCATATCCAGTTATCTTTTCAGTAAAAGTAATAAAGATATAATTGGGGTTAACAACAGTGTTAAAGATTACCTTTTAAACAATCAGAAATAAGCGCTTAAATAAGAGGAAAATAATGATCCCAATCACCTGAGAATTGACAGCTTGATCTTTTTCCACACCTGAACAAGATTCCCTCTCTTTCTCCTTCACTTTTTATTTTTAATTTTATGTTCTCTTCATCATGATGGCATGTTTACAGCAGAGTTTTCAATTTATTCTCCCTAAGACTTATGTGTGTCATTTTAGGAGAAACATCCCAGACTAAGATGTTAAATGAAACAACTGAGAATTTCATTAAATCTCCTGAGCTATAAAAGAGCAACCTCTGAGCAATAAAACTGTCCTCCGGGTAGTTGCCTATGCACATTAAAATGGAATAGGAGAAAGTACAGTACGTTAACATCCAAAAAACACTGCATAATAACACAAAGAGAGAGAGGGGGAGATGGACCGACAGACATAAACATTATTCTTATAGAGTTATTTGTGTAATTTAAAGATACCTGGCTTGACCTAGATGTGAACATCCGTGAGATAAGAAACATTCCGACATTCTTAAACCCCTTTGTCCTTTCCAAACTCCTTGTGTCATTTCTCTACTTCTCATGTGGTTCTTCTCAATGCTGGATATCCAACAATCCCACAGGGTACAGTTAAAACGTTTTGGTTTGAATTAAGCATGAGTCTGTTTATTACCATTAGACAGTCAATGAGGATAATGATGTTAAGGCGCATACATCCTTCGCCTTCCAAAAATCCTGATGTTTGCTTGGAAACCCCTGACTGTGTCGGGAACACAGCTGCATCACCTGTCCTGGTTAATATCACCTGACCACCCAGTGGCAAATTAAGATCATGCTGCCATACCCAAAGGCGTACTTTAGCCCTGTATGTAAAGTATGCTTGGGTATGTGTGTCCGTCTACAAACACTGGAAATTTCACTTTTTAATTCAATTATGTCTGATGAATAGCAGGATCTTAAATAAATTGGTTTAAAAATAACTAATTTAATTTTGTGACACCTATCAATGTGGATTTTGAATGTGGACCCAAAAATTACCGATTCACATTGCATACAAATAACAAATGGAAGCATTCTATTTAATTTGCTCAGTCTCACAGCTGGTGCCCTAAATTATGTAGTACCATGAAAGTCCTCCAATATATGTGTTTGGCTTGATAATAATTGACACCTGATTCTTCAATGACTCATTAAGATTAAGTGGCTCTCTTTTTGTAAACACTTAAATCGTTTTAAACCTCTGATTAAGCGAATTGAATTCAGGTTTACACCTACCGATCGTGGCGGATAAAGATTAGGCCATTAATATTATGTCTAATTAACAGCTTACCTAGCAGGATACTTTTTTCTTTAAATCCTCTCAAGGTCTGATTGGATATCTGTATATAACCTGTGACTTCACATAACACAAAGCGCTTATGTGAGCCTGCCTGTGAAAACCCATTTAATGGCGCTTTTCCATTGCATAGTACCCCACGGTTTGGGTTGGGTCAGCTTACTTTTGGGGTCTTTTTCACTGGATACAGTACGTAGTACCCAATACTTTTTTTAGTACCACCTCGGTTGGGGTTCCAAGGGAGCTGAGCTGATACTAAAACGTGACCTGATTGGTCCGAGAGAATAGTCACTAACAGCGTCATCTCTATAACGCAAGATTAGCTTTACCTTTTTTCGTGTGCAAATTACAACTTTATTCAGGAGTGTCTTCTCTTCCGTGTCTGTTGTGATGCGTGTGTTATCTGGTGCGCCCCAGCTGTTTTTTTTTTTTTGTGCACCCGGGCTTCGTTTACAGTCTGAGGGAGTTTGAGAAAAACTGCAAACATGTCTGAGGATAACACGTCATCCGCGTCACTGCAGTCACGTGACTTTAGTTTCGCGCATGCGCTTCAAAACAGACATGGAAGAAAAGACAATGCTGAATAAAGTAATTTTTGTTATTTTTGGACCAAAATGTATTTTCGATGCTTCAGCACATTCTAACTGACCAGCTGATGTCGCATGGACTACTTTGATGATGTTTTTATTACCTTTCTGGACATGGACAGCAGAGGCGGACAGAGTACACAGCTTCAGTACTTGAGTAAAAGTACAGTTACCCCTTGCTAAATTTTACTCAAGTAAAAGTAAAAGTACTATAGTCAGATGTCTACTTAAGTAAAAGTACAAAAGTACTTGTTTTTAAAAGTACTTGAGTATCAAGAGTACAAGAGTAAATTTTCTAAATGTTGCATTACTACTGCCACAGTGCACGTTGAACCACATGAGATGATTGACAGCTGTACAGCAAATGATAGAGCTCTGAGCTCTGAGGTCAAATCTGAAGCAAATCAGGAAGAGGAGACACAAATCGCTCTGTTCACTGTTTGAGCTCTTCAGATCGCATATCAGTGGAAAATTAATAGAAATGTTATTCTTTAAGACTAAATATTTTACTAACATGTGATAATTAATCATTATTTTCCCAAATATGCTCACCATTGTACTAATAGCCCCGGCGGATTCTGTATATTTTATCTATTTAAACACAAATAAACCAGACAAGAACAGAATAAATGTTTTACGAATGATGATTTCTATTCAAAATAACGAGCGTTACAGATTCATTATTTTGGACTCCTGGCATAAATTAAGAAATTAATGTTATTGCAAACCAGTTTAATCATAAACAGTAGTCAAATGTCGAAGCTGGAGTCTTAAACCTGTCTTGTGATGCTGAGTTTGTCCAGATCAAGTAAGAATGTGATGTTTTGAAGAGTAATTCATTTTGAACAACAATAATCCGGGCTCACCAGTGATTCCGGCCGCTAAAGTTTTGTTTTGTTAAACACAGCAAACACTTGAAAAGAAAACGATCCTTAACCTGTTCAGAAAATTTAAATAGTCTGGCGAGGTGGGGCCACGGGTTGACACATTCCCAGAATGGACCTGCTGCGTCTTCATCCATTGTTTCGTGAGTGGTTTCGTCTCTTTTCTAAATCTGACCATAGTTACTTTGGCGGAAGCTGAAGGTGATTGCTGATAGGCTGTCCCAATCAGTTGCGCCTGCACAATCCAATCACGTTTAAGAGAGGGAAACAACAAATTGAGGGTTTCTGATATTTTTATTTTTTCCTTTTTTTTTAAGAAAAAGTAACTTGTACTTACGGTTATGGATAGAAATGTAGTGGAGTAAAGAGTAAAATATTTGCTTCTCAAATGTACTTGAGTAAAGTCATGAGTACTCCAAAAAAATTATACTCGAGTAAAGTACAGATCCCTCAAAATTGTACTTAAGTACTGTACTCAAGTAAATGTACTCCGTTACTGTCCGGCTCTGATGGACAGTATACCGTCCGTAGATTTTCAATAAAGGGTCAACAAGCTCTCTGACTAAATATAAATCATCTTAAACTGTATTCCGAAGATGAACGGAGGTCTTATGAGTTTGAAACGACATGAGGGTAAGTCATTATAACATTATTTTCATATTTGTGAGAACTATCCCTTTAAGTAAAAAGTATTCATTAATATCTGTTTTAGTGTCACGCTGGTAACTCATTTTAATACATTAAAGGCAGGAATTGTCTAAAAAACTTTTTTCCAAAGGTATTTAAAATGTCTTTATATACCAATACATAAGTAAAACGTGTACAGAGTGTGTCTGTAGACCTCTCACAACTGTTTTAAACACAGCTAGTTATTTCCATTAGGGACGAAACAAATAATTGGCTTGCGCGACTGTCACTCTCTCTCGCGACCATGGCACCACCCCTGTTGCTATGGGATGTGCCCACACATGCGCACACACGATTGATTTGAATGTGCACGAGGCACTCTAGGAAGAGCAAAAGTATGGCAGGTCTCAGGTAAATGCTTCTCCCAGCAAAGCAGTCGGCGTCGCACGTTCAAGTGTTTTGGGGTGTGGCTTTAGAAGAAACCCAGAAGGGAGGGGGTGGAGTGAATGGAAATAATTAGCTGTGTTTAAAACAGTCATGAGAGGTCTACAGACACTCGATTTTTATACTCTCTTTTTCAGAGTACTTACATTTTACTTATGTATTAGAATATAAAGACAGTTTAAACAAATTTGCAAAAAAGTGTTTTAGACTTTTTTAGACTATATGTAAGCAATAAGGTACGAGAGGCTGTGTTGTATCGTGAATAAGTAACGGCTGAAGGGCGTTGTTAGGCACGACGCGAAGCGGAGTTTAAAAAGTTGCGGAATGGCGCCACCTGGTGGATAATGGCGGTATTGCGGAAAGACAGAAAATCTCGTCATTGGGGGGAAGCGTTTTCTCTTAATTGACGAGATATCTCGTCAATGGCGGGGAAAGAGTTAAAGTAAAAAAAATATTAGTGCAACTTTCATGAAGTTAAATCAATAAAAGCATTCCTTCCGCTAGAAAAAATAGTCCCTGACTGCGAACAACAACATGAAAGCTCAAATAAAAACAACAAACTGTTCTCAGACTTTGTCTCATTATATGTTTATGTGTTGCTAAGGGTGTTGCTAAGGGCGCAGTGATATTAAATAGAACTGTTGAAGCGGTCATAGCAGTGTTTTATCATGAATAAAGCACACCTATTGACCAATCAGAATCAAGGATTGGAACTAACCGTTTTATAAATATATATATATATATATATATATATATATATATATATATATATATATATATATATATATATATATATATATATATATATATATATATATATATATATATATATATATATATATTAATTTGGTTTAATGTTGACATTCATATATATATATATTAATTTGGTTTAATGTTGACATTCACGGTAGACATTGCTTGTCTATTGCTAGACCTTAATGTAGTTTCTGCCACACCACTTATACTGTAGTTGCTGCATTTTAAGCTGAGATCTGAGAGAGTGTTTTGGCATTACTGAAATGACACACTTACAACATCTCAAACAAAATGTCATTTTCTCCAGTGGCGAGTTATATAGACAGAATCTCTTCATGAAACTACCCGTGTATCCAGTTTACCTTTACCCATGTCTTATTATAATTCAATCATAGTGATGTTTCCTTAATAGTCTTTGCTTTTGATGTGTAATATAGCTCTTAAAAATCAAAGAACAGAGGCGACATGTGTCAATGCACTGCTTGCATCCTCTTTTAACCCACCAAGCATGTTTTCTGTTTTATATTGTACCAGGAGACAGGTGATGCACCTCCAATCAGTACAAGTGGATGGTTGCCTTAAATTGTCTTGACCCGTTAAAGCCTTTATGGATTGAATAGCTGTTTATTTGTGCAGGTCTGTACAGATGCACAGGCGATTTTCATGCCTTAGTCACAGATATTCTGTGAGGATGTACAAGAGACATTACTGCACATTCACGATAAAAGCTTTCAAGCCAAATGAAGTGAGGGAAGTGTTATTCTGCCATAATAAATTATTTGATCGACAGATATGGTACATGTGAAACAATAGCACTCACTGACATCATCCATTATCAGCCTTCTGGAGATAGCTGTATTTGCTTGACTATTACCTACTGTACATACAACATCTTATTGTGAAAAGGTTGCATAATACTGTTATTAACAAGAGAAATGCCAATGTATGTGCATTTGGCTTTAACAGAAAAAAATACAAAGTATTGATGTATATTATGTCAGCATTGGTTCTGTTTAAGCTGTCTTTGCATTATGAATCTATGCTAGACCATCAAGATTAAACATATTGGGTTTGTTAAGGCCTGTTTGGACAGTATAGGGGTAAGCACCCTGAGTTGAAATTGTAATAATAGCGTATACAGTATAGCATATTGGGAAATATTCCACTGACTAAATCCAAGCCAACACAAACACAAAATCCCTGCATCAGTACTACTAATTGTGCACATTTTTTCTCTTTAATTTTCAGTCACGCCATTCTGTTTTATTGCTTCCAACACATACACTATAGCATTTGATCTGGGTATAACCTCAGCTTGCACATTGGTAAGCCGTTATTTTTGTTCATTTCTGTCCAGGGCTTTAACTATCTAGCTTTGTGAGACCTATCATTTAAAAGTAGCCAAAAACAATATTACAAATAGTCATCACGGATGCACGACTTGGCTTCATACAGCAACACCCACAAACAGTGTAGTGTGATCTACACACTTGGACACTCCAACATGTGCTGCGAAGTGATCTAGGTGATGAAGAGATTTTACAAGGTGTCTTGAAAAATGCCCAAGTCGTTTGCTTAGTGACATTGAGAATAACCATTTATTCTTGGTTCAAAAATGAGTGGCTAAAATAGTCAGTTGAATATTGTTGTTCAGTTGAATTCATGTCACATTATCTTGACTTTAAAATGGATAAGGGAAGATGGAAAGAGTGAATATTAGGAGCTTGATTGTAAGAACACAGTGACCAAATTTGCTCTTAATAATTTGGAAAGCTGCTTGCATTATAAGAAATTGTAATAAGTATTTTGGCAATACTTGCAGTGCAGTGATGGTCAATTGACTGAAATGTTTTTCTTTCATAATTTTGAAAAGCTGTTTATATGAAGCCATGTGTATGAATATTTGAAATTTGTTATGTGGAGAAAGATATAATTGTGCCAACATATTTTCCAAAATATATCATTTACAAAAAAAAAAAAAAAAACTAAAAAGAAAAATGTTCTTGAAATGAATAAGTTTGAGACAAGAATAGATGGAAACTCATTCAATAATATTTTGTGTCCTAGGAAAAAACCTCAAGATGCTACTTGAATTTTTTTGGCATATCTATTGTAAGAGTTCTGTCCTGTGTTATGTTGTGTTTTGTACTTTTATTTTGACACCCTGTTCGGTTCTGACTTTTATTTTGAAATATCAACATGCCATGCTTCACTTACCACTTCCTGTTTGTCTAGTATAAAGCCACTTCTTTTTGATAATATCACTGCTGATTATTGTTTAGCCTGTCTTTTTCCTAGCATTTATCTGTTTACCTGTATCTTGTTCTTTGTTAGCCTGTTTTTGACCCGTGCCTGTTATCTGGATATTGATTGTTTTCTGCCTGCCCTGACCATTTGCCTGTTTGTTGAATTACTCTCTTGGATTGCCCCTTTTGGATGTGTTTGCTTGCCCGTTGTGGATTTACTTAATAAACTTTTGCACATGGTT
The DNA here is from genome assembly GCF_027580225.2 of Misgurnus anguillicaudatus. Lineage (NCBI taxonomy): Eukaryota > Metazoa > Chordata > Actinopteri > Cypriniformes > Cobitidae > Misgurnus > Misgurnus anguillicaudatus. Next base: position 22,643,023 of record NC_073353.2, read on the forward strand.
TCAACTCTCCATTGCTTTCTTTAAAGCACCACACGTTACATCTATTTGAAAGTTAGCTCATTTGAAAATGCTAAAATATATAATAGTTTTGATTTACTTTGGATTTTTTTGTCGCGTGTGTAACGTGATGGTGTAAAAGTGTGATGTAGAGCATGCATAACTCAAAATAATTGAAGGCCTGTGTGAATTTCTCAAAGCTTTTGATCAGCTTATGTATCATGGATAAACATACACACACACTCCATACAGTCAAAGCCCTTAAACCGCATTGAACATCATATTGTGATCTGTGCTAGTTTTCCCATGTGATGATATTTCTGGAGGGTGCCAGGTGAGAGCCGGAAAAGCATGTTGGTGGCATTGCCTTCTCAAAGTTTAAATCAGTTTAGCGAACATCAAGCTATCTCAGTCCTCATGTCAAACGTTTCATATAAAATGATTGCAAAACCTTTTGAATTATCTGTAGTTAGGCAAAGTTTCAAATTTATTCTGCTGTACAGAAAATTAAAAAAAAACATCAAACACCATAACTTCACAAAGCTTTAAATGCTAGAAAAGAAGTGGATTTTAAAAGACAATTTAACAGTAGTTAATAAAGGAGCCACATCAAATCATCTGTCCTCTCTTTAATAGATCTGATGACCAGAAGTAGGCTTTGTTTCCCCAATGTCAATCCATACGTTCAGACAAGCTTGGATGTTCAAAGATTTATAGGCAGATTTATATAAGATCAGTATTTTAACATTTATATGGTGGTTTACAGGAAGCCAGTGCAGTTATTTTTGGGGGTGATGTGATCAAATTTGCGTTGTCCCTTAATAAAATGTAGACACAGTATTTTGGACTTACCGAAGACAAGCAATCTTACAAATGCCACAGTAAAGAGAGTTACAGTAGTCCAAAGCATAATAAAGCATGGATAGTAACCTCTAGTGTTCTCTCAGAGAGAAAGGTTTATAGAAGGCATAAATGAGAAAGTGCATTGATCTTTTTTCCACATTTTAAGTTGCGGTCGAGCACATCGAAAAGCTATTCACAACATGCTTGTTTTTAATTCAAATTGTTAAGCATATTTACATTGAGGCAACCGACATATTAAGTTAAATGAAATGCTATTTAATTACAGCTATTTAATTTTTGACCTCCAAAAATATGGATTCACATCAAGATTTAATCACCTTTAATCACACTTTTTCGCGCTGTTCCACTCTAGTGTGGAAGAATTACAAGAGTGTAAGTGAGATGAGGTGATTTATTTTGGAGCACTCTTGGATGTCATCACGTTGCTGTAGATTTGATTGAGAAGCAGTGGAGATCAAATGAGAGAGAAATCGTCTCCTTGGAATTATAAGGTTCTAACTGACATTTTTGTCAAAATTGAGTTATTCACATATTCTTATTCTGTGACAATCACTGATCTATATAAATGACTGGATTGCGCATGACATCACAACTGTGAAGCCACCGCGCCGCCATCTTGGTATACCCAAACATTCTATTAAATCAATTGACGCGATCAGATTTTAATGATAAAACATCACTTTACTAGTCTTGGTTTTTATATTTGAAGTTACCCTGTACATTATTACAACACGTCCTAAGCATGTACATAGTTATTTACTGAAAGTTGTACATTTTAGTTTTTAATCAGTTATTATACATTCATCTTCAGTACAGAGTATCAGATCAGCAGACAGACCGCAACATATTTAGTATTAATGACAAACGTGCTCATTCTGAAATCTAAATAAATAATCATACTTTGTACCGCATGTGCATGCAATAATTTGCTGGTTTTATGTTATCTAAACTTACAAGTTACCTAAACTTATTTAGAAAAATAACGCTGACCCTGTAGCTGAATGTCAAAAAAAAAACTTTATTTATACCCGTGTCATTAACAGAAGGCAGCAGACACACTCACCTTAACGTTTTTTTTATAAATCCATTTTCCTGCCTGATTAAAACATAAACATTGCAAATAACACCAGAATTAACAGTTAATTTACATACACATATCCTAAAAATAATCCTGCGTGACTGATACGCTGTATAGCGGGTGAATTTAAAACGTGATTTTGAATGGAAGTCAATGACGCTCTCTGCCAGTTGGGTATACCAAGATGGCGGCTCGAACTCTGTGCTGGCTTCACCTCACGCTGTTACGTTAATCGTTCTATGCGCAATCCAGTCATTTATATAGATCAGTGGTGACAACTTATTTACATTATGTGATGTTTTTTTTTAAGTTGTGTACATTCTGGGATGTTTTATTGAAAAAACAAAAAGGTTCTATCTACAACGTGGAACTCTAACTTGGCTCTATAAGGTTCTATCTGCGTGAGCTAATCAGCACTTCGAATGCACAGAAGAGGACCAATCAGGATTTTTGGGGTGGTTTATCAGACAGGGATTAGTTTAAGCCAGAACTAGACCTTAGTTTCACTGGGAAATATAACTAGTTTTAACAAACATGCCTTACTAAAAAACATTACTCAAACATAGTTTAATCCCTGTCCAGGAAACCGCCACTATATGTCGTGTCCTACCCAGTTTCATCTAGATGCGTATAAATAGCACGAAGTGTAAAATCGTGCAATACAAACACCAAATTCCACTTTGGCATGCATTTGATACGCCAGTCCTTCCCATTCACTTAAACGATGCATCTTTTTTGTCGTTTTATTTATTGGTTTCTCAATTTTTTTCTGTTTACACCACCAGCCTGCACAGTGGTAACAAGGCATGATGGATCCATGTTCTAATTCTGTTTATGCCAAATTCTGACTCTACCATCTGAATGTCTCAACAGAAATTGAGACTCATCAGACCAGGCAACATTTTCCAGTCTTCAACTGTCCAATTTTGGTGAGCTTGTGCAAATGATATTATGCACTGCCTGAAAATAGTGCCCTTGGTAACTTTCAATAGCTGGGAACTATTTTTGATGTACACAATGTAACTACAGAAGAGTCAACTTAAATAGGAAAAATATTGAAACATTGGTTATTTTTGAGCGTGATGCCAATGGTCTAATCAGATTCAATGGATTATGCTAAGCTATGCCAAAAGTGGTACCGCCAGACCCGGAGATCGGCTGAATGGATTCCAAAACGGCAAAAATCAAATGTTTAACTCTAGGGGAGCTGGAAAATAAGCACATTTTCAAAAAAAGTGAAGTGTCCCTTTAACACACATAATCACAAATGCTTATTATAAAAAAAAATTCGGGTTTTTGTTGTTCCAAGCCAGTATGCTAACCACAGTTTTTATTTTAGTGATTTTTTTTCTCATGTCATACATTGAAATTCATATCATAAAGTTTTTTTGTGCATTTTAGTTCTTTCCAGTAAAAATACATTGTTAATTAGATTTTTTTTAAAATCTATTTCCGTAATCCATCGCCAAATAGTTTTTTCTTCTTTAAGCTTTGGCCTCAATTGTAATTTGTCTGATCTTGTAGTGAATCCACTCAAGCATATATTTATTAAATTATCTTTGTTTGACTTCCAAACAGAAAGAAAGTCTTCGGGGTTTGATACGACACAAGAGTGAGTAATGGCAGAAAGCCCCAATGTTTTTACCCTGTTAGTTGGATGATTGACCACACAGTCGTATGACACAGTATGAACCAGACAGGAGAAAAGAGTCTGACACAACATACATCACATATGTACAGTACATTAGCTCTGTGTTTTTTTTCACACCCCACCAGACAATGAGACAATGGTGCTGTTTGACACTTCTCCATAATGAGACTAATGAACTGATGATTACTGCAGAGTAAATATATGCCACACAGAGACAAGCAAATACTCACACAGTTTCCTAAATATTTGATTTCTACACAATGGCTGCATTCCAGACCCACACACTACTTGTCCAGTATCCCAGTAGATCAGAATTAGTCCATCCCAAATTGTACTGCATTGCATATATCAAGCCCAGGTTGCCTGGATGATTTACTATTTCTGGTAAATCTGAATTATCCATCTATTGTTTGGCTAATGTTGGAAGAGGAGCTTGTGATGGTTCACATAAACAGTATAAATATGTGTCAACAGTTGTTTAGAGGCTAACTAAATATTCAAGAAGTACTTTCCCATCATGTTTACATATTCTAGTGCATAATAAACATACTGTTTTATTTATGCTCAATAAAAAGCAATTCTAATTGAAACAATTTTACAGAATTTCTCTCTCTTTCTTTGCTATTTTATAATCTTATCCTAAATATCTCTTAAATCATTGAGTATGGATTAAACAATACTGAATTTGAATTTGATCTACAAAGAGAGTAAAAAGGGAGAAAAAGACTGTTGGGTCATAACGGCGCTAATTAAATCCAGCTAGTTGTTTGCAGTTTCAAGAGATGAATCCCCAAGTGTTGTCCAATTTTCCAGCGTTTGCGCATAACTTAACACTCATAAATAATTTCGACACGTCTGCGCTTCAGATTCAAAACAAATGACGACGCTGCTGTACAGCATTTTCTTCTGTGGTTTTTAAGCAATGACACAAATCAGCAGACTAAAAGCATTGTGGGTGTCTCTGATCAAACATAACACAGCTGTCGTAGAAAACACACTGCCTGTATAAACTTATACAATAAGCACTTTGTAGTTGTAAGATTTCCAGACAGACAGGAACAATGAATGAGGAATTAGGATTAGAAGAATTGGCTTTACTATATCAATATAATATTTTATGATTTAATATTATTTTGACCTATGTCACATAAGGCTATATCTACAGTAAAGCTTTCCATTAACTGTCGTTGGTCATTCAAAGTCATGCCGAATGCCAGAAACTGCATGACTCGAGGCAGCGTGAGGTAGTTTTTAATGCTCTGTCTCAGCAGAGAGCCTACATGGTCGATAAAAGAGGGATGTTTGCGGCAATAGGAGACACACAGAGAGAGAGAAGAAAATAAATGAATGAGCGCTCAGCAGTTGTGAGGGCCCATAGTAATGGATGATATATAACTGGGTTACTTTCCTCGGGGTGGTTTGAACTCTCCAGGAATCAAATCCTCCATATCAGAGGTACATGACCGAATTAGAATGCATTGCCAAACCCTCACTGCTGATTTTTATTTAAAGAGGGTGATGCTTTACAACTGCTAACATACCCACATGCAAGTTTGTAATTCAAACACCTATATAAGATACTATGGCAGTATAATGGTGTAATATGTGATCCTGTAAAATTTAGCGATATTAAAAGATGACAGCATTTATGTTAACAAACATTAATAATTAAAAAAAAAATTGTGCACTTCTATAGCTTTTTAATTGTTTTTTATTTACTCTATAAAAGTTTTAGTTTTCACTGTCTTTAAAAAAATATGTGAAATCAACAACATGTCATATGTTTCCCCATCAGTGTGTTCCGGATTGAGTCAAACCACTAGCCACAAACAATTGATATTTTGGCTCTAACCAAGTATAAAATATAACCTTAAATATGCAGAGGTTAACCAAAAGCATGTTAATAGTCACTTAACGTCCAGCAAACACTATTCTCACAGATACCCAAATGACTTTAACAGCTTGCTAAGTTTTAAGGAAATGGTCGTGGTTGCGGTCAGTCCAATATTCCTTTGCATTATTGTTCTCCACATGATCTCTCTTCTCTTTGTTTATTCTTATAGTGGAAAAATAAAGAGACAAACAGATATAATGGGCCATTAAATAAGCTTGCAAAAAGTATTCTTTCAAACACAGTTTAAGTCCTTTAGGTTTCATTATGTAGTTTTAAAACAGCAACATGAATTATGATGAATTATATGTTCTGCCATACTATCAATGTTAGGGGGTTGGGTGTTCCTTGTAATTTTATCTTTACTAAATGACAGCTTAGTATTTTAATCAGTTTAAAGCAATGATTAGCATTGTAGAGAAAGGACAACTATGACCTAAATTTATGGTTCATTTAACTGCAAATGAAAGTATATGTAATAACTTTCTGAACTGCTATTTAAAGTAATAACTTAGTTTTATAGAGACTAGCTGTCACTGAAAAGCAATGAGATTATAAAATCATCACATATAACTATGATATGCACCTAAATCAGACTGATTCCACAAATTTCTATAAATAGTTTTTCGTGTCTGTTGCACGACTTTCTTTTTTGTTTCATTCTTTTTGTTTTTCCTATGTCGCTTGGGGTTAGTGTTAGAATCACTTTCTGTTTCATTTTTAGACATCCTAACACAAACCCCAACGCTAACCCCAACTCCAGACGAGAAAAGTTTTTAAAACCGAAGAAAAACATAAAAGTACATCCTAAACCAAACCCCAAATCTAACCCCAACCCCAAGCGACAATGAATTAAAAATAGAAAAAAATTTAGAAAACAATACATAAAATGACATGAAAAGAAAGTCGTGCAACGTACACGAAAAACTATTTATAGAAATTCCTGCAAATGTCACAAAAAAGACATTCGTGCTCAAGGCACAAAAAAGCTGAATTTCGTGCAATGGACACAAATAAATCAGTAACATTTTCCGTGACTATAACACGACTTTCCGTGAGATCATGTTGACCTAATTACAAGGCGTATTAAATGTTCATCTTTCATAATTACATCACGTTTTATATTAAACAATAAAAGTGTTATCAGAAAGAAAAGCACACCATCCCAAACCAAGCGTTCATTATGCATAATAAACAGGAAATTAATTGGAAAAATGATCATTTTAATGAAGGTCTATTTTGAAGTAATAACTGACTCCACCTGAGGTGGGAAGGGGATGGGGGGCAAACTAGCAGAGGCATTGTTGTATTTTTTAATTGAGGCATAATTAGTATACAATTGTGTTTATCCCTCGGTGGGTTGTGGATAATAGATATTATTTGAGGCATATTGCTTTATCATAGGGTGTAATTTGTTGGCAATTACAATACAGTGATTGCATGTCAGACAAAATCACATTGTTGATTCACGATAGGAGTTTCTTTCGTGGAGACCCACACTGACGGCAACTAGCTGACACATACACATACACACACATCCCTGAAGACTCAGGTTCACACGCATTCACTTACTCACCACATGTATGAAACATTAGCATCAGATTGATTCTTTAAGTACAGACAGCCAGAAACTGCTGTATGCTAATCTGGACCTTTTGACATTTTAATAATAATAGTTCAGTGGGTTTTCACTGTGGGATTTAACATGTTTAACACTCAGATATGTTAAAGTCATCATGGCCTTTTATATATTATTGTAGACCCAAGTAATCCCCATCATGCACCTCTGTACTGCACCTTTAATTTCCTGGAAACACTATCCCATCTGCCATTCTAAACTGCATAGCAGAGGATCATGGGAAATGTTTATGCTTTTATTTTTATGTAAAGTATTATAGTGTTGTACTCTTAATGTGTGGAAATGTGCCAATCATGTTTTACGAATTGGCAAATTCATATGAATTTGTACAAAGTGAAACGTAAAATTTATTAGAAAAAAGCAAAAATTAATCCCCATCCCTGACCCCACCCCTAAATGAAACGTCACAGGCAAATCATTCAAAAGAGTACAAATGTGGTTGTTTGAATTCATAGATTATAATACCTTGTAAAATACATACTAATTGTCATGAGATTGTGGTGTAACATCCCTTTCCTTGCTTACCTCTTAACGTCAATGCATTTATTTTAACTTATAGTGATATGAGAAAATGTATATCTTCACTGTAAAAATACTTTGCTGCCTTCATTTTTTTGTTTAATCAACTCATATTATAGTTTTAATGTCAGAGTGTATACACAAATACAAATAAAATACAAAACATGTAGTATTAAACGTTTCATCCATCAGTCCATAATTCATGGGTCTTGGTATACACTAATATATGTTATTGTAATCTCTAAGAATAAACAATGATATTATATTGAACAATTCATATACTGTACTGTACATTAGATCAAATGTGTACACATCTGCTGTGAACCTGACAGAAATTTTGCATGACAACTTTCTATGTATGCATACTGTAAGCGCCCACTTAGTAGTGAATGGGAGCTATAGTCTTTTGATCTCTACTGACGTGACACAGTGCAGGCCCTTCAGGGTTGAACCTAAGCAAAATGTAAAGCAATAATCTTGTTTTTACCCTCACTGAACCCACTGTTGACTTACTGGCCTACACAGGCTACCCAAATCTGGCCCGAATTCCCAACTCTTGCTGCGATGTAAATCAGGTCTTTTTCCTATCATGGATACAGGATAAGTTCAGCCCACAGCTGCAGAAGTCCTATGCTGCCCCGGCACACTCTTTATCTGTTCTCCCAGAGGCTATACACTCCCTTTTTCTTGTTTAGTTCACATTCATACGTCCAGCTAACATGCACTCTCACCATATGATTCATGCTAGTTGCTATCTGGATAATTTCTCTCCCTCTCCCCTTCCCTGCCGTTCCAGCACTCCTCTCTTCCTCCCTGTTCTGTTGAGCATCTCTTTGACAGAACTTGATATAAACAGCTTTTGATTAAGCTCTGTGTGACCCAAAACAGTGAGTAGACATGGCCCAGAGGCACGAGTTTGACTTTACAGTAAAGAGGAGCAAAATGTAGCGTTGATGCCGTGCTATTATCAGATTATGTGTTGATTTTTTTTATCTGGTTTGAATTCAAAAGTTAAATACGTTTTATAACATAGACTGGGTTTATCAGAGGTAGTGGTACTTTTGGTATAAATGTAGGCTACTTTAAGGTGAAGCAGAGGATTTTCTCGAATTTTAGAAAAGAACCGCCTTCTCCACTTTTTAAAAAAATGCAATTACGCAACACTCCTGATTGACAACTAGGAGGACCAATAGTCTTGATGATCCACCCGGCAAAAGAAAATCCTTCGCAATACCTTTAAATAATAAAAATCCAGACTTTTTAAGCTTAGTATTTTTGACTGTGTACGTTTTGACTGCATGTGTATATAAAACATGGGCTGTAAAAAAGCGCTCATTTTTGGAGTCTAGGGGCCCTATTTTAACCATCTAAGCACATTGTTTAAAGAGGATGGTCTAAACGGGCGTGTCCCATTCCACTTTTGCTAATTTAACAATGGGTTTGGTTCGGAATGGTTTATGCGCCAAGCGCATGGCCTAAAAGGGTTGTTACTATTCTCCTAATGAGTAATGGGTGTGTTTTGGGCGTAAAGTGCAATAAACCAATGAGAGTCTCAGCTCTCATCCCCTTTAAAAGCCAGTTGCATCCGACGCCATGCCTGTTCCCTATTTTGAACGGGAATTTGTAAACTGAAAAACTAAGCGGAGGAAGAAGACCCCCAGTTTAAGAGTAATGTTAAAAAATTGTGTTGTTTTCATTTTTATTTAATTATAAATAGCAGACTTTTAATTGCTGTAAATGTATTGACATCCTACATAATCATTGTAATCTCATAAAATAATTTGCAAATATGCAAGAAAAGGTTTGTACTCTAAAAATACTTTATTTGTAACAAACAAGAAATAAAGAATTTACAAACGTGCGGAGAGCCGTTTCGGCACTCGGACAGCGCCATGTTTTTTTTTTTTTTTAATTTTTCATTACTTGACAACCCAGTCTCACCCCATGGCGTCAATATTTGACGACACTTGACCATGCGTCAATATGTTGACGCGGAGGGTATACCTTTCGCGTCATTTTTTGACGAACTGGGGACTTCAATACTATTAAGTCCGTTGCATTCTTTTTCCTATTTTCTTACCATTTTCTACCATTTTCGCGTCGGTTTAGGGTTAGATTTACATAATGACATCCCTACCCAAACCTTTCCCTAACCCCAATGCCAGGCGACAACTGTTTAATTTCGCGTACCTACTAGTATTGAAGTCCCCAGTTCGTCAAAAAACGACGCGAAAGGTATACCCTCCGCGTCAACATATTGACGCATGGTCAAGTGTCGTCAAATATTGACGCCATGGGTGTGAGACCGTGTTATACTTGAAAATGTTTCTCATCTCATCATATCCAGAGGTACAGACAGAGTCATCATATACAATAAATCCGTGGGGTGGCATTTAAAAAACATAAAAAATAGATGCATTTGTTTAAAGCATTTATTTACTTACCAGGCTACAGGTGAAGCAGCTCTTTACACCTTCTAACGTCTCATAAATGGTCCTCGTTTATGTCCAGGAGACTCAATAATAATCTATTACATTTTAATCCTTTACTTTTTCATATTTAAAAGCGGTTTGTGCTGCCGCGCATCCACGTGTGTGATAAGCAAACCCGCATTGTCTTCCCGTTTATAGGCACATATTACTACGCGCTCATTAAATAACAAAAACAATATTGCGCCATTGACTTTAGACTTTAAACCAGGTTTTAGTTGGTCAATGGCGTTGTCTATTTTAGTTGCCTCAAAATAGCAACATGCCAACAATGCGCCTGAACACACCTCATTTTCAGACCAGAAGCCCATGGGCGCAAAATTGAGCGCAAATGCATTTTCTATTTAAACAACGTGGTGCTAAACGTGAAAATTATCATTGCGCCAGGTTGAAACTCTCAAAAAAGATAGAGCCATATTTGCTACTGTTAATTAATAATTAAATATGTTAAAATTTTAATATTTAACTGTAAAAAAATGTGTGTTCAATAATATGATAGTTTTTACTGTGAATTATGGAATTACACTGTTAGATATCTACTACCGAAGTTTTGGTACAGTGTGGTGGCATCCCTAATGTTACAGCAACAGCTAACCAGAGTATCTGAACAGAACTTGCTCTGCGTTCTGGATGGTCGAGGTGCATCCAGGGGATTTGCAATGTGTTTGTTTTAAGCAAGCCTGACGCTATGCAACAACTGTCACCTGTCAACAACATCTGTAGTCAACAGCTTGCTTTCATCGGATGATCGCGTTTGGCCGTACCTGGTGACTCAAACTGTCGCATCTCAAATCTGTTCACTGTTCATCGATTTGGATAATTTTTTAAGAACATTTCCTTGCTTTTTGATGATGTTGAGTGTATAAGGGAAAATGTATTGTATTGTGGATCAGTGTTGAGGAGTTACACGTCATAAGTCATGTGCAATGCAAAAAGGTACAGAACTGGGATGGTACCCACATTATACAACATATTGAAATTTTGAACTTTTTGGGGCACAATATTTTACCCTAAGGACCTATTGTGTACCTTAAGGAAGAATTTGGACCAGTAAAATTTCGGGGGTATACAAAACAGTTAACTGTAAACATTTAAAGGTACAAAATAGATTGTTAAGGTACTGTATACAGTAATGGCACTTTTCTATTGCATAGTACCCCACGGTTTGGTTAAGTTTGGGTCGGGTCAGCTTACTTTTGGGAGTTTTTCCACTGGGTGCAGTACGTAGTACCCAGTACTTTTTATAGTACCACCTGGGTCGGGATTCCAAGTGACCCGAGCTGACTCCAAAACATGATGCGAAAATGCTGTAGATCACTGATTGGTCTCAGAGAATCATCACTAGATTAGCTTTACTTTCATGCTCTCAAGTGAACATGTTGTCATCTGTGCTTTGCTGTAAGTTCCCAAACTCCCTTTTAGCATTGAAAAACATCCACAGGTTGTGAATCAGGAACACCATAACAGTTTTTTCCAGACTTGCAGTTTATGGCGGCACATTCCCGACATGCACATCCGCATATGTGCTTAAATGCAACTTAAATGTGGCTAGCGGTGTGCGTCGAGACACGGGTGTAGTGATACACGCGATGTGCAAACATCTCTTTGTGGTAGTAAATTTTAATTTTGGGGCGGACTGAGAAATAAATGAATGTATGGGAATAAACAACAACGCTCTTACATGATGTCACAGCAGTAGGCAGCACAAATATAATGACAGGCCTATAATCCCTCCCCTTCCGAAGTGTTACTAAACTCGATGGAAAAGCTAACCAAGCCAAAGTGAGGTGAGGTGAGCTGACGCGACCTGACCCAAACCAAACCATGGGGTACTATGCAATGGAAAAGCATCATAATGGACCCAAAAAGTACAACATTGTGTTATGTTTAATGTACCTGTAATGTATTACTGTTCAAATATTGCAGAAAATGCTTCTTTCTAAGCATGCAACAATAAACATGGTCAATTTTGATTTTATGTAAAATCTGTTCAGGTTGCCCTAAAATCAAATTTCTCCAAATCAATGTAAAGAAACGAAAATGCAGCTTCCTTCTGGGTCTGTCCATCATCATTGAAGCATTCTGCCATTAAAGAAAAGTCTGTTTGTAATGATGTACACATTTAAAATAGAAGATGAATAACAAACGGGACACTGAGCCCACAGATTAGGGATCAGTGCTGGTCTGTAACTTGTCCGCCATGGTGTTTGTGACTAGGTAATCCCTCAGAGTAATGAAGGTTTTCTCTGAGTTTGCGTGTGCTGTACAATTCACCTCGACTGCTCAGCAGGGCTATTAAACCATCACATCCATCTTTGTAATGAGTGTTTGGGTTAATTCCCATTAAACGGATTATCTATGTGTGTGCGTGTGTGTAAGGAACATTAGAAAAGATCAAGGGTAAAGTGTAAGAAATTTGTATTAGAGTGAAAACAGATGGAGATGGTACAGATAGAGTGTGCAGACAGGAGGTAGGGAAGCGGAAAAACGAGATATATGATACAAAAGGCAGATTTTGTGTGAGTACCTGCTTAACAATTCAAGAACGTACTGCAATTTCCTGTGAGATCATAAAATGTACTATGTGTAAACAAAAGTAAGTACATGCAGTACATGTAGGCCTAATGTTTCAAATATCTTTTTTTCACACACACACACACACGCACACACAAACCCTCCTATTTTTTTCTTGTCTGATCTACAGGTCATCTCTAAACTGACAGACAGTTGGCCTTTACTCCATTGTGTCTGTGCAGGCTTTTTGTCTGATTAGTGCCGGATCCATAACTCTGTGATTCGTTTGAACATTGTGTTTAGTCTTGCTCTATTGTTAGAAATGCCCTTTTCAGTCTCTACACTCAATTCAATTGACTCAAAAGCTCACCTCGGTGCTTGAGATTCACTCTTAGAGCTCTTGACTTTGCGTCTCAATTCACGACTTCGGCTTCTCGAGTTTTGAGTCTGTAGTGCTCTGCGATATAAGATCGCATTTTCAAAAATGCAAATGGAGGTATACCTTTGGCAGGCCATTTGAATGCGAGTATTATTTGCTGCACTTACACACATCTGGAATCATTCCTCACCCTTATGGCTGTGTTTAAAATATCTTACGGCATCCATACTCGGCCCTTCGTCATGACACAGCCACAACTGTGACTCCTTTATTCCACACACTCCTTTATTTCTCCCTTCACATGCATAACAACGTATCATGTTATCACATTACCTCGAAAACCCGCCGGCGGAGGGAACACAGTGACGCTCGTAAGCAAAACTCCAATTTTATGAGCTGACAAAAGGCTGAACGGATAGTTGTCCCTGCACACACTGCTGTAGCCCAGAGGAACCAAAGTGAAAGGATATTTATGTTCTGCTGGTCAGCAAAGGATTATAGAGAAAGGGGAATCTAGGGTCTGCTCATGTCAAAATTTGTTCTGCGGTCTTATCCCCTACACTGTCGTTTAACAAAATTAAATCGTGCAAGACATGACAGCGTGCCTTAGACAACTTCCATTTTGTCCCATATACACAGAGGAAAAACATTACACTATTCTAAAAATATGGACAGGTGGAATTTCATAGTATTTATGTACGTGTGTACCATTGAAAAAATGCTGAAGTAATGACTTTCTCTTGCTTTTTTTGTTTAGCACAGTCTATAGACCCCCTCAAGGTTTGTAAACAGCATGGGGTCAAACTGTTCATACCATCCAGGCTTTATAATTTAATCTAACAGGGCTGAAAAATTATGACTTACCTGAAATGAAGTGAGTACTACAAACACAAGCTTCTTTGATATTTGCATTGTCCCAGTCTGCAGTTAATTGCTTGCAGCCGCAGATGTTGTATTTTTTTTTGTTTTTGAGATTCTGGATGAATCGCGAAAACTTAACGGAAGACCTGGTGCAATTTTACAGCCCACGACGTAAGTAGGCATTTTTGACGATACGGAATAATACGCAACTCAATCTGCTGTAATGACTGTTCTGACCCAGACGTGCGCAGTGGGAACCGCCTGTGACGTGAACCGTGAAGGGGTCTATTTTAACGTGTAAATTCTGAAATGTGTAAAAAGTGTCATGTCTGGTCATCTTTATCACTAAAATACGCTAAGGCTCATATTTTAGTTTATTAGTTATAAGCGTATTTATGCCACATGGTTTTGCTTTGTGGTCACAATGTTCCTCGATCCAGATGTAATCATCACTGAATATTTCATAGACATAACTTTGAAAACAAAGTGTAAAGCAGCCATGCTCAAAAAAACTAGTAAACCTAAAGACTTAGTGGACATTCACAACAAAGCTTTTACGCCAACGGCCGGCGTATGTTTATAATTGTTTCCAATGGAAGTGCAGCGTTTTTCAAAAAAGCCAGCAGCTGGCAGTTTTTTCCATGCTGAGAGCTCGCGCTCTGCGGTTTTTCCACGCTGAGTGCTGAGAGTAGAAAAATATTCAACTTTGGATGAAAAGCTCAGCTCGTCAATGTCAGCTCTCACACGGCTGTCCAATCACATTGGAGGAGATGCGGGACAAATATCACAACAACCTACGCCGCATTGTACAACGACTGATAAACAAAGCAGAAGTGTCAGAGCAACCAAAGCGCTCAGCTGAAGAAAGCTGGCATTAGGCTGAAATAAAATCTTTGGTGTGCATGCCTCCCTTACGTCTAACCAGGCCTTTTGTAGGCCTTTTTGCATGGTGTAATAAACCTCACACAAGCAAACTTACCATCTATTTGCTAAATTGCCAACATCCTTAGCACACCCTCTGTGAAGCCTAAAGGAGGTCCCACACCAGACCCGCCATGTTGAGTCGCGTCTATGACAACTCTGAGGTATCGTAAACCGGAAGTGCACATTAAATAGCGTGAGCTTAGTCAGATAGCGTCTACTTCAAAAGGCAAAATATATGTTAGCAGCCAATGTTAATCGTTAATGATTTGGGACAAACATGACGTTATTTAATGTTAAACTATGTGAGTGGCGCTCTGTGGCACGACAGGGATTTGAGCAACTTCCAAAGTCAAAGCTGGGCGCCGCGGACAGGCGCCACTTGTTGGCGCCGGTGTGCCTATACTCATAGAAAACAATTATTTACTGCGCGGCGCTGAGCTGCGCGTCCGGTGTGCGACCCCCTTAATGTGCATACAGTACTGTTGTTTAAGACGCAGGTTCTGTTTGACGTTAACTAATGCATGTTGTTTGGTCACAAGCAACTTCGCAGCCATCAGCGTTTGCCACAGATGTGAAAACAACAAAATATGGACTGCAGATATGAAGTCGAACCTGCCATTGTTTACAAATACAACACTGAGCTCGCTACGCGCCAAATGTAACTTCCACTTTATCTCCGAGTTTACCGGTATTTTGATACAGTACTGATGTGTGAATGATGCCTTACTGGTGAAAAGACAGAAGGTCACTGCATGTGTGAACAGCACATTTTTGTATTTACTTGTAAATTCATTGTGGTAAATTCATGGTAATTTACCAAAATTACTGTGTGAAAGAGGCAAGATACACCCTTTTTTTAGAAAGTTAACCTACAAATGGCTTACCGTAGAGTCTCTGCATTAAACTGTGGTTGTGGTTAAATTATTTTATTGTAGAAAATGACACACATCAGCTTTACAGCATGAAGCAATTCTGAATAAAATAAATGTGAAATGAAAATTCACTCAGTAATTCAGTCAGTACTATCTGATTCGAAGTCAATTTTGCTAGAATCCATTCTGCTATAGACGTTTGCCATGAGGAGCTCAGATGCAAACGCCTGTAAACGCCATCTCTGTCAAAAATGAGATAATTATATTGACCGAATGCTCTTGGCATGTATTATACATTCATCAAATACCTTTGCTACAAATCCGCTTAATCCCGGCCTCAGGCCATTCAGAAATACCGGTTTGTTGGGAGAATCCATTAAGAGTATGATAAAAAGTGTTCATTTACAAGAAAACATGTCAGATGCACTTAGAGGGTTTTGCATCAAAGCTCTTTATATATTAACAGATTCTACTAAGCACACAATTAAAAAACTATAATTAAATGACCAGTGAGGCATTTATGGTTTTATTAGAATATGCCCTTACAAATATTTTCTGATTAAATTGTCTATGTGTATTTGCTAACTGTATAACCTTACATTTTCTGTTCTGTGTTGCTTTTTTGAACATTTTTGTGTGGTTGTAATCATTGCTTGAATATAAGCTTATACAGAAATTGAATGACCTGAAATGAATAGGTCCCTGTACAGTGTCCACACTGTTCTGGATGAATGCCAGCAGTGTGAATGCAGAAACACTTATAGAACCTCAAAGCGTTCATTTCAAACCCGAGAATGAGAAATGAATGTGGCGTCTAATGACAGTGTAGGGGATATAGCTCAAGTTTGAGCCAGATCTGTGTGTGAGTGTGCACATGTGCTTGTGAATACTGTTGTTTTCTAGTCTCCATTCTGACAGATAAATGACTGTGTTATTGTTTGTCTACTGGCTCGCTCTCTAGCTCACATACATCTGTTTGCTGGAGCAGCGTATCAGCGTTAACACATAAACACACCTATAGGTCCGTTTACACAGACATGTAATGTGTCTGCTGTTTTTTTGCCAGTGAAGAAGGAGCCTGTGTGCTCAAAAAAATCATTTATTCCTAAGGGTTTGCTTAGTACCACATGACACTAGCCTTGAGCCAGATTTTTATAAATGTGCATTACGGTCTAATATTGTACGAATATTTAATTGAATATGTTAATAAAATTTTGAAATACAATTTTGAAATACCAAGCGTAAAACATGAATTTTGTTCAAATGCGTCTGTATGCAGTTCCAATGATTTAAAATGTACAGACAGCACTGTGTATTATAGGAGGAGCAACACGTTCTCACTCCCAACTCGTTACATATGTACGTCTAGTTAGCGTAATTGTTGTCATTGTCATTGTAATTGTCCTAAGCAAGATTATGTTGGTAGAACAGCTGATCTGATTAATTAGCCAATAAAAATAAAATATGACTTTACAAATGAATATTAAATCACCTTTATTTTGGTAAAAACATACGCTTTAAATGAGACATTTCACAAGCCTTTTTAAGATGTCAAATAAATCTTTGGTGTCCCCAGAGTACATAATGTGAAGTTTTAGCTAAGAAAAAATCATATAGATAATTTATTATAGCATATTAAAATTGTCACTGTGTGTGTGTGTGTGTGCGTGCGTGTGTGTGCAAAAATGTGCCGTTTTGGGTGTGTCCTTTAACATGCAAATGAGCTGATCTCTGTACTAAATGGCAGTGGCGTGGTTGGATAGTGCAGATTAAGGGGCGGTATTATCTCCTTTTGACATCACAAGGGGAGCCAAATTTCATTAACCTATTTTTTTTCACATGCTTGTGGAGAATGGTTTACCAAAACTAAGTTACTGGGTTGATCTTATTCACATTTTCTAGGTTGATAAAAGCACTGAGGACCCAATTATAGCACTTAAACATGGAAAAGTCAAATTTTCATGGTATGTCCCCTTTAAAAATAACTTTAGGATAACAGTTAAGTTAGTAGTATTTCAGTTTTACATTTTATTCTTATATACGGTATAAAAATAAACTAGGAAGCATAATATTTGTTCTTTCCTGCACTAGAAGTCACAAACTTATATAACAGCCTCATGTTTGACTATGACAGTTTCTGTGTGTGTATGTGTGCTTCTGTAACGCTGTTCTCTGCTGAAGAGAATCTAGAAAGTACCAGTGTGCTAATCTGAATAACAAAGTGTGTATTTGTCAAATTTTCCTCAGTGTGATGTGTTGTCATTCCCGTCTGCCTTTAATTTCCTCTCCGTGGCACAGCACACCTGCACCCTCTTTCATTTAGATGTCTCTGTTGAAGACACTGCCGCTTCATTCATCTTATCTCTCTTTCCTCACCGTCACCCTAAATTACACAGTGCAAGAGAGCAGAAGAGAGACAGACGGTGTCATAAATACTGAGGGCAGAGTGAGAGAGAGACATAGAGAATATGTGTGTGTCTGTGTGTGTGTGCGTGTCCTCGTAAAACAGGCCGTATGTGGGGTTTAAATTACCAGACCCCTGTGCCTAGAAAACATTGCTTAATAGGCTACAACAAACTTCCTCACAAATTTCCAGACGGGGAAACGAGAGGGAGAGAGAGAGAGAGAGAGAGAGAGAGAGAGAGAGAGAGAGAGAAAGAAAATGAGGTGGTGTGCTCAACATCACTGTTAAACTTTAAATTATTCTCTGAAACCTGTCAGCCTCTTTATACATTATGGTTCATCTGGGGCTCTATACGTCTCTCTATCTGGGATTCACTTTACACTGTTCTCAGGTAACAAGTAAGTTAAGAAAATACATGCACTGTAAAAAATACTTTGCTGCCTTAATTTTTTTTTGTTGAATCAACTCGGATTTACAAGTCATTTCAACTTACTATTATTTATCTTGACTAGAGGTAAGTTGTTATAACTACAGGTGAGTTGTTATAACTTATAAAATTATGTTGACTTTTCTCAACTATATTTTATAAGTTGTGACAACTCATTTCTGTTGACATGACTTGTTGATTTAACAAAAAATTTTAAGGCAGCAAAGTATTTTTTACAGTGTGAGCTTTCATGTCCTGTATAGACTCTATTCAAACATGGTTTTGAAGATAATTTTAGCTTGGTGTGTTCATTTTTATGTAAATGTTATACGTTTAAAGAAACTTAAAGGGATAGTTCACCCAAAAATACTCGTCATTGGCAGGGAAGCGTTTTCTCTTGGTTGGCGAGATATCTCGTCAATGGCGGCGAAAGAGTTAATGACTCACCCTAGTGTTGTTCCAATCTCGTAAGACCTCCATTGGTCTTTGGAAACACAGTTTAAGATGTTTTAGATTCAGTCCGAGAGCTTTCTGACCCTCCATTGAAAATCTATACGGTATACTGTCTATGTCCAGAAAAGCAATAAAAACATCATCAAAGTAGTCCATGTGACATCAGTGGGTCAGTTAGAATGTGTTGAAGCATCGAAAATACATTTTGGTCTAAAAATAACAAAAATTACGACTTTATTCAGCATTGTCTTCTCTTCCACGTCTGTTGTGAATGCGCGTGCACAGTGACGCTGCTGACGTGTTATCCTCAGACATGTTTGCAAAGTTTTTTTTTAAACTTACAATGTGTGTCTCCCTCAGACTGTAAATGAAGCTTGGGAGCAAAAAAATGCTGGGGTGCACCAGATAACACTTCAACAGCGTCGTACGTCAGCAACGTCATACGTCAGTTGCGTCACTGCAGTCACGTGACTTCAGTCTCATGCACGTGGTTCACAACAGACCCAGAAGAGCAATTTTATTTATTTTTGGACCAAAATGTTTTTTCGATGCTTCAACACATTCTAACTGACCCACTGATGTCACATGGACCACTTTGATTATGTTTTTATTGTCTTTCTGGACATGGACAGTGTACCCATAGATTTTCAATGGAGGGTCTGAAAGCCCTCGGGCTAAATCTAAAACGTCTTAAACTGTGTTTCCAAAGATGAACGGAGGTCTTACGAGTTTGGAACAACATGAGGGTGAGTCATTAATGACATTATTTTCACTTTTTAAAATTACTGTTTCTTAAAAAGACAACTATTTTTTTAAATTCAAATTTGGATGAGTGAATTTTTTTTCAAGATATTTGGGCAAGACATATTAGAGGACACATCACTTTTCTAAACCAAAGTGAAGCCAAACACATTATTATGTCACAGCAATGAATCATGGTTTGCTACCAGCTAGGCATCCTTATTTTAGATAGCATTTTATTGGGCAAAAATGTATCATACTTTATGGTCTGTTTATCCCATGTGATAAAACAATACATTTTAAATGTAGACAGCATATATATGCAAAAAGACAATTTTGGGGCTAAAAACCACAAAACTCCAATTTCCTCCAAAATATCCTGTTGACGTGCATTGTTCGAATGTTCAGCATTCAGAAATCTTCAAAACAATTTAGACTCAATAACTCTATAACTAAAACCTGCTGGCAGCTCGATATTAGCAGAGTATTCAGAAGTGGTCACTACCTCCTTAACAGTCCAACCACGTCTAAATATAAATTGGCTTTTTATCTGAAACACAATAAGCAGAGCTTAAATTTTGTGCTATTTACATGTGTACTACCTCATCACGAAGACCGAACAATGGTCATGCCAACCTCAGGCAGAGAGGAAATCTGCCTGTGTTTATCTTCTTTTCAAATGCCCGCTTCCTGCTTTAATCTGATTAGCTGAATTCTGACGAGCATTGTTTGTTAACAATAACCCTGGACCGTCATCAATCGACCTAGATAGCTTTCAGGTGTTGAACTGGGCAGAAAACAAATATGTCCTTCCTCATCATTAACTGAGTTGTTCTCAGTCGCATTTCTAACACCTACAAACCCTGATGTAATACTCTATGTCTAGTTCAAAGTGAAATTGCTCTCAAACTTTTTTCTTTTTTCAAAGGATTTCTAATAGAAAAACATGGAGGGCAAACAAGGTCACTATATTGTGGCCGCCCGAGGCATCAAACGTTGAGGTGCCAATGCCTGGAGATTTTACATGGGAGCTGTAAATCTTCGGGTGGGACTCATTGCTATAATCATCATTTATTAGAGAGAGATTTGCACAAGTGTGTGATAAGAAGCCCATTGCATAAAAAGCTCCACTAAACCTTAGAGACCAGCGGACCCATCGGCTCCATCTCTTACTTGAGTGAGATTTAGTTTCCTTTCCTAGTATTTAATGACTGCTTATTATGTTTCTCTGATTAGCTCTCCATACTGAGTAATGGATGCAGGAATAGCAGCGCTCTATATCTCCATCTGAGCTCTTCTATTGAAACTCGGCTGAAGGTAATATGCCATAAAACAGCTCAGACCATAGCAAGGGTGAAGGGATGGTACATTGGTCGATCAATCCACTTTTATGAGCTTTGTCTCCTATCTTTCTCTTCATTTGATCTTACATTCCCTATTCTTTTCCTGTCCTCCTACCATCTAGACCAAAGGGACAGACCTAAAAAAGATGTGATGGAGGAACATGATTTGTGGACACATGTCAATACAGTATTAAAACTATATAGCACATATTTTTTAAACAATTTAAAATATGAAGATTTTATCTATAAAACAGTAAATTGCAGGCAGGTCATATGTCAGTCAGATGTCAGGTCACAGCTCCATCTTACTTACTGTACAATATGTTTGCTAAAACTCTCTCTGCTGCTTTTATTATCTTGTTCGCCAGCTTACTTCATTTCGTATTCTACCCTTTTACTCTATACCTCAGAGGTGGAAATGACAGTAGATTCGTACCATCCCCTGGCTCGCGACCTACCATTGAAATACTTCATCAAGCCAATCGATAAAACAGTGGTTCGTTTCCCCAGCTAATGTCAAGTGTCTGAGGACCTCTACCTCGATACATTATTAAACACACGTACGCAGACTTGAGGCAAAGAGGTGGAACAGAAACACCAGAAAAATGAAGGCAAGAGCTGACAGAGAGAGAGAGAGTGAGAAAGAAGGAGAGAAAACTTAATTGAAGGCTGATTACTGGCCCTTGGGAGGTTACAGTTTATTAATATGTCACTTTCAATAAAGACGCTCCCGTATTTAGATACGTTGTTACCATGGCAACTTCATTTCTTTTTTACTTTTCACTTTTTTCTCCTTGGGTGGAAGGAGAGGTTAACGACACAAATCCTCCTGGCGCTCAGGTTGATTTTCAAACCCCTCTGTCTAACATAATCAGTGTCTCGCGTTTCGATGGCTCTGTCTTTGCCCTTAGTGCCAACTGTGGGAAGAGAGGAAATATTTTATGCCCGTTACTCATTATGTGTTCAATTTTTCAAGGCAATGAAGGGCCCACATTTAAACGGCCTCTGAAATATTACTTAAGCTTCACATTAAAATGATGTGCAGGTTCCTATAGCTTCTTTATAGTGCAAATATTCAGCTTAATTAATATATGAGCCCATTCGTTTATATCCAAATTAAAGCACTTTCTGTACATTTCTGAAGTATTAGCAATATATGTTAGGGCTATATTTGAATACCCATCAATAAAGTCAATGATCTTAGGATCTGCGTTTCTTAAAAACAACCTATGTTTGTATGTGACTGAGAGGTAACTGAAATTGTGGCTTTAGAGCAGGGTTGCCAGGTTTTCACAGCAAAACCCACCCAATTGCGACTCAAAACTACAAAATCAGCCCAATTATGCTTCGAGGAGGGTTCACATTTTCAGCAGGGTTTATCTGCTAAACTTTGCATTCCTGGGGCTTAATATCACATCATTGGGGGAGCTTTACCAGCAGACACGAAAAATGGCCTGCCGCAACAGTATTAAAGTAGCCCAATCCATGGGAAAACTGTGGACTTAGCAACCCTGCTTTAAAGCACAAATATACATTTTGTTTTCTTACCCATATATGCATTTACTATTTACTAATATTTTTATAAATTCTTTTATTTATTCTTTTTATTATTATTTAATCATTCATATTTTTAGTTGGTGCTGTATTGTCTTCACAAGTACAGCTAAGGGTATTTTTAAAGAACTACACTCACCTAAAGGATTATTAGGAACACCATACTAATACTAATAAGGTGCTGAAAGCATTCTTTAGAAATGTTGGTCCATATTGATAGGACAGCATCTTGCAGTTGATGAAGATTTGTGGGATACACATCCAGGGCACAAAGCTCCCGTTCCACCACATCCCAAAGATACTCTATTGGGTTAAGATCTGGTGACCGTGGGGCCATTTTAGTACAGTGAACTCATTGTCATGTTCAAGAAACCAATTTGAAATGATTCTCGCTTTGTAACATGGTGCATTATCCTGCTGCAAGTAGCCATCAGAGGATGGGTACATGGTGGTCATTAAGGGATGGACATGGTCAGAAACAATGCTCGGGTAGGCCGTGGCATTTAAAAGATGCCCATTTGGCACTAAGGGGCCTAAAGTGTGCCAAGAAAACATCCCCCACACCAATACACAACCACCACCAGCCTGCAGAGTGGTAACAAGGCATGATGGATCCATGTTCTCATTCTGTTTACGCCAAATTCTGACTCTACAATCTGAATGTCTTAACAGAAATCGAGACTCATCAGACCAGGCAACATTTTTCCAGTCTTCAACTGTCCAATTTTGGTGAGCTTGTGCAAATTGGAGCCTCTTTTTCCTATTTGTAGTGGAGATGAGTGGTACCCGGTGGGGTCTTCTGCTGTTGTAGCCCATCCGCCTCAAGGTTGTGGGTGTTGTGGCTTCACAAATGCTTTGCTGCGTACCTCAGTTGTAACGAGTGGTTATTTCAGTCAAAGTTGCTCTTCTATCAGCTTGAATCAGTCGGCCCATTCTCCTCTGACCTCTAGCATCCACAAGGCATTTTTTCGCCCACAGGACTGCCGGATACTGGATGTTTTTCCCTATTCACACCATTCTTTGTAAACCCTTGAAAAGGTTGTGCCTGAAAATCACAGTAACTGAGCAGATTGTTCTCTGTCTGGCACCAACAACCATCCCACGCTCAAAAGTGCTCAAATCACCTTTCTTTCCCATTCTGACATTCAGTTTGGAGTTCAGGACATTGTCTTGACCAGGACCACACCCCTAAATGCATTGAAGCAACCGTCATGTGATTGGTTGATTAGATAATTGCATTAATGAGGAATTGAACAGGTGTTCCTAATAATCCTTTAGGTGAGTGTATGTTTATATACTAACTAAAACTATTACTAGTCATTTGAACACAACTAATATGTTTCAATAAACTTTGCTTGTTTTATTCTATCATCACTTTATCTCATGAAGGCTCTTCTTTACCGCCATTTCTGTATTTGCTTTGTGTTTAAATAGAAATGTTAACAAAGAGAGATTCAGTCAGAAAAAGAATAAGCGAACTGAATCTAAACCATGGACCTGTAGGATCTAACACTTTTGGCATAGTCAGTTGGATCTGTCAAGTAAAAGAGTGCATAGTATCTACATGTACTGGCAGGGCCTAACAAGGAAATGCTAACTAGCCTAACCTTGTCCCCTTGAGTGTCAGCATTAGTCTTTCTACTTCCTGAACATCGTTGAAGTACCCAAAGCATTGAGAGACAGTTTATCATGTCATCATGTTATTCTTACACAGTGTTCCCTATGAGGGGGAAAACCACAGCTTAGTTTCAACCACTAACAAAATCATCTCAGTCAACTCAAGAGTTTACTTCATGTTAAACACATTTGTCAGAAGCAATAGTCTGTGTATTGCAATTGATTTAGTTGTAATACTTTTTAGGCATAAAAATACCTTGTACGCCTTTAAATTGATTTGATGTCACACACAACTACTGTTTCTGTATATTCGGTTTGTATTGACTGGCTGTATGAATGAGCTGTAGCATTCATGCAGTGCTTTTCCAAACAGTGTTTTTCACTTGAGTCTGTAGCACTCAACACAATGTGACACAATAGTAGCTGCTGTGTTTCTGTGCTTACCTTCAACCGGCTATTTAAAGTAAAAGGACAGGTTTTTACAGCTTGTTTGTGGAGTATTCGAGAATATTCAGGTTGGATGCAGTTACATGCAAGAAACATTTTGAAGCTTTTCTAAACATTAAAACAGACAATTTTATGTTTTAAAACCTCATAAACTATATATATATATATATATATATATATATATATATATATATATATATATCTTAGATTAACTTTTTCCACTACAAAAAAAAAACTTTTGCAAAAGAACAGGTTAAAGGTTCTTTATGAAACCATAAAGAAAAAAATTTTGCTTCTGCACTCTCTTATATTGTACATACAGTATTGCAACCTTTTTATAGGATACTGTCCCAGTGACAGCTTTTGTATTATTTTCTGAGAGTGTATGGCATCATTTAGCACCTGTATTTTTAGAAGTGTCCTGTATATCACCTGCATGTATAATCATAAACACATGACAGTGTTGGCTTGAAATGTTAAAATTCTGTAATGTAAAGTAAGCAGATTTTATGATGAGAGTGTCTTTTTCCCACAGTATAAAAAACTAAATTTCACAGTAGGTCAACCAGATCCGAAGCATGGCGGCAAACACGCCGACAGAGACATTTCCGCTGTCTCTGTTAAAGTAGTGGTAGCAAGCTGTGATTGAAGACAGGATTATTTCTCCTGAAATGGAGTCGGTTTGTCTATTGTCTAGGTGATGTGCCTCCTGCCACTTCACTCTTCTAGTCCTTCATGAAAGTCAGTGTCAGCTCCAGTGCAACAATAGAACCCTGAAAAGCCCCTCAAAAGCCAACCCATGTACTGTTAACCTCCCTGAAATCACCTCAGCAAAAGAGTTTGCACCAATTTTACTTTGATTCTCCACTGAAATAGAAGTTGATGTGTGTTTGTGTTTCGTTTTGTCATTTTCAAAACAATCTTTACTACGAATGCGTCAACTGCAGTAGAAACACTTTTATTGTGCTGGGGGAAATTGGGCTCTCTCTGGTATTTGTGTGTTCTACTCTATGGCTGACATTGTGATTGCTTTTTGTGCTACGATGATTTCAAATGGGACATTAGTTAAGGCATCCACCCCAGAAGTATTTTCTTTTCCAGTTCAATGTAATCCTAAAGTGTGAGGTCATGCATTTTAAGTTTCTAAAAATAAGCATTGGAGCATCTCTATTTATACCAATTGGGTGACATCATGTAAAAAAAGTGTAATTTTTATTGTATGCTTTGGGTATTTGTTTTTTAATATTTGTTGCACTCCAAATGTACTTTTTGATACTTTATGATAAATACAAATTAGTATAGGCATTAGTATAGGTATAAATAAAACAGAGACTTAAAGGCGGAGTGCACAATATTTGAAAGCCAATGTTGATATTTGAAATCACCTAAACAAACATGCCCCTACCCCAATAGAATCTGGATCTTCTTTTAGAAGACCCGCCCCACACATACGCAACCCGGCAAGGATGTCGGTTAGTAGTGTGTTTTGGTAGTCGGCCCGTCTCCTTTTCCAAAGCGTTTTTCAAACATTGTGCACTTCGCCTTTAAAGGTGGTGTGTGTACATTTTTGGGGCATCTAGTGGTGAGAAAAGCATATGGTAGCCCCCACAGGACAAACATGTCATCGTCTGAGACAAAATATGGATAAAATGCGCTCTATAAAACAGTTTGTCCATTTATGGATATTGTAGAAACATGACGGTGACTTCCATGCAAGGGGACACGCGGCGTATGTAGATAAAAACAGCTAATTTTAAGATAATAAAAACAATACAGTTCATTATGTAAGGTCTTTATACACCACTGATAATATAGTTAAGTATATTGCATATAGTTATGTATATTGCATATGCACAGATAAGTACACTTAGATGTTCTTAAGATTATCTTTTTTGTGTATTAAGTACAATTTTAGTGTGCAAAAATAGAGCACTTTAAAAGGATTAGTCATAAATACATTAATTAGTATCATTTGACATACAACAACGTTGGACCAGTCCTCTTTCTCCACACTTGTAAACACTGGGGCGTAGCTTCGATACGTCATTCGTGACCTCTTGTCGTGATGGCGTATTGCGTGAGGTTGCGCTGGCGTGTCACAGGACCGAAGGAGGACGCGAAGTTGTGGTTTAAAAGTGCATATTTTTTATATATCTTGCCAAAAATGACAATCGTTTCGCTAGATACGACCCTTATGCCTCGTTTGAGATCATTTAGAGTCCTTTGAAACTGCGATTTTAAACTGCATTAAAACTGTTTATTGGGGTCCATTAAAGTCCAGAAATACTGGAAAGTTTTCCTCAAAATAACATAATTGCTTCTTGACTTAACAAAGAAAGACATTTTTAAGAAAATGGACTAATCCTTTAAGTACACTATGAAAGTGTACAATACTACTTTATCAGCTGGGGAATATTAGCAAAGCTAACCGTACAAATAGTTCTTAACATGTAATGCATATGCCTCTTCTGGTCTTTGTATGTATGTGCACTTTGTTTCTGTGTTTATGACTTTGGCCTGGAAGTGTGTTATCTGCAGTACTTTAGTGGTATTGAGCTCACTTCCTCCATCAGGGACCAAAACCCCTGTAGATAGGTAAGTTCCCCGGACCTGCCTCTCCCAGGGGAATTCACTGACAGGAAGTGGTACAATAGCCAGTCCATTAGCTCCTATTAGACTGCACCTGCCTACCACAGCAGGGCCAAAATAAGCAACCAGCAGCATTTCCTGTCTGATCTCATAGCACAAGGACCAGCGCACTGTGAAATCACTCTGGGAGCAATCGAGTCTTACACAAAACGGTAGCCCAGGGCCTCTGGGCCAGACTATCAGGAGAAGTGATTAACTTGTGTGTGCGTGTGTGTCTGTATGTGTAAGAGAGTAAAAAAGGAGAAAGGAAGAGCATGGGAAACAGGGGGGTGATTTTGCATGTGTATATGAATGTATATGTGTGTGTAGGTTTAATGTGGGTGTTAGAGAGTAAGTGCTGTCTCAGCATGAGCAGGAAGGCAGTGGGAGTAGCACTGAGTCAATTGCTTTAGATTGTGCTGATGGACAGCAATGTTTTCTTACTGCTGTTTCCATCTGATGTAAGAAAGACAGGCAAACTGCCCAAAACCATCAAAATATGATTGCACACTTACATATCCACTGAAAGGTGTTAGTTTCTTGGTTTTGCTTGGGGTTCGTGTTACAAATGTAACATCAGATGTGATGAATGAATGTAGATGTTGATGAATGAATCTGCTTTTTGATCGTGATTGATTCACTGTAAAAATATGGATGATGTGTCAACTTCCAATGTAAAAAAATGAGGCCAAATATCTCAAAAATGGCTGCTGACATATTTTGGAATGCACCTTTTATGTTGGTCTGCCAACCACCATTAACTCGTTCCCCGCCATTGACAAGGTAACTCGTCAACAGTGTTGGGTGTAACTAGTTACTAAGTAATTAGTTACTGTAATTTAATTACTTTTACCTTAAAAAGTAAAGTAAGGGATTATTATACTATTATGTATACTATAATACAATAGTGGATTTAACATGGTTTTAGTTTACAATTCTCACTATTAACTGGTTGATTATTAGCATTAATATTAATGAGATGTTGGCTGTTTATTAATACATTATAGCACATATTAATGCCTGATTCTGCAAAACCTTATTCTACATCCTTAACCCTTCCCATTTCTACCAATACTTCTACCATTAGCAACTTCTTTAGTATTAATGAGCAGTAGTTGGAGTATATTGAGGCAAAAGTAATAATAGTTAGTTAATAGAGAGAATTGGACCCTAAAGTGGGACCAGAATAATTGATGTATTTTATATATTATTTCTTCAAAGCCATTTCAAGCCTGTCCTTGTATCATGTACTATGGGATTAAGAAAGTAATTAGTAATAAGTAATTAAATACTTTTTGGAGAGATTAATTTGTAAAGTAATCTAATAACATAATTGAATATGTAATTAGTAACTAGTAATTAATTACTTTTTTTGAGTAACTTACCCAACACTGCTTGTCAATTAAGAGAAAACGCTTCCCTGCCAATGACGAGTTTTTCTGGCAATCCATATTTCCGCTATTATACCCCAGGTGGTTCTCTTATCCATTTATAAAACACGGAAGTATTCCCTTAGGGCAAACAGTTCCAACTCCGTGCATGTTTTGAGGATCGCTCTGAAACTGATCTCTGTCAAAAGTAAAAAAATGGAATTATCTCAGCTTTTTACTAATTGTTTTTTTAAGAAACCTACCCGTATTTAAGAGGTGATAAAAGAGAACAAATAAAGGTAGGATGAATTTTGTTTTGTTTGAAAGCAGAAGGTCTGTTTTTTTATTTGAAATATTGTATGTTTATATATTTTAAAAGTAACGTTTTCTGTAAAGCCCGGGATACACTGCACGATTATTGGCTGTCCCAGACGAAAGATTGGCATTGTGAAACAATCGTCGCGATTTCTTTGATCGTGGCTCTCCATCGGTGTCGTACAATGAGAGAGGTTCAAAGACGGCCGTTTTCCCGGTCTTGAGTCCAAAGATAGCATACGATAGTTTTCTGACAGTGTCAGAAATTCGGCATGATCACTGCACAGTGTTTTTGCTGCTACGACCTGCGCGCCGGTTTTTGTTTACCACGAGCGCATGCTGGTGACGTTGCGCAATGTGTGACGCTGCCGCCGAAGCTTCCCTGTCATCATCGTACAGTCTACATGCCTGTTGTACCCGAGTTTGAACGAATCATGTCACACAGTGTGATAAGGTAAATGATCTTATAAGAGGACAAAGTCGTGCAGTGTATTCCGGGCTTTAGGCATTAAACTTTTGGAAAGTCATTAAAATGCTGGCGCTGGCTGGCAACTTAAAAAAAAGGCTGGCGGGGAAAGCGTTAAACTCCAGAAGAAGAAGACTATTGAGAAGAAAAAAAATGCAGATATATATTAGCTTGCATCATCCAAAGTACAGTAGGATCGATGACTTTGTTTTCAAGTAAATAATCAAAGATAAAATAGTTGAAAATACAATAGGCCACTGTGCCAACTGATCTTATTCCTACAAAACAACAGTTTTGTAGTTGTCAAGCTTTGTTGGGGTCGAGGGCCTAGGTTTAAGAGTCACAGTTTGCTACTGAGTTTACTATAGTAAATACTAAAGTTTACTAGTATTACAGGTAGTTAACAATTAAAGACATCACTTATGCGGCAAATAGCATCCATGTAAACAGCATCACCTAGTATAATCAGTCCTTCTAGAAAAAAGAGTTTTTTTGTGATTGTTGTGGGCAAAAATCCTTGATCTTGCGGCACGTTTTCTTAAAAAAAATGCAATGGAATATGCAGGATATTTATGCAATATTATGTGATGAAATGGCGGGAACTTGCAAAAACTGCGGGAACCTGCAAAAACTGCGGGAACTTGCAAAAACTCTTGTTGGGGTTTGCAGCTTTTGGGGTTACCAGCCGCCACTGCACTTACTAGTAACTTATGGGGATACTTTAGGTGTAGATAGCACTGACCACATTTTTGCAGAGAGGTGGTCTGTAAAGAAGAGCTTGTGCATTGATATTTTCGCCTATTTAATGTTTCAACACAATAGGCAAATAATGTATGTCTGTATTTATACCAGGGTGCACGTAGCATCTGTCATCATTTACATACTGTAAAAGCATCTACCTTCCTTTCCTCTGCCTCTGCATTTTTTCCAGTGTCATTTTAAAAGGCATCTGTCAGCATGAGTAATACTGTACCCTCTCCTGGAATATCAGCTGTCAACTTATGAGTCTGTGAATTTCGAAACGGAAATCAATATAAAATTTGTTGCCTCGCAGGGCGGTTGTCATTTATTGTGGCAGGTGTAGTTGATGTTATGGTTTAATAACCATGTATAATGGAAGAGATGTCAAACTTTGATGCAGATTCAAAACGGAGTGTCGTACAAATGTGAGACTCCTAGAGAGATAAAGTGAGGACAACATGGACCGAGTGTGGCAGCTAAATATATTTTGATTGAAAATCTGCAGTCTTGAACTTGAATTAAAAGAGCAGGCATTCCTTTTGACTTCCTTCATTTTTCTGTTTTGACCTTTTCTCCTATTTGTAATGATTCATAATCAAGGATGTAACCAAATATTCAGGATTTGTAGAGCACCCGGTGTAAACATTTAGGAAACAATTATTAAAAACCTCAAATCAGTAAACTCATAGGGATGGGTTGGGGTGGGACATTACATTCCTGGGCATAATTATGTGTACAATGGATCAACTGGCCATAGCAATGCACAGTTTGTTTACACACAAAAAGTATACAGTGTGACGTAAGGTAAGTTGTCCTTTGAGCAAAAAAATACATGAAGGAGAGGTAAATCTAGAACATAATTTCAGTTGATTGGAGAGATCCTGAAATATAAGCACATAAATACAAAAAAGTGTGGTTCATGGGGTGGTTAAACCCTAATGGGAGCACTACTTTGCCTACCATTACACACAATCTATAACACATTTAAAACCATGTCTGTGCCTCAGTGTTAATAGCTTTCAGTTTGACTTCATCATTCTACAGTACCAAATGGCACTGACACACATGAAAAAGTTAAATAACCTTAAAGGAATATTCAATTTTCTTAAAAGAAAAATCCAGATAATTTACTCACCACCATGTCATCCAAAATGTTGATGTCTTTCTTTGTTCAGTCCAGAAGAAATTATATATTTTTTTTTTTAGGAAAACATTGCAGGATTTTTCTAATTTTAATGGACTTTAATAGAGCCCAACATTTAATACTTAACTCAACACTTAAACAATCTCAAACGAGGCATAAGGGTCTTATCTAGCGAAACGATTGTCATTTTTGACAAGAAAAATAAAAAATATATACTTTTAAACCACAACTTTTCGTCAAGGTCTGGTCCAGCGCGACCTAACTCAAATGCGTAGTGACGTAGGGAGGTCACGTGTTACATTTATAAAACCCACATTTGTGGACCATTTTAAACAATAAATTGCCACAAAGACATTAATTAGTATCAGTTGACATACAACAACGTAGGAACGGTCCTCTTTCAAGACGCTTGTAAACACTGGGGCGGAGTTTCGCGCTCGTCCTCTGTGACCTCCTGACGTCATGACGTTTTTCGAAGACGTAGTGGGGTCAGCTGGCGCATCACGACCGGATCTACATGACAGGAAGTTGTGCTTTAAAAGTGTATATTTGTTATTTTACTTGTCAAAAATGACAATCGTTTTGCTAGATAAGACCCTTATGCCTCGTTTGGGATTGTTTATAGTCCTTTGAAACTCCGTTGAAAAAAACTGTTAAGTGTTAAGTATTAAATGTTGGGCTCTATTAAAGTCCATTAAAATTAGAGGGGTCCTGCAATGTTTTCCTCAAAAAACATAATTTCTTCTCGACTGAACAAAGAAAGACATCAACATTTTGGATGACATGGTGGTGAGTAAATTATCTGGATTTTTCTTTTAAGAAAATGGACTAATCCTTTAATACCTCCCTTGAGCAAGCCATATGTGTTATAAAGTAGGTTACAACAGTAATATTATGCATTTATTAGATTAGGAAATAATCACCAGGTTAGTAAAATACTCTTTCTGACATATATTATTCAAAGGGATCATTCAAAGTGGGGCCAAAGAAATAGTCAAATTTAGCCATGAAGAATTGAGATGGATTGTATGGTTTAATCTAAGAACTGCGTTCCAGTTTGGCCTGATTTAATTCCTTTCCTTCCACTATTGTTCTCTTATTCCCCTTTTACACTGTAAACAGACTGTGTTATTTTCCTGCTGAGTCTGTTTACTGTACCTAAACTGCTGTTTCACTGACTTTCTTATACATTTTTTAGATGACCAGACAAGTTCCAAATCCTAATGTGAAACAAGGGAATTGCATTTTTCCCCAGGAGACCAAGAGACCATCATCCTGGTAAAGAGTTATAGAGAGAGAGAGAGAGAGAGAGAGAGAGAGAGAGAGAGAGAGAGAGAGAGAGAGAGAGAGAGAGAGACCAACGAAAATTGCACTGCTTTTATCAATAAAGTACATATAACAAAAGTATGCACTTTTTGAGAGGAAACATGTCAATGGGATCTGGGCAGATTGCTTTATGTTTAATAATATATTGAATATCAATATTAATATCTGTCTTAAAAACATTTTTCAAAAATAGTCTGACAGAGCGACAACTGTCCTCACAAATGTATATAACCAATCCGATTTCTCTCTCCAGTAATCCCTGCTGTTTCCCCCAGTCACCATGATGGTTGTCCTGGTTACATTATGTTGTCCCTGCAACGTATATAGATTTGGTGGTTATCTCAAAAGGTCATGGGCTGTCCTCCCTTCAGCACCCAGAAAAGGGCTGACCATTATGGTCTGACCTAGGTTTAATTCATTACCACACCTCTAAGTTACCATTAGTGTGTCATGTCACTAGTCTGACTCCCTTTCCTGCTAGGAAGTCCTTTAGTGAGATAAAGACGGTGAGGTAATGTTGCCAAGATTACACATGCTCTTTTAATAAGGGTTAGGGATCTGTGTGGTTCACTGCATGGGTTGGGCAAACACACTATGTGCAGTCATACCCTTTAACCTGTTAGCATATGCTCTGAGTCAGTGTCTCATAATGCCATATGCTTTCTTTCAAAGTTCAAACTTTCCAGTGGGAGCAAGTGACTTCTTTTTTCGAGAGCGTTCGAATGCGAAGTTCATCACAACATGTATGTAGCCCGTCGTGTGTGGTTCCTTTTTCCATAATATGTGTTCTGCGCATCTAGAGATCCTGTGTATATCACGTGTCTTGTCAAAATAAGTGCCTGCTGCAGTCTAAAGGGTTTATGATAAAAGAGACGCTTGCGTTTGCCAGATACTCACATAATTTCATGCATAATCAAAGTTTACTGTTCAGGGAGTGTCTTGCGTGTATTTTGTGAACGTGAGCGTCTCTTATATCATAAACGGTTTTGAGGCATGTGCAGCTGCCACTTATTTTGACAAAACACGTGATGCACATGGTTTACATGATGCAACAAACACATATTTTGAAAACGCAAGCAACACACATGACAATCCGAAACATTTCTTTTGAATTTGTGCCCCTCGGATGAGCAGTCACGAGCCGCCACTGAAACTTTCCCTACAGGACTTTGCTGATCATGTTTAATGAGACCAATTTTTACATTTAAATTGTTATGTTCATATCATGTAATTTCGATCAAGGCTTCAATGCACCAGATAAATCGGGAAAGGCTAGCGAGGTTAAGCTGTGTACCATTGTATAAATAGTAAATAGTTCTTAAGATCCTAATCTGATTTAAATATGTCCTAGTTTATTGACTGGAAAGCGATATAAGAATGCTGACAAACAAATAAAAAAGATATATTTGGGTGATATAAAATAAAGAATACATAATAATAAAAATGTCTATTTAAACTTGATCAGCTTTCCATTCTTGTACCCCTATAGAGAGCCAGAACATATTTTGACTAAAGGAATAATAATCAGAAGTATTGGGTTTTGGTGCTGTATACACAACTGTATTAGGTCAACTTGAATTTCATGCTTTATCTTGAGCACATATTAAAAAGGCACATGCTGTTTTTTCATCTGGCCTTGTCATTTATTCAAAGGAGCAACAAGATGTGAGAAGGAAGGACAGGGGTATAGCGATACGCAGCGGGTGTGAAGGGTGCACATGTCTAGGTAATAAAGAGAGAAAGAGAGGGAGTGAAAGGTAGAGGTCAACAGTCCCACTTGATAGTCTGTGACAGTGCAACTAAATCTTCCTCCATTTCATTTAAAATCTGTTCTATTCTACAGCTGTCTGCAAGGGAGGGAGGATACTAAGTAGTGATGAGATTAAGATGACAGGAAAAACTGTGCAAAACAAATGAAACTTTGAGGGGAGCTGAGCTTGCAGTTTTTCATTAAAAGCTGTTAGATCTGTTACATGTTAAGAGTGCTTAAAAGCCTCTTTTGTTGGTTGTTAGAATTCAATCTACGATAAGCTGTAGCTTGACTTAATCTTGTGTGTGCACTCACAACATGAACATAATTTTTTATTCTTTACATGTCTATGATTTTAGCAGAAGCTACAGCACAGTGCATTCAAGTTCCTAGGCTATGTGCAACCTGTGAATCAAGCCCATGACCTTGGTATTTCTAGGACCATATGCTCCCAATTGAGCTACGGGCATATTATAAACCTCTAGAATGGTTTGCAATATGCCAAATATCAATTTCAGGTCCTATAAGGCTGTCTTTGGTCAGGGTCTATACAGATTTATATGCAGTGATTGTTTGGCCTTCAGGCTGAAAGATCGTAATAACACACATCATTTGGTGTCACTGTGAAAGTCAATAAGAAAACAGCACCACTATCACATGCATTTTTGTAGCGCTGTATAGTACCAACTAACAGAAAGACAATATAAAACAGACAGTTTTTTTGTTACCGTATCATTATTTGTGTGGAAAAAATTCTGATAATTCACTTTTTAACCTCACACTGAATGTTTACTGGTCTATATCAAATCCTGTATACAGTATAATGCAATCCCATACTGCTCTTGGATGGTTTTTCTTTGAAACAGTGTTTTCCTTTGTGTGTCTCCACATGAGAAAAGACAGGATTAGAGATGTTTGCATGTAAAGAGATATTGCACCTCAGTGCGTATTACAGTATCTGGGATGGGGCGCTAAAGTGACTTGAAAAGACTTTCCCCTTAAGAGTTAAACCCATAAAGGTTGATGTGCATACTTCCATAAAAACAGCAACTGATGCCAGAATGGGTATTATGGTGACTGTGGTTTGGAATAGTCAGTGCTTGTAATAAGTCATTAACCATGGGAGAAACGTTTCTTTGGGAAGCTGATTTGTCTTGGTTTGAGGAGCTTAGGACCGGGGAAATGAATAATTTAACCCCTTTTCACTCTGAAAGGCCAGTAATTTGCCCCTGAGGGTCACATTTGAGGTTAAATGAATTGTTCTCTTTGTTGGCTCATAAACAGTCAGACCTGGATATCACATATATGCTTAAAATATACATGTATTTGCATTACTTTAATACTAAACATAATACACAAGAGGTATCAATTCATCCAATGTGTGCAAATGAAAAACACAATATATTACTTAAGCTGGTCTAGCTGGTTTTACCAAGCTGGTTTAATTGGTTGACTAGCTAGTCTTCCAGCCTTGCAAGTGAACAAGATGCTCTCTAAAACCAGCAAAAATAACCAGGCTTGTGCAGTATTAGGGTAAAGTGATTAGGGTTGTGTATTGGCAAGAATCTGGTGATATGATACGTATCCCGCTACAGGGGTACCAATACTATTCAATGCGATATGCTGCGGCTCTGTAAGCAAGGTGATATACTGGGATATTTCTTATTTGGGAACAGAATAAGATATAATTAAACAAAAGGTTTCATCAAAAACACACCACCATATGCATACCTTTGCGAAAAACATATTAAACTTGTTGTGTGAACTTACTCCAGAGTGAGTTAAGAACCGACCCAGACACATGCAGAACCAAAAAAATGCCATAAATGTAATACCCAGCTTACATAATAAGGTCTATTTGCCGTTTTAACTATAATAATGATTGCTCATTCACTGCAATGGGCTTGACATTAGCATTGCTTAATTGCTACTGTCTCGGTGCTATCTGAGCAAACATTTTAGATATACTGTAAAGAGATGGTTTATTCAGACTGGACATCCGCTGTAGTGCATTAACGCTGACTGACTATGATCACGGTCTGTCGTTCTCTGATTGAATCGGAATTTTACACAGAGTGTTAATCAGAACTGGACCCGAAGTAACTTGTGTAGTATCACGACCAGATCCTCTGTGAAGACTTTTACTTCCTGCCACTCTTAAAAAGCCAGTAAGATGCATATTGTAAGAGTCCTATCACTGTTTACAAGTCTCGGACAACAGGTTTAAATGCATGCAAGGTCAAAAAACACTGTAATTATCTCAAAATATACATTTAAAATTACCCCATTTCTCAGAGATCCCCAAACGATTTGTGTGAAGATGTTCAACGACTCAGTCTGCCTAAACCACACCTTTCAGTAGCCTACTCTGCTCTGATAGGTCAACTGACACAGTCTCCGCACAGACCACAGATCAGTGGCACAGACCAACAATACTGCAACATGTATTGACCTAGTGCTAACATGATTTACTGAGAAAACATTATCGACATCAATACACATCATTCATCATTAATCCAAGCAATAAAAAATGACGACAGACACTAACATTTTACACTCATTTAAGAAAGTATGTAACTTATAGGTTGTGGTTAGGAGACACATGTTGTTCCAAATAAAGTGGGTACGTTTAGTAAATCCCTCCTTGAAAAAGTAATTTTAACCACATATTCTTCATATATCTTCATCCTTTGGCAGTGAAAACAACACAAACTGAAAACACAGCGTGATATGATGTTTACACACTAACTAGCTAAAGGGTCTGTGGGCAGGTCAGTTTTCGTTTCTCCCGGGCAAGACTGTAGGCAGAGATTATTATGCAAAGTGTTCATATTACTTGGATAAAGACAGGCAGGAGATTCAATCTATATGACGACTCGTTTCAGAGATTCAGAGTCGACTTTCTACTTTAGAAGCCAATAACTTTTTTAGTCGTGCACTTTTTGGTTCAACTACTTTGCACATTGTTTACATTGATGCACAGCTACATGAAACACTGCAATACAGGTCATTTTCGATTTTGGATCTCTGTGGCTCTTTAAAGTTTAGAGATAAGAAGACTGCTATCTAGCAGGCGGGATGTAAACTGAAAATTAAACAACTGCCATGAATCTTGTATGATTAAAAAAAATTATACTGCATTTTTGAGAATCGATAGAGTATACACATGTGTATCAATATTATCTTACACTCCTAAAAGTGATGGTGTTACATGCAACATGATCTCACAAAGTTCCGTGGGATAGTCACGGAATTTTGTGCTAATTTTTCCGTGGCATTCTCACGGATCTCCGCATTTTTCCGTGGCCCTGCTACGGACTGCCTTTTTCGTGGCATTCTCACGGATTGGTTACTCAACTGCTTTTTCCTATTTTCAAACCATTTTCGCTTCGGTTTAGGGTTAGATTTGGTGTTTGCGTTAGTATGTCACTTTAACTATTGGTTTATACTATTTTTTTCTGATTTATTCTTTTATATTTTCTAAACTTTAAGCAATTGTCGCCTAGCGTTGGGGTTAGAGTTGGGTTTGGGTAGGGATGTAATTTCATGTAAATCTAACCCTAAACCGAAGCAAAAATGGTAAGAAAATAGGCTGGAAAATCTAAAGCATTTTGAAGAATTATTGTAGTGTGTCCAAAACACTAACCTGATACAATTACATGGTACAGTACAACTTCAAAAATGTTCCGATAATATCATGGTACTTTGTTGTAAGGGATAACTTTCTGCATTCATTTACCATTTCTCTATACTTATACAAAGGATACAATGGGAATCGAGTGCAGAAAGAAAGATGGTTAAAAGTCTTTCGGCTGCATCTGTTCTTTAAAGAGCAGCTCTGTGTGCTGTATTAGAGAGAGACGGAGTCACATAAGGGGCCGTTGTCTTGACAGCCTGTCACCGTGGCGACCGAGCACATTCCACGTTTGTTTCCTTTGATTCGTTATTCAGGGAAACGTGCATTAGTCAAAAGCTCCCGAAGCAGGAGGCCGTTGAGTTTATTTATGTCCATCATCATTCTCTCAGAAACCAAGATGGATTAGCATGCTAGCTTACTAAAACGCAGCACACGAAAAAATGGGGAAAAGCTTTTAATGGCTGCAGGTGCAGAGTGTACAGTAAATGAAAGCTCTGGAAGCACAAATAAATCCTTATGAAGACATTTGCGAAGCGACAACCATTAATTACTCTGGAGCATCAATGGTTTCTCTTCATTCTACTCACAGGGGTTAAACATGACATATTTTGTTTGTTTATAATTATGATTTGATGATATGCAATGTTGAGTAGTTAAATGATGATTTCACAGGTAAGAGGGGTGAAGGATTGGTTGGACAGCCCTGCTGAAAATACAGCCTGGTATTAGCTGGTCAGACTGGAGGACCAGCTGACCCACCAGCTTGACCAGGCTGAAAAAGCAGCTTTGCCAGGCTGGCAGGACCAGATTAAACCAGCTACTTCCATCTTTAACCAGCTAAAACCAGCCAACAAGATAAGCCAATATGGCCAAGCTTCCAGCCTGGTCAAATTGGTTTTAGCTGGTGGGTCACCCGAGGCTTATATTACATCTTATAAAATGGCATAGGTGCCCTTTAATATTAAAACTACACAACAGTGCTATACACATACATCTTGCACAGTGTTCAGACTAAATGAAACTGCAGTTCATCACACTGTAGGCTATTTTAAATAGGCACATACAATATGAAATGCCCTGCACCCTTTAAAGTACAGTATTGACTTCAGGTGAGTAGGATGTAGACATAGAAAACACTACACAAAGTAAGCAGGGTTTTTTGAGTTTCTGCCTATTTGTGCGAACTCCATGAAAATGCCATGGCAACTGTACTGTATAAGTAAACCTGCAATTTTTTCTGGCCAACTTTTCACCAATTAGCTTAGCTTTGGACTAATAACAATCAAAAACTTCTTCAGAAATGAGAGCTTTCATTATTTTCTTTAAGCTGCCTTTCATAATAACGTCACGACACAGGTGAGCCATAGCTATTCTGAAAACACAGAGTGCAGCATTTAGGATAAAACGTCTGTGAGTGTGTTAGCGAGCCACCGGCTCCCCAGGTTCCTGCTGTAGCTTATTATTTTCCGGCTGAAAAATGGAGAGGCTCTTTCTGAGGCAGCGAGGCAGGAACACTTAGGGCCCAAATGGGTCCTCGCTTAAAACTACTAAGTGTGTCTGTCCCCTGCTGTGATGTTCACATACACACACTGGTGCTCACATATTCATATCTTAACACCAGGAGCGCAGAACACTGGAGCTTTTGAGGAGGAATTAGAGGAAGATTTAAAAAAAAAAAAACTGACAGAAACAGGCTATCAAGTCAAGTCTCCTTTCATGTTTTATTAATTTGTACGGATAAACGAATATGAATTGAGTTCCGTAATGCCACCTAACGTCCATGCATTATGAAAGTGGTTGAGGACGTTCTACATGTGTTATGAGGGGATGTGAAAAAATCTAAGGGTGGACAGGAGAGCAGAGACCTTTTAATTTGAGGGGTGGACACACACATACACATGCAGAGGATCTGGCTCTTTTAATCCGCTTATGAATCAGTATTAATGCTGGCTTTAGCTCTGAGTATCGGACACGTTCTGGAGTGACTGAATAAATGAGGTTCTTTTGGCGACTGAAACATTTTGAGAGTGACTTGCTTATCTCCTTGGATTCCCCATGAAACAAAGAGCCTCAACAACAGCTCTCCAACGCAGTCTATTCTGGACAGCCTTTTTCAGTTCACCCCACGACCGGTTGCATTTCTTAATTTCCTCTTCGCAGGATCGTCTCCAGGTGGTCTTATGCTGCGTTCAGACCAGCCGCAGTAGAGGCTTTGACACGCATCTGGAGGTCTCGTGGTGCAAATGAGGCATTTAGCATGACGCAGTAGACGCAATTCCGCCCATTCGCGCATCTAGTTTGCACAAATGCCACGAATTGAGCGTTGCCAAAAATTGGAACTTTGCCGGAAAATCGTGTCGTGTTAACCAATCAGGAGCTTGCTCTAGTAGTGACGTGATTACAGGAAGCGAGCAGAGTCACAGAAGCCCCTCCCATGACGCGAATTTGTGAATGTCTTGAATGACTTGAATTTCACGAGCGAATGAAGCCTGTAAACTCAAAATGTTCAAGGGGCAAACCAGGCGCGAATTTGACACCTCAAACACGGCTGGTGTGAACCCACAGTTAGGGTGACCGACCCGTCTCTTTCCCTGGGAATTCCACTGCAAAGCCTGCCGGGTGATGTCCTGTAGGGTTTCCGCAGGTTGTGTCCTATCCATTGCCATTTACGCCTAGCAATTTGCTGCTTGATGGGATCTTGGTTTGTCCATTGCCACAAATCAGTGTTTGTTAGTTTGTCTGTCCACCTGATCTTCAGTATGTTGTGAAGGCAGCCGTTGACAAATACTTGGAGTTTCTTGGTTAGGGTGTTGGTGACTCTCCAGGTCTCTGAGCCATAAAGGAGGACAGACTTAACATTGCTGTTGAAAATGCATATTTTGTTGCAGAAAGATAGGGATGTTGACCTCCAGACTGATCTCAAGGTAATAAAGGCATATCTAGCTTTCAGAACCACCTGTTGCTGATACACAGCTGGCCAGGTAGGTGAAAGAGGTGACTTCTTTCAGCTCTCTGTCTCCAAGGGTGATTGTCTTCTGCTGCTTTTTTAACAGGGTCATGATAACAGTCTTCTCTAGGTTGATCTGCAGTCCAGTCTTGGAAGCTTCGTGGGCTAGGTTATCGGTTTTCTGTTGCATATGTTGGCATTTCTGGGACATCAGGCACAAGTCATCTGCAAAGTCCAAGTCTTCAAGAAATTGAGTCAGGGACCACTGGATTCCGTTTTTTCCTGTTTTAGTTGTCTGATGTATTTCACAGGTTGCATTACTCACAGTGCCGGGGGACCCTCGTTCCCACACAAAGCTTCACTGGTACAGGTAGGTAGTTGCTATAAGCACAGAACAGGGTTACTTCACAGGTTGCGTTACTCACAGTGCCGGGGGATCCTCGTTCCCACACAAAGCTTCACTAGTGCAGGTAGGTAGTTGGTATAAGCACAGAACAGATTTATTTCACAGGTTGCGTTACTCACAGTGCCGGGGGATCCTCGTTCCCACACAAAGCTGCACTGGTTTCAGGTAGGTAGTTGCTATAAGCACAGAACAGGTTTATTTCACAGGTTGCGTTACTCACAGTGCCGGGGGATCCTCGTTCCCACACAAAGCTTCACTGGTGCAGGTAGGTAGTTGCTATCAGCACAGAGCAGATTTATTCCACAGGTTGCGTTACTCACAGTGCCGGGGGATCCTCGTTCCCACACAAAGCTTCACTGGTTTCAGGTAGGTAGTTGCTATAAGCACAGAACAGGTTTATTTCACAGGTTGCGTTACTCACAGTGCCGGGGGATCCTCGTTCCCACACAGAGCTTCACTGGTTCAGGTAGGTAGTTGCTATATACAGTGGATTTCGCTACAGTGTCAGTGTACCGTATTCCTTCGCCCCACCAGTTTGGCTGTCCGGGCGTCGTAGGGACTAGTGGGTCCGATGACCGGAGCCGAACGCTTCCCAAACTCCCCCTCCTTCTTCCACGACCGGGGTCACGAGCTGGGGCGAACTTTCGTCGGGGCTCCGTTCACCACAAGCTTCTGTTGAAGAGGTCAATACACACACCGTTACGACCCACAATCCGCACGGTACACACTTGATACTACTCACTGTGTTTTACCACTGTCTGTTCTGTGTACAAACGAAGCTCTCGTTGTCACACCCCGGGCACCGGGCTTGGTTTTCTCTCTCTCTGTAGGACTCAGGCCACAACGGATGTCGTCATCTCGTGACTCGTTGGAGGCTCGGCAGTTTGAACGCTACAAGCACAGCATACACACAGCAAGTAAAGCGTAAACACCATCAATCAGTGAAACTCACCCACAGCACTCTTATACAATTTCACGTGAATTTTAGCTCGTCCTTGCCACCTGACTACGACGACCTCGAGAGGATGGTAGGGCAGCAACTGGATCACAAATGAGGGAGAGATGTATGATATTCACAGGCCCGGCGTGTTGGTTATCACTCCCCTGGCTCACCTGCACTTCTTTTTTCCCACAGGGCCACTGGCTTACTGGTGAACGGTGCTTCGTCCGTGCTTCCGGTCAACCCGCGGCTCACCCACGCTTTCCTCTCCAGTGGGGCCAGGGACCTCAAGAAACACAAAAGCACACACCAGAACAACTCTTCGTACAAGTTATGCACAGATAAGTACCACAGCGGTTACTCACGCTTTGTTGCCAATAACTTCTATTCACTTCACTCTTGATGGCTCTGTGTCCACTCTTTCTCACTGAAACTCCACAATATTCCTTCGTCAGCTGATTGTCTCTTCCTCTCTTCCCCAGGAGAGTGATCCGACCAGCGTGGTCCGTCTGCAAAGCAGCAACACAGCGTACACAAAGTATACCACCAGCACGCCGTTTGAAGTCTTCAAAGGTGTTTTTTATACACTGACTCTTCTCCTTGTCAGCCTATTAGCAACCGCTGTGTAAATTATCCCCACCTGCGCGCAATCAGGCTTACTTTTGACTTTGGGGAAACCCCGGAAATGAAATGTGGAAGACGGGTTCCGCCCGTCGTCGGTTCAACCAAGGATGTGGAAGACGGGTTCCGCCCGTCGTTGGTTCAAAACATCACCTGTGACATCCTCCCCCGCCGAAATGGTTCTAGTCCCTAGAACCGCTTCCTGTGACCCACTCTCCATACCGGATGGGCGGCCGCCCCCGGGTTTCCTGCTGGGGCGCTGTGGTAGGGGCTCTGGGGCTTCTTCAGCAGGTAAGTCATCCGGCTCTCCTGGAGCCTCTGGGGCTCCTTCAGCAGGTAAGTTGTCCGGCTCTCCTGGAGCCTCTGGGGCTACGTCGTTCACTGGACCCACTACGACAGGTAAGTTCTCAGGCTCCCTTGGGGCCACTCGGGCCGGCCCCTCCGCCGGGCCTCTCGGAAAGATGACCCACCCTTCATACCAGGGGGTAGCAGTCTCCGGCTCCTTAGGAGCCACCTCTGTGGCTAGTGGGGGATAGTTTGGACAAGGGCGGATCATGTTCCGGTGAACCACCCGATCCGGTCCAGGCTTCCCTTCTGGCCGGATCGTGTATACCGGCTGCCCCGGTCTCTGCTGCCGTTGCACAATGTACGGCCTCGCCTCCCACCGATCACTCAGCTTGCCTCCACCTAGTCGCCGATTGTCCCGGACTAGTACCCTTTCTCCAGGGAGCAGGGGAGCATCCCGCGCCGTCCTATCATACAACCTCTTGTTCTTCTCCCCGGCTGCCTGGATCCTCTTATTGACCTGTTCGTAGGCAAAGTGGAGACGGTGGTGGTGTCGTCCCACCCACTCGGTCATGTTCCCTTCTCTCTCACCTCCCGATGTTCCCAATAGGAGATCTGTGGGCAAGCGAATGTGTCTCCCAAACATTAAGTACGTGGGGGCATACCCCGTTGTACTGTGTACGCTGTTATTATAGGCTTGTAGCAAGTTCGGTAAAGCACTCACCCAATCATCCTGGCGTCTCTGGTCCAGAGTTCCCAGCAGGTTCAACAGGGTCTGGTTGAAGCGCTCACATCCTCCGTTTCCTTGGGGGTGGTACGAGGTCGTATGGGTCTTTATACACCCGTACAGCTGGCATAGTTCTCGGATTATCCGGGACTCGAAATTTGGGCCCTGATCCGAGTGCAGGAACTCAGGGCACCCAAATGGCTGAAAGAC
Organism: Misgurnus anguillicaudatus; assembly: GCF_027580225.2. Lineage (NCBI taxonomy): Eukaryota > Metazoa > Chordata > Actinopteri > Cypriniformes > Cobitidae > Misgurnus > Misgurnus anguillicaudatus. Next base: position 22,687,200 of record NC_073353.2, read on the forward strand.
CGCCCGCCATAGCGCCGTGGCCGTAGTACTTGCTGTCTGGTCGAGGGTGGGAATAGCCCAGGCGTACTTGGTAAACAAGTCAGTCACGACTAAGATGTTCTGGTACCGGTCCTTGGGACGACTCAGGGTCAGATAGTCCATCGCCACAATGTGGAGGGGGGCCTTTGCGTGAATCGGGACCATCGGTGCTCGAGGTTCCTGCCGGGATTTAAACAGAGTGCATCGGGGACATGCTTGAATGAACGTACTCACAGAAATCTCCATCCCTGGCCAATAGAAGTGTCGGCGTAGCAACGACACGGTGCGCTCCTGCCCCTGATGTCCCATCTGGTCGTGGTATGCCTCCAGCAGTGCCCGAACTTGGCTGGCCGGACCACAATCTGGCTAACCTCCTCATCGGTCCCTGGGTCCCGAATGTTCCTACACAACACACCTTCTCTCAATGTCAATCTCTCCCACTGTCCCAGTATTTTTCGACCCACCTCTGTCTGGGCTTGTCTCTCGGCGGGGGTCGGTCGCCGAGCCTGCCTAAGCCACTCGCCCAGATTCCGCAGCTCCTGATCCTCCTGCTGCCTAGCCTTCCAACGCTGGGGGTCCCATCCCCAACTTACGGGCGCTGCCTCCTGTTGGCTCCCAGGCGCCTCCACTACTCCAATCATCAGTCCTTCTTCTGCTTGTTCTCATTCGAGTGGGGCCGGGCCCCTCGAGTCTTCCCTTGCTGGCAACCGGGAAAGGGCATCGGCTGTTGGTGTGCTCCCGCCCCGGACGGTACTGCAGCTGGTAGTCGTAATTTGCCAGCTGTGCCACCCATCGCTGTTCCACTGCTCCCAACCGGGCCGTCTGCAAATGTACCAGAGGGTTATTATCAGTGACCACGGTTACCTTGGCTCCCCAGAGGTAATCCTTGAATTTCTCACTCAAGGCCCATTTTAGCGCCAGCAGTTCAAGCTTGAAGGAACTGTAATTGGCATCATTTCTTTCCGCAGGGTGGAGACTCCGACTAGCGTAGGCGATCACCCGTTCCACTCCATCCTGTTTCTGTGCGAGCACCGCTCCCAGGCCCAGGTTGCTGGCATCTGTATAAAGTAAGAATGGTTGGGAGAAGTCAGCATATGCCAAAATCGGGGCTTGTAATAATTCTTGCTTCAGAACCCTAAAGGCCGTCTCACACTCTGTGGTCCACTCCACCGTAGGGGATCCTCGCCCTCGTGGTGGCCCGGTCCCGACCAGTAACTGGTTCAAGGGTTTGGCAATCTTTGAAAACCCCTTGATAAATCGCCGGTAGTACCCTACAAAGCCTAGGAACGATCTTACTTGCCTTACAGTCCTAGGGGCCTCCCAGTCCCGAACTGCAGATACCTTCCCGGGGTCAACGGCCACGCCAGCCGCACTCACCACGTGTCCCAAGAACTGCACCTTACGGCGCAGCAGGTGGCACTTTTCTGGTTGTAATTTCAGCCCGTACCTCTCCATCTCTCGAAACACCTTTTCCAGGTGTTGCAGGTGAGTCTCGAAGTCTGGGGAATACACAATCACATCATCAAGGTATACTAGTACAGATTCCATCAACTGACCTCCCAAGCATCGTTGCATCAGTCTCTGGAAGGTGGCGGGAGCGTTGCAAAGACCGAAGGGCATCCGGTCGCCGTTCGCCCCCTTCAGGGTAAGCCAGGGCGCTTCAGCCTTGTGTGCGGGGTAGGCCCCAAATAGCTCATGGGACAAGCTCTCGGAGAATAAGGTGACCTGGGAACCAGTGTCAACGAGACAGCGCACCGTGGTGCCACATACCTGGGCCTCCACTGTTGGGCTAAGTCCAATCATCCCATCCTTGGGTTCCATTCTTCTATGGGGGTCACTTTGGGGGGCGCCGACCACATGACCCACTGTGGCCGGTCGTCTTAAAAACCCCCCTCGGAGGCTCTTCGTGGTCCGCACTGCCTACTCACATGCCCTGCGGTCCCACACCGATTGCAAATGGGCCTCCCTTGCTCGTCCCACTCGAACCTGGGCCGAATCGTCTGCCAGGGCCGCCTCATCCCATCTCGGCCCCGATCAGAGCACGTTCGTTCTTGGGGGGCGGGCCCTTCTTCTCTCCTTCCCGGCTCTAGGCGCAGTTCCCCTACCAGGGCCTTAGTTAGCTCGGCCATCTGATCTCGAACGTCTTTTAGGAGCTCCATCTTCAATGTTTGTTTCCAGTCTGACACCTCCGAGGCTGCCGCCGGGCCACTCACTGCTGCACATACGGGGGCCTCCTTTACTTCTGCTTGGTCACCTTCCAAGGCCATAGCCTCCTTCTTCAGATCATCAAACGTAAGTTCAGGGTCTCTTCTAAACTGTACTCGGAGGTTTTGACGTAGGGGGCCCTCCCGTAGCCCTAACAGGAACTGGTCCCTTAGCAGGGTCTCCTCATCTCCCAACCCATGATCTCGTCGTCGCTGTAGGCGCGTATACTGCTCGCGCAGCTTCAGGGCAAAGGCTCGAACAGACTGATGTGGGCCCTGCTTGCAATTAAAGAACTGCGACCTCAGGACGGCCACAGGGGTGGTATCACCATACTGCTCGGTGAGGAAGTGGAATATGGTCTGGGCGGTGGCTCGAACGGCTTCGGGGGCAGCTTGTACTTCTCGCCGGGCTTCTCCTCCTAGTGAGTTTAATACGAATTGCTGTTGTTGACTGGCGCTCAGCCCCTGAAGGCCGGCCAAATACTCAATCTGGGCCCTCCACTCAGTTAAATGAACCTCGGACTCGACCCCAGTATACTTCTGCACCCAGGGGTTTCCCAGGAACACGGGCATGACACGGGGTGGTGTTTCCGGCCTTTCAGGCACAACACGGGGTGGGGTTTCTGGCCTTTCAGGCACAACATGGGGCGGGGCTTCGGGCAACTAGTCGTCGGCCATTGGAGGGCCTTGGTCGCTCAACTCGAGGTGGAATCCTGTCGACTACGCCAAATCTGTCACACCCCGGGGCGGACCCAAATAGACTAAAGGGTCACACCCCTCTTAACCCTTCCACCTCGAGGAGTTTCCCAAGACCACCCCAATGACCAGACAGACGAGTATACTATAATTAAAACAAACTTTATTAAATATTTAAAAAGGGAAAAGGGGGAAGGGAAAAAGGGAAATTTAAAACTAATATGGCTCTTCTTTGCCTCCAGGGCCACTTGGGGAAAAGACTGGGGACCGGGGCTCTGGCCCAGCAATCCGTGCCGCGCTCCGCTTCTCCTGGAGGCAGAATCAAACACAGTCAGACCAGGGTAAGTACTCCTTTGCTACTCACAGTACTGGGGGATCCTCGTTCCCACACAGAGCTTCACTGATGCAGGTAGGTAGTTGCCATAAGCACAGCACAGGTTTATCCCACAGGTTGCGTTACTCACAGTGCCGGGGGATCCTCGTTCCCACACAGAGCTTCACTGGTTCAGGTAGGTAGTTGCTATAAGCACAGTACAGGTTTAGTTCACAGGTGGCGTTACTCACAATGCCGGGGGATCCTCGTTCCCACACAGAGCTTCGCTGGTTCAGGTAGGTAGTTGCTATAAGCACAGCACAGGTTTATTTCACAGGTTGCATTACTCACAGTGCCGGGGGATCCTCGTTCCCACACAAAGCTTCACTAGTGCAGGTAGGTAGTTGCTATAAGCACAGAACAGATTTATTTCACAGGTTGCGTTACTCACAGTGCCTGGGGATCCTCGTTCCCACACAAAGCTGCACTGGTTTCAGGTAGGTAGTTGCTATAAGCACAGAACAGGTTTATTTCACAGGTTGCGTTACTCACAGTGCCGGGGGATCCTCGTTCCCACACAAAGCTTCACTGGTGCAGGTAGGTAGTTGCTATCAGCACAGAGCAGATTTATTCCACAGGTTGCGTTACTCACAGTGCCGGGGGATCCTCGTTCCCACACAAAGCTGCACTGGTTTCAGGTAGGTAGTTGCTATAAGCACAGAACAGGTTTATTTCACAGGTTGCGTTACTCACAGTGCCGGGGGATCCTCGTTCCCACACAGAGCTTCACTGGTTCAGGTAGGTAGTTGCTATATACAGTGGATTTCGCTACAGTGTCAGTGTACCGTATTCCTTCGCCCCTCCAGTTTGGCTGTCCGGGCGTCGTAGGGACTAGTGGGTCCGATGACCGGAGCCGAACGCTTCCCAAACTCCCCCTCCTTCTTCTACGACCGGGGTCACGAGCTGGGGCGAACTTTCGTCGGGGCTCCGTTCACCACAAGCTTCTGTTGAAGAGGTCAATACACACACCGTTACGACCCACAATCCGCACGGTACACACTTGATACTACTCACTGTGTTTTACCACTGTCCTGTGTACAAACGAAGCTCTCGTTGTCACACCCCGGGCACCGGGCTTGGTTTTCTCTCTCTCTGTAGGACTCAGGCCACAACGGATGTCGTCATCTCGTGACTCGTCGGAGGCTCGGCAGTTTGAACGCTACAAGCACAGCATACACACAGCAAGTAAAGCGTAAACACCATCAATCAGTGAAACTCACCCACAGCACTCTTATACAATTTCACGTGAATTTTAGATCGTCCTTGCCACCTGACTACGACGACCTCGAGAGGATGGTTGGGCAACAACTGGATCACAAATGAGGGAGAGATGTGTGATATTCACAGGCCCGGCGTGTTGGTTATCACTCCCCTGGCTCACCTGCACTTCTTTTTTCCCACAGGGCCACTGGCTTACTGGTGAACGGTGCTTCGTCCGTGCTTCCGGTCAACCCGCGGCTCACCCACGCTTTCCTCTCCAGTGGGGCCAGGGACCTCAAGAAACACAAAAAGCACACACCAGGACAACTCTTCATACAAGTTATGTACAGATAAGTACCACAGCGGTTACTCACGCTTTGTTGCCAATAACCTCTGTTCACTGCGCTCTTGATGGCTCTGTGTCCACTCTTTCTCACTGAAACTCCACAATATTCCTTCGTCAGCTGATTGTCTCTTCCTCTCTTCCCCAGGAGAGCGATCCGACCAGCGTGGTCCGTCTGCAAAGCAGCAACACAGCGTACACAAAGTATACCACCAGCACGCCGTTTGAAGTCTTCAAAGGTGTTTTTTATACACTGACTCTTCTCCTTGTCAGCCTATTAGCAACCGCTGTGTAAATTATCCCCACCTGCGCGCAATCAGGCTTACTTTTGACTTTGGGGAAACCCCGGAAATGAAATGTGGAAGACGGGTTCTGCCCGTCGTCGGTTCAACCAAGGATGTGGAAGACGGGTTCCGCCCGTCGTTGGTTCAAAACATCACCTGTGACAGATGCATCACCCAGTCGACCACTAACAGGAAGATCATTGGGGAGAGCATGCATCCTTGCCGGATTCCTGTTCTCATCTCAAATTCCTCTGTCAATTTGCCATTATGGATAATTTGGCATATGGTACCTTCATAAAGTTGCTGGATCAGGGTGACGAAACTTTGAGGGATCCCATAATGGTGGAGGAGCTGCCAGATGGTTTCCCTGTCCACACTATCAAACCCTTTACGAAAGTCGATGAAGTTAAGGTACAGTGGTGACTGCCACTCAAAGGATTGTGCGATGACGATTCGGAGTGTTGCTTTCTGATCTGTACATGACTTGCCTTTCCTCATTTACTCCCTGTGAGTTATCATTCCCCGTATCATAATACCATGCCCTGTTAAAAATTTGGCGAGGTGCACCTCAGGCTACGCAAAGGCTATGGATAACCTACGGCGTAGCTACGGCGCAGACCTTACGCACGACTATAAATTAGACTTTAGGGTAGAAGTGGGTTACTCATAGCCGGACTATATTGGGTCTATAATTAGCCGTCATTTCATCGTCTCGGTTTTTGCTTGCTGGGAACCTTGGTGTGCCTTTTTTGTAAGGGTACTGTCAGAGTGACAACTTTTGTACCTTTATTTCTGAGAGTGGAGGCAAAACCATATTAGATGCAATGTGTAGGTGACCTCTGTCCGTCCTTCTCTCCTAAGGCCAGGGACTACTGTAAGTCCAGTCCTATAATGAGAAAAAATGGTGACGCGATGCATTTCTGCAATCTGGCCGCTACATAGTCTGCAGGGCATCCAGCCTGCAGAGGCTCAGAGATCAACATCAGAACTGCATGAGTTCTTCATCTAGAATATTGGCTTGCATAAACAAAGAGATCTTTACTAATCATCTTATGCTGTTCTGTGTGTAGTACAGCTGTATGTATGTTTACTTGCGTTTACAATGACCTGATGTGTGTGGTCAGACATTAGGAGGCCCGTATTGACCCTGTGCGTGTTGTCTGGAAGAACATCTGTTCTCATTAGGCGTACATTGAAAGGCTATCTCAGAATGATAAATGAATACAAATTGATCGTGAATCGTTCTGCACTGGTGGAATGTTGGAAAATCCTGATAAAAAGGCGTGGTTGAGATAATGTTAGAGGTTTGAAGCACTAGAGGTTGTTGTTGTCTATAGACCATAAGGTTTTAATAACATTAATATAAGTACAGTAATTTACATTTTAGATGCATTTGGACATGAGGTAATATGAAAAAGTCAAAGATATCCGTTTGGTTGACTATTTTGTCTAAAATGTCTACTGTAAACGGTTCAATGTTTAATTTACTAGTAAGAATCCATGTGTAAATTTTCCAACAGCAAACGTCAAACTGTGATAAACACAATCGTCTCAATTATAATCAGCACAGTCTAACCAAAGCAATTATTTTAGGGGCTGTAAATCAGTTGAAATCAGTCAGATTAATAAAAGTGTAATTAATATTAATGAACCATTGTACTGTCAACAGGGGACTGCCAAATTAAAATTGAAGATAAAAACAGTTACACTGAGCTGGTGAGCTGGCTTTTACATGGGGATTCAAAGCTCTTATGAATGATATTAGATGTAATACCTGTTAGAAATATATATATATAGATACATACATATATAGATAGATATTTTGACACCATTAACAAATACAATATATGAAGAGTTTCGTTAAATAAGATAAATCAATTTTTTAACATTTTTGTCAAACCATGTTTATTATTATGTTATAATGTTATTATTTTGTTTTATGGTGCTACTAACTATATATATATATATATATATATATATATATATATATATATATATATATATATATATATATATTTTTTATAATTTTTTTATTTTTTTTTTTATATTTACACATTTGTTTGTCCACAGCATTATGGCAATGCACTGAGCTACAGGAACCACAATGCATCACCATCCTGCACAACATATTCAAGACCTTTGTCGACCACTGTTATTGTTTGTGGAACCGAGGGAATTAAAGTTTTTTATTTATTTATTTTGTTACAACGTTCTTAATGAAAACATATGGGGTTTGCTCTCTGTGAGTTCAGTAACCAACTGACCAATGAAATCTCGGAGGAAAAAACAAAAACAGCGTAGAAGAGCAATAAACAAAAAAATACATTTGGACACAAGACCCTGATGCAACTCTGTAAACAATTATGACTTGGTTGCATCACTGGTCTCCTGAGCCAAAAACACTGTGGCTAGTAAGAAATGCGTGTAACTGTCTGTCCGCAACTCCTGATTTTCCAAGAGATTACAGCATTCCATAAGAAAATCTATACTGTATCACCCAACACATCAAGTTTGGCCCTTCTTAAAGAGCTTTCTGATTACATCTGTGTTATTTAGATGTATTCTCTTGATCACCAACACATGCTTAAATACACAAAGAGTACAAGAGGTTTCTTAACATTGGTGTCTTCACAGCATATCTCTATGGTACATTTTAAAATAGCTTTAATCTTGCATGGTTTTTATAGTGACATTTGTATAGGATCTGCGGTCTGATTTTTTCTGCACATTTTTCTGATTTTTTTGCTTGTCCTGTTTTTCCCTTGCTCTTATTACCACATTCTGCGCTTTCTTTTCCAAAAGTTGCAGTTCATTTAATTTTTTTGATCTGTGACCACAATACATTTGGTGAAATATTTATCCCATAAATTTAGTTCACAAGAGAGATGACCTGGATGCAATTGAGAACGCAAATGCAAATTTTTATATGCGAACTGCATCTGAGATAGTGTTAAAATATTCAGTCAACAGTCAGTATTTTTGTATGTATTACCTTTAATTAAGAATAAACTCTGGCACATGCGAGATTCAAAGGCAAAGTACTTAATTGTTTTATGTGGGTGGGGGGGTCACAATATAACAATATTTTTCAAACTTAAACACTTGGTTACCAACCATAAAAAAGTTTTTAGATTTCAGTGTAATTAAAAGAGATGTTGGAGGTTGGTTAAGGTTGAGATTTATAAATAATTTTCTCGATCCATCCACAAACCATGTAAAGAAATTTCAAATGATTTGCTTGTACTGTATCTATTTTCACAATTTTAACCTATTCACCTCTGCCAAATTAAAATCCCTCATTTCCATCTTCCTGGGCCAGTGTCATCAGACCCAGAGTTCATGGCAATCATTGGACAGTCCTGTATGATTTGATTGTCTATTGGATTGATTTGAAAACATGCCGGAGTTCAAGTGTGATCTAGAGTCTAATCTTGCAGTGTCATCTGAAGTTTGTCAGCTGCCAATCATTCCCTACTGGGAATAGAGAGGGAATGCGTATAACAATGGGAAAGAGAAGGGACATGAAGAATGTAAGTGTACGGTAGGGATGCGCGGGGCAAAAACTAACTCAGGGTTAGTTGTTACACGGACTGTTTGCATTGTTGCACAAGGTTGAGCGTTTTGATTGTCTCCTGCAAATTAATGGAAATGTATAATGTTTTTCCAGAGAGTTATTGATAAACCAGTGTTTTGGTGGCATGTAAATACATTTTTTCATTATATGTTTTTTTTGGGGGGTTTTAAGTTGGGTGTGTAAGATACTAAATCAAATGCTACAGTATGTCATATTAATCAGTGTCTTGTTGACTAAAACATAGCATCGTTTTGAAATATGTCTGCAGCTCTTAGCAACTTTTTTGGTGGGCTTGAAAATATTTTGACCCAGCGGAGTTAATTGTAACGCTGTGTTACAACTAACCCCTCAGCACTTACAATATGAAAACAGCTAACGTTAGCGTAATTCTTGCCGTTGTTTTAAATAGGCTACACACGAATGATTGCTGGCTGCCAACAAAATAAATGTTGCCTGTCTTATCAAAAATTGTGTGTCAAATTTATTTATGTTCATATCTTTAATATTGATTGAATAAGGTCACGTAAAAGATTGAAATTATAATGAAATAAATTGCTAAAATCAGACTTTGATGCTCATTATCTCAGAATTTGATTTTGAAACTGTAGTATGGTTATTACAGACTGGGTCACATATAAAAAATGTTTTGTCATACTAACATTGTTCATGAACTATTGTTAGAAAAGAGCTGAATAAATGAATACAGTGTAGATACCTGTCTATTATAGACATATATATAAACAATATCCACTTCAAGCATATAGACAAAATAGTATTGAAATATTTGACTGCAAATTTAATTTTTAGCAAGTGTTACAACGAACCCCCTGCCTGTTACAATTAATCCCACCTATGGGGGTAGTTGTAGCGTTTGCACTTCTGTCACGTTTGGTGTAATTGTCCAAGAATAGTAAGTACTAGAAACAAACTTCAAATGTTCATTCGTAGCAGAGATGTGTGTGTTGCTTGTGTAAAAATATAATTAATCAAACTCAAATATTTTTTGAATGATTAAGCCAAAACCAAAAAGTCTTAAGTTGTGCCCCGCTCTCCCCTATGTGTGACTGAAAATGTATTTTAAGGATGTGAGTACTGGTACACATTTAAAAAATGAATTAAAAGTGAGCAGACATGCTACTGCATAGAAGAAAAATATTTGCAAGAACCTCTGCACAAGATTTATCAAATCACATCAGAGAGCTGCTTGTTGTAATCTGAACGCTCTATTTATTATCACAAATACTAATGCAGGAAACACTGAAGACAGTGTAGCGTCTTTCTTTCTAAACCTCTCTTACTTTTTGATTAATTTGCTGGATGTGCAGCTACTATGTTAGCAGGATTGTAAATTTAAGGCTTAGTTTATCTGGAAGAGCCATAGGTTAGTGTGATATATGTCCACACTGGAGGTCTCTGTCTTTGGACGAGACCACACATCAAAGAACAACCACAATAGGATGTTCCGGGGTCCTTCAGTGCACTTTTGTAGAAAATATCATTCTTGAGAACATTCTGGTTAATATTTTACTGTATTCTGTCTTCCTTTGCATTTCTCTTTTATCTCTCTATCTCTGTTCTAAAACCAAGCCTACCTTTTGGAGCCGCCTCCTGTTGAGAGAGCAAAATACAGTGTGATGCCTTGAATAATTCTCTCTCCATAGTGTGTAGTAGGTTTTGGAAGAAAGCAAATACATCCTTTCTTAGACTCAAATCTAAGGTTCAAACCAAACTTTAGACCTTTACATTAATACATGACCCATCCTGCTGTTTCCTCCATGCTCTTGGGTTTTATTCTTTCAACAGTGGCTCTCGGCTCACACAATATTGATATAAGGGGTTGGCTTCCATGTAGTGTTTGGCAGGTGAAAAACCAGATATTAAAAGAAGTCAAGTAAGTCATTTCCTGGGGATAAGTACATCTCAAGAGAATCATAACATTCTGGGTGAAGTATTAGAATTAGTCAAAGTATAACGCCTGAAAATGACATTAAAATGTTTTTTATCCACCTTATAATAGAAAAATTCACAGAGTGTAGAAAGAAGTTTGGCTTGTACACACAATCACACAATTAATATATATTCACCAAACCAAAGGCCCAGCCTCCAAGAAGGGGCATAGAACAAGATTGTGGGCCCTATGCAAACTGATAGTGTTCCGGGGCCACCTTTATCACTTTTTTAAAATGATAATGTGAAATGAAAAGTAATTGGTATATCACTTTTTAAATGACAATGTAAAATTAATAGTAATTAGTATATTAACATTTTTATTACTATACACAGGACATATGATTTACTGATTTAGTAAACACTTGTGAATTACTACCTTACAGCAGTAAGCAGTAAGTAAGTTGTATATCATGTACAGGGCTGGGTTTCCCGATAACGATTAAACTTAGGACTTAAGAGCGCTTTCTACGAGCTACTTAACGAACATTCGTTGTTCTTTTACGTGCGTTTCCCAAAGATGCACTTATAACGATCGCTCACAGCTGGGTTTTAAGTGCTACTTACGAGTCCCTATCCGTTTGTCAAGTGCTGAAATGTCACCAATAGAATGACTCGAATTTGTAGCAGAAGCGTATACTAATGATCGATCTTCAGCCAATGTGCACTAATATTTTTTTTATAATATTTTTCATTATTGTTCAATGACTTTTTAAAATGTTTTAATAATTTGTGCATAATGAAATCTTATTTTCCGTATTTAGTCAGGACTCGTCCCACTGCGAAATGCCTTCTGCATTTTATATTATAGTTTAGATTATTATTATTTGCTTTTTATTATTTATGTTTATTTATTATTAGGGTTTATTGCATTGTACCATAAATATTTATTTGGTTTCTTTAATCACATGCCATTTCCCTTCAAAACTATTTTTTTACTGTAGATGAATTGTAGAAGGAATTGGTAGGAACCATTTAAAAATTGCAGTTTAACAATATTTAATTGAACTGTATTTTATTATCAAATACAATTAAACATTAAAAAATTAACATGGCATAATTTGTGGTGTAAAACATTGCAGTATTTCCAAAAACAGAAACTAAGTGAAAATATGACTTTTCCTCAAAAGCAGGTCTGGCAAGTCTAAAAAATAAATAAACAAAATAAATACAAAAAACCTTAGGAAAAAACAAAATGTGAGAATGTGTAGTATTGTGGCCATACATGACTGTCTGACATATATATTGTTGTTTTTGCAATTGTATAGTGATCATATATAATTATTTCTCAGTCTCCATATTAGAATACAGAAAATACAGAAAATGTGCATAGTATTAAAACAGTATAAAATTATAAGTTGAAGTGTCAAGTATTTACTCTAATCTCCCCTTCCATTTGAGCAAGGACTTCAGTCTCCTCAAAAAAAGCTCAAGATGTGTTTCGTGCCAAGAGTCACACTAAATACTGACTGATGCCTGAAGAAGACATTTAGTTCTGAAAATTATTTTGTTTTAAATTTTATTTCCTGTATTTTCTGTTTGTATCTTAAAAAAGAGTGAAAAATAAATATGGACATTAAAACTTTGCTAAAACAAAAAAACTAGTGGTGGTGGCCTAAGACTTTTGCACAGTACTGTATATATAAAAACTTTATTTTACATGCTAGCACTGACTAAAACAGATTGACCTGGTTCAGTGCTTGCCTCACTCTTTAGAAAGAAACTCATGCGGAGTTGTTTTCACTCATTTTGTTTTCTTTTTCTCTTCTCCCTATCCTTTCCTTTCTGATAGCCAGATTTTTGTTTCGACATCATTTGCAGCGGCGGTGGTGTGAGTAGCGCGTCTCTCAACCCAGAACACTCACAAACTCCCCTGCCCCGTCCACTGAGTCTGCGCACTCTATACTCTCCCTCACAGCCAATATACACTTTGCATAATTTATAGACAACCAATCAAATCATGTCCAGTGTGTGCATCAGTGCATGCTACCCTCGCGATGTGAAGCATCTACGTCTAGATGCATGTCAAAGAAGCAGAGAACTTCAAGTATTGCATAACTGCCACACAGATCGCACAGATATAAAATAATAACATTAATAATAATTATAAAATGACACATGGCCCTATGTACTCAGTCACCCTTTTACTCCCACGTAAGACGGCCCTGCTCCAAGATACCAGGAACAAAAAATAAATCCTGCCTTTGTTCCGGTCTGATATGTATTCACCTAATACTCCTTCCGAGTCTCTGACCTTATGTGAGATGTGTGCCGCCAACGCAACTGATGGAGACCAAATTCCTTTTTGGACAAGCATGCTCTAATATGTTAAGTTAATTTCTGTTAAATGTCAAAGGCGGTTGTGGTTAGGGTTGTGCTGCAGCCTTTGCACCCTTTTAAACAATCTGGACTATGTAAAGCAACACGGATATTGATCGTTTTTTGGAACTTAACCTTCGACTCAATGGAATTGGTGGCTCTTTAAATGCCAGTCATGGTCAAAATTGTTTCAGGGGCCTTTGCCGTTGTTCGAAATGTGACAGCAGTGTGGATTCGGCATGCGTCTCATTGACTTCTGAACCCATGAGCTGGTAGTTCAATAGACTGTAGTTTCCAGTCCAACGTGATGCTGAAAAACCGTAGATTTAAATGTATGTTATTTACTGGCAACATTTTGTTCAAAGTTAAATGAACATTTAGAAGTCTTTGTCTTTACAGAGTAAACCTAAAATAAAGTCTAGATAGATAAAGATAGAAAGATAAAGCCTTGTTAATATTTAATATTTATTTAACTTTGAACAAACTCTTGCCAGTAAATAACATAAATTTAAATTTACAGTAAGTTTCCAGCAACCATCTGCAAGTAACACTGTAATTTCTAAAAAAATTTTTACAGTGACCTGTCTGTGGATGTTGGTCACTACAATTTTAACAAAAGGTTGCTCTGTATACTACAACAACAATCATTTTATAATCTCTGATTATAAACCTGATTATAAATCAGCCTTTATGAATTAATGTTGAATATGTTAAAGGTGACATAGAATGATTAAACGGGGGTATTTATTCTTGTTCTGTGATGTGACATGTAGACAACTAAATTTTGGTTGGGTCTGTAATGCCTTAGAAGCTTCCTAAAAACCTCTCTCAGAAAGCTGTATTAGGGTGGGGGATTGTAAACGCGTAGTTTTGCACCAATCTGGCGTCCCTTCTCGCTTAACTGGCAACCTCATTATGGTATGCAAGCACTTGACTCTGATTGGCTGCCTTTGCTGCCACTCAAAATAATGTAAACTTCGCTGCAAATTATTTTGAAGGGGAGGGAATTGAATGAGAGTGGGGGGGCAGTGAGATGCATTTTACGTAATATGTATCAATTGTTCGGGTCTAAGTGAGCTAATCTATAACATTATACATTCTAAAAACTAATTTTTTAGGTTGTAATTTAACCTAGTGTTTCAACCCCAAATCCTGGGCTGTTTCTTGGGTAACCCAAAGAAAAAAATGTGTTTGCTGTGTTGCTTAAAATGTGAACATCTTTATGGTGCAGATTGTCCTCCTGAAATGCAAAATGTCTCATCACTTGACAAGTTTGTCCAACAAGTTTTGCCTCCAGGCTGTTGTCATAGCCCACACAGGATTAAGGCTTTCTGTCTCGACTTCATGTTATCTGCCCAACATGACACAGCAAAATGCAACAGTCCATAACAACAAGGCTTACTGACTTCAACTGCAGTCTTTTTAAAGTGTTTGGTGAAGCCCCTATCTGACTTTCTTTCTTTAGGTCTAGATATAATGAAAAAAAAAACTCACTTTTTCCAAATGGTAAGTGTGAAAATGTACTTAAAAAAACGACTTTTTCAATTAAAGTTTAGTTTTTTTTTAAGTTTGGCTTTAAAGCAATCTCACTTGCATTTTTCACTTCTTTAAGACAACACAACGCTTTGTCTCAAATTATCACATTAATAAAATAACAATAGGTAAATATTCACATTTTATGACTTTAGTCTTCTTTTTTAACCTTTATTTTTAGGCAATCATTAAGAACCTTCCATTTCCTTCCATTTAAAACGAATAACTAGGCCACCTTTTTTGTAATTGTAATATTATCCGTTTAAATATAATGATTTACATTTATTTATCTAGCAGACACTTTTATACAACGCACAAAGGAAATATACAACCAATTAATTATAAGAGCCAACAATAAATGTACACTGCAAGATTAATATTCAGTCTAGAGGAGAAGTGAGATGCGGTATGTAGACTAAGTAAAGATGAGATATTGTAAGTACTTATGTTTATGGTTGTGAATAAGTCAAGTGTTTATGGAAAATGTGCGTGTGCAGCTGTTTCTGGAAAGTTACAATGATTTCAACAGATTGGATAAAGGTTGACAGCTCATTCTACCAAAGAAGAAAGGGAGATAATGTGAGGTGATATCTACACTGCAAAAAATGACTTTCTTACTTAGTATTTTTGTCTTGTTTTCAGTAGAAATAGCTGAAAATTCTTAAATTAAAATTCTTTTTCTTGATGAGCAAAATTACCTAAGAAAATAAGTCTAGTTTATAGACCAAAAATATAAGTTAATTTAAACTTAAAACAAGCAAAAATATCTGCCAATGGGGTGAGAAAAAAAATCTAGGAATAGGTTTTCTTTTTTCTTAAACACTTAATTTAAGCAAAATTTTCTCACCCGACTGGCAGATAATTTTGCTTGTTTAAAGCACAAATTCACTTAAATTGTATAGTTTTGTCTTAAAACTAGACTAGACTCATTTAGCTCATCAAGAAAATACATCTTGATTTAAGAATTTTGAGATATTTCTACTGAAAACAAGGAAAAATACTAAGTAAGAAAGTCTCTTTTTTTGCAGTCTAGCATTCAAATCAAACATGGTGTTTAGCCTTGCTGGTAGAGCTTTGAAGTACTCGAAACAAAAAATGATGTATGTCATCTACTTTATATTTTGCACATAATTAGCTGAAACTCCATAAGGATAAAACTTCAGTCAACATTGAAAAGTTGAATGTTGGTATTAAGTGCAAAGGAAACGTGTTGATCTCTCAACAAGTCTTTGACAAAAGTATCAGTTTCTGATTGTGCCTTGTAAATACTATTATCTTTATTCACCATTATTCCTCTTTCCAGTTGTCATCCCACCCTATTCTCTCCGCCCAGGCGCTCACCCTGTTATCATTGGAACCCACCAGGCCTGTTTTCGTGACCAACAGAGTCAGATGGAATTTTGGCGGCCGTTCACTCCAAACACACAAGGCCTTGGCGCGTGTAATTAATGCTCGGCAAGCATCGTCCAGAAAAGAGAGAAGGTACTGTATAGCAGCAGAGGGCGGGCGAGAGAGAAGGAGCGGGGAGGTTAGCTCCCATATGGTTGACTTGTCTTTCATCATTTTTCTTTGATTCGAAAATCCATTTTGTCGTGGAGAGACAATGGGCAGAGCGGACGTGTGTGTTTGTGGTACGCAAGTACACATAACATTAGAGGTCTTTCGATACCCTCGTCTATTATACGAACCGTCTGCTAGCAACTAGCTCAGCCGGAGAATTAAAAGAGACTGTTCCAGATGTTCGGTGTCTTAGGTGTCCACCTGTTTGACAGGCAGCGTCCACTGTTTGTTGTGTGGACACTTCAAAGCATTCTTGTTTGGTGTGTGATGGACAGTATATGTCGCCAGTGCCCTTGAGCGATATGGGAGATTTAAGAATTTAAGCTGGATTTAAATAAAAGAAGAGACAATATGATTAAAGAATAGAGTAATTCTTTACTCTTTTCTAGATGTTTCTGGTGTTGTTGTAGATACCAATAGCTAAATCAGTGGTTCAAGAAGGTGCATTGTGTAACATTTAAAGGGATCTCTTGACAGAAATGCAATACAATATACATAACTATATTATCAGTGGTGTAAAGACCTTATATAATTAATTGTATTGTTTTTATTATCTTAGAATGAGCTGTTTTTATCTACATATAGCATGCCGCTAAAGAAAACACACACCACCTTTAAACATATAGATGGTGTACAAATGCAAAGACTGCCTTATATTTTTTAAACAAACCAAATTTTGACTTTTTTAGTTTCAAAGAGGGGATTTTAAACAAATATAACCACTGAGATGTGTACCCAAGAAATAGCGCTTGCTGAACCCAAAAGATAGTAAAAATTGATTTAAGAGTAAATGCCAGTTGGCTGGGAATTTAATCTGGAACTGCAACATTATAGGGCTTTTCCAGGCAGGTCTTATCCTAGTCCCAGACTAAAATGAATGTTAAAACTTCCTTAATTTAAAAACATTGCATTGGCATATCTTTTTTATATTAATGCCATTGTTTTATCTCAATATCAACACCAGTAATGCTTGTAAGGTATGTTTATTAGGGATGTAACGATTCAACCGTGTGTCCCATTAAAAATGCCTGTCTGAAATCGATTTTGAATCGCAAGGCTGCGATTCTTTGTTTCATGCACAGCTTGTGCGTGTACTACGGCATTTGGTCAGTAGGAAGTCCTTATCAATCTAAAATCATTATGAGTCAGAGTCGTTTATAACGTGCATTTAAAAAAGCAACACTCGTTAAACAAAATCATTTAAAATATTCTTTATTATCATGAAAATACCTGAAACAATTTGAAGAACAGTGATATAAATATTCCTGTAGACATTACCTGGAATAGCATTCGTAATGCTACTTCTTCTATGGCACAAAGGAAGTTTCTGCAAGAGAGCGCCCCCTGGCGTTCGGATGTGCCGGGATTTCACCGTTATTAATTCAAATTCATTCATTGAGAAAACGCGCATTTGCACGGTTAATCATTACACCCCTAATGTTTATGGAAAACTACTTGTGCTAATGGTAACTAATGGTTAACTTTAAGGACCAGGATCAGGCCTTAGTTATATTATGACATTTAAGACATTTTTACTAACACAACTAATAAAAAACAATGCTGGTGTGCATCTTAAGGCAAAACAATGCACTAATACAGTATATGAAGAGTTTGGTTTGGCAAAATCTGATATCCGATATCTGTTATTCTGTCATATTTTCTCCTTTTTTTCCAAACCATAACAAATGCCAGTCCTCCTTCTCTGCAGAATGCAATAAATCCGCTCCGCCAATCACAGTGCACCATTCCACACATTGTAAACAATAATGGCAGCGCTTTGATTACACACGGAATCCTAGTTTTTCTCATCTACTTTGTACTTCGTGATCAACAAACAAACAAAAACAAAATAGTAATTTTGATGTAATTGATAAACCTGTGGTGGTTTTCTGTGGCGGGGAAGAAACGTAAGCCATCAAAATCAAATAATTTATATGAGAGGCACTTGGGCGAAGGAAAAATGCCTCACACGACAGCATCAAGCTTCTGTCATGCTAACACATTGACCTCAGGGGATCTTATGAAAAACGTTATTTTACTCGAAGTCAACGAAAATCGAGCAGGACCAAAACATTTTACAGCTGATCGCTGTAAAAAAAATCAGCGACAACGTCCCTAAAATGACGGCAGCAATGACAGTGTTCTTAATATGACAAGTAAGTGTTTTGATATTTTTTTTTAAATCAGTGTATACCACTTCTAAATGAATAAAACATGGCAGATATGAATGCACATTGATTCAATAGATTTATAGCATTTAAAAATATATACAGAAAATAATCTGTTTTTATAATAAATCTTTGAAAATCAAATAATGGATTTGAATGTTTATATTTATTATATTGTTATTATAACCTAAAGATGCTATGTAAAAATTTGTATCAGAAAATAGTTTTTTTATCTTGTCACTTTCTTGGTATAGAAAACAAATTTTTACCCAAATTAGTCAAAATGTATCTATTTGGTCTTGGAACCAAACTCCTCATTATTTAAGATATGCAGGGCAAGATGATTTTAAATATAAATCTTGATGATGTGACACAAGCGAATTAAATCAAACTCGACTAAAGAAATTAACTTTTATCCAACATTTACAATCAAGGATAGCCCTTTATATTTTTTCGGGAGGGTGCTGGTAACATATTTTATGGGGATATTTATAGGCATTAAATGACATTTACATTCATGCATTTCACAGACCCATACTTGCATTGCATTTTTATCATTATGTGTATTCCCTTTGTTTAAACCTATGACCTTTTGTGCTACTAACGCAATGCTCTACCACTGAGCTATACAGGAGCACATGACAGTAACTGAGCTGCCGCTGGCACTTACTGTTCATGTTCAGCACAATAACTTAAAGCACCTTTAAGTTTCAGAACGCTGTTGCCTGAATCAATCGAATTTTGTATGCTGTCTAAATTAATCAACATATAAAGATGTGTAATAGTTGCAGAGACAAAATAAAAGCGCAGGAATGACCCCAATGACCTTTGGCTATTGAGCCATGTTTCACAGGACTAAAAATGTGTCAAGCGTATTAGCATAATCAAATGAGAATCTTTCATTATTATGATAAGTAATTGAATAATTACTTCTTTCCTTCCTACTTTGAGCCAATTGACCCCCATTAACATTGACTCTTGAGACAGTAAGAGTCATTTTTATCTCACTGACAATGGTCCTCACTAATCCTACAATTACAGCAATGTTAATCACTCACACACACACACACACACACACACACACACACACACACACACACACACACACACACACACACACACACACACACACACACACACACACACACACAAAACACGCACGCACGCACGCACGCACACACTGAGAGGAAATGGATGTTGACAGCTCTTTTTGCTCTTGACATTTAAACAAACTCTCAAAGAGCTTTTCACACATACGGTAATGTATATGCGTTCACAAGTGAGCGTATAGGCAGACCCACGCACACAAATTCATGTACCAAGTACTATGGTATAACATGGTAGTTTTGAAGTACCCTGAAGTACCCCAATACATTATGACATAAGATAAGGTTTCAGTAGCACTCCGTGGATCTCAGACTATGCTTGTGTACCATGTGTGCAGTGCCCTCAGGTGGTGTATGACCCAACTGGAAGTTTATGATGCTAAAAACAATAAAACAACATACAATTTTAATTCAAACATAGAGTACACGTATTTCTACATAAAATAAATAAACAAATATCAATGCCAAAACATGTGGGCGGTATACAAAACAGACATGTTTTCCACCCTTAAACACACACACACACACTTACTTACATATGTAGTATAAGAAGGAATTGTATTTATTCTTTAGAGAGAGAGAAAGAGACAGAGAGTTCATCTCCATCTCAATTAGTGTTGGAGAGACTGAGAGGCAGTGTCTAAGAGTCATGCATCTTTATTCATGTGTGGCTCGGTGTGATTGGCACGGCCTCCAGACATGATTTCTCTCTGCTCAGGAAGCAAGCCAGATGTTATTGATATTCACAAATGTCTCGAATTTGCATCTGAATGTTTTCTCTGCCCAAAACGATATTACGACGTAAATGAGAGCCGTGGCATCGGGTTCATGGGGTGGGATCGAAGAACAACCGAAGTGTGTGTTGCTTGCAATATTTCTTCTGCTGTTTTATAATGATGGTTAGGAGGGGCGGAGTGGGACCAAAAAATCTACTGGGAAATTTCGTAGACCACCGGCCCTCCATGGTCAAAAATAAATAAATAAATAAAAAATACCATTGTCTCGTATTTGTAGTAAACTAGGGTAATACAAATCGTAATCATTCTGCCAAAAAACCTTTTCATAATAATAATAAAATCATAAAATCATGGCTAATTTTCCTAAATGAGTAACTATACAAAATGATACCTGTTTGAAAGACGGGGATGCGCACCTGTCAATCAGCTTTCATAACAAAGCGAGGCCAGAGACGAACAGGAAATAATATATGCAATAATTTGGGCATCTTGGAATAACTGTAAGAATGTTTCCTTTAAATGTAATTTTTGTCATATCATTTTGAGATAATGTTTTTCCACTGTTACTGCTTATTTAGACTTGTTAGTACGGTTAACAGCGTGTTTGACGCATTTACCTCAGAGTTAATTTTAGTAATATTGCTGTTTTTCTCATAATAATAATACAATTTCCATGTCAATCCTGCTTCCTTGTCTGTTTATTAATTTCATTATGCTGTTATGTTAAGTTATATGTGGATATTTATTGCATGAGACGTTCATTGATATATACTCTCGTCTAATATTCAAATCATGTGCGGAATAATGTGTGCATATTTAAATAACTGTTCTTTGAACATATAAGTTTTGAGAAAAAATTATGTTGTGAGGATATTTATTGCTGTTGAAAACTCTTGTCTATAATATGGAAATCACATATTAGGAAATATATAATGTGATAAGTTACCCTTCTAATTTTTATTCATGATAAAGGCTAGCTAAAGGAGATATATAAACCTTAGCAAATCTGCTGATTTGATGCATTCATGTCCTGACCACCAGGCTAGAGATTTTAAACATCCTTAATCCACACTTACTAGTCTATCGAATAGCCTAGTCTATCCGCGTGACGGATCCGACCGTATACGTTCTGCAATAAACCGGCATTCGGCGGCTTTTTACATCAAAAGCCGACAGGCTATGCCATTTGGGGAGAAGCCGCTCACTGAAACCTAGGTTGGACCTGCCAAACAGGTTGAGCACTTTTATATACTGTGTTGAGCAGAAAGGGTGCACAGTTTGACCAGCGTGAGGTAGGAAGCGGCCGCACATCAGGCCGCCAGACAGGGGTTGCTATATAACACTCCGCTACTGGTGGTTAGTGATTTATTTTGTTATTTTGCATCTATAAAGTGCTGTCGACAGCTTCCCACATTTTTTTATTAAATTATTATTCCTACTACACTCTTAAAAATTAAGGTGCTACATGGTTCTTCACAGTGATGCCATAGAGGAGCCATTCAACAATAAAATTCAGAAAGGTTCTTCGGATGTTAAAGGTTTTTTATGGAAACATACAGCCAGATTCTTCTATGACAATGTGTATAGCATTTTTATATTAAAGATTGTAAGAATTTTGCATTTACAGTACAGTAGACTTATAACTTTAATAACTGTTGTTTTGGTTAAAACTCTAGATCATTTCTGCTAGATAATCAGACATGTTGATATGGTCCTATGGGTCTGACTGTTTATTGAAGCTTTAAGGCAGCTGGCTTTAGTTTTAAACACAACTTTTGTAGTAGAAAAGGCATTCACTAATCTTTACCCAAACGGGTTCAGATTTCCTACTTTATGTCTTTAATAACACACACAGACGGCCCCGTGGAGTGTGCTCTATTACGGTTATGAGTAATACTGATGATGCAGCCCTAATACAGGATGTGGGGAAATCAGAGCGCTGGCCAATCAGCAATCATGCAAATTGATGATGAGTTGATTGAAGATATGTGGCTGTGTACTCAAAGTGAAGACTCTACAGAGCATACGAGACAACTTGCTCAAGATCAAAGAGTTTTTGATTACGTGGTGAGTTTGGTTAATGGGTGGTTTTATTGATTTTGCCTTTGCTGTCCTATATACATGTACAATCAGGACCTTAATTCAGAATATATTGTTTTGCTGAACATGAAGGACAGAAGGCACTTCTGTGAAAGATGAAAAGGGGTTCATGCATTATATAATGAAGATTCTGGTTATTGCTTGTTTAGTGCATTCATAATGCTTTTAGGGGATTAGATTGT
The DNA here is from genome assembly GCF_027580225.2 of Misgurnus anguillicaudatus. Taxonomy (NCBI): domain Eukaryota; kingdom Metazoa; phylum Chordata; class Actinopteri; order Cypriniformes; family Cobitidae; genus Misgurnus; species Misgurnus anguillicaudatus. The sequence goes on from NC_073353.2 coordinate 22,709,544, forward strand.
ACCAGTATGTCATAAACAATTTTAAGAAGCTGTTACACTTTAAAGGGTCCTGATTTACTAATGTCACAAATAAGGGGTAGTAATTTGCTTGTGCAATCGAATAAATTGGTGTACGTACTTACAAGCCGTATTGTGGGTCATTTACTAATTGTTCAAATACCAAGGACGTTAATCAAACCATAATTTTGGTTAGCCAAATATTGATCATGCGGTAATTTAGTTTATATGATTCCTAATATGATTTAGAAATGACATTTAAAATATACATGACATTTATATTATAGTCTATTCATTTAATTAAGCTTAAAACATTTCAGAATGGTTGCAGGGAGGTTGATATTACAGGACATGAATCCAGCGTGAATCACAAGGAAAAATGCAGCACATTTTACACTACATACTATTATCTTATATGTGTTCCCATTTACCATTAACACACACACAAACAAAAGATAAATTATATCAAATAATGAAAGTCTATTGTACTTGCAACATCACAACATCCATAGATAGCCAACTTTATATAAATGTAAAACTTTGTACAGTGTTTTTCAGTTAGCTTTGATGAAATGGCTAATAAAGTCAAAGCTTTATAACAACTGATGGGGGACAGAAAACAGCATTTACTGAGACAGAAGCTGTAGGTCTAATACGATGCTATTTCTATAGTTGTTAATAGGTGGTGTCACTTGTTTTTATCTGAAGAGGATTAAATATGGATAGAGTCTGCAATCTGTTTACCTTGGGAGCCAAATCTTGGAAGCATCGCATCAGTGTTCTCCCCAGCATCTTTAAAAGCCTTTACCTCTAGCCAAGTAGCATCAATAACAGGTGTTTAAAAACTGACAGATGCAACATTCTTTCCACTGGGTGTCAAGAGTTTCTGTTGGACATAATTAAAAAAACGCAAAATGATATGAGCATATTTAGCAAACTTTTTTGAGTCTATGATGTACACAATTATTTTTTTTGCATGTTTTAGGTGAATTTCAGTGAGTGTTTACAGTGGTTTAAATATATGCAGCAAAATCAACAGTGTTAAATGTACACTGTTGGTGTATATATAAGTACCATCGGGGTTGTGTACCTGTGCGACTTGTGACTGGTTTTGTGGTCGAGGGTCACATATGCTTTACAGAGCTTGACTCTTACAATTAATAGAGGGTATGCATTGACGTCACTTTTCCACGTGACCACGCCGGAACTCGCCCTGTTGGGTGGCAAACGTTCAACAAAATGGCTGGTTTTTATAGTGTCTGCTGCAAAAATGCCAGTAAAACTGACAATTATCAGCTTAAATAAAATTTAGTTGGACTTGATAGCAGAGGTGGACAATACTTTTTTCTTTTTTATGTAATACATTTTATTGCAAAATTACAAGGATTTTCAAGACAAAGCTATAGTAAATAACTTCTCCCTTTACATTTATTAATTTACTGTAGTATACAAATGGATGACTTTGGATGATTTTATACAGTATGTTTGCATTTTTGCTGAACTTCAGTCTTTCTGTTGACATTGTTTATTGCTTTTTGCTTAACATTTTTAGTGGTGGCCTTCTTGTTATTGCTTTGTTGCTGCAAAAGGTGACTGGTTTGGGAACCATCCGCAAGACCTCGCAGTTTTTTGTAGGTTTGTCCTCGTTTGAGGTCTAAATGTCTTTGAGGAATGGTGCTGGGTGGTGTTCCCCTGATCTCCAGCTTCTGAAGCTGAACTTCACCTGTAGTCTGAAAGATGGGGTTCTTTACTGTAGCTGTGGGAGTTGTTGTAGGGTTTCTAGGACTGTTGTGCAGTTGTATCATGTTTAGTGGCGGCCGCACAAGAAGATTGTCCGATATGCTCTCCAAAGTTGGACGCCTGGAGGGGTTTTGCGGCGTTTTTTGTACTTGCTTTTTGTTGGCGTCAAAAGATCTTTGCGTGCACCGGAATCTCTCACGTCACCCCATCCTTCCTTTTCGGATCCTGCTTCACTACATTCTAAAGCATAGAATCATACTGTGTATTCTTTAATACTGCATATTAAAATTGATTTAATACCTAATTACATTAAAATTGTGTAGTTTTACTGCAGTAAAAGTAAGTTAATGTACTTAAATATTAAATGTAAAACCAAAACTTGTTTTATGAAATGTAATAGAGTAAAAATGATGATAATATGCTTTGGAATGTATGTTTTCCAGTGAAAAACACGGATAAAATACAAATACTTGAAAAAATACTTTTAAGTAAAATCTCTGCTTAAAAGTGACCCTAGCAACTTTTCAACCCACCTGTGGTCAGTGGACGTTGGCATGAACGATCAATTTACTTCTTCTTTCTGTGTTTTTTGGCAGTATGTAAAACGATAGCTCCGATTTTTTGTTTTCTTTTAATCAGTCTATCGCACAACAATCTTTTCCCATTTAGACGTGTTCTCCCCGTGTTTTCACTGACTTCACACTGTACACAAATGCTGTCGCTCTGTATTTTTGCCACTCAGTGGGCGTAACCGCAGTCACTTTTGCTAAAGGTGACGTCACGTGCATCCAGTACCCAGACTGATGAAATAAAGCTATATGCATTTTGGCGGACACACTATCTGTACAATTTTTAAATAAAAAACATATTGAACTGTTCCTTTTATGTGGAGGTGATTCGTGACAAAGAGGATATTGAAAAACCAAAAAGTTGAATACAGGAAAAATAAAAAATTGCAAATTTTTGCTTTATACTGTCTGTTAGGAAATTAGCTTAAATGGGTAAAAGTATCAAAGTTTTAAGCAAACCACTGTTCTCCTCTCAGCACCTACCTAAATATTTTCAAAATGAGCTATAATTACCTGTAATGGCATTAGTGTCATATTAACAGCCATGAGAGCATTAAAACCATATAAATACCATTTTCAGTGCTGTGATCTCTCATGCAGAGTTTATGCTTGTGCGTTTGTTTAGCAGTCCATTTTAGCTAAATATGATTTCATGTGCTGACCTGAGATCAGTTTTGCCAGTGCTGATGGTGAGCAATTAGAATTTCCATGCTGTGCCGATTATGTGAGCTCTCAGCTGTGTTTGCCAATGTGAACATTAATCCTGATTAATTTTCATTATTTCTTAAAAGTGCTGTACACCCCCTCAATCCAACCCAACCAGACACGTCCATCAAACCCGTTTGCTGTTACTTACCTTCGATCTATTGCGCTGAACATGGGCAGCTAATCAGCAAGTATAAATAAACCACTTTCGCCAACATCTAGCCCCAGCCATTTCCTCGTAGAGTGAAGCCTTCCAAATGAAAAGAGATTTGTATTTATATCCAAGTGTCAGAAATTGCAGTTTTTCATCCCTGCCTGCCTCCAAGTAGATCAATTTATTATATTAATTAATTAATTCTTGTTTTTAGGGCACCTCTTGAGCAACTGATTAAAAAAGAAGCCCCCTTATGACTACATCTCAGGGGTTATTAAATATGTTTTATGTTGTGTAAACAGTTTACGATTAAGGCAAAGGAGATTAGGAAATTTTGCGAAGATTTACCAAACTTTGGCTCACTGGAATGCACTTCATTGAAGCTGTGGAATGCCTCATATTCCTCGATACCCCCCTCCACCCATCATTCCCTCTGCCTTCTCTTATTTTCTCTGTTCTGCTTGGCTTACATTAATATAAGGCCCATCTGGCTTTCCATGGGATATTTAAACAGAAACCCCATCAAGGTTTCAGTCAAAAACATATGCTGCTGCCTCTACTGTACAATGTGGATGAGGAAAAGTATTTAATCAATGGTGATTGAGAGGTTACAAACAGTGTGTAACCAGCAATGGGTGCAGCATATGGACAGAAATGCTGTCAATCTTACTGGGACCTGTAAAACTGATGGAAAGTCTTCGAGGTTCTTTTATGTGGCTTTAGTCTTTGAGCGGTGATGGAAACTTCAATGAAAAACTATTGTTAAGTGTAACATTAATACTTGTTGTTTAGTAAAAATTTCTGCCAGTCCCTGTCGGAGAGTTGAAGATTATTTTACCCCATGCAGTGAGTTAGAAACCATATGTGATATGTGTTTTGCAGACCTCATATACAGTACAATCTCAAGCACCAAACTATAGTGCGTCATTTTCGTTCCACCATCTGAAACGTACAGTGGCAAGTCTCAAATTCTCATCTGCAAGAAAAGTGGGAATTCACAAACGTCCTCAAACAGCACTTTCTTTGCATTTTTTGCACACCTATAGGCGTATGAGAGTTTTTTAATGGTATGGTTGGAAATGTGTCCACCATGCAGGTTTGCAATAGAGATAAGGAGGCAGGTCATGATCATCCTCAGGCAGGTGTATTTCCACTCTGAGATATTTATAGTACGTGTGTACGTCAGTGAGACAGTGACCGTCCTGAAAGTAGTTGTGCAGCAGTTGCTCCTTCTGTAGGACCAGGTAAGATTATCTTTGACTCCATTGGAGATAAGCTCAGACGGTTCTGCTTGCACACTCTTATTTTTTCCTCCTCTCTTTCTTTCCAATTGCTCAAGTCACAGCACATGAACCCAAAGCATGTCATTTCTAATATATTGAAATTGCAGGTATATTGCACCATCTTTGAAGGGTTTCTAGGAGAAAAAATATAGTTCAAAACATCACGTAATTTCTTCAAATAAGGATACAATATAACATTTCCAGTGAACAAGGTAGGTTTAATATTGTTGGATGTTAACAACATAATTTACAAGTTTTAAAATTTGAATTTTAAAATTCCAAATCTGATCCAGCCCAGTGAAAACCCAGCTTGTTTTTACAAAATCGTCCTACAAAGTGTAAAGAAATTCTGTGAAAACCTTTGATATTTTAAATATTGATTGAGTAAGGTCAAATTATAATTAAATTAAATTAAATTAAATTAAATTAAATTAAATTAAATTAAATTAAATTAAATTAAATTAAATTAAATTAAATTAAATTAAATTAAATTAAATTAAATTAAATTAAATTAAATTAAATTAAATTAAATTAAATTAAATTAAATTAAATTACGTTGTGTTTTAATTACATGCTAAAGACAATTTGTGGAAAGCAAAGCTTAATTACATCTATGTACTGTAATATTCACATTTATTTCAAAATGTATATCGGGGCAAGCAAATACATTTCTAATTTTACAACCCCTTATGGCAAAAATTAATGTATTGGTGTATGTAAAATATTTACAAAATATTTTATTAACATTAAAGTTCATTTTGTAAAGTACATTTTTGAATATATATTTCATTTTAAGATTTTCAAACATGTTATGTTATGTTTGTACCCAAAACAAAGCTTTTCTTTCAATGCTACATTAATATATTTCCTTAAATTGAAATATATGGAGGGCTAAATATATTTTTAAATGCTTTACAATATATTTCATTTTTAAAATATAAACATACGCCAAAATATAGTTCCGCAAATATGTTTTTGGTCCATTTTTGTATATTTTGAAATCTTATATTTTGAAATATTTTGAGACCTATATTTACATTTATATTAAAAAATATATATATAATAATATAAATTATATATTATTATTATATTATAAATTATATATACATTGCAGTACGGCATATGGCAAAATGTTGGCATTGTTGTATGGTTTTAAATGTTGAATACAGTCAACAAAGCCTCTAAATGTTATAGATGTAGGTTTGTATTTTCTCATATTTCTCACAAAATTATAGGATCTGTGCCTCTAATGCTGTAAGTTATTAGACCCCAAGAACCCCCTTCCACAAAGTGGAGTACCACTTTCACTTTGCCATCTGAGTGATTTTAGTTGTTCTGTTGAAAAACGTTTGTCTGCTCAACCCCGATAACCTATGACCTGATGATGGAAAAGTCATGCACTCTCTTCCTGCACTCTCTCTATCTCTATCCACCCTTATATTTCCTGGCTGCTGGCATTCCAGATCTTGCTTACTGTGGCTTTAGGCCAGGATACACTGGAAAGAAAGTGTTCTATGGCAATATTTATATAAAAATAATGACTCAATACATTGGTAATGCGAGCTTTCATTTAAGAGCTCTAATTTAGTTGTAGTAACAGTCCAAGATAATGGACGATTTGTTGATTCCTAAATGTATTATTTGCGTGTTTATACACTGGTGTGAATTTCATGGCAAGTAATGGCAGATGCTGCATGTTCTCATACTTTTAAAACCAACTCTGCAGCACGCACGTCAAGCCTGGTCCTGTTTCTACTCCAGCACACGGGCGTATTTTGTCTGCCATAAAACGCTGAGCTTTATAAATAAACCTCTGATTCTTCTCATCTCTCACACCACTGCTCCCCACTGTACTGCCTCCAATACCAGCCACGCGCAATTTCCCCCCGGCCCGCCTTTGCCGCCAAAAACCTCAGTCTCTCTCTCTTTCTCTCTCTCTTTCTCTCTCTCTCTTACACACACACAACCACAGCCTACCTATTTATACTCCCTCTGGCTCTTTCATTCCCAGCTTTCCTTCGATCCATCTTTAGGAGCATCATGTCAGGTTTCTTTCCTTACTGTTTATTTGTCTCACCATCTTGGGCCGCCCTGGTGCAAATATCGCCGCTGCTTTTTATAAAGACGAATAGCTGGGCTAGAGGTTTGATGGATGTTCTATCAAAACAAATAAAGGCCAGAGAACGCAGATATAAAAAGAAGTTTGGGGTTCCAGTGGGAAACCAGTTTGGATGATGCAGGTGGCAAAGTGCAGCTGTATACGGGAGAGCGTTTCCTCTGAGCTCTGAAAGTGCACATGTGCATGTCAAAAAGCATAATTTTGATGCTAAGCTAATCACAGCATTTGGTTTTTAGAGATGACGTGCATTATCCACGCCATATGCTAAGCTGGTTTGTCTGATTTCTTTAATAAATGCCATAAGCAGGGACTGCTGTGTCTGCTGTAACCAACATCTCTGCATCTCGGCTCTATGTGGGAGTTTTATATTGAGCACAGTCTGTTCAGCTTGGCAAGAGGATGCGGGTGGCTGGCAATCGGAGCAAACCATGCATCTCGCCCTATTACAGTAAATGTTATTGTGTCAGGCAAGCAATTCAGTAATAAATAAAGCAGCGCAAACACTATTTCACAAGCTACTTTTTATGTGTGCATTGCATATTTGATATTCAACGACCAGTTGTGGAAAAAATTATGAATACAGTTTGTGTCATACTGCATACTGTGAAATATAATTTGTGATGCCAGATCTGTATTGTTAAAGTTTTTTTTTGTCAATTTTCTTTTTCAGTCATGCGCCTTGTTGAAGTCAACATGAAATGGCATTTAAACCCATTTTACTTAAATCTTACATTTTCACATTCGGAGAGAGTTTGTTTAGTCTAAAATGTCTGTGCATGTTAACCAAATCTCAGTAATATTTTTTTATGTGTGTATGTGTGTGTGTGTGTGTGTGTGTGTGTGTGCGTGCGTGTGTGTGTGTGAGCTATAGTGAACATTACCTTTTTTTACAGGCATAAGTGTAATATAAACTGATGAATTGTACACAATTATACCAAGAATGTCTATTAAGACACCAGATTTAGATTTTATGCTGAATGGTATGCTATTGAAGCAGCATGTGAAATATAAAAATACACAATGACTTTCTAAAAAATGTGGAAACAGGTGTTTGGGCATTAGGTGAGTGGGAACAAGTTGGGTTAGAAAGCAGATGGTGAATGAAAAGAGATCTGGAAAAAAATACAAAAGACATTGGCAGTACATTAGCAGCAGTGATTGAGTGGCCCTGAAATAGAGTCACTTTTTCCTTGACTATAGAGGACATCTGACAACCACAGGGTGAGTGGTGTCAACGGCTGGGTGTCTGAGTGTAAAACATTGATCATGTCATATTCCTGGGCTCAGTGGCCAGTCATTTACATTTGGTGTCTGTGCGTGCGTATGTGCATGAGAGAGACAGAGACAGAGAGAGAGAGAGAGAGAGAGAGAGAGAGAGAGAGAGAGATGGATTGGCAGCAGATTGTGACCGTGTGGCTTTGGTTTGGAATGAGGTAATCTAGGCCATACCGCAATCCCATATATTCTTATAATCGTCACCTTCTGACTTGCTCGATCTCTCTCTTTATTTGATTTCCCTCATTTTTCATTCATTGCTTTATTCATGTTTTCACCCCTGAGCCTTGTTCTTTTCATAAAGGGGGATTATTTTTTGTCACAGTATGTAATTGCGGCTTTAAACCTCTTAAGTCTATGAGCTGCTCCTCCTGTACACACACACTCACTCACTCATTAGTCTCCAGTTGGCTGACCTGCTTTTGAGTTGCCATATATTAAGAAGTCCCTCATCTTAACAGATTCCCAGATATTCCGTTTGTATTTAAGTATGGCTACAGGGTCCAATGAACAGAGATGACCCAAGTTAAATTACATCTAAATTCATTCTTTTTTGGGATTAACTCTAAAATATATAATATATCATAGAGCCACACAAAAGAAAAGAGTTAATCCAATTCATTTTTATGTAAAACACCAGATATATTGTGGTCAGTATTTGAAGAGTTTGGTTCCAAAACGCAATACATCCATTTTGACTAATTTGGGTAAATATTTGTTTTCGATAAAAGAAAGTGACAAGATGAAAACCACTATTTTCTGTTACAAACTTTCACATAGCATCATTAGGTTATAATAACATTACAAATTCAATTCCATAATTTGATTTTCAAAGATTTATTATAAAAACTGATTATTTTTTTCCACAAAATGCAATACCTTTTTTTTAAATGCTATATATTGAATCAATATATAAATGTGCATTTATCTTTGCCATATTATTTTCATTTAGTTGACTAGTGGTATGCACTGATAAAAAAAACATTAATGGCATTAATCAAAACATTAAGTACACTGTCATAGCTGCTGTCATCCTTGGCACGTTGTCGCTGAAATTTTTTGACAGCGATCAGCTGTAAAATGTTTTGGTCTTGTCGATTTTCGTTGACTTTGAGTAAAATAATAAAGTTTTTCATAAGATCCCCTGGGGTCAATGTGTTAGCATGACAGAAGCTTGATGCTGTCGGGAGAACAAGCAACAGCCGACATTTTTTCGTCTCCCGAGTGCCTCTCATGTAAATTATTCGATATGATGGCTATGTTTTTTTCCCCGCCACAGAAAACCACCACAGGTTTATCAATGCCATCAAAATTACTATTTTGTTTTTGTTTGTTTGTTGATCACGAAGTACAAAGTAGATGAGGAAAACTAGGATTCCGTATGTATTCAAAGCACCTCCCTTATTGTTTACAATGCGTGGAATGGTGCACTGTGATTGGTTGAGCGGATTTATTGCATTCTGCAGAGAAGGAGGACTGGCTTTTGTCTCGGTTTGGAAAAAAGGAAAAAATATGACAGAACAACACGGTGGATATTGGATTTTCCGTAAAATAAAAAATTTACTTTTTAGTACTGAACTGATACAAAACTGATTTTGGCAGTATCTAATTTCTTTTTAAATGGCGTTTATCGCGTTTTGGAAACAAACTCTTCATATATGCTGGACATTATGCTTTTTTATTAGATTAATATTTTTTCTTAACCTAATAAAATTTGGTGTAGTGCAGCATAAAGCTTCATTCAAATTAAATCAGTCATACACATTGTCGCTATCTCTCTTAAACACGTATTTAATAATTTTATTTCATATATAAAGGTATTTGCATTTTCATAATTTCATAATTATGTGTTTAATATTAATTATATTCTATTCAAAATAAATCTTATAACATCAGGCAGCTGCTGTGTAATTGCATGATCTACCTCTGAACTAAATTAAACAGCCTGTGTTAAACACTTTAGCTTTACCTTGATCTTAGTTAGTTAACCCTGTTCACCTGTTCTCAAACTGGATTATAGAGTGAATAAAGGGAAGGGAAATTTGTTATTTTAATTTTCTACATTGTCTTCCTGTGAGAGGAGGTCAAAGATACAGATGGCAGTCGGGTTAACACGATATTGTTATTGAGTGTACTTGTGTGTTTATGTGCGTGAGTATGTTGAATTAATGGGAACAAGAGTCTTGTCCCTCACTTCCTGCCTATCCACCTCCACATGACACTGAGTGACCACAGAGAGAGAATAAAGACTTGATTATTGACTGTTTCAATGTGTAATACAGGCTAGACAGTGTGATTTACGATTAAATGGAAATGGTTGTAATGCTAATTTGTCTGATAAAGAATAATGTGTTTTGTGTGTGTAGTAGTGCATTAGCGTGAGCGAGGTCGTTTTAGTGAGCAATCTGTAAATGTTTAGGTTTAAAATGATTACTGGATATACATGCATACACTCAACAGTCTAACAATATTGGATAATATATCATCTCATCATAATAAAGACTCTGATACTGTATGCATTGAACAAAAGATTTAAGTGACAATACAAAATAATTGTCTTATTTCACCCCTTCATTGTTTGTTTTGAATGTGGCAATAATACCATGTACCAAAGTATGTGCTTTAAAGAAAAGTGGTTAATTATGTTTGTTACAACTGTCACCACTTTATTCTACAACAGACAATGAAAGCAAATGGTTTTTCACAGCCCATTTTTATACTGCCTTAACCCTTGTGTGGTGTTCGGGTCTGTGGTACCCGTTTTTAATGTTTACCAAAAGAAAAATTATGCAATTAATTGTTGTTTCAACCTCAGATTTATTGGCCTTGGCTCATTTTCTATAAAGAACATAAAAATCATCTACTTTAAAATGAATGTACACTGTACACCCCCCTACACATTTATATTACATATGTGGTGTTCGGGTCCACTGGACCCGGGGGTAATAAGAGAGTGAAAATTGAATATGCTATGTAAATTTACTCTTTTTTTCTCTTATATGGGACTCCTGTGAGTGCATGAGTGTGTTTGTATTTATGTCTGTAGATATGTGATGGATGCATGTCAGAGTTTTGTCCTTCTGCACTTGCTGTAACAGCCCAAAGATGCAACATGTTATATATCAAGCATGAACACTTGTCTGCCCCCACTGTCCCAAAAATTTTACCTTTTGTCTAACAGGAACCATTCTACATTGTACCATTATATCCCTTACAAAAAATAACCATGGTTGTATTATAGTAAAAGTGTATAGTAATCATGGTAAATTGGTAAATTGATTACCATTTGTAAAACCATGAGTTTACCACAAAACCTATGGTGTGTGTGTGTGTGTGTGTGTGTGTGTGTGTGTGTGTGTGTGTGTGTGTGTGTGTGTGTGTGTGTGTGTTTGTGTGTGTATGAGTGTGTATGAGTGTGTGAGAGAGAGTGAGAAATAGAGAAAGTAAAATTTCATATCCAAGCATTTTCATCATTTTAGGTTGTAGTCAATAGCAACACACTGTACTGCAGTGTGTGTGGACATAAGATGGACAGGAAGACACAGTATACGTATATAAAATGCAAGAAATGGATATGCAACACAGCTACACAGTAAAAATCTGTGTCTTATGTGTTGTGTAGGCTGGCATGAACAGGTTATGTGTTCAGTGTGGATAATGTGTTATGATACCGCATCTTTTCAGATGGGGCTTGTGCTGTGTAAACGGACACAAATGTGTACAATTTCAAACTAAGTTCAAAAAATTAAGCATCAAAAGTAATACAAAACTTATTTGAGAAGAAAAAGTGATGAAAATACTTATTTAGATAAACATCTGGGGGAGAATAGAATTTTCTTCTCTTATTTCATATTATTACAAAAACGAATAGCACTTTAATCTATAAATAGTCCTCTACCAGTGGTAAATGACAAGTATTAACCATAAATTATGTTTATATTACTTGCAATAAGCCTAAAGTAATCATCTGTAAACAATATTACATAAATTTGTATGACTGCATTGGTTTAAGATACGAATAATACAGTGGGTCCACTAGACCCACAAACATTGTCTAAGTAACAGAAATATGAACACCACACGAGGGTTAAACAATATCAATCTAAGAATAAATAGCATTTTAACTATAGTCCCGATTAAGAGCGGTAAAAAGTGCCAATGGTAAGAAATACAATAGCTTGACATAAACAAACAAATCATGAATATGTTCTTCTTTGTTTCTCCTTGTGTATCACAGAAGAAAATTCAAAACAGACAGCGTAATTAAACACCAATAAAAATCATACGTACAATTATGATGACTGGAGCGATAAATGGTGAAATGCTGAGAGCCCATGTTTTACTGCCAGACACTTACAGTGGAGCCACAAACACACACACACACACACACACACACACACACACACACACTCACTCACACACACACACACACACACACACACACACACACACACACACACACACACGCGCACACACACACACAAACAGCCACAGGAATACTGTACTGCCATAACATAAACTAGAACAGTGGTTCCCAAACCAACAGCACTAAATTTTATAATTTAATGATTTGTTTAATTAAAATTTTAAGTTTAAGAAAGTTTAGCAATTTTCGTTGAGGGGGCCACAAAGGGATGCACCATACACAAGGGGGGGCCACACGCCAAAAAGGAGAGAGCCACTGAGCTAGAATACAAAACAAATAAATATACATACATACATACATACATACATACATACATACACTCACCTAAAGGATTATTAGGAACACCATACTAATACCGTGTTTGACCCCCTTTCGCCTTCAGAACTGCATTAATTCTACATGGCGTTGATTCAACAAGGTGCTGAAAGCATTCTTTAGAAATGTTGGCCCATATTGATAGGATAGCATCTTGCAGTTCATGGAGATTTGTGGGATGCACATCCAGGGCACGAAGCCCCCATTCCACCACATCCCAAAGATGCTCTGTTGGGTTGAGATATGGTGATTGTGGGGGCTTTTTTAGTACAGTGAACTCATTGTCATGTTCAAGAAACTAATTTGAAATGATTGGAGCTTTGTGACATGGTGCATTATCCTGCTGGAAGTAGCCATCAGAGAATGGGTGCATGGTGGTCATAAAGGGATGGACATGGTCAGAAACAATGCTCAGGCAGTGGCATTTAAACAATGGCATTTAGGGGCCTAAAGTGTGCCAAGAAAACATCCCCCACACCATTACACCACCACCACCAGCCTGCACAGTGGTAACAAGGCATGATGAATCCATGTTCTTATTCTGTTTACGCCAAATTCTGACTCTACCATCTGAATGTCTCTATAGAAATCGAGACTCATCAGACCAGGCAACATTTTCCAGTCTTCAACTGTCCAATTTTGGTGAGTTCACTATTTGTAGTGCTCGCTTTCTATTTGTAGTGGAGATGAGTGGTACCCGGTGGGGTCTTCTGCTGTAATAGCCCATCCGCCTCAAGGTTGTGCGTGTTGTGGCTTCACAAATGCTTTGCTGCATACCTCGGTTGTATCGAGTGGTTATTTCAGTCAAAGTTGCTCTTTTATCAGCATGAATCAGTCGTCCCATTCTCCTCTGACCTCTAGCATCAACAAGGCATTTTTTTCCCACAGGACTGCCGCATACTGGGTGTTTTCCACTGTTCACACCAATCTTTGTAAACATAGAAACAATGTTGTGCGTGAAAATCCCAGTAACTGAGCAGATTGTGAAATACTCAGACCGGCCCGTCTGGCACCAACAACCATGCCACGCTCAAAATTGCTTAAATCACCTTTCTTTCCCATTTTGACATTCAGTTTGGAATTCAGGAGATTGTCTTGACCAGGAGCACACCCCTAGATGCATTGAAGCAACTGCCATGTGATTGGTTGATTAGATACTTGCATTAATGAGAAATTGAACAGGTGTTCCTAATAATCCTTTACATACAGTACATGACTGTGACGTAAGTGTTCAAAAGTGTCTGAACATTTTATTGGGGCCAGTGTATATTGACATTTCTCTTCAATTGCAGACATTTTCTTCTTTTATTGCACCTGTTTACCAACACTATGGGCAGTATTCTTTCTCCTTCTCTTTTTCTTTTCTCCTTCTCTATCATTCTACTTTGTAAAGGGCAGAGTCTGACAGAAAGAGTAATGATGCAGCCTAGTGTTAATGCGAGCCTTTATCTACACTCATTATTAGCCTCATCCCCACAATGTCAATGTGCTTTTAGTGCGGACTCCACCAGCAGGCCTCGTTAATTGACAGATAGCTACGAAAAGCAAACACGTGGTTAAGCCTTGTACGACATTTCCTGTACCAGATAACCGCTCGGACCTTCGCTGTCTCCTTCGCCCTCTCGCTCACTCGTGTGTATTTTATGTGAAATCTCATCCAGAATTACTCACAGAGTCACTCTTAATAGCAATGACGTTGTGGTTTGCGGGTGCGTCCGCGGTGTCCCGGCTCTATTAGGCCATGCTGTGGGAAAAAAAAGAAGAATCGATATCATATCAGCATCCAACAGAACACCTGACAGTTCAATTTCACAGGCGCTCTTGAGAATCGATTACGTGGGAATAGTTTGGGAGCCTCTCAAAGGCTGACCATTGTAGTTAATCTATAGCACCATTAACACAGGTCACTGCATGCATGGTCATTAAGGCCCCAAACAATAACTGAACAGTACAACAAAGGCAGTCTAGCACCTTTTTGCCAATAGCTTGTATTTAATCAATATAAACAAATACTAAGTGCAAACTTGTGGCATGATGGATGAGCTGTATTGCTTTTTGTCTGAACGGTTACAAATCCATTATAATATCTGATCTTAGGCTCCGGGGCTGTCATACAGTATCTGCTCACCACGGTGCTTGAGGTGAGAATGAGATGATGATGAAGAAGAGACTTATTATTTCTAATGTCACCTTGATATTTGGATGGTAGTTAAAAGACTTACATCATCTCTGTAATATAAGATGATTGATAAAACAAAATGTCACGGTTTCTAATTTTGGCACAAGCAGATGAAAACAGGGGAAAAGACCATCACGTTTGACTTTAGAAAAACACTGTTTAAAATATGAGAAAGGGAGGGGTGGTGGGTAAAATGATGCAATCATTTCTGGAATTGAAGATGTTTTTGGTACACATTTTTTGGCACGTTTCTGTCTGTAACCACACTGCTAAGCATTATAGTCAGCATTATAAAAGATGCCACCACTAAACTGGATACAAATGAATAAAATACAGAATATTATGGGTAAGAGTTAAATCCACTTTTCTTAAACTGGCAAATGAGTAAATATGCAAATAAAAATTATTTTAAAATAATTACATTTCAATTTTATTTAAAAAATCATGAAATGGACATTTGTTTTCAGTTTAAAACATAACATTCCGTTTTTTAATGATTCATTTAGCTTTTTCTTGTTTTGTATATATAAAGAGTTGGCTCTTGCAGCCTCTTTTACTTTCTTCAGCCTGGCACCAAATGAGCAGAAGAATAAAAACTTTTTTAAAGACTTTTCTTTCTGAAATATTTCAAGGCTGTAAGCACTGAAAGCGACTGCTTTATTTTTTCTGATGTAGCAGTAGGATCTTTCCTGCTCTCTCTCCCCAGAAGCGGTTCTCTCTGTTGGGATATGGTGGCGTTTCTCCAGCCTATTAAAGCTCCAGACACTGGGTATGAAGTTCACTTTATGGCTTTTCTCTTTGAATCAGCACAATAGGAGAACAATTTGATGAGTCTTTCAAAACTATGAAGTAAGGCATCTGAATTCTATTAACCCTTGTTCAGGCTGTTAACAGCTGGGTTTTTTTAGTCTTAATTTGGCCAAAACTTTATCTGTGTTTAAGCAAATTGAATGCTTTTTGGTGACAAATCTTATATCGACACATATTTTAAGGAAATGCTTTGAAATTTTTCAAAAATCTCAACGATATACCGTGGGTAAATGTACTACCCTTTCGGTATGTTTGTGGCTGTTAAAAGCCACTAAATTAAACGGCTGTTAAATTTATCAGATTTTTTTTCACAATTTATTATGCATAAATCTGTTAATCAATCCCGGTACTGATCAAAACTACTAAATGTTTACCAAAATTTCATGATTTTAACTCTTTAATTGACAAGTTTATAAGGGATGTCACTGATTTAGGGAAAACACACAAAATGACAGATTTTCAATATAAAAAGTGATTGTGGGCTGGATTTTTAAAAAAACTTTTTTCACAGCCTTGGGCATGCCAAAGATTAGTAGCTTTGATGCCTTTTTAGTTTTTGTGCAGCATCAGGTCTTTTTCTTCTCCCTAATTAGTTGTTCATTGCTTTTTGTGAAAATTAAGAAATTAAGCTTTTTGCACATGCCAAGTAAAGGGTTAATGGTGCCACATGGCGATCAACAGTAAAAAGGAAAAATTTTACCTCTTTGCAAAAAGAAAAAGAACCAACAATCAAGAATGCATGATTATGTTATGTCATGGCTTTGCAATCAAAAAAACGTCTTTATAATGAAAGTCAATGGGGCAAAAAAATCAAATCCGATGCTGCACAGAAACTAAAAATGTATCAAAGCCAATCTTTTTACAAATCTTTGACATGCCCAAGACTGTTGTAAACATTTGGTGGGTTTGAATAGTACTGAGGTTGATAAACAAATTTATGCAAAAAAAGAAAAGAAAATAAATTATACATTTGATACATTTTACAGCCATTTAATTTATTGGCTGTTAACAGAACCACTGACAGGGTAGTGAATTTAAAAAACCCACAAGGGTTAAAAAGCCTAATGTAAATTTGAGTCAAATTTGTTCTTCCCTGGTTTGTATCATTTGAATTTTAATTAGTCTGTATGTAAGACATTCAGGAATATTATACATGTTAAGTTACCCAAACAATAACGCTATATAGATTGTGGTTTTAAGATAATGATAAACATTATTTCTGTAGATGTGAAACCAAACAGAATTTGGCGGATGTATAACTGTTTTAAAAAAGCGAGTACCTTTTTAAATGTTATTTAACCCTATTTAATGTTATGTCTACTTTTGATGACCATTTTTTGGCTCTCACAAGTATTGCAAACTGCACACATACAAACTCACTTAAATACATCTTCAGGAGAAAAGGCATCATTATAAAGTGATTTTCTTACTTTGCCCTTGTCACTCACACACATACACACGCCACAGCCCCACCACAGTGTGTACCGCAGTGTTTTTGGTGACATCACTGTGGAATCAAACTTAATCGAGGCAGATGATCCCCTCAATAAACCCATCCAGCTGAAAGTTGTAAAAGTCCTTGGGAATGTTACAGCAGCATGGTGCGAGAACGTTCAGAGACAGACAAAACCCTTTACGGGTGAAATGCGGCTCTAGAGAGGGATGGGTGTGGGCTGCGTACCGGAGCTTCTTTAGATCATCCGGCTTTTCTCTTGCCAAAATTCCACTCAACCGGAATTCCGATCCCTCAAAGAGCTCCAGGAGATCCGGGAACGTGCTATCCGCGGGGCCCGGCAAAGGATACGGGCCCTGGGCTGTGAAACCCAATCAGGCAGTACTGAGGACATATGTGATGGGCTGAAGTGGACAGGGTCACTGGTCCGTTGCGAAAAATGCACATCTGTCAGAGTCATGCAGTAATGCGTCTATCTGATTATCGGAAACTGTTAGAGATTAAAAGCACAGCCATATAATCTAGTGACTGTTCAATACTGTAAAAATGTTTCATCTGATATCTAAAAATGGGCTGGTATAAAAATTATTCAGATTAGTCGAAATAGCACATTAAGGTAACAACTACCCATTTTTTTTACTCTTTAAAGGTCCCGTTCTTTCTGTGTTTTTGAAGCTTTGATTGTGTTTACAGTGCGCAATATAACATGTGTTCATGTTTCATGTGTAAAAAACGCTGTATTTTTTAAACAATTTACTATCTGTATAGCGCTGTTTTCACTGTCCTCAAAAAGGGCTGATGTCTTCCTTGTTCTATGAAGTCCCTCCTTGAGAAATACGTATCGAGTTCTGATTGTGTAGTTTGTTTAGTGTGTTGTGATTCGACAGCAGCTTAGTTTGTCGTTAGCTTAGCTGGTGACTGACATATTCCTGTGGGCGGAGTTTCCTCAAAAAACTGTTCTACTGACATCATTAAAGCAAGAAGTAGAGGGCTGTAGTCCAAACCGGCCGTTCGGCCAAGAACGTGACCTTTAAACTAAATTTTGCTATAGACGGTTTCAACAAGTAACAACATAAACACGCGGCTTTCGTGGTTATCACGTAACTTCCGGTGAACTCTGTGAAGAATAAATAACAACAAAGTCCTTTTAAAGTAGTTTATTTATATAACAAGTAAAATAAACAACACATAGAATACATAGGAACCCAAAACGTGTTATTTTCGACGAGGTATTTGTTTAAGTGTTCAGTTTCAGCAACTAGTCAGACTATTAAACAAACAGAAACCGGAAGTAACAACCTGATCTCACAAAGTTCCGTGGGATAGTCACGGAATTTTTTGCTCATTTTTCCGTTGCATTCTCACGGATTGGTTACTCAACTGCTTTTTCCTATTTTCAAACCATTTTCGCTTCGGTTTAGGGTTAGATTTGGTGTTTGCGTTAGTATGTCACTTTAACTATTGGTTTATACTATTTTTCTGATGTATTCTTTTATATTTTCTAAACTTTAATCAATTGTCGCCTGGCGTTGGGGTTAGGGTTGGGTTTAGGTAGGGATGTAATTTCTTGTAAATCTAACCCTAAACCGAAGCAAAAATTGTAAGAAAATAGGACAAAACAGTTGAGTAAGCAATCCGTGAGAATGCTACGGAAAAAGACAGTCCGTAGCAAGGCCACGGAAAAATTCCGTGACTATCCCACGGAAATTCGTGAGATCAGGCTGAGTTCGGACCAGACGCTTATCGCGTCACCACACGTGCGCCCAATGAAACGGTCTATACACTTAAAAATAAACACAGCAAAATCACAGGTAATGGTAACTGTTCTGTGAAGGTGCTTCACAATTCCATTGAAGGACCATTTTGGCTAAATGGTTCCATAAAGAAACGTTAACATCCAAAGAACCTTTTTGTTTTACAAAATATCAATATGCTGTATTTTGATATTGATATTTTAAACAAAAATTAATGATTTTTATTGCTGTAGGGAATTATGAAAACTAAATAAAGGGGTTACAGAAATAAAAAAAAAACTTTTTTAAGTAAAGAGTTCTAAAGCTTTTCTCAAAGTTAAAGCTCCTAAAGTTTTTAGATTTGATCCTTAAAACTGGTTTGTGTTTATAATGCTATGTTTTAAATTACCTCATGGAGTCACTTTTATGATAACTTCTTAGGGTAAGCAGGCGGACTGATTTCTAATGCAAGGAGCTTAAAGAATAGCAGCTCCGTTCCCCTCACCTCCTGCAGGCAAACGAACACTATGAATAATCGCTACTGTTGTTATCATCTGGTTTCTAATTAAAAATCTGTTAGAAACTCAGAGCCAAAAGCTAGTGAGAGCGCTTGAGTGTGTGTGTGTGTGTGTGTGTGTGTGTGTGTAAAATAAGTACATAAATCTGAAAGTGCTGCTATGGGTGCAAATAAATTGAACTGATCACAGAGATGAGTGTAATGATGTGATGAAGGTCAGATTGTGTGTGTGTTTGTCCTATGGGGCTCTTTATGTGTAATGAGAGACTGAGTTGTGGGACCACACACGTGCACACACACACACACACACACACACACACACACACACACACATATGCACACGCACATTACACTTCCTCTTTTTCTCAATCTCTCTATCGCTGTCTCTCTCTTTTGACAGACATTTATTACATGAGTAATTGTTACAGTAAACAACACTTTAGAAGCAATTAATATATTATACACACACTTTCATGCTTACTGCTCATGCAGTAGTTTCTTTATAGGTTTGGTTAAAACTGATATTACAGAATCCTTGGCCTTGATAAAACTCTGTAATATTAAAATCAGTTTGTACAGCAAGAGTATCGCCGTTGGCCATTGTGTGCTCATTAAAGCAGAACACATTGTTTCTTGCAGACGATCAAATTGGCCAGACACTTCTGTGTGGGAAGTTGATTTGGTTTAATGCCTCATTCAGAGCAACACAGAATTAAGACTCTATATTCAAAACTAGAAGAAAATCTTCTTGCTCAAGAGTTGCTCTTTGGAAACATTTCTATTAAAATTCCTCATCAAAAACTGTGGAGTTAATTGTTGATAAACAATAAAGGTTTAGAGTTATGGAATTTATATGGATTTCACCCTTATTGTAAAAAATCTGCTTAAATCAGACTAAGCTGGTTTGCATCAACTGTTTATAGTTTTAAGAGTATATCTATATCTATCTATATATATATTTTCATTGGTTCCTATGAAAAACACAGGTTCAGGTATTGAGACCCCAAGGAAAGTCCCTTTTTTGCTATTCTATATCTACCCTGTCCTCCTTTCCACCTGCCCATCGAGATCTGTGATGGTGGTTTGAAAAACAAAGTGCACATGACTCCAGCACTTGTTGGACGAGGTGAAAGGCGCGGTGCATGGACAGGAGATGCTAAGATGTGAAAGGTGATTGCATTGTGCTGAGGCACAGCTTGTAGCAATTTCCTGAGTTAATGGGATATTTTTGCCTCGCTTCCCCTCCATGCTTTCTTACGCTCGTCTTGCCAGGCACTAGCATAAAAAGTTAACACCCTGGCTAAGAAAGACGGGCAGTCTGTGAAATTGATGCGTAAACTGCTGTTGATTAGGGCACAGGGGTGTGATGAAAAATGTAAAAGTCATTTGATTGTATAAATAATGCTGAAGGACAACCAAAGAATTGCTTAGTATTTATGTGTAGATCTATAGCAGCTTGCATATTTCAGTAACACAAGTTATGCACATCAATACAGTTTTGTTATACGATATAATCAGATTTCTTACACTGAACCAACAGGCGTAGCAGGTGAGTTTAAAGCATTTAATGCAATACATTTATTTTTGAGAGTTTAAACAGGCAAACACTGATGATATTTGCCCTATTTCTGAGGGTATGAATGAAGAGTTTGGTTACAAAACGCGATGAATGGCATTTAAAAAAAAATAGTTACCGCCAAAATCAGTCGTGTATCAGTTCAGTATTAAAAAGTAAATTCTTAATTTTACTCAAAATCAAATATCCGCCATGTTATTTTGTCATCTTTTCTCCCTTTTTTCGCAAAACGCAATAACGCCACACCTCCTTCTCTGCAGAATGCAATAAATCCGCTCAACAAATCACAGCACACCATTCCAAGTATTGTAAACAACGGCGGCGCATTGAATACACAAGAAATCCTAGTTTTCCTTATCTACTTTGAACTTTAGGATCAACAAACAAACAAAAACAAAATAATACTTTGATGGCATTGATAAACCTGTTTTCTGTGATGAGGAAGAAACGTAAGCCATCAAAATCGAATAATTTACGCAAGAAGCACTTAGAAAAATGCCGGCTGTTGCTTGTTCTCCCGACAGCCTCAAGCTTCTGTCATGCTAACACATTGACCCCAGAGGATCTTATGAAAAACTTTCCATTATTTTACTCGAAGCCAACGGAAATCAAACAGGACCAAAACATTTTACAGCTGATCGTATGTATAACAGCAGCAATGACAGTAATGTTTATTCTTTTTTTAATCAGTGTATACCACTAGTTAACTAAACGAATATAACATGGCAAAGAGGAATGCACATTTATATATTGATTCAATAGATTTATAGCATGGATTTTTTGCATTTTGTGAAAAAAATCATCAGTTTTTATAATAAATCTTTGAAAATCTAATTATGAATTTGATTTTAAATGTTATTATAACCTAAAGATGCTATGTGAAAGTTTGTAACAGAAAATAGTGGTTTTCATCTTGTCACTTTCTTGGTATAGAAAACACGTTTTTTACCCAAATTAATCAAAATGGATTTATTGCGTTTTGGAACCAAACTCTTCAAATATTTAGTTCATATTTTGGACTGTTTCCATTTATTTACATTGTTGTTAATGTTGGTTTTTGCCTTGTGATGTCAAGATAAGTTTGTTGCAGCAATTTCTTGATTGCTACACTTGACTGTTTTAAAATAAAATCTTTTAAAAACAGATGCATTTTTATTTTTTAACACCTATTTTTACAATAAGGGTTTAGATAGTTTTGTCTACTTAAATTAATGTACATGTTTATGCCAGAAAACATAAAAGTGGGACATAGTCTGATTTAAAGGAAAACCTCGTGTGCAGAATGAGAGAAAAGATTGTGTCTCGATTTCTGTCTCTGTAAACTGAGAACCTAGACACTGAGTCACCGGACACTGAGTCACCGAGGTGCTTGGACAGTTATGTTCCTCTGTTGAACAGTTATGTCCTTCGGTTTTGTCTCGCATGGATTACTCCAGAATTACCGTTGAGTCCATGACTCAGGACAACTGCCATATATCACAGGGGCTCTTCTGCTTACAGTCTGGACAAATGTTTTACAACCTTAAACTTTGCTAATTTATCTTTCATGAAGATCGTCTACCTTAACAGTTTCTGAAAAGGCAAGTGTTGGTTGATGATTGTAAGATTAATGTTACACAAGACATAACTTTAATGGCAAGCAAGAATTGATATGTTAATATATTTTTTAACAGAACTGAAATTTAACCCAGATTATATTATAATCTTTTTAAGGTCAAATAAGGCTAAAAATATGTCCATTTGGTCCAAGCAATGCACATGTTAACTATAAAGCAAAGGGTAAGTGGTGTTTGGCTTTTGTTTAAAGTGGAAGTGTTTTCTATAGCGGCCACATCGAGCTTGTACTAAAATAAATGTGCTATACGTAAACAATAAAGTATGGGAGACTTTGTTTTATGTTAAAAATGTATTGCTTTTATTAAAAAGTTACCACACAAAAAAAATATTAAAGCAATATACACTCACCTAAAGGATTATTAGGAACACCTGTTCAATTTCTCATTAATGCAATTATCTAATCAACCAATCACATGGCAGTTGCTTCAATGCATTTAGGGGTGTGGTCCTGGTCAAGACAATCTCCTGGACAAACTCCAAACTGAATGTAAGAAAGGAAATTAAAGGTGATTTAAGCATTTTTGAGCATGACATGTTGGTGACAGACTGAGTATTTCACAATCTCCTCAGTTACTAGGATTTCCATGCACAAACATTTCTAGGGTTTACAAAGAATGGTGTGAAATGGGAAAAACATCCAGTATGCGGCAGTCCTGTGGGCGAAAATGCCTTGTTGATGCTAGAGGTCAGATGAGAATGGGCCGACTGATTCAAGCTGATAGAAGAGCAACTTTGACTGAAATAACCACTCGTTACAACCGAGGTATGCAGCAAAGCATTTGTGAAGCTGCAACATGCACAACCTTGAGGCGGATGGGCTACAAAAGCAGAAGACCCCACCGGGTACCACTTATCTCCACTACAAATAGGGAAAAGAGGCTACAATTTGCACGAGCTCGCCAAATTTGGACAGTTGAAGACTGGAAAAATGTTGCCTGGTCTGATGAGTCTTGATTTCTATTAAGACATTCAGATGGTAGAGTCAGAATTTGGCGAAAACAGAATGAGAACATGGATCCATCATGCCTTTATACCGCTGTGCAGGCTGGTGGTGGTGGTGTAATAGTGTGGGGGATGTTTTCTTGGCACACTTTTGGCCCCTTAGTGCCAATTGGGCATCGTTTAAATAACACGGCCTACCTGAGCATTGTTTCTGACCATGTCCATCTCTTTATGACCACCATGTAACCATCCTCTGATGGCTACTTCCAGCAGGATAATGCACCATGTTACATAGCTCAAATCATTTAAAATTGGTTTCTTGAACATGACAATGAGTTCACTGTACTAAAATGGCCCCAACAGTCACCAGATCTCAACTCAATAGAGCATCTTTGGGATGTGGTGGAATGGGAGCTTCGTGCCCTGGATGTGCATTCCACAAATGTGACCCGTCACGGAAACCAGGGACACAAGTCGGCAGCACAAGTTTCGAGAAAATGAGAAACAAAGGGTTTTTTTCAAAATTTGTGATTTTCGTTTTATTGCAGAATCTGTTAGTTGAGATCACGATGAAGCCTCTCCATGTTTGAGATAGCAGTTTTTGTATATTTAAAAGCGTACATTTTGCGGTTAAAATAGGCTTGTTTTTCCGGAGATTCTAGCGTGCAGGGGGGGGGCGTCATTGTCTGTGTATATTTACATACTGTATAAGCTTGTGTTTTCGCCTCCGGCCCCAAAGGGAACAGCGTGACTACTAAATAAGGATAGTTCGTCCAAAAATGAAAATAATGTAATTAATGACTTACCCTTATGTCGTTCTAAACTCGGAAGACCTCCATTCATCTTCGGAACACAGTTTAAGATGTTTTATCACTAGATTTAGTCCGAGAGCTTTATGTCTCCTCCATTGAAAATCTATGTATGGTTTCCATGTCCAGAAAGGTAATAAAAACATCATCAAAGTAGTCCATGTGACATCAGTGGGTCAGTTAGATTGTGTTGAAGCCTCAGAAATACAGTTTGGTCCAAAAATAGCAGAATTACGACTTTATTCAGCATTGTCTTCTCTTCCGGCTCGAGCGTGAAGTCACGTGACTGTGGTGACGCGGCTGCCCTGTTCCTCAGACATGTTTGCTAAGTTTTTTTTTTTTCAAACTTATAGCGTGCATCTCCCCAGACTGTAAAGCTCGGGCGCACAAAACAAAAGAAAAATAAAATAAGCTGGGACGGAACAAATAACATTCAGCCGCATCGTACGTCAGCCGCGTCACTGAATTTATGCGGCGCCGCAGTCGGATGACGTCAAAGTACCGCGAGAGCTCTTCAAGAAATCTTACGGAGTAGTTTAATTTTGACTCGCTCTCGCGGTACTACTTTGACGTCATCTCTATGTCAGTTCTTGCAGCGCAGCATGAGTCCAAACACACAGAAGTTATTCAGAGATCGTTGTATTCTTTATATAATTGGCTACATGCTTTGTCTATCAATATTTTCCATGAAGTTATTGGCTGATGGAGGAACGAGCGAGCGATTGGTAACATCTTTTAAGGACGTCACGTTTTCGACGGCGCTGTTTGGATGATCAGAATCTGTGAATAACTCAAAATGCCCCAGATCCGACTTGTGTCCCTACTTTCCGTGACTGGTCACAAATCTCCATCAACTGCAAAATGCTATCCTATCAATATGGGCCAACATTTCTAAAGAATACTTTCAGCACCTTATTGAATCAATGCCATGTAGAATTAAGGCAGTTCTGAAGGCGAAAGGGGGTCAAACACAGTATTAGTATGGTGTTCCTAATATTCCTTTAGGTGAGTGTATTATCAGTGGACCAATTGCATAAAATTGTGCTGGTGTATTGCAAAACAGCTTTCTCAGTAATTGTCAGACATTTTGACTCATTTTCCACTTTGATATCTACATTGATTTCCACTTGATGTTTCAATGCACTGCAAGCCTAATTATCCGGATGTCACTTCACAGAGTCCTTTTCGTGCATTTTAGCCCAACACTGTCTTTCAATGAAATTAGACATTAAACTCATCCGCGATCCATCATGACTGCTTCAACGCGACCCATGTCACGTTCCATCCTTCTCTATGTCCGTCTCAAGCCTGACCTTCCTTTGTCTTTGAAGTGAATAAAAGAGGGGGATAGTAAAAATGAGCGAGAAAAAAGGATGGTAAGGGATGGTATTAGTGGCCTGACGAATGTGTCGACTGGCACGCTCGGGGCACGATTAATCTCTCTGATGAGTCTGGGCTAATGCGAGGGAGACCTTAAAGAGGACAGACGACCCTTCACCCACCTCCCGCTGTGACACAAAGGCTCAGATTAATGTTCTTCAGCAGAACGATCTTAACAATGTTCTTGGACATGCAGTTCTGATAAAAACTAAAGGTTGTAGCTCAAAATATTGCTGGTATTGTTTAACAAATATTTAGGCGTATTAGTCCTTGAATCGACATTTGATGTACACACAGTACAGTTGTTACGATGTATTATTCTGTCATTTGGGGTTTGTCAGGTTTTGTCTGCTCTATTGTTTAAACCAAACAAAAATACACAGAAAAAAAAATACGTAAACCAGCCTTAGCTGGTCTTCTACTGTAGCTGAATCAAACTGATCTGATTTTATAAGTTTCAGATGCTCAACTGAACTGAGTAGGGTATAATTTTAAACCAATTGGGGTTACTGTCACAATTACTGTATTTCCAAAGGGTAAATGACTGGCTGAGAAACAAACAAAAAATCTTCCCTACTTATCCTACAATGTCCATTTTGTGTTCACTGCACCCCATCAGGTGTGTTTTTTCCCATCTGGTCCAGTACCCCCTGTCCATTTCTCACATCTTTCAATGCCTTGTCTTTACAGACAAGAGTGCAACACCTGAGAGGGAACTCCAATAATGAAGTTTCAGCAACCCAGAGAAACCTTAATAGTCAGCGACTTTCCTACCTGGTGTGTTTAACTTGGGCTTTGATAGGCTCTTGTGTCTCTGTGTGGTCAGAGTAGTGAGGTCAGGTGAACAGACAGAATCCATTGGCATTCAATGTCCGCACTGCATTACAGAGAAAATGGATACAAGGGGTCACCATAGGCCGCGCAACCAATAGAAGGCTCTGTCAGAATTCTGAACGGCATTGCTTAAAACTTTTTGTGGTCCTCTTGTGCTCCTGTTTTTTTTGTGTGTGTGTGTGTGCATTCATGTGTCAACTTAAATGTCACAGGGAACAGAATGTCAGGTAGACTGTGAGGCCTGGTACGGTCAGAGCAATTGTTCAAGTGTAGGTGCACCTCACCGCTGACATTTGCTGACACATGGAGAAGGGACGCAGCTATATGGAAACTTAAGTCCCTATGGCAAGAACATGATCGCTTGACCCTTTCGCCGGTGACTTTGATATTTCTCTACGGCCGACCAGAGGTGGACCGTCACGTTAAGATGAAGGTCAATGAAAATCTTGTTTCGTCATTTGGAAACCACCCGTATGCTCCAAACTTTCTCTCAACGCCTGCAAAATGTGAGTTGACCTCAACTACCAGGTTTAAAACTGAACTGAGGATTACAGCGGGCATGTGATGTTAATGATAGCTCTGCTCGCGCATTACCCATAATGCTAAGCTCTTTTTGCTGCGCTAACCCGAACGCAATTACTGCTGACATTTTTAATGTCACCTTGTCTAGGGGAAAATTGCTCCATTTATTCTTTATTCCCATATAAAACCATGAATCATTCCCTGCTGCATTTCCATGTTCATTTCCTGTCCGTTTCTTCTCGCACTTTCTGTAGTTCGCACTCACACATATATTTTCCAGCTGTGAGCCACATTATGTCGAGTTTTGGCGTTCAGGGATAGAGTGCTCCCCTCTGATTTTAATCTAGCCCAAGTTTCTTTACTCTAATTGGACCAGAAAAAAGCAGTTGTCCTTGCTTTTAAATGCCTTGGAAAAAGCAACTGTCCTGGATTTTATTTCACTGTTGATCTGAGACATTGAAATGCTACATGACGTCATAAACATTTCACGTATTATATATATTATATAACTGAATTATATGTATACTCATTTTTGAAGGTTGAGAAATTAAAACCATGCATTTAAGTTTTACATGACAGCTTTAGATAATTTGACAGCTTAATGATGAACAGCGGTGTAAGCTGAGAAAGAAACAGCCCAAGGCAAGGTAAATGCATAGCATTTACTGTAAATATATATTGTATTATGTCTCACAGGTACCCAAACGGTACTTGAATACTTTTAGATGCTTAATTCATTACGTTTTTGTGAATTTAAACTAAACACGTTTGAATTTCATTGCATTATAAAACAAAGTATCAAAATACATCATATGCAGACATGAATCTTTACTTGCCTGAGCCACATTTCAATTACTTTACCAGCTGGATTCAAGGCCATTTTAAAGGTGCTGTATTTGATATTGACAGTTGAACTTGGTACTGCGATCCAAATTCAAAATACCGGAGAGGGTTTTTTCTCATTCCCCCTCCTCCTTAGACTTAACAATCACATGGGTTGCGAAACAATTACAGAATTCAATCGACAATGTAAGCATCAAACTTTCATCAAACTCTGTATACTGTAAGTTTATCTGCTATCTGCTAATTTATTGTAAATTACAAACCAGCGGGTGTGGAATTGTATAACTCAATCTGCGGCTCATTTTGAAGGTTGCATCCTCTGGAGGTCGCGTTTATAGGCCATTGCAGTCTCATTTAGTAACCGTAATAAAATTGTGTGTTATTTTTTCGTAAATTGTAAAATATTTTAATTTCACTACTTTGCAATGTAATAGGGATGACAAATGCAACCTCCTGAGGACGCATCATCTAAACTGATGTAGCTTGACACATGACAAGGGAGTTGAATTAATTATACTCATTGTATATTGCTCAACAAAACATCTGTATTTGAATAATATTATCCTTGTGTTATTTCTTGTTGCAGCTGTGCTTGTGGCCAACTGGCAACCGGGCTGTCAAAATACACTACTGGGTAAACTGGCAATGGGTGGGTGCCGACCAACACAAAAATCAACGTTCTGACACAGAATGCACATTGCAAAGCAGAATTATTGGCTATAGCATTGTTTTTCAGAGATACAGGTACATTCTAAAACCAACGCAACTCAAATCATTTGAGAACACAGATTGCCTTAAACCATTCAAGTTTTAAAACACATACAAATGCACTCCAAGAATGGTTGGGTTATTTTTGAGCCATAATGGGTAAATATTGGACAGAACACATGCTGGGTTAAAAATTACCTCATGCTGGGTTAAAATAACTCAATATTGGATTGTTGTTATGCAACCATGGATAAAAATAACCCAAGAGTTGGGTTAAAACAACCCAGCATTGGGTCAATTTTATCCCAGCGGTGTGTTCTGTCTTATATTTACCCATGGGTCAAAAATAACCCATCCATTTTTAGAGTGTAAGTACTGTGAATTTAAATATAAGTGCATATAAGCATATGACTCAGTTTATTTATGTTCAAAGTACTCATAAGTTGTGTTTCCATTGTTTAAGTGAACTTTGCATGTTTCCTGAACATCTGCGAACATACGCATTATGCACTGTAAAAAAATACTTTGCTGCCTTAAATTTTTTTTAAATCATCTAAGATTTACAAGTCATTTTAACTAACTATTATATTGACAAGAGATTAGTTGTTACAACTTGAAAATGAAGTTGACTTTTTTAACTATATATATAAGTTATAACAACTCATCTCTAGTCAAGATAAATAATAGTAAGTTGAAATGACTTGTAAATCTGAGTTGATTCAACAAAACATTTTAAGGCAGCAAAGTATTTTTTTCAGTGTGGTATTTTTTGCTTTAGACACATTTTAAAGGTGCAGTGTGTAAATTTTAGCGGCATCTAGTGGTGATGTTGTGAATTGCAACCAACAGCTCAGTTCACTGCTTACCCCTGGCTTTCGAAACACATAGAGAAGCTACTGTAGCCACCACCTGAAAAACAGGTCATCATCAGAGACTACTTAGTGAAAAAAGTTTGGCGGCCCAAAATGGCGACTTCCATGTGACCCCGGATTTCCACTGACTGCGGAACGGCTGCGGATCCACTGCGGAACGGCGGCGGAGTCAATCGGTTTCCATTCAAGTCAATGTGTGTATTTCCACTGACTGCGCTCCTGAATCCGTCACAGCTCCGGCCATCCGCAGCCCTCCGGCACAAATACGCAGAGCTTCTATTTTTGACGGATGCCGGACAGCTCCGCAGGGCGGAGCCATGACTTTATCGCGTGATCATACCTGAATTCGCGAAAACTCATGGTTTTTTATTAAATCTTTGCAATACAAACATTACAAACACACACAAATAAAGTCATTAATATAAAAACAACAAATAATATAGACAAGAACAGAGCCAGGGGGAGTTTCAAATAAATACATTAAAGATAGAGCATAAATAAATGTTTTAGCAGCCTTCTTATTTTTTTAATTTTGGATGGATATGATGTACTGCTCTGTCTACGCGAGATCTCGTGTTGTAATCTGGGCTGGTTTGTAAAAACGTCATAATTCAACGGCATAATGGGCAGAGACAGAACTAGGTATCGCGCGATCATCACGTGCATTTGCGAGACCTTATGGGTCCTCGTCACTTCAGCACGCAGCCGCTCCGCAGTCGGTGGAAATCCGGGGTAAGGGGACCCTCTGTGTATGTAGATAAAAACATCTCATTCTAAGGTAATAAACACATAACGGTTCATTATGAAAGGTCTTAATACACCTTTGATAATATAGTTTTGTATATTATTTTGCATTTCTGTCAAGAGATCCTTCTAAAAATTTTACACTGCACCTTTAAATACAAGGCCTTTAAATGAATGTATGAACAAAGATTACAAAGGTGTAATTACAAAGGTATCAAATGAACAATTAACGTGATCCACAAAGTTCACATAACCAGAAAGAGTCTTAAAGTGTCATTTTAACTCATGAATCTATTGCTTTATCATTTTAAATGTTGCACCTATTTTTTTTTTTTTTTGTAAAATGTTGTGCTTAAAACAGTTTGTTTCTGTATTTCTTTAAAAACAACACTTTGTTTGTTATTTTGTTTATTTTATTTTTGTTATATATTTCATATACAGTATATATTCTTTTTGGAGCAACTATAGTACAGTATTAGCCAATACACAATACATAGTAAATATTCTGTCTTCACAGAAAATGAATGCTACTGTATTTCATTCAGGTATCTCATAGCTCTCAGAATAAATAAGAATGATTTTGTGATCTATTTCGGACATGTGCCATTTTGGAATTGAGAAAAGGAGGCATTATTAATGAATGTGAAAACCAGAATGCCTTGCATTCAAAGGATCTGAGTCATGACAGCATTAAAATTTACATGACACAGAAACTCTATGCAGACATAAACACTTTCCATTTTGCTATGCTTGGACGGACAAATATAATATCGAATTTGATGTGGGATTTTTCCTTTCAACTTATTTATCCAATAGCATAGCTGGCTATTTATTGTGGCTCTGGTTCTTATGACTGTGGTTATTGTAGCAAGGAGAGTGAGCAGCGTTGCATGTAACCCTAAATTCATTCTTCCATATTCATCTGACTGTACAAACACCTGCTGTCCTCTTACTTTTCTGGCCAGAAAAAAACAGCTGTGTTACAAAAAGCCCGTCTAAAAATAAAGATTCAGTATTGTGATGGATCTCAGCACTTCTGTATGAATCACCACCAGTATGAACGCAATTTTCTTGTTAAATTGCCTCCTGAGTTTTGAAGGCACAGAAGCAAGCCACGTGCACTTAATAAAGTAAAACCTTTAATAATAGTTCACCTCAAAATGAAAACACTATTATACTTTCCTTTCTCTGTCAAACATAAGACATAAGGTTTTGTATGACGCCATTGTTTTGTCACATACGTCTAATTTTTTAAATAATTGTTTGTATATAACAATGTTTAATCTTTTAAGGGTGTGATTTTTAAAACTAATTTTTTTTGTTTTCATAGAAAATAATAACAGCACATGGGTTTGGAATGGTAAGCAAATTACAGCATTGTCATTTCTGGCAAAGTAATCCTTTAACAAAGTTACTTTAACCTTGTTTAAAAATCGGTCTTTATTTTCATCTTTAATATGAACTTGCACAGATGCCATTTATACACACGAACAGAAAGACTCAGGGGAAAGAAAATATACTGTCATACATCACACCGATCCTGTGCTGATTAACAGTGTCTGTTTTATGACAAACATCCACATAAACATTCATAAGGGCGCTGATTAGAAAACTCAATTAGGAAGGAATGAACCCCCTCCAAACAAACCAAACATGACCTTCAATGTACCAGACTCAACCACAACTGACAATCCTCATTTTCTCTCCTCAGGCAACAAGTGATGGAAAGCAAAATAAATAAAAACAAATTAAATTCGTATTAAAAAATGAAAACGCTCGCTTATGCTGAAGCAAGAGTTGCCGTTAGCCCTCAGATCAGATCAGGTGTTGGGCATGTTGGGGCCTGAGGTCACGTTCGGCTTCCTCCCGCGTACATCATCATTTCTCTCTGTCAGGGCTGAGATGATTGGTTATGCAAACCATAATTCGTCAGTGACAGCACACAGAGTGGTTACTTTATCTCTAATGACCTTTCGGATGGAGAGGTGGAATCAATTCTGACAGTCGCACCTCAGCTTAACACTTGCTGATCAGCATAGCACTAGAGATGTATCGCGACAGCAGATGTGACAAGGGAATTAATTTGAGTATGTGTTGGTGTGTCTTTTATGATAGTGTGTATGTAAATCTAGGTACCTCGCTGTCCACTTCTCTCGCTACTGTAGTTGATGTATCCAAGCCAGTGCTTGACCTTTTCTTTTGTCTGTAAAGATTTTCAGTGAGATTTACCATTAGGAGCTCAATCCATGTGTGAATGTTCAATATCAAAACCGCACTGTGTAGTATAAGACAGCCGTGCCCAATACACCTGTTAGATGATGGTAGATAGCTTAATGAAACGGTTTAAATCAATGGCTGTTACCTAAGACGGTTAAAATCAAAACATTCATTCATATTTGTCCCTACGGTGAGAGGGAATGAAAATGTTTTCGCTCTGTCTTGCTGTTAATCGCTCTATTCATCTTAATTTGTAAGTGTTCTGGTTTAGGGAGTAGTCTTGGGGCTTGGCATGACGTGCTGTGAATTGTTTATTTTAAATCTGCTTGTTTGCTCTTTAGTGGATTTCCGAATGATGTTGAGATCTAGTTTTAATCCAGCATCTCTGTTTAGATTAAAGTTCTTTTAAAGTACCTACTTGTCCACTTAGCAATGCCCACTGGGAGCTATTTCCTGTCACGCATTTAGAGTGGTTTTTCTTAAACGGTTTACAAAGCTTACAGAGTGTCTTAAAAAAGTAGTATTATGTTGCTTGTTCTAGTGACAGGACTGTTGTAGAGATCAGGTGACATCTTTGCCAAAAAAGTTGATTTTGTTGACTGTATTTCTCTATACTGTCTTTGGTCTGGTCTTGTTAATACAGTTATTAGATTTTTGTGTTTTCTGTTAACACTTGTAACACTATGTGAACTATTCTGGGTCGAATAATTAATTTTGAAATCTACACTCACCTAAAGGATTGTTAGGAACACCATACTAATACTGTGTTTGACCCCCTTTCGCCTTCAGAACTGCCTTAATTCTATGTGGCATTGATTCAACAAGGTGCTGAAAGCATTCTTTAGAAATGTTGGCCCATATTGATAGGATAGCATCTTGCAGTTGACGGAGATTTGTGGGAGGCACATCCAGGGCACGAAGCTCCCATTCCACCACATCCCAAAGATGCTCGATTGGGTTGAGATTTGGTGACTGTGGGGGCCATTTTAGTACAGTGAACTTATTGTCATGTTTAAGAAACCAATTTGAATTGATTCGAGCTTTGTGACATGGTGCATTATCCTGCTGGAAGTAGCCATCAGAGGATGGGTACATGGTGGTCATAAAGGAATGGACATGGTCAGAAACAATGCTCATAGGCTGTGGCATATAAACGATGCCCAGTTAGCACTAAGGGGCCTAAAGTGTGCAAAGAAAACATCCCCCACACCATTACACCACCAGCCTGCACGGTGGTAACAAGGCATGATGGATCCATGTTCTCAGTCGATTTTCGCCAAATTCTGACAGAAATCGAGACTCATCAGACCAGGCAACATTTTTCCAGTCTTCAACTGTCCAATTATGGTGAGCTTGTGCAAATTGTAGCCATTTGTAGTGGAGATGAGTGGTACCCGGTGGGGTCTTCTGCTGTTGTAGCCCATCCGCCTCAAAGTTGTGTGTGTTGCGGCTTCACAAATGCTTTGCTGCATACCTCAGTTGTAACGAGTGGTTATTTCAGTCAATGTTGCTCTTCTGTCAGCTTGAATCAGTCGACCCATTCTCCTCTGACCTCTAGCTTCAACATGGCATTTTTGCCCACAGGACTGCCACATACTGAATATTTTCCCTTTTCACACCATGCTTTCCAAATCCTAGAAATGATTGTGCGTGAAAATCCCAGTAACTGAGCAGATTGTGAAATACTCAGACCGTCCCGTCTGGCACCAACAACCATGCCATGCTCAAAATTGCTTAAATCACCTTTCTTTCCCATTCTGACATTCAGTTTAAAGTTCAGGAGATTACCTTGACAAGGACCACACCCCTAGATGCATTGAAGCAGCTGCCATGTGATTGGTTGATTAGATAATTGCATTAATGAGAAATTGAACAGGTGTTCCTAATAATCTTTTTGCTGAGTGTATATCAGCATAATGATAATTTATGGGATTAACTCCTGCTAGCAAACGCGACCTTCACTCTCAATCTTTGTCGTGTGTACAATAGTAGCCAGCACTGAACAATTGATTTCTTGGCTCTTTATTCAAATATTTGATTAAAGATACATTAAAAACTTTGTATGCATGTTGCATTGGTATGTTTAAAGCTAATAAACTGAAGCTCAGCTTTGAGAAGCATTTAAGCAGGCTTGGCAAAAATAATTTACCGTGTATTAAGTCAGCTCTGGACCATAACATATTAACACAAAAGAGGATCAACAAATATTAATATCAGACAAAATTGTAGTCAAAGCATGCTTTATTACCTATACACTTTTAGTTTATTTTTTCTGTGCATTTTTGTATTTTTAAACAAAACCCTGATTCTTTAATATGTTGTGATTTGCCTTTTTGCCAAACAAATTTGTCCAATTAATACTGTACAAGTGTACCTCATAATTTATTGGCCTAATCTAACTTGAGGGGTCATCACTTTTGGCCCTCACAGTATGTGACTACTGTGCATAATTGTTTTAGGTCATTTCCAGTCATACTGACTGATTTTGACACCTCTCACTGGTTGTCAGTTCTAACGGATGAATAAAAACATGAACCGAGATTTAAAACTCACGTCACAGATGGAAAAAGAGAATGAGACATTTCATCTCAACAGATGACAGAAACTCAGCCTCTGCAGGTTTAGGGGTTGGTCGTGAGGAACTGATTTTGACAGACCGCTTGAAAATTTAATCAGAAAATTAAACATGTGAAATCACTCTCATGACAGCTAGCTCTTAGAGACCCTCTGTACCAAAATTGCAATACTTTAAAGCAATTAAAGAATGTCTGTGTTTTACTTAATATGGGTTTAAACTAAATTTAACAGCATGTGGACTCGTGGAAATGTATCATAGCAACGAATCTGGCAATTTTCTCCCAGCATGTCAAAGTAACTCAACACACTCACTCCGTATTACTGAAATCATTTCTGTAACTGTTTTGGTGTTTATTGATGGAAACATTGGGAAAGAAACTTGTTGATTCTTATGCACTGTGATGAAATCAATGTTTTGTTGAATAGCTTATTGAAATTCACTCCAATGCGAAATCTGCATAAACATATTGTCTTTTCTTGTAAGCAGTGGAAAAATCAGCATATCAGCAACACATGTGTCTGATTTTACACTCAATGTTGGGTCGTTTTAACCCCAACATTAATAATCTATGCTTGGTTGTTCCAATCCATTGTTGAATCAAATATCTATCCATTTATCATAAGTCACTATGTACTGTACTGCTATATATATATATATATATATATATATATATATACACTTAGCAAAGTGTCAGCACTGCAGATGTCATGAGTTTCTTCACAGGGAACACACATACTAATAAAAGAAAGTATAGATTGAATGCATTTTAAGTTTAATTTTGGACCAAAACCTCTGCAGAATGCATGGAAATTCATACTATTCATACTCATATACAATGTTAGGTTGTTTAAACCCATGTTTGAGTAAAATGTGGACAAACCCAATGTTTGGTTTATGAATAAACCTATAATTGGTTGTTTCAACCCAAATGCTGGGTTGTTTCAACCATAGATGTATAAAGGCTACATGACTTACGGCAGAGTCTCTAACGTCCTCAACTGGCGGCCATCTTATCCCAGACAGCTCGCTCACTCGTAGCATTGAGTTTAATGGTGCAGGTACTTTTAAATGACCATAACTTGCTCAATTTTCTACCAATTTTCAAACGGTTTGGTTTCTTACAAACATTATTAATGTTATTATTATAATTCTGGATGCTTTAACATGTTTCATGAATTTTTTTATTTTTTTTAGCATAAGTATGCAGTGTCATAGGTACATCTTTTGACATTTATAACAAACCAAACCTTTTGAAAATCGGTAATAAATTAAGCAAGTTATGGTCATTTAAAAGTATCTGCACCACAGTGCTACGAGTGAACGAGCACCCTGTAGTAAGATGGCCGCCAAAATGCAGACATTCTACTCAATTGGCCAGCAGCGCGGGCGAGACATCTAGCCTTTGTACATATCTACGGTTTCAACCACTTGTTGGGTAACAACCACCCATCATAGGTTTTATAACCCACTAGGGGTTATTCATATTTTACTCAAACATGTGTTAAAACATTCCAACATTTTTAGAGTGAAATGTAGAGTTTACTGTATTTTCTCATTTGCAATTATTTGTGCTCCTCTTGCCAGCATTCATACCAGTTATCCTGCCAGACGATCTCCTTGTTGACCAATCATTAGCTTCAAAGAGATTTTCCAACACTACTGAATGAAAAGTAATTCTCTCTGAACAGAAGCCCTTTGACACATTATGGTAATGTGGCACCCTGGGCTAACTTACAGCTATTAAAAGTATTCAACATCATATGTTTTTCTTGGTGAACTGAACATATAATCTCTCTATTAGTCTTTTTGGCCAAACCCAAAGCACACATCAGAGGAGAGATAGTTTCTTCCAAGGTCAATGGATCGGGCTCTGCTTAAACAAATTAATCTTTTAGCTCCAGGGTTGGAGGGAACATCTATCAGCGGTGTAATATGATAACAGGAGCAGGAAAGGGAGAGAGAGGTGCTTAGCCAAGGCTTACACTGATTCATTTCTTAACCTGACACACACACGCGCGCACACACACACAGGGCTGTTGTAGATCTGCAATCAGGTTATGACACCACTGTGATTTGCTGAAGGTGATAGCACACCTTAAGACTTGGAAGTAATGTGCAAACATACAAATACATACAGGATTACATGGAGAAGTGCAGGGATGTGGGCAATGTTTGTGTCTGGGCTATTAGGCCTCATGTCCAATAATGCGTTTAAATGTGAAAACGTCAGACGCATGACAACGTGGTGCTTGCCAGCGTTTCTTCAGCTGAACACTTTGGTTGCTTTGGTACTTCGTTTTTTTTTTATCAGCCGTTGTGTGATGCTGGTTGGTTGGTGTGGTATTTGTTCCAATTCTCCTCCACTTTAATTGGGCAGCTGAGTAAAAAGTCACATTCATGCACGTTCTTCCCCAAGTTATTTTTTTTAACTTAGACAAAACGCAAAGCCGATGCTGAATGCTGAAATAAACTGCCGTCTGCTGCTGTTTTTTAAAGCATGGTGCTTCCATTAGAAACAAACATACGATATCCACAAGAAATGAAACGCTCCGGTGGACACGGCGCCATAAAGGCACACTCCACTTTTTTTAAAATATGCTCATTTTCCAGCTCCCATAGAGTTAAACATATAATTTTTACCGTTTTGGAATCTATTCAGGCGATCTCCGGGTCTGGCTGTATCCATTGAATCTGATTAGACCATTAGCATTGTGCTAAAAAATAACAAAAAAGTTTCAATATTTTCCCTATTTAAAACTTGACTCTTCTGTAGTTACATTGTGTACTAAGACCGACGGAAAATTTTAAGTTGCGATTTTCTAGGCAGATATGGCTAAAAACTATACTCTCATTCTGGCGTAAGGACTTTGCTGCCGTAACATGGCTGCAGTAGGCACAATGATTTTGCACAATGATATCTGTCTAGAAAATCGCAAATTTTAATTTTCTGTCGGTCTTAGTAAACAATGTACAGAACAGTCAAGTTTTAAATAGGAAAAATATTGAAACTCTTTTGGTTATTTTTTAGCGCAATGCTAATCAGATTCAATAGATTATGCTAAGCTATGCTAAAAGTTGTTCCGCCAGACCTGGAGATCAGCTAAATGGATTCCAAAATGGTAAAAATCAAATGTTTAATTCTAGTGGAGCTGGAAAATGAAAAAAAAGTGGAGTCCCTTTAAAGTTACACTTTTTTCATTTTTAACTGTAGTTTCTGTAAGTTTAAGTATGTTGTAATGGTGCCTTAATAGTTTTTATTATTTTGCATTTATAGTTTTATAGTAAAATTGTAAGTTTTAATTTTCAATTTGTCACATGGCACCACAAATTTTTACACAATTTTAAAACACTTAACCATACATTTCTATTGAGTTTTTGTTTGTGCACATTTATAGCTTTTATATAATTTTTGTAATTTTTAGTTAATGAGTTAACTAGAATTAGCTTTATGATAATTTTACTTAAGGATTATAACATTGTTTTGTGTTTAAGTGACAAAATGGCAAATGCTAAATGTACATATGTGGTCCGGGAATTCTGTTTGAGAACGGATAAAGCTGCCATCAAAGGGCACTGACATTTAAGCACATACACGCATACGGTAATGTAGTCAATGCATGCCTCTTTGAGAAAGAGAGAGATAGAAAGAGAGCGATGAATTAGAATTGGACAGGAATAGACTGAATAATTCTCGGTAGGCTGATCCGAGCTTCTGCAATGGGAATAACTGGCATTTAGACAAAAGGCTAAATGAAGACACTGTCTGCTGTGATTTTCACATTCTCTCACTCTCTCTCCTTTCTGTCTAGCTCATAATCACTACCTTCTGTCTTTATTCCTGTCTTCCAGCCGTGCAGTGCATCCCACAATCCTTTGCTCTGTCGCACAGGGTTTGGTAAAAGCAGCAAGCGTTTCATGCCCGATTCCTCGGATGTAAGACGCGTCTTCTGCACCCAGCCAGGTGGAAATATCAGTGCTCCTCTGAGAGGAAATAACTAGAATAAGAGAGAAATAAGAAGGGAATAACCTCTTTGCCCATCCCAGTGCTGTGGACTGCAACCTGAATTTAAATCAGATGAGACTTTGCTGATTGCAAATACTCATGTCTCTCAAAGCCTCACCCCCAATGCTCACCCCAATTATTATTGAGAAAGAAAGATCGAATGAGATGTTGAAAGAAATTTAGGGAGAATTTGTTATTAAATCTGTTTTGACAGAGTGGCAACAATTCATATGAGGGATGTTCATATTCATTTCAGAGAGATGTAGAAGGCCACTAAAACAAACCCCTGTCGAAATGATATTCTGCATAGAGAAATTATTTTTGCTTGTAGTCTCACCGAGAGGTTCTGGCACAGAACAGCACAGCATTACAGAAATAGTTCGCCAAAAAAGAAAAGTTTTGTCAACATTTACACACCCCAGTGTTGTTCTGAATGCAAGTGACTTTCTATCTTCATGGAAACAGACAGTGACCAGAAAGATGCCTGAAAGACATGAAAGATGCAAAGCTCATGACATGCCCACCTCCCTCAACACATCAATACTGTACCAAACACTCACTTTTAATAGCACATGGTCTTCTCTTCTCTGCAATGGGAAGAGGACAAAGACATTGTTAATTCGGTGACTGATTTCATGCAGATTGCATTCCTAATTATCGCTGCATTAGCAATGCTAAAGCTCACATAGACAGGTGTGACTGCCCCCCCAAGCTTCACAATGTATAATTAACATCTAGGCAGCTGTTGACAGACACTGTGTTGATGAATGCAGACAGTGTTTAAGTTCTCCAGTCTTTTATCTGCAGACGATTGTGGGCTGATAAGGCTAAAAAGTCAATTATCTCCAGGTCGTATTTTCACCATTTTGTTTTTCAAGATAAACAATGCCCATTTTATATTGATTTAGTCATTTAATTAATTTTATTTGAACGTGCATGTGTATTGTTTTCATTCTTTCTTTTATGATTAGTCCATGTTTGTACGTTGCGATTACATTTAAAGAGAGAGTTTACCATAATTTGAAAATTCGCTCGTAATTTACCCACCCCCATGCCATCCCAGATGTATATGACTTCTATTCTGTAGTTGATTACAAGCAAATTATTTTATATTTAAATTCTGTATATTATATAAATGCTGAAATGCTATCTCCTTATGGGGTCAATGTGGTGATGCTCCAAAAAATCCATCCATCCATCATTAATGTAATTCAAATGACTCAAGTGGATTAATATATACTGTATGTCTTTTGAAGCAAAACTATGTGTTTGTGGGAGACAACAGTTAATATTTTGAGCTTATATCAGTCATGATTTGCATGTCCATGAAAACATACAGATCAGTGTGGTAAGTTCACATTGATCATTTTGAATCATATTGGTTCTCACATATCTCATAACTAGATTTAATATGAATGTTCTGTCACAAGACACGTGAGATTCAAAGTTATTAACGTGCCGCCATATTTGAACTTACCATGCTAATCTCTATGTCGCCATGGAGCATCTGGCTGAGTAAAAATTTTGATATTTAGCATTTATTTAAATATGTTTGTTTGAGCTCTAAAGGGGATCGCACACCGGCCACGCAGCTCAGCGTCACGCCGAGTCGAGGTATCGTAAACCGGAAGTGCACATTAAATAGCGCGAGCTTCGTCAGATAGCGTCTACTTCAAAATGCAAAATATACGTTAGCAGCCAATAGTCCCTTTCACACATACAGTCTTTACTGGTAATTTACTGGTAAATTGCCGTTAACATGTCATGTGTGAACAGAACCTTTCCGGTAAATCAGTGCTCCCAATTTACCAGTAAGACAGGTTGTAAGAATACCAGTAATTTACCGGTAAGCGCTGTGTGTGAACGAAAATTATAGGATTACCGGCATTTAGAACGGACGACGTCAGACCGTGCTGACAGCTTCGGGCCAATCATAGCGTTTTAATACAGATGACGCGTTTACCCCCGCAGTATTTACTGACGTTTCCACACACATGCTGCTTATAAGTTGAGCACACCTGAAGTTTACGTCCACATTTCTTCACCAAAGTTGTTTAAAACAGCTTACCGCCGTTTGCCGACGTCCTTAGCACGCCCTCTGTGAAGCCTAAAGTGCAAACAGTACTGTTGTTAAAAACGCATTTTCGCTTTGACGTCGTCTCATTCAATGTTGTTTGGTCATGAGCAACTTCGCGACTGTTACCACAGACGTGAAAACAACAAAATACAGACCGTGGTTATGAACGACGTGGATTGTTTACAAATACAA
Source organism: Misgurnus anguillicaudatus (assembly GCF_027580225.2). Taxonomy (NCBI): domain Eukaryota; kingdom Metazoa; phylum Chordata; class Actinopteri; order Cypriniformes; family Cobitidae; genus Misgurnus; species Misgurnus anguillicaudatus. Next base: position 22,750,733 of record NC_073353.2, read on the forward strand.
CACTGAGCTCGCCGCGTGCTACAGGTACTTCCGCTTTCTCAACGAATTTAACTGTATTTTGATACTGATGTGTGAATGATGTCTTACTGGTAAAATAACGGAACAGCACATTTTTGTATTTACTGGTAAATTCATTCTGGTAAATTCATGGTAATTTACCAGAATTACTGTGTGAAAGAGGCTAATGTTAATCGTTAATGATTTTGGACAAATATGATGTTATTAAATGTTAAACTATGTGAGTGGCGCTGTGTGGCACGACAGGGATTTGAGCAACTTCCTGAGTCAAAGCTGGGCAGCGCCGGTGTGTGTATAGTCATCAATTTTTTAGAACGGCGCGACGCTGAGCTGCTCGGCCGGTGTGCGACCCCTTTAAGTGTTCATTGAGGTGGATTCAAATTTAAAGGCCAACATACACTATTTGAAAAAAAGTCAAAATATGCACCCCAGCTGTTATCAGGGGTAGTACCCTTTTAAAAGGTCCTAAAATAAGGAGCTCAGATGCAAAAGTCACTAAACACCGTCTATGTCAAAAATGAGATGATGATATTGATCGAATGTTCCCAGAATGCATTATTGTTCATCAAATACATTCACTTGAAATCCGCTTAATCCTGGCTTCACACCAATTAGAAATACTGCAATGATGTCCGAATCCATTAAACGGCACATCGATTTGTTGGCACGAAAAGTGCCAACACAAAAGATGCATTAGAAGTGCACGAAAGATGCATTATTTGGTCACATTCAAACTTGTGTTCCTTATGAGTACTTGGACCTGAATAATCTGTTTGTGGTAGCCACATGGATCACAGCGATCCCTAATGCGTGGTTCAGTTTCTTCAATTATACTCTAAATTCTCATTTTCATTATTTGTATTTTTCTAGTTGCATCTTTAGTGATTATGCAATTGTTTAATATGTCTTGTCCAAAGAAGTGGATTTCTTTAAAACACGCACCGGCCCGGCGGCGGGCCCTAGGGGGCGTTTTTACGTGTTTTTGTACTTTGTTTAACATCAAATATTCAATCAACAATCATAAACTTTGCATTATTTGAAAGTTTAAACACTCCAAATTCATGTTCTGAGCTTATTTTTGCAATCAATACACTGGTGTGGAAAAAATTAAATGAAATGCAGACGGAATGCATATAAAAAATTTTGTGGGTACTCACATGGCTTGCCATATGGTTCTGACAATTTCTGACAATTCCCAAAAACTTCAACGTACATTGCAAGGTAAGGGTCCACTCTTCAAAAAGCATCCCACGTTTTAATCCAAAACAATGAAAAATAGTGAGAAATCCAGCAATATCCTCCTTTGTTTACATCCGCGCGTCCGCTAAGTATGATCGATCATGTTTATTTTCTATCAAATATCGATTTTTATCAGTGAAAATCCATCTCTTCCTGCTTCGTTAGACTGTTCAGATAAATATCCCGCCCTATTTTTCTGTTTTGTCCAATCAGAAAAGGTTTGACAACTCAAAATCTCATGCGATCAATGATTTGCCTAGATAGATGTCCTTCAGCTTGCCATAGGCTTTTGACTGGATTACACCAAAACAAAGCCAGCCAATGCATAGTGAGCAAAGCTTTGATTGACAGAGGAAGTAACCAATCATGAAACGATTACAAGGATTCAACTTACGTCAGTAAAGTGTACTTCTGCGCAAATCTACAGAAGCGCATGGAGAGAAATGCCCACGCCCCCTCCGTGCGCGTTTGTTTGTTTGGGTAGCATAGCAGCCGGCTAGGCACTCCGGAGCCGCTGAGAAACCTCTTCAAATGTTAGATATAACATCTCCATTGTGGATCGTGGACTGCAGATGACTTTTTTGTGTTGAAAGTGTTTTGGAGAAGTTGATAAAGAGCATGATCGCGGATCAACAATGCAAGACTGGATGTAAACAAAGCGCGTCGTCGAGGAGAGATGGACCGGATTATGAGCTCAGCTGCGCTCGCTTGGATAAAGTAAGTGGATTCTTTTGTTGATTTACGTTACATTTCTTGTTTCATGTTAGCTGTTTCGATTATAAAGTAACACTGGAGATGACTAATATACGAGTTTTACATGGTTTCGTTTTTGTATGACATGTTATATAAATGCATCATATTTATAGCTATATGAATCAAATGCACAGAATATACAAACTAAAAACTAGAAAATAAGATATGTGGTGGAAAATATGAGTATTACCAGCTGAGAAATATAGGTTATTTGGCAAACATAAGACATTTGTAATTATAAATAAATATATTCATGTAATGTGTGTGTGTTTGTGTATATGTATTATGTTCATGTATATTACATCATAGTTTCTCATACAAATAGTTGTATGTCTCTAACTTTTGACTCAAACTAAAATCCTCTCTTGCTTTGTGTGTGTGTGTGTGTGTGTGTGTGTGTGTGTGTGTGTGTGTGTGTGTGTGTGTGTGTGTTGTGATGTAAAACAGGACTAAAGCTGACACAGGAGGACTGGAATCTGGAGTGCATTCATGAGCGACCATATTCAAAATAGCAAGTATTTTGTTATAATGTGCAAATGTTTTTTTCTGAAATAGTTTTTTCTATGTGCTTTGGTGGGCAGAGAAGTTCTGAATTGATATACATAATGTAATATGTAGTCCTGACTCATTTTCTTTTTATAATCATGTCATATTGTTATCATGTGTATATTTGGAGTTTCCAAGTGCACTTTTTCTGAAAGGACGCCTGGACTTTTTTGAAATAAAAGCTCACAGAAACAACATTTTTTGGAGTATCATTCTCAAATTTGAATCACAGCATGGTCAGACATTCAGTTCACCTATATGGTGTCCCCAGGTGTCTCACATGACCATTTCATACCTTTTTTGCTAAGTGAATGTTATTTAAAGAAAAACGGAAGTCATTTAATGTATATTTTACCTTGTTTTACTCTGTTTCTTTACTACTCTGAGTTGTTATGACTATTAGGCAACAATATGTCAAGTGTCTAGTTTCAAACAAGACCAGAATTATGAATATAGACCATAGGGTTAAAAGCTGCAGATGTTTTAGTTTGGAGTTGTCGTTTTTCAGAAAATGCTCAAAAATATAAGTGCTAGCTAACAGGTTAAGTAAAAATTTTTGCAATAAAGCTTGTATGCACTCAGAGGGTTTTGCACCTGAACTCCTTATACATGTACTGTACCATTAAAGGGACACTCCACTGTTTTTGAAAATAGATTATTTTTAGCTTCCCTAGAGTTAAACAATTGAGTTTTATGGTTTTGGAATCCAGGGTCTGGCTGTACCACTTTGCATACCTTAGCATAATTCATTGAATCTAATTAGACCATTAGCATCACGGTCAAAAATAATCAAAGAGTTATATTTTCCTATTTAAAACTTGACTCTTCTGTAGTTACATTGTGTACTAAGAACAACGGAGTTCTTACATCTTGTACTAAGAAAGGCACATTGATATTACGCAATTATATTTCTGTATGAAATGATATTAAAAATAGTCCCCAGCTATATAGAAAGTTACCGAGCGGACTATTTTCGGGGCTGCATAATATCATTGCCCTGCTGCACCCATGTTACGGCATCAAAGTCTTTGATTATTACGCCGGAATGAGAGTATAGTTCCTAGTCATATCTGCATAAAAAAGTCGCAACTTTTAGTTTTCAGTAGTTCTTAGTACACGATGTAACTACAGAAGGGCCACGTTTTAAATAGAAAAAATATTGAAACTCTTTGGTTATTTTCAAGCGCAATGCTATTGGTCTAATCAGATTCAATGAATTATGTTAACCCCCTGGTGTCCAAAAACGCGGCGCAGCGTTTTGACGTGTTTTTTCCTTATCATGGCAGAATCCACTTAAAATACTCCATCATAAATAATCATACACTTACGTGTTTGACATCATTTGAAATGGTAAAGGGTCTTCTTTAATATGTGTTCATTCACAATAACAACAGATCTTTGTGTTTTTGTCAAATAAAGAAAATAAACAGGGTGTGCATCCAGACATTTCTGTCTCCGCCAGCTGTCTCTCAAAACACGTTACAAAAATCAATCGAAACTCTGCGAATACTCGTCACACAAAAATGATACACATATCCAAAGAAAGCCTGAAATGTCTGCTTTTAAGCTAAATATAATCGAAAACAAATAATGGCTATTTATGTAATCTGCATTGAAGTAAAGAGAGTACCGTTTTTCCTGGCTGACTTCATTATCTTTAATTCGGTCACGCCCACAGGCGGTACCCGCTGTTGACATGGAAATCAACAGACGAGCGGTTCAAACCATAATAAACAAAGCGTAAAGTTTATCAGATTTAAAGACTTTACCGCATGTTTGGATTATAAACTTTATACACACACGAGAGGAATATCTTCATTTATGTCTGGACATTGAGGAAGAGAAGCATTTATCTTTAACGTTACCTTAGAAGAACAATGAAGAACGCACTGCTGGATTAGTAACGTTAACAGTTAATTTATACCATTTATATTTGCTATCATGTAATATGCTCATGGCTTGTGCAGTTCAGCCTACATACAGTAAGCAACCTCAGCAGACTTTACGCTTCGGATTGAAAAACTTTCGCATTGTTTACAAACGGACGCAATCTCACGTAATGGTGGATTTCACTGTTGCATGCTGTAACAGTGTTAAACACAGTTATTCACTTATATCCTTCATGGCAACTTTCAGTAAGCCTGAACTGCTGTATATTTTAAGTGTGTGCTGTAATATGATTCCATGTTTACATGCTAATTTACAAACAAATCCCCGTGACCTCCCGTAATGGCGGATAACTTTTACATGTTTTACAGTGTTAGACACAGTTATTCACTTTCGTATACTTCATGGCAACTTTGAGTAATGCTGCACTGCGGGATTAGCTGTAAAATGATTCCATATTGTTTACATGCAAGGTGATTCCATACATTGCGCTTTACATGCGACACCTTTTTTATGAGCGGCGCGTTACGGAGACGCGAGCTCGCGCACATGGACGCCATATGGGATGTGTTTTTATGGGTTTTGTGGACTTATATCAGTGACTTAAAAATGTTGCTTTTTTAAAAACCACGCATAAACATTTTTCTCTCAAAAATACAAACATGTACATACATGTAGCTCATATAATATTTTAGCCCAGTTTGTGCTGAACGCAGTGGTATGAGACACTTGCCTTTATTATGTTTTAAAGCAAATGAAAAGGACCAAATCTAAGAGCATGTCAGAACCTCTGACAGTGTCCCAAAATGGTCGGACCCCAGAGGGTTAAGCTATGCTAAAAGTGGTACAACCAGACCCGGAGATCAGCTGAATGGATTCCAAAATGGTAAAAATAATTTGTTTAACTCTAGGGGAGCTGGAAAATAAGTGGAGTGTCCCTTAAGTACATATCTACACCAAAATGTACCCTTCAGATACTAATATGTACCTCTGATGTACTAATATGAACTCTTTAGGCACAAAACTGTACTTACAGATGCATTGAGAGTGTAGGTTGATGATTATCTCTGCATACTTCATCCTAAAGCACACATAAACACACACATAAATACTGTATACACTTAAGAGAGTGTAATTACTTTCCACATCTGGTATTTTCTGTCTCATTGAAACGTTTAAAAAGATCTGAGCGTCTGAGAAGTGGAAGTTCTCTGATTGTTTTTACCTGAGAGCTGAACTTTGCTTTAAAAGCCTTGATTCTGATTTCCGCCCACCTGCTAACAGCAGTAAAAAACATCCAGAACCCTTCAATTAAGTTTATGATACACCACTAGAAAATCACTTCAAAATGAAAGTCAACCTAAAATTACCTTGAAATTGAATTGCAGGACAATCACTTTCAAATATTCTTTGATAATTAACTGAAAATTCATTATATTTACAGCTTACTGTTTTTGTAGTTCATCTGGTAGAGCATTATGTTAGCGTGAAGACCGTGAGCTCGAATCCCAGGCAACACATACGAGTAAATACATACCTTGAATGCACTTAAATGTAGTGTTTAATATTTTCTTCCCAAAATCAGAGATTTGTTTTAACATTATGATGTATTATTATAAAGTGATTCCTCTGTCCATCTCATTCTCAACAATTGCCAATCACATAGCATGGCTTAGGTTTCTTGGTAATGCTATTAAGTTTTTAGATCCAAAGACACAACAGCTATTTTACCGGATGTCATATACAGTACTGCTACTGTAGCTCATCAGATCTGTTCAATTCACACCCTCCTTAACTTTATCATTTACTGATTTTCTTACTGGGCCCTTTTCACTGTGTCAGATGTCTGTCCCCATCACAACCCTAGGCACAACATTGATAGCTAACATAGAGCTAACTGGTTAAATACTGATAAATAAATGGCTTTTTTATGACAGAGAAAATAAAAACGGCGGATGCAGATGTTTACACCTTCAGCGTCCAACAAAGATAACCGCACAGACACAAACTTGCTCTTCTTGGGTCTCACGCACACCAATTTTTACCTCTCAACAGGAGGCGATTTATTTGCTATTATATCTCTCTACGTGTCTGCTGGCAGAAATATATGTATCATTTTCCAGAATGCACCAAGAGGCTTGTGGACAACAGCAGGTGCGTGAGGGTAGAAGGATCATTCTTATTGCCGTCATTACATTAACAGAACAGATGCTTCCTCTCTGTAATTTTCTGGTCTTAAACTGGTGCATATACCGCCACTATGGTAATATACATCCAAACACGTAAGGCACATATCACCTGCAGCATCACCGGGACAGGTTGACGGAGGCAACGCACATCCGGTGGTGTGTGTTAGTGAAGAGATTTTTGACAAACAATCCGTGGTTGCATTGAAAAGACCTTCGCGTGCACGCACACAAATTTACACATGGTTGTGAATTCTCTCCATGCATTAAATGCAGATCCTTCAGGAGGAGTAATGGAGACCTTGAGATTAAGCACAAGATGCATCTTGCCATAAAACAGCTGGGATGACACCACACTTTATGCTGAGGTCTGGAGCTGTGATCAGTGTGTGAGAGAAAAAACAAACAGGCTCATGGTGCTGTAGTGCAGTGAATATCATCTCTTGTATGTCTTTTTTAACACATCTGTTTTAAAACATGTTAACAATTACTAAAAATGGCCCTGGAATATAAAGCAAAATTTTGTAAACTTTGTAGAAGTGTAAATAAACTCAGCCTCATGAGCAGCACAAACAGTCCTGTAGGCCACCATTAGGGTGGCCATTCGTGCCAGTTCCGCCGGACACGTCCCGAACATGTTTTCGGGTTCGTTCTCTGGAAGTCGCGTTGGTCGACTGCATACGTCAGGTTTAATATTTCGGGTTTAATTTCACAAAAGCAACCGTTACATTTCAAGGTAAGAATGAAACTACAATGATTGTATGTCTTAAAAGAAATAAATCTTAATTTTCTAATGTATTTTAACTGAAATGTGAGACCATAGATGACGTATGCGGTCGAGCAACGCGACTTCCGGAGAACGAACCCGAAAACATGTTCGGGACGTGTCCGGCGGAATTGGCACGAATGGCCACCCTAGCCACCATTGTTGTTATGGTTGTCAAGTTGGCTACTACACTGCAAAAAATGACTCTCTTACTTAGTATTTTTGTCTTGTTTTCAGTAGAAATATCTAAAAATTCTTAAATCAAGATGTATCTTCTTGATGAGCAAAATTACTACTAGTTTTTAGACAAAAAAATATACAATTTAAGTGAATTTGTGCTTAAAACAAGCAAAAATATCTGCCAATGGAGTGAGAAAATTTTACTTGAATTAAGTGTTTAAGAAAAAAGAAATCTTATTGCACAATTTTTTTTCTCACCCCATTGGCAGATAATTTTGCTTGCCAAATCCAGCCCCTCTTATTTTATGTGGCTCGAGACAGCTTATGAATTATTTTATTTATGTGGCCCGCAAGAGCTTACAAATTATTTTATTGTTATTATGTTAATAAGTATTGTTTTTGCAGGGTTTTTTCTGCATTTAATTTTTTTTAACAGCCGCCAAAAAATGTTGTCCCGCAAAAGTATTTTTTGATAATTTAATGTGATTTATGAGTGATAATTTATTTAAATGTATAACTGATTTATTTTATAATTAAAATTGTTTGTACAATAATTTCATACTTGAATCATTTTGTCATTATTTGTCCTGGGCTTCTACTTTCAAAGATATTAATTGAGTTATTACCAAAAAGCATAGTAATTAATTGCAGAGGTAAATGTGCAATGTAAAAAAGAGATACATTCATATAGTCTTACGAATACAACTGGCCCTTTGAGAGTAACCGTGATGCTGATGTGCCCCTGGATGAAATTGAGTTTGACACCCCTGGTGTAAATGAACAGCCAAAATGCACAAATGTCTTTTTAGGTTAAAAACATGTAAATAGACCCTGAAATGATCAGGGAGATCGATAATCTTTTATAGACCAGTTCAAATGATGTAAACAACGCTGGTCCAAAACCACTTTCTGTTACAGTTTGTGACAGTTATTTTTTATTTTACATATATTATTATCTTTAAGATGTTTGATTAACTTCAGTTAATTCAGGTTTATATGTTTTGTTGGTTTATTTTATCCCAACGTTTATCTAGTGTTAAAAAACGGAAACAGGAAGTGCTTCTGGACCAGTGTTGTTTACATCTCTTGAACTGGTCTATTAATAGATCCATCATTTATCATTGATCCAGATATCAGGCCTTTGTAACGCCCCTGAGAATAAACACGGGAAGGTATCGGGTCCAAATGTTGAGTTTTTAATACAAATAAAATAAGATAATCCATACCGGGCAGGTACACAGAACCTGTAGTAGGCTATTTGGGTAACACTTTACAATAAGGTTGCATTAGTTAACATTAACATTTATTAACATAAGATGTAGAAGTATTGTTAGCTAATGCATTAACTAATTGTGGTACCGCTATTTGCTTTTGCCTTAATATAACTTTTCATTTAAAATACAAAGTTTGATGAAAATTAAATCATATTTTTGATGTGAATCATACAAGACCATATGATTATCAAATTAAAAGCACTGGTGAAACCCTTACCTAACCCAAGTGTCACAGCTAGGGGAAAAGGACAATATAATAAAACACACATGACATTGTACAAATTCATACGAATTAGCATCCTTGTAAAATAGATACGTATTGCCATGAGATTGTGTTGGACATTGTTTTTCCTTATCATTAACTCTTTCCTTATTTTTCTCTGTCCAATCTTCTCTCTCTCACTGCCTCATTTCCAGGCATCTGTCTCTTGCTGTTTTACTCTAGACCCCTTTTCTGTCTTGTCTCCCGCTCACACACTTTCTCACTCTCTGAGACAGCTTTTCGAAGGTTTAAACAGGACATAAGCGATAAGGACGTGCTTCTGACAGAGACTGATGCTCGACATACTACGCTCCTGTTGGACACCAGAAACATGGGCCTGGAGAGAAAAACGCAGACACACACACGCACACACACAACTTGACAACTGGTTACTGGGGTGGAAGATATTCTCAAGGGATGGACAGACTCATTCATTACTGACAGAACCGGTCTTTGTGAAGTGAGTGTGTGTTGAGGAGCCTTGTGAAATGCATGCTGCTTTTGGTTTGTGTGTTTTCGTAACTTTTATCTTTAATAGGTTGCAATGTAAGTGTCATCTCTTCGAAAGTGTGACATCAACACTGACATTATCACATAAATTATATTTTACAATAAAATGGTTTTCATAAAACTGCACAATTTGTCAGAGCAAAGACTGTGTTTGTCAAAGTTATGGAAACATCAGTGTAATACATCAAATTGGCTCAAGTTTTACAGAAAGCATGAAGTCAACTTTTGCTTTAGATACTTTGGTAAAAAAAGAAAAAATCAAATATTAATATGATTTCAAATATGAAGTAAAGTAAAGTAAAGTAAAGTAAAGTAAAGTAAAGTAAAGTAAAGTAAAGTAAAGTAAAGTAAAGTAAAGTAAAGTAAAGTAAAGATGATGAGTATCTCAAATGTGATAGTCAACAATGAATACTGTATATGTGTACTTATAGATTTTATTATGAGAATTTATCAGTCTGCAGCTGGTGGGCCGAGGGGTCACACACACGACGGGCTAAATACATGTTGTGACGAGCTTCGCATCATGCGCCCTCGAAAAAGACGTCACCGGCCACCACTGGTCTGCATGATGCTTTCTTGTCATTTTTTATGAGAGTAGATGATGACAAAATGTTTACTTTTGGGTGAACTGATCCTTTAAAACATTAAAAACCTTTGTAGTCGTTTCATATTCTGCATAGTGATTAGAGTTGTTAATAAGAAGACACAATGAATGAATTAAATGCCTCTTTTTGTTTGTTTGAATCTCTGTGGGTCCAGGTCTGGTCATTTATTTATACTTCCTGTGTATCTGGTCTTTTGTGTTTGAAGCAGCTGTTGTTTTACTATGTTTGTAAATGCATGCAGAATCAGGAATAAAGGAAAATTAAATTAGAAGATCAACGTGGGTCTGTTAATGATAATTTTTTTATTATTATTAGTGCTATTCCACTACTTCAATTTATTGTCCAACAGGGAAGGCTTATTTGCCATGGGCTACATTTGTAATTTGTAAAGGGTTTTTAGAAAAGAAGTTTTTGGATTTATGACTAAAACAAAGTCTGCGGTTGACGTTACTTTAAGAGATTTCCTCATTTGTTGTGTAATTTAAATGACTCGCGGTCATACTTCATGTAAATAACAAAAGCATTGTGTATTTTCCAAACCTAAGTTATAACATAAGAACGGTTGTTCTATTTATCAAATGTAAACTCCTTGACAAACTTGTAGTGTTTACAGAGCATCTGGCTTGCAATGTATAGCTTTAATGCATGCAATGGCTTTAAAAATTAAGTTTGAGGTTTATTGCGCATAATGTTGTAGAACGAGACAGGAAGGTCTCTTCAAGTCATAGTAACCACAAACCATATTTTACTTAAAAATAAAAGAGCACTTTTTTATAAACTCCATTAGAAATACCCATGGGAACCCATCGCTTGAGAATGTTTACTCTACTACAGGTTTTAGACCTATAAGCTATAAAACTTTATTTTCAGTTACTTTAGACTTTATATGGCCTCATCTACCAAATATGTGGTCACCTAGTAATAGCTATAATAGCTTACTTGTACAGTATACCGTATAACTTCACATAATAGCCGAGTCCCAAATAGACGCCTGTCTCTTTTAGACACCTGGTGTGACGACAGGTTTGGGTAAATAAACGCCTGTCTCAAATAAAGGCCTGGTCTGTTTTTTAGTTTCGGGTTGTATTTAATCTTCTAAAAACCCGTCAGATAGTCTGTTTAAGGCAGTTCTATGGTGCAGATTGAACACGCTAAAGTTTTTTTTGCTTACCGGTAGATGTCACATGACAGACGCAGTCGTTCCTTTACTCATCACTATGACAACACAACAAGCTTCGTCGCCAGGATTGAGGTGATGATGGGAGTAGCGAAGTGGCAGTCGGGACTTTTCCCCGTGGGCCGGTAGTGTTTTGAGGCCGCTGACAATAGCCGGGCTTTCAACCTTTTGTCATGCATGCACTCCCGCCACACATTGTATTTCTCACGCGGAAACACTATTTATCATATTTAATATGCTGCAGCGCCTAAAATGTATCTGGCCGCACTGCTCTCTCTCTCTATCAAGCCCGTCTTCCCTAGAGTTCTAGTCGAGCGAGCCAATACAAAAAAAAGAAAGAGGCTACACAATAGCCAATCAGAAAATAGCACTGTTGTATCTGGGTAAGATTTCACGCAACAACCAATAAAAAAACATATCATTGTTTGCTTTATTTATACTGCCAATAATTTAAGACTGTTGTTATTACACAAACTAATTTGTTAAACACATTCAAATTAAAAATAAAACGTAATATGTGGTAACCTCCTGCTGTCATGCTGGAACAATTAAATTAAAAGCCTGTCTCTTATAGACGCCTGTCTCTTTTAGACGCCTGGTGTGATGATAGGTTTGGGAAAATAAAAGCCCGGGCTATTATTTGAAGTTTTACGGTAATAATAGTAGATTACAGAGTGTGTCATCATTCTAGGCAGTTCATTTATAGTTAGACCAATAAAGTTTCATTCAAAAAGTTTCATCAATATTCATTTAAGTTGTTAAAACATTTGAAGGGGCAATAAGTAGGATTTACCCCCATCTAGTAGTGAAATTGTATTTTGCATTCAAACGAGTAGTGCTCTCTAGCGCCTTGCCTTTCCAAATGCGTGTTGCAACTACGGTAGCCGTTATGTAATCACTGATCTCCTTGTGCGTTTCAGCTAGTTCAGTGGTTCTCAACTCCAGTCCTCGGGACCCACTGCTCTGCACATTTTGAATGTCTCCCTTATTTAACACACCTGATTCAGATCATCAGCTCGTTAGGATAGATTCCATGAACTGAACTGAGTGTGTCAGATATGAGAGACATCCAAAATGTGCAGAGCAGTGGGTCCCAAGGACTGGAGTTGAGAACCACTGAGCTAGTTCACGTGTTCTGAATGAAAACGCGTTGTGGAAATGCGTTGGTAGGCTAATGCTTTTTGTCCCTCTCTGCTATTATAGTTTATCAATACAGCGGAACGATATGGATGCCTCCTTGGACTTACCCGTTCAATGTAAGTAAAGAGGAGAAATTCTAAGCTTACAAAGAAAAGTCAGATCACTGGCAGAGGTCATTTGACACCAACAAGGACATATTCATTTTGATTAATAAAACACTTAAAATCCTACTTACAGTTCCTTTAAATGCAACAAGGATTTTTTTACAGTGTACTTGGATACGCTCCTTTACCTACACAATATTATTATATACAGACTGTTTGTTACTAAGCTAAAGACCAGATACTTGTATTTCTCACTGGTCTGTGATTCTCCTTTATTCATGAATATCAGTCATGTGACCTTTTATGTCATTCCAGTTGCCTGCCGCCATCTTGAGTACCTACCGAGTACCAATAGGCTACTGACAAGCATTTGCTAGCTTGCTACGATTTATGGATTTCTTATCTTTTACTGTTTATGATTTTTACGGATACGGGAAATGGCTACAAAAGACAACATTTCGCACCTCGACTGTCATGAAAAAAAAATATCTTGGTTAGGGTGTGATGCCTACCCTGATGCGTTCTTCCAGCCGCTGTCCGCTGCTACCAAACTACCACTATTTTTACAACACTGAAGGCTCGACACAACATGAAACTTTGCTTGAAGTATCACCTGAATCTCTACACATGAACGCGAGCATTGGGAACATTGTTTGTACACAGAGTTTACTAAAAAGAAAGATTTTGAACAACTGACTTTTGCTGTTATGTTGTTCGCTCACCATCTTTGCCAGACATAAAGAAGGGATCTCTGAATGCGAATGAATGAACCTCATATGATGCTCCTTTTTCAACTAGAAGGTCAATATTGTTTTTTACTTGCGACAAAACAATGAATTATCCATGCATTTATATGGAACTTTGCTCTAGGAGCTATCCATCTTTACCCTCCTCCCTCCTTACGTCGCATTCGAAGATCGATACATCTTGACTGGCAACCAAAGTCAGTTGTTCAAAACCTTCTTTTTAGTAAACTCTGTGTAGACAAACAATGTTCTCAATGCTTGAGTTTACTTGTAGAGACACAGGTAATACTTTGAGTAAAGTATCATGTTGTGTCGAGCCTTCTTAGTGTTGTAAAAATAGTGATTTTGATGCTCACAACATATTGAAGGCATAGCATCTAGTTGTTTTGAGACCACTTCAGGTACTCAAAATGGCGGAAGACAAGTTTGAGATGTGAGTGACGTCAGCTGATATTCATGAATAGACATTCAGGAGTTTCATTGGACGCACTTGAGTTGTCATGGTTACGCACCTGGCCTGAAGTTAACTTCCGGTCTATGATTGTTTAACGGTCTGGCTAGTGGCTAATCTGACCTCTCTCCTTTTTGAAAATTAAAATCTTTCCGGAAATACAAGGGGAGGTGGGAATAATGTATCACCACTGTGTGCAGAGAGGTTTAGCTGCCAGGAAAGAATTCAAAGATCTGTACCTAACATTCTATACATTAATTTTACACCGCAACATTAGCTCAGTGTATAAGTTGCTACATTTTAGCTATAATTTAAACTAAGGACGTTTATTTGATATTTATTTTGCTTGTTATAAAAAAATATTATTTGGGCAAGTCTGTCAGAAGTTAAGTTTGGGCTACAAAAGCCGTCTGTTTATGTTGTTGCCATTAAAACTGATATAAGGGTGCTAGATTTCTCCAGGCCTTTTTTCACACTTCCTTTCCACCTTGGGTGCCACATGATTTATGCTCCCTGTGGAAACACATTGGCATGGAACATAGTGACATTTGCTCTTCTACTGTCCTCTGTGCCGAAGGTGGCTGGCAGGTCGTCTTGATGATGTCTAGTTGTGCGAGGGCACCTGCATCACTGTGTGTGTTCATCTGGAATTGATTATCACCCTTGATGCTTCAGCATCTGCTGAGAGAGAGAGGGGGGGGGGGGATCTGTGTGTTTATTTATGAGAAAGAGGAAGATTGAACACAGTAAAATGTCTAAAACTGTAAAAGCTTAAATCATAAAACTATGTTAAACATTGTTAAAAATATTTGGTAATTTGGATAGTTTGAAATGTTTGTTTATTTATTTTTAATGCCATTCCAGCATGGCTTTATTTATGGTGAGAACAGGTTAATCCATACACAAGTTGATCCAATTAAAATTTGGCATTTCCAATTCACCTACCGGTTACCTGCATGTTTTTGGGCTGTAGTTACCCAGAGTAAACACATGCTTCACACAGAACGGTCGAGCCGCTATGCAGTTTTGCACATTAGTGTTAATTAAAATGTTACTTTGCCAAATAAAATAGATTTTAATTAAATGGACTGCAACATTTTTCTTTCATACACAAAAGTAAATCATTCACATTCTCCCTTACATGTTTTTATAGTAAATTTTAAGTGTTGGTGACCTATCTAATTTTTATGTTTTGGAAACCATTGCAGTACTGTACATTGCTATTGCAACCACATAACATAAAACCAAGTTCAAATTCACCTTCCTTCATTCTAATTTCATTGAGGACATTAACCTGTCAATTGCTTTAATTTGCGTGCTTTAACTACTGTAGCTGCCTGCGTCGTGTGCGTCACATACTTTTGTTATTATCACATCTGGGAGCTCTTCAACACTCACATTGAGGTGAGAAAATCCTGATTGTTCTCTTCAGGCAGTCTGATTCTTTCTCTTTGTGAAGGTCTTGGAATGGTAATTACTGCAGTTTAACAAAAAGCCACACAAATACTTTCTATAACAACAAATCAATGACCTGCAACAGAAAAAAGGCATTAATATCACCATGACAACTACATGAATTATGTGCGCCTAGCAACAGTTTGAGATGATTACATGGTGCTGATACTTTTTTGTAGCATAAATGACTCCAATACTGTTTCCCCGAAATAGGCTCATGGCAGATTCTGACCTATAGGACGATCTTAGTTATTACCACTTTTGTTGCAGAAACGCCATTTCTAATACATTTTTGCAGAAGTGTTCATTCTCAGAAATATTTTCAGTGCTTTATGACCGCAGTCATACGTGATATGTTAGTTGTGATTTATAGCAGAATAGATTGTGGCTAAGGGTGACTTCATTTTCACGGTTACGTAAAGATCGGCTGTTATTCACATTAGCTATATTAATGCCTGAAGTGATTTAGCTGATGGGTGCTGTAAGTTTTTTTTCTCATATAATGTGCCGTTCCTTCATTTGAAGTATTATTTCTGACAAATATTAAACACATCAAGCTTTTATATTTAAATAGCTGAATCGAATAAATGGACCTGTGTGCTTTATATCTTTGGTGTGTGTGTCAAAGTGCACCTGTTCCTGGTCACACACACACACACATAAACACAGTGCTTCAGTGAACAGGAAATAAATGCATATGACTTCATTAGATAACCATTCCCTGAGCCGGGTTTGGTGTAAATGAGATTTTATTGTGGATGTATTGTTAGGGCTGAGTGTAGAACGAGCAATCAGATATGACTCTGATCGTGCCTTCCCAGCATGCTCTGGGAAATCTGATAGCATTAGCACCATATGTTCCTATTGGATGTCCCTCTGTTGTAATAACATTTAATCTTCCTCTTTCCCCATCGCTCACTTCCTCCCTATATTTCCCATTTGTACCGAAGGTTGGATTTTAATGTCATCAGAGCCGAGTGGAGCAGGCCCAGAATGAGAAAACGTTTTAATGGTCTAGTTGGGTAACTTGGAAAAATGTTCCATAAAGAAGAAAATTAAACAAAGTACTGTAAACACATCAAACATCAGTAAACTGTCAATTTGCTTTTACTTTTCATCAAATCATATATAGTTCTTAAAAATAGTTCTCGTAGTTGTTGCATACGGCACATTCATTTCTTAAAGGACAAGTTCGATATTTTACACTTAAAGCCCTGTTTTCAGTTTGTTTATGATAAAATAGAACGGTTTGAATGAAATTTGGACATATGATGCTGGCCCGAGAATTTTTGGGTTCTGTGGTATCACCTCCCACCCTCACAATGGCTGCATAGGTGCACTGGAACAATCCTTCCTAAAATACAATAAACTTTCGTTTACAAAGACGTGAAACTCACCGAGTGGTCAGGGGTGTTCACTGATATGTTCACACAAAAATAGATGCTTTCCAACAGGTGTTTTAGCATTCGTTGTAAACTTGTGGACCTATTTTTCCAAACGCCTCACACCCGAACATTCTTCTGTTGAGAGCTTGAATAATAGAAACTCCAGCCCAGTTGGTGACGATAATCCACCTTTGCCAATTGCAAGAATACAAACAACTCCATTTCAGTTTCCGGCGGCGGAGTAATATCGTACCTCACAGCGCATCTAATACAAGTCAACGGAGTTGGACAAAAACTACGATAAAACCTGTTGGAAAGCATCTTTTGCAGCGTTTTTTGTGTGAGCATATCAGTGAACACCCCTGACCACTCGGTGAGTTTCACGTCTTTCTAAACAAAAGTTTAATGCATTTTAGGAAGGATTGTTCCAGTGCACCTATGCAGCCATTGTGAGGGTGGGGTGGCTGATACCACAGAAACCAAAAATTCTCAGGCCAGCAGCATATCGTCGCTGTCCGATTAAAACCACATTTGTCTATTTTGCCGATTTTGAGATTTTTTGACGAATTGAATGTCCAGGTTCATTTCTGTATACAGTATGTTTCACATACCTAAATGGCGAATGAAAAGTTGTGAAATCATGTCATCTGATTTTCACGTATATCCATTTGGTGTCAAAGCTGTCAATCACGCCGCGTATCTCCCGGCCTGTGGAAGCATCTCGCCGGTCTCATAAAGTTTAGTCAAAGCTCAGCACTAGATTTAGCTGAATAAACATAGCCTGGTGAGACAATGACTTTCCTTCATCAAGGTAAACGTTTCCCCGTCTAGGAGTGACAAAATTACGATAGGATTTTGCAAACAAAGTATCTGTCTAGCATAGGTGTTATTTACACTGGGGACGCTGGGGACATCCCACCACTTTTTTAAAAGCATTTGGTTAAAATGTTCTGAAAAATCAAGCAATGCTTAAGGTTTGTGGTCCAGGGTCACAAATGTTGCGTTGTATGCTTATGGTGTGTTTTCTTTTATTTAATGAAATTCATTGTAATCATTGACTAAACACGCTGCTGTTTTCTATGGTATGGTGCTTTGGCACTGTTTGGTTGAGCTGGTGTTGCAGGGACTGTTACATGTGTGCAGTCGACATCGTTGAGGGTTTTATCATAGACCTTAAAAAAATATGGACGTAGTGTCCGTGACGTCACCCATTGGCTTGTGAAGATCGCTTTTGAAGCTTAAAGTAGGCGTTGCCTGCCGTCGCCATCTTGGCCGCGCGTCCCCGCGAATTACTCGCGGAAAACCGAAAATGGGTAAAGAGGCGGGACATGGGTGAAGCTGAGGTGAAACCACGCCCGCCTAGCGCGAGTCTAGTGACAGTAGTGGCTGTTCAACCGACACTCAAGCGGCCACGCCCTTAATTATGCAGAAGTTTAAGGCTTAATATAATCTAAACGGATGAGTTACAAAAAAATTCACCCCCCTCACAGTTGTCATGAAGGGCAAAATTAGCTATATAGGCCAAAAACACTTTTTGTACCAGGCTGTAAACATATTATTTTCTACTGTAAAGTTGGCCATTTTTAACATGAGAGTCTATGGGAATTGACTCCCTTTTGGAGCCAGCCTCAAGCGGCCAGTCGATGAATTGCAGTTTAAGTCACTTCCGTGTTGGCTTCATTAGAGAGATCGGAAGGTTGCACCTCGGGTTTTATGCTGAGTATTTTCTTGTTGTTGACTGTCCTACGCTATGCCCATTTTTGATGCACCGTTATTCAATATTTTTCCTGTCCTGAAGTAATGTTTTTTATCTGATCTTTTGTCCCCACCACTTTTCAACACAAACTGACGCCCCTGGTGTCTAGCATTACCATGTCAGTATATTGATTCATTGTCCCTTCATAGTTTGCAAGAGACATTTAATAAATGTATAATTAATATTAAATAAACTAAGCATATTTAATAAACTAAGAGGTAGGCTATTTAATAAACTGAGCGTATTCATCTGTCAATATTAAATGCGACTTGGCCATTCTAATTAATGATCGGAAGAATGCGTATCGACCACCGTTACTGTAAAATATGCACGTATGTCCATTTAAACTCAATTTTGGTCAAATGTGGATTATATTATTACACTGGCAAGAATATGGTTACATGTAAAGATGCCGTACCAAGTATGACAACGCTACATTCAACTGCTTTTGATATACGGTGTTTTTTTAACTTCCTGAAAAGTAACCGTTTTAGACATACGTGAGTTTCATTGGGCAGCGGCGACATGTCCAAATTTCAGTCAAAACCGTTCTATTTCATCATAAACAATTTGAAACCAGGGCTTTAAGTATAAAATACAGAACTTGTCCTTTAACAGATCTGAATCACATGACTTTCACACACAGATATGTGCAAAGTTTCACACTTCAAATGCAAATGGTTCCTGGTGCTGATTTCTCTCTGTATTGTTTCGTCCTCATAACTACCTCCTTTTCCAGCCGCCGTTGTCATGGCAACTAATTATTATTTCTAGCACTTTGTTGAACTTGGCAGCAACTTGCAGCGGAGAGACTTAAAATGCTGAAGCCTGAGATCTGAGTGAGCAATAGTTTCGGACGTAGTAATTATTCATTACGTTTCAACGTCATCTGGGTGTGTGTGAGGGTGTGTGAGAATGTATTTGATTTGTGCTCAGTGTATTTTTTGGAGTGTAAAATTGCCCCATTTGACTGTTATAGTGATACACGAGCTCCACTCCCAGTTTTTCGTAGTCTCTCTCTCTCTCTCTCTCTCTCTCTCTCTCTCTCTCTCTCTCTCTCTCTCTCCCTCTCTCTCTCTCTCCTTCTCAACTCACTTCCTCCTAAGAGACCCATACAGCTAAACACATCTTCCACAAATTATAAATACTGGATAAACGTTTAGTCAAAGGCTACAAACAAGAGCATTATAACAATATAACAATATGTTGTGGCAGAAATAGTTAAATACTATAATAAATACTATAATACTACAATAAATACATAATATAATAGTTTAAAGTTTTAAATAATAATATTTTGTTACTTTATGTTACATTAAATTAAATATACAGAGTTTATTTTCTGCTCATATTTGAAAACATGTCAAATAAATAAATAAATAAATAAATAAATAAATAAATAAATAAATAAATAAATAAATAAATAAATAAATAAATAAATAAATAAATAAATAAATAAATATATTTACTTACTTACTTACTTACTTACTTACTTACTTACTTACTTACTTACTTACTTACTTACTTACTTACTTACTTACTTACTTACTTACTTACTTATTTACTTATTTGACATGTTTTCAAATATGAGCAGAAAATAAACTCTTAGGACTACGCCTTAGTTTAATTATGAAATATAAAATTTTTGAACAAACATGACTTACTATAAACATTACTTATGTGCATTTTTAAGGCAAAACAAAGGGCACTGATGTATTTTAAGATATGTCAGTGCAAGTTATTTTTAGGTTGGACAGCTCTGGACTAGTCTAATCCCTGTCTGGGAAACCGCCCCATTATCATTACTTTATCTTGTTTGTCTACAGTGTCCAGATGTGTTTAAATCACAGAATAATGTGGACATGTTATGGACATTTTCATTACAATATTACCCACACATCACAAGTTATTTATTGTGTTTGATAGCATTTTATGATGGTGGTGAAAATTACAATTTTTAATCAGTAGTTATTTTTGTCCCGTTAGGGCTATAGTAATTTCATGTCCTGTATTACATGTTAATTCATTTCCTACATGCACACAAATAATATGATAAAGGAATTGCAAAAAGCTACCAAATGCAATTTCACCCTATATAACAAATAAATAAATTATTAATTTTTGTTAAATAAAACTCCACCACCGAGAGTTAAAACTGCCCATATTTGAAAAAGTACTCTTTTTTACTTTATTTAATTTTGTTATTATTACATCTCTATGTTTCTGCCTGTGTGTATAAGTCAATGGTTTTCTTTCTGATTAAAACATTCCCCCTGGTTCTGTTTTCAGCTGTGTGTAAACACACTCGGACCCGTGTCCTGGTCTGTGTGCTGTCTATGTCTCTATATGTTGACAGAACAGGCAGCTGAAGTCTCATAAACGTGAGGTCAAGCTTTCAGGCCTTCGAGAAAGAAAACAATAGGCATAAGGATAAATCTACCAACATTGCCCATATGATACGCTGGCAGGCCATTGCTTATTTATTTAACTGTCTCTGCCGCACTAAACTGAGTAATATCTCTTTTCTTGAACAGTCTGTTTGTGTATGTGTGAGGTTGTTTGAAGTTTCAAGACCACCAGACGCTCCACCATCCTTGCCAAAATACCAAAACGTGACTAATACATGGAACAAGAAACAAACTTAGAAACTTCGCTATAATTAGTTAATCAGTTTTCCCAGGATGGGAGTCAGCACATATTCAATAGCTTTTTGTTCATTTCATCAACCAGAATATGTCCAGTTATAAAGTTATGATACGGGGCCAGAGAAAAAAGTGATGGGTGTGTCACATAGAAATAAGAACAGGAAGGTATACATCTGATAATGTCGCTAAATTAGGTTGAGGTTAAAAGAGCTCACCCAAAAATAAAAATTCTGGCTTTATTTACCCTTCCTTAATTGTCCTTGTATAGAAAGGAACTGTATTAAGATTTGTTTGGTGCATAAAAATTATAAACAGAATATGGGTTGAGAATGATATAATGGGGAGTAAATGATGACGGAATTGTGCCTTTTAGGTTATCATCATATCTTATTTCTGTAAATAAAATATAATAAATATATGGCTTACACACAGTTCTAAACACACACACAAACACACACACACACACACACACACACACACACACATGTACACATGTATATGTGAAGTTAGCTTTTACAATGTGTACAGTACGTGTGTGTGAGTCTGAATATGCGGCATTTACTGGAATTGCCTTAAAAGCCGGAAAAATCTTGTTCGTACAGTTCCATCTGAAACTGAACAGGGTTAGAAAAATCATGCATGTGCTTCTCTTTTCCATAATGTTGGAAAAACTGCTCATTTCTGATGAAATCCAATGAAACCTTATTTAAAGTTTGCGCCAGCCGTAGAAGCAGCACCGAGATTAGCCTTCACTTGAGACTGGCACCACCCACCAACCTGGGAATCCTGACCATTAACATACAGTATATGGATATAGTTCTATAACACATTTTATAATGAATGAGACTGTAATTAAAATGAGCAAATTACTGCCTGTGCTGTGGATAACTGTGTCTGATTATGTCTGCATTAGAGATGTAGTGTTCTTTGAATGCAAATGCACACTGGCATGCACACACTTATATGCATGCTGTTTATCTGTCCTGTTGGATAAATCAGAGCAATCCGCTCTTGCAGAATGTGGTGTAAATTAGGAAGTGTGGTGGGAACCTTGCTGCTTTTGTAACCCCCGTTTTAGTTGGATAAGTCACAAATTACACGCAAGAAACATATGTGGTGCTATGTCAGCATCAGTGATAAATAGTTTTAACATTTTTTACATTACTGTAGAAATTATAAATATAATAAAATAGTAACACACCTTTAATTTATAGTTTTAAGTTTTTTTCCTCAGATTTAAAAAAGCAAAATAATACAAGATGATACAGTAAACCTAAAAATATACAGAGATGTATTAGGGTTTACTGTAAAAAAAATTGCTGTAATTATGCAGCTGGTTGCCATTAACTTACTGTAGTAGAAGATAAAGACTGAAAATGTTTCATGTTCATTTAACTTTGAACAAACTGTTGCCAGAAAATAACATAAATGTAACATCTACAGCAAGTTACTGGCAGCTACTTGCCAGTAATACCCAGTAATACTGTAATTTCTACAGATTTTTTTACAGTGTTGGTAAGAAAAATATCTCACTGTGAAAAAAAATATTTGCTGTCTTAGATTTTTTTTTAGTTTAATCAACTCAGATTTACAAGTCATTTCAACCTACTATTTTTAATCTTATCTATAGATCAGTTGTTATAGATGCAGATCAACTTAATTTTATAAGTTGTAGCAAATCATCTTTTGTCAAGATAAATAATAGTAAGTTCACATGACTTGTATATCTGAGTTGATTATAAATAAATAAATAAATAAATAAATAAATAAATAAATAAATAAATAAATAAATAAATAAATAAATAAATAAATAAATAAATATGACTTGTATTTCTGAGTTGATTAAAAATAAATAAATAAATAAATAAATAAATAAATAAATAAATAAATAAATAAATAAATATGACTTGTATATCTGAGTTGATTAAAAATAAATAAATAAATAAATAAGACAGCAATTTTTTTTACAATGCTTGTTTTTCTTTTCAGCTAAGTTTTTATTTCAGGGCCCTGGGTTCGCTAAGAGTCTTTATGGTGAAGTCCTATGGTCTTTAAAACTTTTCTGCTTTAACAAAATCAGTACACGGTTTGGTCTCAAACGATGACATGTTTGTTTAGTTTTATTCGATCAATTTACTTTCTAATCCAAATCTTTAAAAACGTTCTGCCTGTTTTGGCAGTTTGGAGTTAACGCCCTTCGTATGCGAGCACACACTGGCGAGCGAAAACAACAGAAAGCTCCAAAGTACAGACACTGGAAAAAGACGAGCAAGCAGTTGTGAACTCATTCACTTGTTAAAGTTGTGTGCATTGCTGTAATTTGCAAGCTGGAGAGAAAGAGAAACAAACAGAAGCCTGTTGGGTTTGTCTGAAGATCCAGAGATGTCGGTCTGGCCCAGAGCCTGTGAGCAGCTTCTTTCGAGTTTGGCCCCATTGCTGTTTGACTGATTCCAGACCAGCCTTGAACTCCAGCCCAGCAGATCCATCCAGAGAAGAGAGACAGCTCTTATTATACTGACCACTGACACGACCATGCCTCCCTGCGTTTCCCCTCTCAACCCTCCACTGACTTCTGGTCATTTTTCTCTTGGATTTGCTGTCAGGCTTTTTTAGTATTCGTTCTGTTCATGTGTATGTGCGATTATGTGTTTGTGTGTGAGAAAGAGGTGAAGGTACACAGAGAGAGCGAAAGAATGGACAGGATCCATCTCTGTGTTAAAAGCACACTTGAGTCTGGGCAGGTGTGTAGAAAGGGTTTGAAGTTTGCTGGAAAGTGCTGCTGGTTGGTTGCCATGGTCACTTACTCGCCATTAAGCATCTCTCTGTTATTTTCCGTGTCCAGTCGATGTGCACAATGATGCGTTTTGTGGTCCCGATAATGTCTTGAGGTTTTACTGTGTGTAAGAGAAAAGGAGTGCTTATGACTGTGTGTTTATTAGTTTGTATTAATGTGTGATAAGGTGTTGCTAGGGCACTGAAATGCCACCCTACCATTAATGATGAATTTTAGGTGCAGTCATGCAAGTCAGATCCTTTATTTGGCATCTTCATATTGTCACGTTTATTTGTCTTTTGATTTACATTTCACATGATAACAGTTTGCAGAGTGTTCACAGAATTGCACAGAATCCATGCTGACAGCTGCAGGCCGCAGGCTGAGTTTCCGTGTATGTATGCGCACACTTACACGAAACATTTCTGTCAATGACAACATTTCTTCTTGGGGCAGACAAAAGCCTCTTTTATGCTTCAGTAATAGAAATTGCACAACTCCTGGCTTACCATTCCTCCAAAAACAGATCAGGGGATCTTAAAAGCCTCTTGCACGGTTTGTCGTCCGGCACGAAGAGGTAAAAATCTCTAATCTCTTCCACCATTCTCTTTCATGGGTCTTTGCCAATCACAATGTTCTCGAGCACTTATTTTCTCTGGGATTAGGCCCTGCTATTTTTCCGGTTGGGTTGTAATAGTGCAGGTATTATATTCCAACCCGTTTCTTTTAATCAGGGAGGTAAAGGAACAATTACTTACACCGGGAAGATAGGCGCTCGAGAATCTGGACCGAAGTGAGATGCTTATTTATTCAGAGTCTCGGGACCACGTTGGTTTATTTTAGCAAACTTGGAGAACGTCTGCAGTCAGCGCAGAGGAAGCGCGACCCGCGCGCAGATCCGTGCGGACCACAAGTGTGTGTGCCTGTGTGCCAGAAGAGGGGGATTTACAGAACTACGCTTAACCAAAAATACTTAAAATAGGGGTTGGAGGGGTAGTGGGGAAAAAAAGAAGGTGCAAGCGACTGTTTTGAAATCCTATATTGATGATGAATGAAGAGGGACATTACAGGAGGGAAGCTGAATAGAGAAATAACACAAAGTGAAAACGAGAGAAAGAAAGAGAGCGAGAGAGGCAAAAGGATGTGTTTAAATGGACTGGCGACGGACATATTTCCACTGAGGGAGGGGAACAGCGTTTCTCTACTGCTAAATAGACATGATAAATGAGAGAGAAGCTGCTTCTGACAGACATTATGTTTTAAATGTTGCAGGGAAAATGTGAATGTGTGTCAGCGTGTGTGTATCAAAGAAAGAGTAAGGAGCACATGTGTGTTTCATAATGATGATTTCCATATTAAATAGAATAAAAACAAGCTTTAGTACTGATTAAAGACTGATTATATTACATTTGGTATGTAACCATATAAGCATTTTTTAGCATTTGCTCTTTCTTTCTTTTTTGGAGCTCTATTCTTTTAAAGGCTGAAACAATGCTGGGTCCAGTTGGTTTGTATGCTAAACAAAGTACTGTTTACGTTATATTTACTTATTTGGCAGACACTTTTATCCAGACTTACAGTGGATAACAATGTATACATGTTTTGGTATGTGTTTTCCCGGGGACGTAAACCTACAACCTTTTCACTGCTAATGCAATACTGTACCAATTGAGCTTCTGGAACATTATTATAGCATCACAATGTTTAATTTTTTTGGAAATTGATCTTTAGTATATTTTCATCTAAAATTGCAAATGGTTTAAAGGATTAGTCCAAAAATCCAGATAATTTACTCACCACCATGTCATCCAAAATGTCTTTCTTTTTTCAGTCAAGATGAAATTATGTTTTTTGAGGAAAACATTCCAGGATTTTTTGTTTTTGTTTTAATAGACCGCAAAACGTAACATGCAGTTTAAAATTGCAGTTTCAACGGAGTTTCAAAGGACTCTAAACAATCCCAAACGTGGCATAAAGGTCTTATCTAGCAAAACAATTGTCATTTTTGGCAATAAAAATAAAAATATGCACTTTTAAACCAGTCTCCGGTCCTGTGACGCGCCAGCGCGACCTCACGTAATTGCATAATGACATCGAAAGGTCACGCGTTACACATATGAAACGCACATTTGCAGACCATTTTAAACAATAAACTAACACAAAGACATTAATTAATATCATTCAACATACAACAACGTTGGAACGGGTCTCGTTCTCCACACTTGTAAACACTGGGGCGTAGTTTTGCATACGTCATCCGTGACCTCTTGACGTGATGACGTGTTGCGTGAGGTCGTGCTGGCGCGTCACAGGACCGGATATACATGAGAAGTTGTGGTTTAAAAGTGCATATTTTTCTGGTCAAAAATGACAGTTGTTTTGCTAGATAAGACCCTTATGCCTCGTTTGGAATTGTTTAGAGTCCTTTGAAACTCCGTTGAAACTGCAATTTTAAACTACATGTTACGTGTTGGGGTCCATTAAAATGAGAAAAATCCTGGAATGTTTTCCTCAAAAACATAATTTCTTCTCGACTGAACAAAGAAAGACATCAACATTTTGATTGAAATGGTGGTGAGTAAATTATCTGGATTTTGTTTAAAGAAAATGTACTAATCCTTTAAGAGAAGTCGTTGTAACTATATTAAAAAACCCACTTCAGTCTATTGGTTTTATTCTCAACTCATTTATATTTTTTTCTCTCTCCATCTTTCTCTTTAAAGCATACATACACATAAGTCCATCATGCATTACAGGTCAGCCCTGAAGGCATGAGTGAAACAAAACAGCAGAACTCAGATGCATGAAGCTTCACATTAAAAATCAACGAGGCAGACAGAACAATGCATTTATTCATCAGTCTTTCTCCATCTCACCCCTGACAATTAAAACCTCCAATTATCATTGCTGGACACCCAGTGATCGATATCAGCTGCCTGTGTTTGCTTGCCCATAGCATTTTTCCTCAATTCCTTTCATTTTTCCTTTTTAATTCCTCGCCTCTTCTCTCTCCTCTGCTCTGTATGTGTGCTCTCTATTAAAAAGGAAATGCAGGAATTTATTGCACCCTGATCTAATTTATTCAACTTTTAAATCCAATTATTTTCTTTTTGTCTCAAGTGTGTGCATTCCTTAGTGCAATGTTTATATGTATGAGATGCATGTCATGATGTTTTTATGTTCCCAAATGTACTGGACTCTTGTTTAAAAGCACAAGCTTGAGTTTATGCCGGTTTATTTGTGTGTCTCTGTGTAAATGCGCATTAAGCAAGGGCTGTATTTCACAGGAAGCACATTGGAACAGAGATGATGAAGTAGTCTCGCTTTTCAATGTGTCTCAACTCACCCATTAGAAGCCATTTGGGGGCTTATGGGATACATAAATACACGGGTCAATAGGGGTGGCATTAACTCCAAACATCAACATAACAATCTATGCAGAAAACTCAGCATAATCAAACTATTATGTGTTGCAGTTCGGTGTAATATCACTAATGGGGAATGAAGCATGCTGGAGCGCAAGCCACATTAAAAACCTTTAGCACCCACTGCTAATTGCCCTGCATTTAATGTAATTGTTAATGCATCGGATTTAAACCAATTTATCCCACGCTGTTTTATACAGCCGCTGATCTGAAACAGCAGTTGGGCGATTATATTGACGAGTCAAAGTTGGTTTCAGGGAGTTTTAAATTCAAACAAAACTGGGACAAACAGAAAGTGATAAGCACAATGATTGGGATTTGAGAACAGAGAGGAAGATGAGGTGTCAGCAGACATTACACAGATTAAGATCAGGGCAGTGTTGTAGTCGAGTCCAACTTGAGTCCGAGTTAAGACCAAAACCAGAGATCGACTGTAGAGTCCTTGTCAAGACCGAGTAAAGATAAAGCTGGATGTGGACTCTGTCTTGTCTAGGACTTGACACTCAATTTCTCGTGGTCCTGGTCTTAACTCAGACTCGAGTTGGACTCAACTACAACCCTGGATCAAAGTTCATTGTAGTATATATTTTTTTAATTCAAATATGTGCCCTTATATGCAATACGTGATTTTTTTATATATATATTTTTTTGCCAGTTTTTGCCTTTATTAAACAGTGATGTTAAGAGAGGACAGGAAAGTACAGGGAGTAGAGAGAGCTATGGGGTCGGCAAATGACAGCCCAGTCTCACAAAATTTTGTGACATAGTCACGTAACTTTTTGATTCTTTTTTCGTGATATTGTCACGAATTTCCGTGTTTTTTCATGCGACAATAGTTTAAAAATCAGAAAATATTAAAAAATAAATCAGAAAAAAATGAATAAACCAATACTTAAAGTGACATCCTAACGCAAACGGCAATGGTTTAAAAATAGGGAAAAAAATTGAGTAACCAATACGTGACAGTGACATGTAAACAGAAATTTGTGATACGATCACGAAAAAAACATGGAAATTCGTGACAATATCATGAAAAAAATAATCAAAAAGTTATCAAAAATAGTTTGAAAAAAGAATCAAAAATAGTTACGCGACTATATCACAAAATTTTGTGAGACTTGGTAGCAAATGACCACAAGCCGGGGATCGAACTTGGGCCGCCGAAAGTGCAAAAGCACCACATGTCGGAGCGATGCCCACTACACCATCGGCTCCAAATACATGATTTTTGTCATATGCACATACAGTAAATATGAATCTAGATGGAGAGAGAGTGCACGGGTTGTTATGAAGAAAATAATAGGTCTGTAACAACGGGAGAGACTTTACTTCTGATTCATTAATCCGTCCATCCACTATTGGCCTATTCATATATTTCCCCCTTATTCATTCAGCCTTATGACAGCTCTGGGTCTCTTCAGACCTCTGCTTCATCTCTACCAATCGTTTGCTCAGATGCCCGAGTCATTTGCTCTCTCTTTCTTTCATTAAACCTCAAATGGGATGTCATGCTTCACCTTCATCTCCCGTGTGAAAGGCTGGACCTTTCAGAGGCGATAGAGGGATGAGAAAAAGACCTGAGCACAGCATGAGAGAGAAGGGATGACCTCTCTGTTTACGTTTGCCTGGAGCCACAGCCCCGCTGGGGCATTGATGTGGTATTACAGTCCTGGAGCGAAAGAGAGATGGAGAAAGGGACGGCAGAAGATGAACGAGAGCGAAAAGTCAAGAAGGCCGACGGGAGGTTGGCATTTTTAGCCTTTTCTATCACATTTCACGTGACGTCTTTGAATCTCAGAGCACAGATCAGTTGTGATGCTGAAATGCCTCATAGGATACGAGACACGGATTGCGCCCAGACACTTGGCACATAAAAGACGTTCATGACCCGTTCAACTCCAGGAGCTCTACAGCAGAGAGGTGCGTAAGAGAATATCACCTGTGTCTGTGTGTTTGCATTTGGACACCAATGCCAAAGTCACTAATCTACTCTTATCAAAGGGCTCTCACTGCGCTGTCCTTTATCTCTACAGGACGTCAGCCAATAGGTGTTTAACGTCTTCGCTAGACAACACCCTCTTTGTATCCCAGCTTTCCCATTCCAGTTGAACTCTTATTTGTATATTCTGTCCTATTTGTTTTCTGCACCACTATCACCCCCTAATGGACAACAGTGTCATTGCAGATCACAGCAGAAGGCTCAAACAAGCACCAGTTTGCAATGCAATTATGCCCATCGCGTAAGAAATTTGTCCATTTTGATGTGTAGGGTTATAGGTCCTGCCCTAGATACAAGCCATACTATAATCATATCAATTACTGTGCCGCTTTACGATAAATAGAGCTTTTGGAAATGCTGGTTTAATCTCCAGAAATGAAGCTTATCTGGTAAACCAAATACCATAATCCCATATTTGTTGACTCATAGAGCAGTGCATTACTTAACATGCTGTTAAATGACCTGATGGTGAACCGAGTGATGAAATGAAATTAGACACATTTACACAGCCAGGCATTGAGCATTGCTGTTTGTCGCCACATATGTCCAAGAGATGGTAAACAAAGAAAGAAAGGCCAAATCGGACACATGGAGTAGCGGGCAACCTCTCTCTACAGATATCTTTGAACCGTAAAAATGGCCGTGTGAGCAATATCTTCAAGCATTAAATATACATGCCGTGTTTGCTTAGATCGGCTGTACCCATCGTGAAGCAGTAACGTGAAAAACTAGAAAAGGAAAGATAAACCGTTCGGTTTGTCTGTAAATGGATTTGCTTGTTTGTGGGTAAAAGTCTTGATGGCCGTTTCTTTAAAAAGGAAATGGATTGAATGTCTTTCATGTCACTGTGTGGGACCTCTGTTAAAAGCTTCAAGCAACACTTTATACATTATACAGAAAATAAAATGTAGAAATAAAAGCATTCTAAAAATACTGTACAGTCAGATAAATAAAAAGCACTCTCAAACATATAACTTTTGCCATTTCAGTCATCATGGTTTATTAAAATTTTGCTCTATAAAAAATTAATCAAGCGCAAAAGGTCGGCATATTCAAATTTAAAAATACTGTATTTTTTCTTTAGAAAATATTTTTTTAATAAAAATATACTTGTATATGCCGACCTTATGTTCACATTTGATAATTTTCTTATAGAGCAAACTACCTCTAACTAACATAACACTAAATTTCATCAGATCTTAATGAGAGTGGTTTTTCAGTCGTTTTTTTAATCTATTTTACATGGGAACCAATTAAACTGAACTGTAAGTAGCTTGATGCTTTTGTTGTGTGATCTTGAAGTGTCTAAGACCATTGTTGTTTTTGTGGATCAGAGTCTTGAGCTGTTAACCCCAAGTGAAAAGTAGTACACTTACATGGTGTACTTAAAGTGCTTTATTTTCACACACTAATTTTGTACACTGTAAAAAAATTGTTAAATCAACTCAGATTTACAAGTCATGTCAACACAGATGAGTTGTCACAACTTGACAACTAGTTGAAAAAAGTCAACTTAATTTTATAAGTTATAACAACTAGTTATAACAACTCATCAAGATAAATAATAGTAAGTTGAAATGAAAAAAATTTAAGGCAGCAAAGTATTTTTTACATTGTACTTAATATACAAAAAATTCTTCTTTAGTACTTCTTAAGATAATCTTAAGAACATCTAAGTGTACTTTGCTGTGCTATTTTGAGACACCATAAATATTAACTAAAATGTGCTAAAAAAATTATATAGGTACCACTTGTAGTAAACTTGAACCCATTTGTTGAGTTCAAGTTTAATACAAGTGTTAACTAAATACAATTTTAATGCAGAGATAGTATGTTAAAAGTGTATTTTAGTTCATATTCATGGTGTCTCAAAATAGCACAGTGAAGTACACTTTGATAATCTTAAGAACATCTTAAGAAGTACTAAAGACAATTTTTTTGTATATTAAGTACAAAATTAATGTGCGAAAATAAAGCACTTTAAGTACACTACGGAAGTGTACTACTTTTTCACCTGGGACGTCCAATGTATCCCCTAATGGCAGCAAATCAGGATCACTAAGAGTCATGCACACAAGTTCTTATAACATTCCTCCTTTTTATAATCACAAAAAATAATACTGTATTAAATACATAAATAAATATATAAATGTAATTCACAGAACACTGGAATGGGGTATATTAATCAACTATATATATATATATATATATATATATGTAATTCACAGAACACAGTGGAATGGGGTATATTAATCAACAAATAAATTAATAAAGACTTGAAAAATATTGCATGATTGTTGTGCACAAAAAGTTTTTAGGAATTACTGAGCATTGTAATAAATTAAATCAGTGCTTAAACAGAACAAAGGATTTACTTTATTGAAGTCCAGTGAATTATATTTTAAAGTATACTGGCCATCTTTTAATACTGCTATTTTTACACAGGTGGTGAGAAAAGTCAGTAAGGCCAAGTGAGAAAAGTTTCATTAGAAAAATAAATTACCCTTTTTGTAGTAACACACACAAGTTTAGGATTCTACCAAATTAGTATTTTTGTCTATTTTTTGTATTTTCTTTTAAACATTTCAGTTGTCAAAAGTAACGCGAGTGTATATTTTCCGGAGTGACAAATATTTTGGCATATAACGTATTTAATCTTTGCGGTCTTTGGTGTCATATTATCCTCTGGGGTGGTGGTAAAGGTTGAGAGTTCAATTCAGTTTCACTTTAGAATATTGTCTGTACCCATTACATCCATTTTA
Source organism: Misgurnus anguillicaudatus (assembly GCF_027580225.2). Taxonomy (NCBI): domain Eukaryota; kingdom Metazoa; phylum Chordata; class Actinopteri; order Cypriniformes; family Cobitidae; genus Misgurnus; species Misgurnus anguillicaudatus. The sequence goes on from NC_073353.2 coordinate 22,782,777, forward strand.
AAACTATTTTTCATTCCCATGATTGTGTTTTTACATCCTCTCCAGAGAGTGGACTAGTTTTTGTAAGTTAATGAACTTTGAACTTTTCCTCTTTCGGAAGAGTTAGGGACAATCTAGATTGACGGGGCACGGGGTGGACTGATTGGCACAAGACACAGTATCCCACTTTCCCGCTTGTAATTTCATGCGCCCCAATCCCTTCCACAGACCGCAACGTGGAACCAAGAATTTAGGCAAGGGTCAAAGTGTCAGGATTAATTCGGAGAGGTAGAAAAAATGTAAAAGCCGCCCATTCCTCCCCCTTTCTCGTCCCTCTTCATCATAACCTTCCCTCCCTTCATGCCTGTTCATCCACACCAGCTGTTGCCCTGTTGCTATTCCAAGCCGAGGGGAAATGGATCTAAAGGGCCCTGGCAGATGATGCTGCGATGAGATTATTACCATGCTGCTAACACACACACACACATACACACAGATGCAATGAATTGCCCTCAGATCTGCACTGCCCTCAGCTTGCACAGCAATCAACCTTCATGACACAAAATGTAGTCATGATTAAATGTCTATGACTAGATCTATAGCCCCATTTCTTCGGCTCATCATCATCTTCTTTCTCAATATTTCAGACAGCACTCCTTCAATTGCATCTGTGGTTTTGCTTTCATGCCCTTGGTTCAAATGAAATATTTTGTAACTTATACTTTTATCTCCATTTCTTCAAAAGCTTCACAATATTATTGATCTGTTTTGTCCCTCTGTGGTAACTGTGAGGCCATCTATATGCAAGTATACTCCTAAATGTTCACAAAGCTCACTTTACGACATATGAAGTACACATTTAAAGTTTGCAGTCTCTCTCTTCTGTGAATAGGGACAAAAGTATTCTCCAATGTCTTATTTAAATAGATAATACTGAAACACAGGACAGGAAAGGACAACACAAGATGGCTTATCAGGCAGTCTTTGGGACTTGACATTTTAAAGGAAAAATTCATTTAAAATTAAATTAAAACCTGCAGTGTTTAATTCATTTATAAAAAATGTCACTTTTATCCAAAGCAACTTACAGTGCATTATATCTCTAATTTTTTTTACAAGTGTGTTTTCCCTGAATACAACCCATGATAATGCAATGCTCACCTAAAAAGCCAAATTAGCTTTTATTTGTTTAATTTATTTAATTAAAAATGAATTAAATAAAAAACTTTACTTTGATGTTTAATTTATCTAAACCCATACAATCTATACAGAATGACAGAAATAATTCAAGTAAAATGGTTAGAATGAAAGATGTTGTTATGGAGAAGCATAATAATAGAAAAAACATTTCAACATTTATTGCGTTGGAAATAATGTACCACAATCATGCCAGCAGAGTGTGTCTCAATACGTTAAAGTCGACATGGAAAGTTGATATCGGCCCCAAAATACCTCCTGCTGTTTTGAGGTGACAGAAATGGTCAGTGGTCAGAGATGTGCAGGTTCAGCAGCAGGGCAGTGAGACGCAAAGACTCGCCAAAGGGAAAAATAAAAAGAGGACAAGGAATCAAAGCTTTTTACCAGCGCGCATTGTCAGCATTATCGTGGCCTGTCGTTGAACCTTAAAAAGTCGGTCGATTGTTTGTGAGAGATTTGTGCGAAGCTTTGATTGTTTTTCTGTAGCTGGATACAAATTTAAAAAGAAAACTAAATCAATAGGGACACAATGACCTCGTTTTTACCCTACCTGCATCCCTCTAGAAAATGACCAATGACGGTATAAACAAACAGGGTTGTTTATTCATGCAAGTTCAAAAACGCTGTTTGTTTAGATCCTTTTTAAATTAAAATGATCATGTAATATTATCTGAATGTTTTGCATTTTTGAGAGCGATGTGCACTGTACTTTTTTTGTTTTTTGACAATTTAACAGAAACAAAAACTATTCCAATATTTTCAAAATGTTGTGTAAATAAATACTGTTTTACAATATATATATATATATTTGACTTTTTTTGGCCCATTTTACCTTTTTATTTGTAAGGAGAAGACAGGAAAGTACAGGTTGGAGAGAGGGCTACGGGATCGGCAAAGAACCACAAGCCGGGAATGAAACTCGGGTCGCCAAACTCAAAGCTCTGCCTGCTTCACCATCGGCCCGACCGTTTAACAATGAAATAAAAAAACTTTGTGTTGTTGCCCATGTAGAAAACGATGATTAGATTTGATTTCCATGTAAAAATAGTAATCAGAGTAAGTGTTAATCAGCAAAGTTTCCTTCTAAGAAAAATTATATTGTAATTATAAAGTTCGTACTATACATGCTTTATTAATATACTTTATCTAAATGTAATATGTGATCAGTGGTATATAGTTTATTTAATAAATAAATTAACATTAAAACATATTATTTATTATATTAGATTTAATTATAATTGATTACATTTATATGCATTTCTAAAGCCTATGTTCAAATAAATTATCTTCAAATACCTTGACCTATATGTTTTAATTATATAATCTTATATTATAATGAAAGACTTCACTTCTGTAATTAATAATGAAAGTATTATTTTATATTTAACGGAAAATTTTCATTATGTCTGTACACTTATGGAGATTATTGAAACACTTACAGTGAATTTAACATCACCCGTACTGACATCACTATTTAAACCACACCAAATTTAGGACACAGACTGCGTGTCACCCAAAAAAACCTCACTTACTTTCTAAAAAATGAGCTGTCTGTCTCTCATGTGTTCAGACAGATGAGTTCACAGGGAGTTCATGTGTCTTTGATGGGTGAGTGGTGGCAGTGCCCACAGTGGGTATCTGCAGTGATTTTATCCATCAACCTATTGAGTCTGCCAATTTAATAACAGTGAAAAAAAACATATTTTGAAAGATAATTGTCCCTTGTGCTTAATGTTTAATATTTTCCCTCGTGTTCCTTTCATAATTTCACTTATGATGATATATTCTGACCTTTTGTTCACTGTTATGTTATATAATTGGGACATTACATTGGCTTGTTTTGCTCAAATGGGGTTATTATCTATTATAATTACAGCTATGATGTTCAAGCATGATAACGCAGCGTATTGAAAAAACATGTGTCCACAGAATCAAACTTAAACAACAGCGTACCCGCAAAACCTTTCAGACAGCTGATTTTTCCATCTCTCTTTGTTCCCACATTATTGGCAGTTTGCTGAAGCTACACAATACCTCATTACATGAATGGAAATATATACAGTTATCAATCTGTCATTATCATACAATACATTCACCACAGCAGAACAACTTTATCCAACAAAGTACTTTGAGTAGCACTTTAAATTGGACTGACTAAAAACCATAAACAACCAAATCATGTGTGTTTAATATCTCTTTTTAAACCTATTCATCCACATGTTAGAAATATTTTATAATGTAATACTTTGATACCTAGTAGTTTGAGGCAGGTTGTATCTCAATTCAGTTGGTTAAAACAACGGCATTATTAATGTTAGCATGCTAAACCGTAAGGGACTTAACCTTTGCTGCCATAGACTGACTTTTAGGGTGCATTTGCATTATCCACAGATTATTGGTTAAATAACAAGCACCACAAGCAGGTCACAGGTTTACTTTGGCATAGAGTGTGATCGCAAACTGTGCCAGAGCATGGATCAAAACGCGAGATGTTAACTTTGTAAAAAATTTCTGATGCGCCAACTAAGCAATGTGATAGGCATAATGAGAGGGTTGCCTGTCATCGGGCATGGATCGGGAACTAATGTATATTGTTCCAAACCTAATCAAAACTTTGTTTTTTGGAAGAATTTTTATTTTATTTCTATATAATAAAGGTGAAAGGTACTTACCAGTCCTATAATTCTGCCTTATAACTTTTCTTGCTCTTATGCACGTTTAGGCCTAACTAACATGAGAAAGATTCAATTATGAACAATCCCTACACTCAAAAAAATGATTCATTGGATTAACTCAATAAAATTGTGGGCAGGATTTCCATCCAATATGAATGTGTACCCCTAACTCATAAAAAACTGCTTTACACAATGAAAATATTTGAGTTAGTCCAACTCAATTTAAAGTAAATGGCAATACTCAATTAGTTGCCTCAACTCTTTTTAGTTTAGTCTGAATAACTCAATTTAGCTTAGTTTGAATAGCTCAATGTAGTGTAGTCTGAATAACTCAATTCTGTTATTTCATCTAAAACTTTTGCATATCATACTAATTAGCATAAGCACATGTTAGCATGCTAATAATAATAACACATGATACTTTGGATGAACATGTGAGAAGAGACTGATCTCCAAACAGGCATTAACACAGTTAATGCTCATTGAGAGTAATACCTCACATCCACAACCTAACCACAAGCGCCACTGCACGATGGTAACCAAACAATTTGAAAAAATATAACACAAACACTTCTAAATCAATAAGATAAACAGACATTATTAAGTCTTTCTCTTTACCTAAAAATGCATAAAATAACACTAAATTAAAAAAAAAATACTCTCCAAAAGCAGTTGCATGCAAAGCATGCTGGGAAATTATTTTTCCAGAACCCAAACTCAAACTAATTGTGTTAACGCAATTAAAAATAAATCAATAAAGTATAGTACATATTCATTTTGTGTTAGACTAATTAAAAATATATACTTATTTCTCTTAATGAGTTTTTTTTATTAATTGAACACAATTTTAATGTGTCATGTCTAAGAAAGGCTTGAATAATTTTTTTGAGTGTATAAATTAATTGCTTGTTATACTGTATCATACAGTATCGTACTGAAGTCAAATTTAAAAAGTAGTCCATTATCAGGGGCAGACTGGGAGTATCGAAAAACAGTAAAGCGAGTAAATGCTTTCATAACTGCAAGAAAAGTTTATATTTTATTATTGTTGCAGTTTAGCTTTTTTGACCCATGTAGAAAAATGAACCTCTAGTACAATGATCTCTTAGTACAGTTGTTTGGCCGTTTCTACTGCGTTTATGAAATGTGAGCGAATGAGGACAGTGCCATGTGGTTGTGAGACACATTTCTCTCCACTCCGCCCCCTGTGTCTGCGCATTAGAGTGATAATACCTTACAGTTCACGGCCTCCGCTTTAAAACACACAGACAGCGTTCCAGTGACCGTTTCACCCCACACAGGAGAGAAAGATTTAGACCGTCAGATAAAACCATAGAAGACCTTTTCTTTGAAACATCACCGTTTTAAGTTTGTATGTATATGGGAAGGTCTATTTTGTGCTGCAATTGGTCAGTATATATATATATTGCAGTGTTTTTTGCAGGTTTTTTTTCTCTAAAATATGACAATTTAATAATACAAAAATGCACATTCTTGAGACTTAATACAATAAATTTGCAAAATAAGTTTAGGATAAAAAAAACTTTTAACAGTCAATTAAATGTGATTTGTGCAGTTAGCACACACAAAAATAGGTCAGATTTTAATTTTTCACAGCAGATCTTTAAAATGTTTTCAAATCAAACTGGCTTAACATAAATCTTTAGGATTTGCACAAACTGAAAAAAAAATGTGGACGCTTTTTTCACTAATATTTGCTACTAATATAATTTGTAATGGGAAACATTCTCAAACTTTAGACCCCACTATGTAAATAAATATATACATTATATTAGGCCAACCAAAAATAAACGGAAAGACCCAATGTCCACATTACCCACTACAGACCCTGTGTTTAAACAAGCTAAACTCACTCAGGGTGACAGGATTGATTTATTTCCAAAAACAGCTATATATTTTTCAACCCCCCTGATAAAGGACAGACTTAAACAAATAGCCCATGACGAATTATTGGCCCTTTTGTCTCCTGTAGCCTCACTGTGTATAAAATGGATATAATTTGGTTTTGATTAGGTTGCAAGGTAGTTCAATACTGCATGCCATGCATCACTGAATAAACCAAATACATCTCCATCAAAGACTGTTATTTCAGTAACAATCCCGTCGATGGCACAAATTGATTCAAAGCATTATTGTGAGGCACTACATGCAAACAGACAGAACACGTGTGTGTGATATCTGTATTATCAACATTGTTACCACTTAATAGAGCATTAGAAGTAAAAGTTAGTTATGGATGATTAAACACATCTACCACACAAAATAAACTAAAGCAGAGATGCATTGGTGTGTTTATGTGTATGTGTGTCTGTGTATGTTTTTCTGTCTAGTGTGAACTGAATAAGCAATGATGCATTTGAGATGGTCATTGCACGGTCAAAGAGTGTGTGTGTCCTCTCTTGCTTTGCTGTCGTGTCCTAAGCAAGTTTAAGCATTTCACTTCTCCAAAGCTAATGTGGAGTGAGTGTGCCGTCTACTGAACAAACTCAGAATTTAGCTTACACGTCACACACACACACACATGCATGTACGTACGCACTCGCACAGACACACACACAAATACATACACACACAAAGTAGACAAATGGTTTCAATAACTGCGGCCTTGAGTCCTGGTGCTTTGCCCAGGTTTTACTTGTGCTCCGTATAAATCTTTTCTTTGTTTACTGTAGATGTTTATGCCAGCAATAAAACTGTTTGTACATTAAGCACTTACAAGTGGGGATGTTAACACTATCAACAAAGAGTTGAACATTTATTTGTTTTCGGTGTAATAAATTAGTAATTCTGTTAAAGGACACGTTATATCCGGCAGCCTTGTGTTTCGTATGATTTATTTTTACTAGCATGTTAACATGTGTAGAAACATATTCAACCAGAGTAGGTTTTGGCACTGAACGCAAGGCCTAAATATTATTTTATTTAAAAAAAAATAATTTGGTACATTATTTGGGGGTAACAAAATAGGCGTTTATTATCAAAGTTAAATGACAAAATAATACTGTAAATTTTAATGTTATATAATAATAATAATAATAATAATAATAATAATAATAATAATAATAACAAATTATTAACTTATGTTAGGATGCTTAGTAAAAATAATGCCTTAAAAATGCCTTAAAATAATTTGAAGTACCTTGATTTGTTTTAATAATGATAAATTATTATTTGTTTTTAGTTTTCCTACTTTGTTTCAAAAATATCTTGAAAGATTGAAAATGAAAGATTAAGTGATGCTTAATTTGTGCAGATAAGCATCTATTGGTAATAGAGTAATGGAAAATTTCTAAAGTAATGTTTTCTGCATTAGCCGTTTTAAAGTTTTCAAGTCTTTTCTCTAAGTCTGGTTTAGTGTTCTTGCAATTTTCACCCACGTGTGGTTCTAAGGTCCCTAAGGACAGAGATGTATGTCAGAGAGGAAAAGACATTTGTTGTTGCAGAATCACACCTGTTGACCTTTCTGATTTGCTGGGACTACCAACCATCTGTCCAAACTATTGATTTAGTTCAGAGGATGTCAGAATTATTTTATTTACTTACATAGTTTGTTTGTGGTTTATTTTTTACATTATGTTTGACCATTGTTCACTAAACACAGTAAAGCGACATCAGATGGACAATATTTTCGTGACCAGGAATGATATTCCAGTGGCTCTTCAAAATTATACATAGCATAATTATATATATATATATATATATATATATATATATATATATATATATATATATATATATATATATATATATATATATATATATATATATATATATATATATATATATATACAATATATTAATATAATTGACATTGAATATAAATAATTACAATAAATAGATAGTATGAATCTTTTTATCATACTGTACATATATACCCACACGCACACACACTTTCTCTTACTCACTGTCTGTCTCTCCTTGCTTTAGGTACATGATTGAGAGATTTAAAATAAACAATGGAAATGATTCAGCAATCAGCATTTCATTCCATTTCTGAAATCAAACCAGCATTAGAACTGCAGCTCTTGAATAGCAGAGAGCAAGCGCTCTTTCACTGTCATCACGGGCAATCATATGAAATCAGAGACGAGGGAAAAATATGTAAAACACTGTGTAACAGCACATAATAACAGTTTCATTGTCGTTTCACATTTTAACATGCTGACCACAAGCAACGGAGACCTGCGTACATGTAATTTGACATTTACTGCATTGCTTTACATTCTTCCAGACTGAATTTATTCTGATACTGTTTATTTAAGTTGCACTTAAAAATATGTTTAGATTATTTTATTTTAAATATTATTTATATATTGTATAATTATTATAATTATATAATTATTTATAAATGTTATTACACATTATTTGGCTGAATATAGCCAGTATTTAAAATAAGTTTTTAATATGAAATACTTAAAGAGTTTTAAATTATATTATATTATATTATATTATATTATATTATATTATATTATATTATATTATATTATATTATATTATATTATATTATATTATTGTACATAAATATTTTAAAAACACACATTTTTTATCTTTTTCATGCTATTACTTTCATATTACCCGTTAAATGTTATCATTTAGTTTATGAAATACTGCAAAAAAAACTATTTAGTCTCAAAAAACTGTTGATCATGTATGTGTTGTGTTGTGTAAATGGGTCAGGATAGTGTTATTGTCAAAGAGAGTGCAGTGTGATGTGTTGGTGAGCCACTCAACCGAACTGTCCCCACCTGAGGCACACACTTCCCTATATTTCACCCCATTACATAAAGGCTCTTCGCTCAAGAGAGAAAGACATGTTCAGGCCAGCTTTTGCTCTGTAATTATGCTCCTTATACAAAGCTGACCCAGATATGGGCTTATGGAATTTGCTGAAAACTGTCTTAAAGGAACACGCCCACATTTTGGGAATTTAGCTTATTCACCGTATCCCCCAGAGTTAGATAAGTCCATATATACCTCTCTCATCTCCGTGCGTGCTGTAACTCTGTCTGACGCAGCCCCCGCTAGCTTAGCTTAGCACAAAGACTGGAAATGCATGGCTCCAGCTAGTATACTGCTCCCAATAAGTGACAAAATAACGCGATCATTTTCCTATTTATGTGTTGTGATTTGTATAGTCAAACCGTGTACAAATAACAAGGTGATATGAGACACAGCGATCTTTTAACAGTATACATACTGAGAACTATATTCTCTGAAGACGAAGCACTGCCGCATGGGCGGAGTGATCTGCTCGCAGCACACGAGAAGCCCCTGGTGAGGAGCAGAGAATTCGGTCAGAGTTGTGCAAATCACTCCGCCCATGCGGCAGTGCTTCGTCTTCAGAGAATATAGTTCTCAGTATGTATACTGTTAAAAGATCGCTGTGTCTCATATCACCTTGTTATTTGTACACGGTTTGACTATACAAATCACAACACATAAATAGGAAAATGATCGCGTTATTTTGTCACTTATTGGGAGCAGTATACTAGCTGGAGCCATGCATTTCCAGTCTTTGTGCTAAGCTAAGCTAGCGGGGGCTGCGTCAGACAGAGTTACAGCACGCACGGAGATGAGAGAGGTATGTATGGACTTATCTAACTCTGGGGGATACGGTGAATAAGCTAAATTCCCAAAATGTGGGCGTGTTCCTTTAAAGTGTGCGTACTTGGCAGATCTTAATGATAATGTATGTCCGTGTTTGACCCTGAAACTCAACCTGAACAGTAGTTTTGATACGAGGCCGCCCGCGTGTAACCCGCCAGTCTGCAATCATAAAGGTATGGCTGTAATTTCTGCTGTTCCATGATGGTAATTGCAACCTAACTTTTCATGAATGCCCCTCTGATTTTCCCAGACCACCGTCTAATATAGGTCTCATAAAAAATATCTATATAGCTAAAATGTATTCGATTGGTCAGATTTATTAACATTTGATCTGTTTTTATCAGCCTTATCCCATGTGAGAATAACTGGTGGATGAGTCATTTTGATGCTTCTGAATGATATATTTTTTTTTTTTTAGACTACAGTACAGCAATACCATCAGGATTAAATAATGTTTAACATTTTTACGATATTTAAAATATGTGAATTTGAAGTTCACTTTTGTTCTTATTATCTTTTTTTGCTACTTCAACTTTTGTAAAATCCATAAAAAGTTTAAATCTGTTTACAAGTGTTTATTTCATTTTGTTGTAAATCCAGGCAAATCAAATTTAAGTGGAGTATATTAACCATTTGTCTGCATGTCTCGCTTTTTTGTACGTGCAAAATTTTATGAATTGAATTAAAATTAATCCGATTTAATATGTAAATAAACATACTTTTTCTATGCTCCTACAAGTGCTGGAATGTAGCGGTTGGTGCTGTAGATGGGCTAACTGATGGCCTAGTTGATTGTGATTAGTGCAGTGTATTAAATTGGGAGGAGGGTGCAGAATGAGGAAGATTGATGCCCAAACTTCCAGCGTGGAAAATAGGTCATGCGCTTGTAATGCAACTGAACTTTTGAACCGAACAAAAGTGCTTCTATTGTCCCGACGCTCAGCCCCTAAGAACTCTTAAAAAACGTCATGTGTATATCAAGTACTTGACTTTCTGATTTATCAATTTATGATAATATAATAGTTTAAATTTTTTGTTGATTTGTTTATTTGAGTGAAAAGAAACTTGTTAGTTTCCATGTGCAGATATGAACATATTTTTATTTTAGAATGTATGAACTTAGTATGAACTTTTAGGAAGTTTGATGTATTTTAAAAACTTATTTTAAAATTATGAATTTAGCTTTACAGCCTGAAATGAATTAAATTAAGAGACCACGTGGAATATTGTACAATCACATAATGTCCCTCATATATTCAAATATGTTTTAATTTATAATCTGGATGTTTATATTAAGGTTTATGGACATATCAACTACACTGTCAGAAATAAAGATACAAAAGTTGTCACTGGGACAGTACCCTTCCAAAAAGGTACACCTTTGTTCCCAAAAGAGTGCATATTAGTACATCAAAGGTACATAGTGGCAGTTCAAAGATACATATTTATACCAAAATCTTACATATTAGGACATTTTTTAAAGGGTTGTTGCCCCAGTGACAGCTTTGTACCTTTATTTTTGACAGTGTACAAATTTATAAGGATGGTGTATTATTTTGAAACAGCCCTATCAAGCGATGACAGATAATGTGGCGTTACAAATCTTCAACCAATCCGAGCTCAGCAGTGGGAGACTGTGATTGGATGTTGCTATTTCCCTTTTTACCATGTCATTTCATTGCCCTCTGTGTGACCTCTTTTTTCTGTCATGATGGAGCCTCATTTTAATACGAGAAAACAAGTACCACCAAAGCATGCGCACATAAACACATACAAACAGAAATCAAGATGGCGTCACATGATACCTCATCTCTCCTGCTGTGGCATCCTTCCCGAATCCTTTATCCTCCTCCATCGTAGTCGCCATCTTGTAAAGCTATCAACTTTTCGCGATCTACAAATTGTCCCAGGATTCATGTTTTCTCTTGTATTTATTTGCAATTCAAAACATAGCGATACAGCAATGCATGTCGCAATCACAGGACTAAAATTGAGTTGCTTTTTCCATATCCATCTCTTTCTCTCCTTTAAGCCCTTTCGCTTACCATGGCATATGTGTGTATGTGCGTCAGACAGCCTCATAATATCAGATTGCACAGACTGCACTGGCCAAATGTGAATTTTATACTCTAGTGAACACAGGCTTTTGCTTTCATTAGCTCACATTCTCATCAGCAGTGCACGTACCCTGCACAAGGGGTGGCAGACGGACCGCCACGGATGGGAGGGGGTCTCTTGAGTTCCAGAAAGCTCAGCTCGACAACCCCTGCCTCGGGGTGGGGAGTTTGTGGTCTAATTTGCCCCATATTGCACCGCTGTTCGGCCCGGGCTACTGGATTTTCTCTAGGCGTGTGTGGATGCCTGGGGCAAATTGTGCCGTTTAAAGTTTCTTCTTGAATCTCATAATCCTGAATAAATGTGGTAATATAACTTCGCCAGCTGCGCTGCATTAAAACTCCCATTTGTTAGCACCACTTTCTTAAACCTTTCAGCTTATGCAGCACATTTTGTGAGTGTCGATTTTGGCAGAAAGCCACTCTTTGGTTTTTTACATTTATGGTCACGTAACTTGTTTATGTTTATATTATCGCGTTCACTCTGTTTTGCATCGTAGATTATATTCAAACACGTCACAAATGAGACCTCTTTAACTTCTCAATTGTTTCTTTTATACAGCAGTGAGATTAAATCGTGAAACTGGGTTATGTGGCATATGGTATCCACATGAATTTTATACTGTAGCTCTATACTGATTTGCATATGTTTAAATGTTTCCCCAAGGGATTATAGGAGAAACATCTGGGACAACGTTGATACCTGAATAAAATTCAACTTAATTATGTATCATCATGAGCTATAAAAGAGCAACCTCTGAGAAATGACTCTTTATTCTAGGATCAGACATTTTTAAATCTGATTAGGCTGAGAAAATTCCAGTTGATTCTCCGCCAATGAGCTCCCGAAAGGAGCCGTGATCAAATGCCTGGTGACATTATAAAGGCAAAGTTTATAGATGTTTTATCTCTGGATTTCTTTAAACTTTTCTTCTTCACTTTTTTCAGCGTGGTTGTCTCCCATCTCACTTAACACTCAAATAGGTAGAACAAATTGAGAAAAGAAATGTATTTGTACATAAACATCCCGCCCGCTTGAAACAGGGCCATGAGATACGAGAATCGTTTTTGTCAGTGTCCCCCTCGGGAGATGAGAGGAAATGTTGGCTCTGTCTCATACTATTACTGCTTCTCACATTACTCTCTCTCTTTTACAGAACCTGCACTAAAAGTTCACTTCCCTCTGTCACTCATTAACCCTTTACGTTCACCTTTATTTGTTTACTACTGTTTTTATTTGATGACTGTTAAGCGAAATTGCCTGGCACGCATTGCAACAGACATCCTCATTAAAACAGATTACATCAGATGCACAGTTGGCAGAATGAGCAATGACAAAATAAAAGGCTGTGTTCATTGTCTCTCGTTCAACTTTTTTTTGTTTGACCTGATGCACGATTACTTTATGGGCTTCTGAGGGATGCTGCAAAAACTCACATTAACATTTCTCTATCTCTATCTCTCTCTTTTTTTCTTGGGTTCAAAGTAAGTTCAGCGGTTAAAGAAGGTGAATAGTTGCTAAAATTGAGCTGTCTTGGGGCGAACTGTCAAGTCCATGTCACTGCTGAAGTCGAGATGCATGCCACCATTGTGCCATGCATTGTTCATCTTTTACTCAATCACTTTCTACAACTCACCCCCCATCCATTCCCTCTCAAGCTCCGCTGTGGTGAAACAGGATCTGAGCTTTACCGTAATCGGCGGTTATGTGAAACAGACCTGATTACGATCCCATAGCCGAAATCAAGGTAGAGCGTCACGGGGCAAGTATTCAGCCGTGTTCTTTTCGACAAAGTAGAGTATTCCAGTTTCCTCATTTTTTTTAAAGGTTTGGCAGAGGATTTTCCGTTTAAGTGATTTACAGTGCAATTGAGGTATAGGTTTTATCAGTTTGTGTGTTCTTAAGGGAATCAAGCCCACGATCTTGGCATTGCTAGTGGTACGCTCAGCCAGTTGAGCTGCAGGAACAATTCCATATTGTATTTAAAGAAACAGGATTTCTTTGCTTACAGTTTTCTTCTGATGACTAACATGAAAACTATTTTGGTTCACCGCACCAGTCATTTGAATGATGTTTCTTTGGTTTCCGTCGTTTGATTGACCCTTCATTGGTTTATCAATGTGATTAAAGGAATCGTTCATTAGTCTTTGACCATGGTCAGTTGAAAAAAATGAGGATGTGAGTGATGGAATTGGGCAGATGTCAGGAAGAGGTCCCAAAAAGTCTCAGATAACACACAGATTGCCACTAATACACATGTGGGTTGAGCCCGGGCTGAGCATATGAATGAATGTGTGATGTGACATGCTATAACAATTCATCCTATTGATTTCCTTTCCTATTCCTCAAAAATTATCCATGTGGTCAGTGAAGGGATTTAATTGTTGTCATCAGATATAGTTATAGTCCTTTTTTGAGTTTTTCTGCAAATTACTCAAAAAAAAAAAAGAAATATTGTAAAAGCTATTTTACTATTATTATTATTATATACTGTGTGTGTGTGTGTGTGCGTGCGTGCGTGCGTGTGTGTATGTATATATATATATATATATATACTGCACCAAAAACCACACTTCACGTTTAGTTACATTTCTTGACTTGACTTGAGTTGTTTGGTTTTCCATGAATTTCTTAAAAAGATTTTTCGTCATTGACGCTTCATAAGAATGAACCCAATTAAAATGATTTTGCAGCCATTTTTGTCATGTAATGGAGAGACTGACTGAGAGGAAAAAGTTATAAGTGTCCTGCTGCTTGACATTTCACTTGGAATAATTTATACGCACTTTGTAAATAATTTAGCCTCTCCGTTTATTTTAAAAGCAGCCTCTGCTTTCTGTCATTTGAATGTCACCACAGGTTTCGCCTCGTTCCAATCTTAAAAACCACTTTAGTTTACGTGTGTGTGTGTATGTGTGTTTGAGAGAAATGAGAGAAAAAATATGTGACCTTAGTCAGTTAAATGCATATAATAATATTTGCATGAATCCAAATGTGATATAAACCAGCTCCCAAAAAATACTGTACGGTCCTTAATTTTTCCCTTGAGTTTATGTGTGCTCTTCTGTCTCTTGTGCGTGTCAGTGGCGTTGTTGTTAGGCCGAAAGCTGCATTAGTTGCCATTGATATAATGAGGCCTCACGGGCCCCTGACTGGACTTTAAAGACAAAATCTGCCGTGTCATCGATCAAAGACTTGAGCTCTCGCCTGAAGTTCACTTGAAGACTCCATGAAAGTAACATGAAACTAATTGTAGTATGATACTACTACAAATAATAATAATAATACACACACTGTGAAAAAACTTTGCTGCCTTAAATTTTCTTATTAAATCAACTCCGATTTACAAGTCATGTCAACAGAGATGAGTTGTCACAACTAATAAAATATAGTTGAGAAAAGTCAACTTAATTTTTAAAAGTAATAACAACTCACATGTAGTTATTACAACTCATCTCTTGTCAAGATAAATAACAGTAAGTTGAAATGACTTGTAAATCTGAGTTTATTCAACAAAACATTTTAAGGCAGCAAAGTATTTTTTACAGTGCATAAACATAAACAATTTTGTTATACATGTTCCTTGCACATATTTTTGTGTATTTGTGCTATTGCGATGTTTTATTTCCACACTGGAAATAATTTGCAGAATTTTTGTCAAATCAACATATATTTTTATGTTACTTCAACAATTTCTTCTTGATTTTATAAGTAATGTCAACTTTTTTTAAGCCAAAACTTTAAAAAGTAGGTTGAATTGACTTCAATGCTACATTTTTTTACAGTGCCTGTAATTAAGCAAATAACAAATAAATAAATGAAATCAATAAATCAATATAAATAATTTAAAAATTAAAAATTAAATGTACATCAATACATAACAAACAATAATGTAATAATTTTACAACTAAAAGCAAATAACTTCTGACACAAACAAGTTCAAATCCAAGTATAAATATAATTGCTATGCTAAATTGCCATGAGGTAAATTTCACAATGCATTTTTCTTTAGACATGTACTGAAAAAAGTATAAAAATTAATAATAATAATAATAATAATAATAATAATAATAACAAGAATAATTAATAATAATAACAATAATAATAATATTATTATTATTACAGTAGTAAAGTTGAAGCATTCGGTTAATATCATTATCTCATTTTTGACGGCTTTTGCATCTGAGCTCCTTATATACAGTATTCTTATTTACACTTACATTTTATTTAGCTGTTTTCAAAAATGTTCTTGTATTTTTTTTCTGTATGTTTAGTAGTATCAGACCGTAGCTCTCATGCTGAATGTGTTCTGCTGTGCTGGAATAAGAAGCACTTGTCTCTGTTTCATTTACGTCGCTGTGGTTCGACAGTGACCCTGATGTGAATCTCTCCCATGATTTTGACCCTTGTGTCCTCTGCTCATCACCCACAAAGTGGCTTCCCTCCAAGTCATGTTCTTCTCCTGCCAAGGCCAATAACACTCAAACAAGCTACAACGCATCCCTGAAAACATCTGTCTCTCACCTTGTTTTGTAATAAAGGGTTACTCCTGCATTTTACATGTTTCATTCACAAATAAACCAATCCTACCCTACAATTCCTAAAGTATGCAATTATCATATAAGCAATAAAACACACTATACTAACTTTACTAAAAATAAAAACAATATACTATTTTATTTAAAATTTGCTTGCTACTGATTCTATCTGGATGGAGTGAGTGGAGGCCGGTCGGTGTATTTCTCATGGGTAAAACAGCAGCACATGAAAGAGTTGAGCCGTGGGTCACTGCGATGTCGTAGCACATCCATCAGGTCTGTTTCTGCCTGAGCAGAGCAAAACCATGGGTTATTTCAGAACAGTGACAGTACCGCGAGACGCCAGATCAGGTGACAAGGCGCTGCACGACCTCAGGAACGTAACCCTCAGAACTTTGGGTGTTGAGGTGGAAGTGATGCCAGTGTGTTGTGACTCCAGACAGCTAACACAACGCTTAAGTTTTAAAGTGCTCGCTGAGACACAATCTTGGGCCTTCATGTTTCAAATCAAAAGCGCTGTCAAATATGTTGACAAGTAAGTGTTAATTTCCCTGTGAATCTGAGGGTCAGTCAGATTTCCACAGGGGACAGACAGGAAGGTTAATTTATTGGAAGTAGAAAACAGTGGTTCCATAGAGGACATGCGATTTGTCATCTTGTCTATGTGTGTGTCATAACGCTCTGATATAATGCTATGTTTCGCCATCCATGAAATGAGATGTGATTTCATAGATTGTTTGTTTACATCTCATAAATGTTGTTAGCACAAGTACAATTTTATGAAGTCTGAATCATACTGGACTTAAGTTTGAGTTGGGTAGTAGAGCAAAGTGGTGCAAGTTGGGAAATTGAGTTTACAAGAAAGCTTGTTTGGATGTGTTACTATAGATTTTAACAGAATAACACTGTTACATAAGCAGGGACTTGCACAGACATTTTGAGGGGCAGAGGCTCAAGTGAAATAAAGGGCACTTCTCATAATTATGTATATTTTTTTAAACAAAAAGTATATATATTAACGCAATTCTGACTTCCTTTTTAAAAAAAATATTAAAAAAGTTAAAAAAAGTTCAAACTCACGCAAATGTTTAATTTTCAAAAGATGACTACTAAATAATCAGTTGTTCACACAGACACAATGTTCTCCTTAGTAGTCTAGGTTTATAGAGCAGCAAAGGAAGCCATTACACAATGTGCATGTTTTGAAAACATTAAATTACACATTAATTACAAATTTGTTAAAATGCTAAAAACAAAGTTGTGACTGCTGAGTTAGCGCTACATGCCAATAAATGCTTCATATGCTAGCGTTTAGCTGATTAGTTGTTAGTTGTTACTCAAAATGTATTTTTGTCTGATAAGGGCTCAAAGTATAAGGTCTGTTTACTAATGTGAGCTTCTGGCATGAGCCTCAGAGCAGAGCAATCAGAGCAGAGCTCAACATTATTATTCAGGACCCTTTTAAATAGAGCAAAAATAGACCATTTAATTAAAATGACAAATTCTAGGGTTGTAAACAGACATGTAAAAACGTTTCCGGATAATTTTTGCACTTAATAAAGCCACATACCTTCTATGTAATTATCAAAGAACAATTTAACATATTATGGCAACACCTCCTATGGCACCTTTAATCTTAGGTTTCAAATTTATTAGGGTTACACATGTCAGAAACAACTAATATAGATTAGGCCTATTTTATTTGTATTTTATATTTTACTTTTTTGTGATGTCAGTGAAAATTCAGACTGGGCAAGTAAAATACTGAACCATCAGATTTCTTCCCAATCTACTACATCACTCCAGTATAACACATTATACTTATTTAACAGACATTACAAAAAAACGCAAACAAAAAGCTTACTACTGCAGTTAGCAATTATTTTATTGTTTGTCCATTATTATTTTATGAGCAGTCTGTTTAAACTACATACACTACACTGTTACAAGTTTGCAACTCTTCAGGTTAATATGGGATTGCCATGGAAAACAATGTCCCTGAATCGGTATGTGTAAAAACGTGTCCCATATATTGCATAAAACTGTTAATATAAGAATGCTTTCCTCACACACTTACCGGTAGCTGCATGCATAATCATGCACATGATCGCGTCTCCTTCGGGCTCACGGGCTGAGCTTTGGCGCTTAAAGCGCGCGAATGATGCAGCACGAGTGTAGACAAACCAATCAAAAGCGAAGTAAGTAAGAGAGGCGGGACTAAGGAAAGGTAAAGCCAATCATATTAGCGATTTGAATTTTGGAGGAGGGACTCATCTGTTAACCGTTTGTGTGCCACAAATAGCGCTATTTTTCTTTATATAAGAGTTTAAATCTCATTTAAATGATTTCTGAATAAATTCATGTTAAATTAAATAAGCAACAAGTAAAAAACACAAGAAACAGACAGACATAAGTTGTTATATGAATAAAGATCATATTATTATTTTTTTTAAAAGCACCCCAGAAAAAAGGGCACTTTCTCTCCAGTAATAAAAAGGGCAGGTGCTCAAGCCCCCTTTGATGTCTATGTGTGCACGTGCCTGTACATAAGATTTCATATAACATTTTTTGCACCTGTCTCTTGTTAGGATTTTTATTTTATTTATTTATTTTTACATGTTGATCCATTAAGTTGGTAAATTGTATATGTTAAAACAGGTGAAAAATAAATTGTGACATTCTTTACTTTTGCCTCATATTGATATTTTACTGTTTAAACATTTCTTGACTCCACTACAAAACTTTTTTTAGCTTTTATTGTCCCAATGCTGCAGGGCATTGTATAATATAGTTGAAACTTTGAGCTCGAAGGCTAGAGTAAATCAGTCAATGCTGATTTCAAAGTAAAAGGCAGAAAGTCACTTTCAAATAGCTCAGATAACACAGTTAAAATTTAGGTTTTGGGTATTTGCTTTAGAAATCAACACCAAAAGCAAGTTCATTATGTTAATATTATATCCTTAATAATATATTTATCCTTTAATATATTCAGAGGCATCATGCCCATTGAAACTGAGGGGGCACGTGCCTCCTCGGTTTTTTGAGCCAAATGGATTTAGCATGCAACCTCAAAATCAAAGAAGCATCCATTAATCTGTTACTTTCTTTTAATCCATTTAATATGCACAATATTATAAATTCTGTGCTGCATCCTTGTCACTTTGCAGAGATTTTTGCCGTTTTGATAGTGTTTTGATCATGTTACATTACAATTCTGGTGGCAGGCGTTGCAGTCAGCGCAGCCGCAGACGTCAGCATCTGAGCGCGCTCACTAGCTCTTTGCTGTTGCTGCTGCATGTAAGAAACGCTCACAATATTTCCAAACCCCAGTACGGTAATGTGCAGTTAACCTCATCTGTGTAGAAAATGTATGGTTTACAATGTGACAGTCTCGACCTTATATTAGTAGAGATTTCTAGATTCATAATCTTGGTACAACGTCAAAGTTCGCCAGAGTTCACAGGGGTGCGGAATCACACATGCTCACATATGAGGTAAAATTTAATGGCAAAATCCCTTCCTCTAATAATTTTATCTCAAAATTACATTCATTTCATAGGAAAATGCAGTTGTTGTGCAAAATGCATTAATGACACAGTTAAACAAGTCATTAAACAAAACGTAAATAAACAAAACATGCCGTTTCAGATGTAAATATGATGCCACTATGTCATTATTTCGAATGAATGGTATTTGATATAAAAGTTAGTCAACACATTTATTTTGGAGGTTTTTGCATGAAGGCAGGGGCGCTCAGTATGTAAGTGCCATGGAAAAGACTGAAAGCTCTATAATATTTCGTTTGATGTTTGTGTATGCACAAATTTCTGTGAGGGGGCACACTGTACCCCCTTAAAAAAAAATTGGTGCATGACGCCCCTGAATATATTAGTAGTAATGGTTACACTTTACTTGAAGGGGTGTTCATAAGACTTGACATGACACATTCATAATTATGCACTTTTAGAACGGATGTGTTAAAAACAACACATTAGTGATGATTCTGGGACAACACACTAAATGCGTTGTCCCAGAATCTGCCCATCTCTGTGTTATTATTAAAACAATACATTTTGTGTTACTTTTAACCCAATGTGTGTTTTATTTTAACACAAAATCAACACAAAATGAGACATAATGTGTTAAAATTACACATAATGTGTTAAAAGCTTAACGCACCAAGATGTGTAAAAAATTAACACATCCTTTCTAAGAGTGTGACATGACACGTGCTATGAACATGAAGGGGATTTTATGCAAGTTTATGACAGCTGTCATTAACATGTTATTAATTGTTAATACTCTGTCAAATAGCTAATTTATAACAACATCACGAATATTCTTTGTTTCAAAATGTTTTTTAAGTTTCCTCCATGTGTTTAACAAATAAAATAAATCATTCAATAATAACAATTAAAAATTGATATTATACTTTATTGCATTTGGAGACAGATTCACTTACAAAACAGTACAAAAAATGGGTTAAGCCATGTAGCGTTGGGTCCATATTGCTGCAATGTTAATTACATTAAATTAAATTAATTAAATTTTTGTTTGTTTTTCAAAAGTTCTGTTAGTTGTCATTTTTTATGTATTGTGCACCTACATAAAGTTAAGTATAATATTTTGTTCTGTCTGTTGCATTTTGTTAAGGTATTTAAATTATTTGACATAGCATTAATATTAATGACATTTAAATGACAGTATAATGTAATGTTAACCCATAAAGCTAGGCAGTTTCTTAAGTTTGATAATTATTCTGCTATGTCATGATGTTTATGACAGATTTAGGACAAGTTATGATGTAGGCCTATTGGTTTATGTCAAGTCAAAGACAATTTAAACAATGTCATATTTGCATTAAAAATGACATACTGTAACTGAACGAATGACACTTAATGACAATTGTCATTGTCATTAATAACAAATGTTTTACTTGAACACCCCTTCAAGTAAAGTGTTACCATAGTAATATATTATTTTCTCTGTGTTTTGAAAAGATATGTGGTATGTGCCGTGGATTACAAAAAGAAAAACTGTTAAATCAGCTGTCCTGCACATTGTGTTTAGCCAAATCTATAAATAGATTTAATTAAAAAGGAACAGAGGTTTATAAGGACTTTAAATAATTGTTGATAAATGTTGGTAATTAATGGGGATGTTGTGTTTACAGTACTGTTTAGAGTTACATAACGGTGTTTTGTGTTAAATGATTGTGTTTTATTTTAGGTCAGAGTAATTAAACCCTTGTGTGTTTCTCTCTCTGTGAGCATCGTCTGTTAGCTCTCTGAGATTCTGAAACAATCCAACACAGGCAAATAACATGCTGTAAAATAAAATGTATTTTGGTGGTTGAATTTGTTCACTTATGTGACTAAACATGAAAGTAAAATGTACACACCATAAAATTTTTTTGGGAAAACAAAACGTTTTGGCGTTTCTGTAAAGATGTGTTGGAAAAAGTGGTGTGCAAAAGAAATTTGAAGTGAATTAAACTTGAGGGTTAATTAAAAAATTATTCACTCCCTTCACCCTTTATAAAACAACTCCCACGTTTCGAGAACCTACGTCATGTGCACTAGAACGATTGAAATGAAAAGAGACAGTTTAAAAGAGGCAGTAAGGATTATCACCCTAAGAGACCATTAGAAGTTCTTCATCTTGTTTTAAGTAGTAAATGAATAGACAACATTGTTTGGCATAAACCAAATGAATACTAGCCAGTTGTATAATTTCAGACATGACATGACTCCCCTTGAGCAATGGGCTTTAAATGGCTTTGGCGAGATCTAGCATTACATCAACAAACCGCTCACATTGCAATTTCTCATTACATAATGCAATCTACATGGTTATCATTATTAAATAAAGTGGATTTATAAACACACAAATAGGTCTAGACTTTAAGAATGACAGGGAATAAAATTGTGCATGTAAATATATGAATACAGCATTCATCCTGCAATGGTCACTGTATATAATCATCGCTATATTTAGTGACAGCTGCCTACTGTAAGTGAAACTGGGGTTTGTACAAAAAACTGATGGTATTTATGTTGCTAATTTGCGAGGAATGATTTGGTTGTTGGCGTTGCGTGATGCAGTTGGGCTTTGCATTTGTTTTCATCATAATTTCGAACTCGTGAGTTTGGAGTACAAAGGAACCCTCTGTTCAAATAGGAGAAATTAGTCTGTACTGTATGTATACACTTACATTTCTCGGCAGGGTTATGTTGAGCATAAGTAAAACAAGCAAGGTTAGACATCCAGTTAGTTAAAGAATAAGACATAATCACTAAAAATAAACTTGCTTTATGAACAGTAAAAATTGCTCATGATTTTGTTTCTGCTGAATTGTCTTCTTGACTGTTTATACAGTAGGACTTGAGATAAATAACATGTTTCAACATAGTCAAATTATAACGTAAAATAATTGCAATGGATTTTCATGTTTACTGTTGATGCTGGATAAGCTTGAGACCACATTGTAGCAGGTCACAACAGCTTCTAGTGTACCTCATCGACTACAGCATTTCTGAATTTCTGAAAGATTTTTTTAATGATTGCAATTGAACAACATCTGACAATATTTAGTTTTAATCTGATTCTTGACTTTACTTTAAAGGGACACTCCACTTTTTTTTAAATAGGCTCATTTTCCAGCTCCACTAGAGTTTAACATGACCACCGAAAGAGTTTCAATGTTTTTTTTCTATTTAAACTTGACTCTTCTGTAGTTACATCGTGTACTTAGATCCATGGGCGTAGATTTAGGGTGGGACGCTAGGGACATGTCCTTACCAATATTCAGGGAAGACTAAATTGTCCCTAGCAATAATTTCGACCAAACAATTAATCTGTATTTATATATAACCACTGATGTCCGTCTTATTCTTGTGTTTTCAATTTTTTACTTATTATATTTTTTTTTCAGGAATCATTTAAATGAGATAATAACGCTCTATGTGGTACACAAACGGTTAACAGCTTTCGTTCTCTGCAATGCCGGCCTCCGTAACTCACATCGCTAATATGATTGGCTTTGCATTTCTTTAGTCCCGCCTCTCTAACTCACATTGCTAATATGATTGGATTAGCATTTCTTGAGTCCCGCCTCTCTAACTCACATCACTTGATGGGATTGTCTTTACTCGCTACGTGTGATAGGATGGTTTCACTTTGTACAATGCGTCAAAGTTCACTCAACAAGACGCGCGTGATTATTCGGGCTACAGGTAAGTGAGGAAGAAAGTATTATTATACCCACTGTAACTGTTTCATGCACAAAATACGGAAGAAGTTGTGTCACATAATGATTCAAGGACAGTGTTTTCACCTATACACGACGATCCCATGTTAACCTGAGGAGTTGTAAACTTGTGTCAACCTTTTATAAATGGGGTGGCAAGGTTATTTAGGGGGTACCTAATCCATGAAAGAAAATAACCCCAACATGGTAAAAACATGAATTCATGTCATGATTGCTGAATACTTTACATTACTGCTGTGGTCATTACTTGCACAGATGTAGACATAATGTAAGGTTGCATTTTAAACTTAATTGAAATTTTCACACTGATTAACTGTCTGTTAATGAAAAGGAGATTTAATGTGAACTACAGAAACGTTAATAAACGTTGTTCAGGAAACATGATATACATACCTACTTCAACACTGCAGATTTTTTTGGCAAAATTAAATTAAGGACTAAATATTAATTGCATATTCTTCAATGTTATAAAGTAAATATGGATTCATATATGTTACAATGTGATTTTCTTTTTTTTTGACAAAGACTTAAACAGTTACTGTTTATAAGGCTCTAGGACATAACAAATTGTTTATTATAATACATTAAATTTGGGATGGCACCGGGGGTGGCGAGTCAGATGTCACTGAGTAAAGTGCATACTGAGTTGTCTCTTGTTTCTGTCAAGTAAACGGTGATAAACAGTTTTTGCAATGCAACCATTTTATTTATGTCCCCACCAATGCCAGAATCAATCCTACGCCCTTGCTAAGATCAAAGGAAAAAAAGTAGCTATTTTCTAGCCGATATGGCTATGAACTATACTCTTATTCTGGCATAATAATCAAGGACTTTGCTGCCGTTTCATGGCTGCAGCAGGCACAATGATATTACGCAGCACTCCAAAATATTCTGTAATATAATTGCGCCTTCTGCAGCCAGGCTATGGCAGCAAAGTCCTTGATTATTACAGCAGAATGAGAGTATAGTTCATAGCCATATCTGCCTAGAAAATTGCAAATTTTAATTTTCCGTCGGTCTTGGTACACAATGTAACTACAGAAGAGTCAAGTTTTAAATAGGAAAAATATAGAAACTCTTTGGTAATTTTTGAGCGCAATGCTAATGGTCTAATCAGATTCAATTGATTCTGCTAAGCTAAGCTAAAAGTGGTACCACCAGACCCGGAGATCCGCTGAATGGATTCCAAAACGGTAAAAATCAAATGTTTAACTCCAGGGGAGCTGGAAAATAAGCTATTTTATTAAAAAAAAGAGTGTCCCTTTAAAGCACACATCAAATCTAAATTCGGAATATACAAAAAGGTTGTCGATGAAGGTTAATTTTTTAATTTATGTTGTCATTTACTTTAAACAAACTTTTTTTTTGAAAATTATATTTAAGCGATTTGTTTAAAGGGGCATTATGTAGTTTATGACTTAAAAAAATCTTTAAGATAGAGTTTTCATTTGTATATTTATGAGCCAACCATAATGTAATAGAAAGAATGACACCTTGACTGTCCTCCACGATTGTCTCTATCAGCCTGTAGGTTCTATTGTATGTGGAGGAGTCGGGTCCGAATTGGGGCGAAAATTCAAAATGTGACATCATGCACGTGCTCGTCTACTTGGGCATTCCATATAGACACGTTCAGCAGTCATTAGTAAACAGCGGCAATTTCTAGCATGTTTCAAATGGACTCTGCAGACGGAAAGAAGCGACCAGCCTCCAGCACAATCCAGACACCCACAGAAACTCCTCATAAGTTAAAAAAAATCCTTATCTAGTGCGGCCAAAATAGAGCGTGACCGGCGTCAGGGCACAGACAAGAGTCAACATCGGATTGGCATTTGATTCTTGGAGGGAGCTCCGGTCAGCGCTGGGTATAAAAACAGACTTACTGCAAAGGTAAGACATAGTTACAGGCCATTTGTAATATATTATTTTATTGTTTTTGTGGTGTAATGCTAAAGATAGCATGCCAGCCAAATGTGGATACTACTGTGTGTAACTTAGCCAGCCACAGGACCGTTTCAAAAGTTACTGTCTTATATGAATTATCTTTATTCAGAGCACGAGTGCATTAAGATTTGTGAGTGTAAGTGTTGGGAGTGTGTTTTACCTTGTAGTGTTACAAAACTTTTAGAAGTAGACTTCAGTTAATAATATAAAGAAGCACTGCAACATTTTACTAAAATATGTTTTGTCAAACAATAACCTTACAGTACTATAACTTTTCTTACATTCTATAAACATGCTGGTGAATCTCGATGAGCTGATGTGTTGTTGTGGTCGTGCTTGTACGAGCGTGCCCACCGAGAACAAGCATGAGACTGGCTGCAGTTTTTCTAATGGCCACTGGCGTCAGTAATGGTTAGAAATTTCAGAACCTACGCAATGCTACTTTAAATAAGGGTACATCAGTCGGAGCCGATGGTGTTGTGTTCCTGTCATCTCTGTAATTACTATCTATCAAATAAAGGCAAAAATGGCCCAATAAGTAATAAAGGTACATTACATTTTAAAAAAATGCATAGTAAAACCTGCATTTTCTTCTTTGTGCTTTTTGCATACGAATTTTACTTGTAACATTGTTTTGTAAATTGATAGATTTCTGCCTATGGTTGAAAACGGTGTCCTCCGTGTCACGATCCTTTATGCATACCAATTATAGTTGTCACTCTAAAGTGGCTTTCAGGAATGAGCCTGATGTTTGCGGAGCAGATCCCCTAACAGTCCACTGCGAATTAATGAAGTCTCTCGAAACGTTCCACTCATTCGCTCAAGTGACGTGATGACCCTGTCTTAAAATATTTAATTTCCCATTGCAATAATTGCTTTGGTTGGTTTATAAAGTTTACAATAGACCAATCTGTCCATGTTATTTAGCAATTCCTTCTAAGTTTAGGAGCTATGTTGGCTGCATTAGTTACTCTGTATGCCTCTGTATTCTGGATTTGGCCAAAAAATACATTTTTCTGTTTTTACATTGGGGTTTGCTTTTCTCATTATATTGGATCTATAAAGCATTGTGTGGGGCCCTATCCATTATAATCATGACATAATGTAGAAAAAATGTGAAACAAAAAGACATACCAAGAGATGTTGTATATTTTTAGCTTGGTATTATTTTGAGTTTCATCTAAACATGCAAAATGCAATTTAGTGTTTTAATGGCATAAACCAGTATGAGATTGATCAAATGTAACATTTAACCAATTTGTACAATATTTCAGCTCATCTTGTGTGTAAAGATATTAAAAAAAAAAATGTGTTGCAGATAAAATGTCTTGCTTGCTCTTGTCCACCTGAATTCTCCTAAAGAAACTCTTTTTCCCCCCAAATCCTATTAAAGTATGGCCGTATTGGTTCTTGCAGTGAAATACACTATGTCCTGTGCTGAGAATGAAGCCATGCAAGAGGATTTTTAGTACGTTGGTGGCACATCCATTTCCTTACTGCTTATCAGATCCCGTACAATAGAGAAAGAGTCAGCCATTCTTCTCATTATGATGGGCGGATGGTCGTCAGATCCGTTCAGATAGAGCTTTAGCCGGTTAAAAGCTTTTAGGATTGATTGAAAGTGCTGTACGAGATTGTGGATGAAGAGATCAGATTGAGATAACTGGAGAAGGTCATTAAAACCAGACATGAGAAAGAACAAAGAGGGATTTGATTTATGAGACGCCTGCCTCTCGAGAATCGCACAAGTGAATGTAATGTTGATCTTTCATTATCATCTATTTATCCATTTGTTTATCTGTGGAGTGCTGTAGGCAGGCTTGTCATTATAAATGTCACTGGAATTTAGCACAGGCGTGCGTTTGGCCATTCAAATGATTTCGGTCAGACATGGGAGGTCTATACATATATGTGGCTGTTGCTGACTTGACGTATGCATCCGTGTAAGGGTTTTTAACCTTATAATGAGTGCTTGCGTAGCCAGTTCCTTAGCCAGTCACCTGAGATGTAAGTGTCATTGGACCATAGACTGTAAACAAATATGGACGTAGTGTCTGTGACGTCACCAATAGGTTTGTGAAGAGCTTTTTAAGTCAATAGTTGGCGGACCCTGTCGTCACCATTTTGGCAGAGCGTCACCGTGCATGTTTATATATGTTTTATATATTTAATGTAACTATGGGTTAAGATTAGGTCTTGACCATTTTTGGGTTTACAGTATTTTGCAATGATGACTGATACTGTATTATCTAGCATAAAATAACATTAGCTTTCCACTGTCTTTAATTTATTGCCAGTTTCTTGTTGTCAAAGCTAAATAGCCTTCAGGAGAAGCTGACAGGTTCAAACAGAATTCATTTAGGTTTTTAATGCATGCTTTGATTTTAGTCAGTATTGAAGCTTGCAGACTATTACAGCATCAGTAGCTTTAAATTACAGTCTGTCAAGTGGTCAGCTTGAATGCTAAAGCTTACACAAAGTTACATGGTCAAGGAAAAGTATATTGGACATCCGAAAGCTTTGCTAAAAGCCTCTGAAAACGCTTTTCAGCTTTCTGCTTGCTTTTTCATGCTACTTCAATTTATTCAAAACATATTTTTTTCAGGCTTTCTAACAAGCAAAGTCTCACTTCACTTTTCAATAGAAGGCATTTAGAAGACATACTTATCTAAAGCAGTACACAAAAAAAGTGCAAAGTGCATTTAAAAAGCTGCATGATTTTTATTTCTTTACAAGTATGTATTTATACAGCATTTAATAGATTAGGTGAATGCAATGAATTTAATGATTAACTGCGTTTAGTACTTGCTGCTCTCAATGTTAAATACAGAATTTAAACACTAGACTAAAGCATATTAAGTTTTTTCCAGGTTTCTCTATAAACTTCAATATTTACTAGTATTAATCAAAAATTTAATGAGAAAATGCAAAAATATAAATATAAAATTTTAATCACCCATATGGCATACAAGTTGTATATGATTTCCATTTTTTTTAACACAAGCAAACTATTTTATATTAAAATGCAATCATTTCATTGTCTTATGTAGGGCTCAACCTGGCAAAGCTTCAAAAAGCGCATACATTATTAAAGCGAGCTAAATGTCTACAGTGGAATAATATATGTCTTCTGAAGTGAAAAGATGAGTTTGTGAGAGAAAGCAATTCATATTTTGAACTTTTGTATACTGTTTCACAGTTAAAATGATGGTGTGTTGATAACGAACTGTAAAACCTAACAGTTAACTTAACTCAAACCGTTTAAGTACACTGGTTGCATTAGACCATTTAAGTTTTAAAATACATAAATTTAAGTACTATAAACTTGAGTGATGTGCAATTATGCACTTATATTTAAGTAGTGTGAACTTAAATATAGGTGCATAACTGCATATGACTCAATTTATTTAAGTTCACAGTGCTCAAATGTATGTGTTTTAAAACTAATGCAACCGGTTTACTTGGGTGGTTTGAGTTGAGTTGACTTTTAGGTTTTACAGTGTATTAGTTTTGTGTGTTTCGTTTCAGACACATACATGACAAATAGTCACAAGGCACACAAAAACCAGTGGGATTCATAATTGATGACATTATTAATGTAATAATAAGCTCAAAATATTAATAACATTTTGTGTCGTTTCAACACATCTTGTGTTGTCCCTTTAATTTATTTGAACACAAAATCAACACAAAATGACACATAATGTGTTAAATAGCATTATACAAAACAATGTGTAAAAAATGAACACATCCTTTGTTAGAATGTAGTTGTTGCACACATTTCTTCTAGTTGTTGTGTTATAACAACATGCGTTACACTGATGCAATATCAGACTTCATTCACCCCAACGGAAAGCATATTTACTGTACTAAGATGTATTTTATCCCCTACATAGCACACTATGTGCAATTTCCCACATAAGAACTAGTAAATGTTTTAACAAGTGTCTTATTTCAGGCGTGTGTGATTTTATTCCCTGCAGCACAGGGGACTAGTGTCTAAAGATGATTTGATTGGACAGGAAATTTGATGACAAGCGTAGTGTAGGATGATACAATTATAAACATTTTCATATAAAAAGTCATAAAAATGTTAGAATTTTTATAGCACACATGCTAAACTGAATGGTTTGAATGCTTATATCATCTGTATGTGTTGTGCTATATGTGCTTATATATGTGTATCCTTTTGCCATATTTTTAAAGCAAAAAAAAATTTTGGTTTCATGGGGCCTTTAACATTCATGTCAAGTGATGTTATCCACCTGATCCATATTGTGAAAGCTTATATCCTGCACCACTAAGAAGCAGGCCCAGATTAACACAATGTAGTGCCGTAGGGTGACCACATTTAAAACCACCCCCCACATATTTTAAAGGTTTAGTCATTGCAGGGCTCCAGACTAACTTTTTCCTAGGAGCACTGTAGCCCCTTTCTGAATATCAGCCTGCAATGCAATTATTCACATTTCCCCCAAAATAACTGCATTACTGACAAAAACTTTGATAATTAATAGACTTAACTCCATATGTATTTATTGCACATGTCCTTGTGTACAACTGATCAAACTTTCAAAATAGGAAGTTGTGAACCAAAGAATCATATACCCCCTTGACTAATTCTAGCCATAACGGTACATTCACACGGGGTGTCAGCATTAACGCTTGTCATTCACTTTGAATTGCGTTGCTGAACTGATCCGTCGGCGTCATATGAATGGCGCTGCCAGTTGAACATTTCTCAACTTTTCAAGCGCCAACGCAGGTGTCAGCCAATCAGATCACCTTATGCAAATAGCCTAGCCCAGAGCCAAACAATTACGTTCATGCAAGACCAGAGAACAGAGGAGAATGTGATGCGGCCACTGTGACTGTTGTCACTATGACGATGTGTCAACGCCACGCTTCAGACACGCCCTTTATCAAGCGTTAACCCCAATGGCCCTTGTGAATGCACTGTTAAGATGTGTTTGACTTTATGCAGGGATGCGTAGACCCATCAGTAGTTTTATTGAGTGCACGGTGATAGGCGTGTTGTGCAAATGAGCAATAAAACACCAGTCGCACATTCCGTTTTTGTCACAGGGGCTCTGTGCCGCTGCCCCCTTGCAAAGTGCCACCCTCGGCAGCTGCCCATGTCGCCCATGCCTAAATCCACCACTGCACACTTGTGGGTTTGCGATCTACTCATTTTTTTAACATGAAATAACAGCTAGAAGAAATTCCAAATATTCAGGAAGCACATGCATGAGTAATTGAGAAAATGCTTGCACTTTCTTAAAAACTTTGTCGCAGTGTGGAGCCCTTAATTGGTGCCCCCCATTGGCTGGTGCCCCAGGGCACTCGCCCAATCACGTCTTTGAATATTCCTGCCCTGCTAAGATGTCACTCTTTTCGAAATCTTTGAATGAAAGCACACTTTTTACTGTCAGCTTCCAAAAATGCCTGTAATAGATAGATATCCACACAATCATCCATCCATGATCCTTCATCTATCCTTGTATTATGCATCAATGCATATAATAAAATTTTTTTGAAAGGGCAAAACAATTAAGACAAAAATCATGATTGTCAATTATTTCCTCTGATATTGTATTAAGAGTTATCATTTTGATGAATAGTATTTACATTGTTTTCATTGTCATTGTATATCTGAGGCTTAATTGTAACACTGTGTTAAAATTGTTGATGAAGAATAAAATAGGATAAAGAAATTTACTTTCATGCCTCCAAAACACTCTTTGTTCAATATCTTAACCAAAACTTTTCAAAAATTCACAGGAGATCATCTTCTGACGGCAGGCTCGGCATCAAGGGAGGGGGGCTTGGGCGGGCTTAGTCCTGCAATGGTCTCAATCCCTCATCCAGCCAAGCGGCAGGCTTTGGCTCCGCCCAGTATTCTAGTATGCATTTTAGCTTTTCAAGTTCATTTAAAATATTAAAGCCAAGCAGAGCAGAGCGAACATCAAAGGTAAGTAACTGATAGATGACATCTGCATCTATGTAGTTGATTATTATAAAAACCGTTAGCATACTGAGATGCGGGAGCAATACAAGGCGCTTTCCTATCTTCTGTTAAAAAAATAACCCATTATCTTCAGTTCTTAACACCCATTGAAGACATACTTTAAAACCATATCATGTTTGGTCATTATGTTCATTTAATGGAAATATATTGTGGATGTTGCGTTGCAGTCATGCAGTGAGGAAAATGCATTCATGCAGTGAGTTTAAGGCAGTGAGTACACAAAAGTAAATGCACACAGATGTTATAGGCCTACACATATTTTTAATACAGTAGAATTCTGAATAAAGATTAGTATAAAATCCAAACATATTATTCAAAAAAACATTTAAATCATCCCCTAATAAAAAAGCCCCCCTCTAATAATAAAAACCTAGAATCGTTCCTGCACACCCAAGCCTGGCGAAAGACATTTTTTGGCACCCTTGAAAGGCACTTCGGGAAGGGGACACTGCTTAAAATTTCGCTCCAGATAAAAAGAAAATTACGTTGTTTTCATTGCTCCCTCCTAAAACGGGCTAGTTTACTCTTGTCAACATTGCGTCCGCTGCTCTTTTTCCTCCAGCTAAGCCCCGCCCACCCAGAGCCGTTGCATTGCTTACAAACTTTTAAGGGGTCTATTCTGTACTCATCTGCAGTCATGTACATATCTTTGGGTAAAAAAACAGATAAAAAATAAATCATTGTTTTTTCTCCGCTGTAGCTCCTAAACATTTTTACTCATTTAAAACTTGACATCTACATGTTATGTGAATGAATAGGAATAGCAAGTTTTTAATCTTTCTGAATGGGAATTGACAATTGTGGCTAAAGTGCTATGTTAGTGTATGTAATATGTACTATGTGTGCAAGATGTATTGTACTTTAATTAAAATGTTTGGATGAAATCATATTTTTGGGGGGGTTGGCTTAAAAATATAATGGTACAATTATAATTAATTGGTATTATATGTCAGTTTATTCAACTTCTGTCTCAGTCTTTTCTTTCTCTTATCTGTTTTTCATTGCACTTTATTGACTTGAAGGAGGATGCACACGTACTGGCCTACATTATTATTGTTTATTTGTGTAAGTAAATAACAGTTCTAATAAATGTGCTCAAAATCACAGTCAACAAAAAAGATCAATGCCCGCCTCAGCTCTTTGTAGCAATCAAAATATAAAAAGCAATGTGTGAAAATCATTTAAGAGGTCAAGCCTTTGTGTTTTTAAAGAATAGAAATAGAATTTGGGCTCCAAATTAAAGAATTTCAAGCAAATCTTAAGGTCCGCAAAGAAAATTTTTCAGTAATTCACAACATTTTAGATAAAAGACTCTCTTGTGCACCCAGTCATTAATTACTGTATTTCACAGAGGTGTGTTAATTCTAATAATAAAAACATCTGATGTACAGTCCCAATGTGTAAAGATTGGTTAACAGCGCACAGAAAGCATATGGCTTATTTTTTTGTAAAACTGCTTGTCTGTTTATGGATTATTCGCTAATAAAAAATACATTACAGAATCATTTAATGATATTAAATGTGAATAGAAATTGAGAACAGTATTCTGGAAGCATGGTTTAGCATGAGGGAAAGAGAAAGCCAGGTTACCATAGTTACTCATTCATTTACTAGAAAAAAAACAAGAAAATGGATGAGTCAGCATTTATAGAAAATATACCCACAGTAAAAGCCCCACGAAATTGTTTTAAAGCTTTCATATCTCTTTAGTTTAAAGATTTATATTTCTTTCAAAAATTCTGATTGTAAATTAATTAGTGACACATTTTCCTAAAATCAATTGGATTGCTCCTTAATTGCTTATTTGGATTGCTTGTATTGATTAAATCAGGGTCATGAAAGAAGCAAAAATCCTCGGTCACATCAGTGTAACCCTGTCCTTTGATTAGCAATAATCTTACAAATCAAAGCACTTGGTATAAAGCAAGAGTGGAAAACTTTTACAGTCTGACTAAAAAAGAGAGTGTGAAAATATATCTGGTGCTGCTATGGAGACGTCTGGAGAAATTAATGAGGTCACGTCATTTTAAGGTTTGGCAATATTTCTCGCAGCAGGTAGAGAGGAGCTGTTGTCTGCTGCATCTCTGAGTGCGTGACATTTACCTAATTAACTCGTGGCCATTTTTATGCGTCGCCCGCAGGAACTGCCGAGCGATACTGACCACTCCCACTCAGCAATGTTAGCTTCATTAGAGAAAATGTCATCAGCTATTTTAACTCTGTACCTCCTTCACGAATAGTACTCTACCTGCGCTGGTGAAGGTCAAAGAGGGGGCAGTGGATCATTGGTTTCGTGCTACATTTAACGTCAGCATTGACGCCTTTGCGTGTCTTTGGGTCTTTGCGTTGCGTGTCACCTATGTAATCAGACTGTCAAGGACAAAATCGGAAGCTGCATTTATGTGTAATTGTGTTCTGGTGTTATGTGTCTAGAGTCTGTTCTTATCTGAATATGCAAGTGCATATAATACAAGTCGTCTAGTATCACTGACATCACCGCAACTACCAATTAAATCTCCTCTTGTAAAGAAATAAGCCTAAGCACTCATTTTAAAATGGATAGTTTTGGTCCTTGATGCTGATTGGTCAATAGCCAAAGTTTAGATACTAAAAAGCACATTTATGACCCTATTTTGCAGAGCTCCTGTTTGCAGCACTGCATAGCACCAGTAGCTTAACTTCTAAGTTGACTTCTTATCCGAGGAGGGGGGGGCGAATAAAAAATATATGGATCATGCATCACTTCAAAATACGTGCCTGCTGCACACGCGTCGAAAGGGTCCATGATAAAAGAGACGCTAACGTTCACAAAATACTCACAAGAAACTAAATTAACACTAAACTCTGATTACAAATAAGATTAAGAGTATCTGGCAAATGCGAGCGTTTCTTTTATTACAAACCAAATTCGAAGCATCTGCAGCAGACACTTATTTTTCTCCAAAAAGAAGTCACCGGCCGCCAATGAGCTTAACATTATTTTAGTTGCATGGCAAATTTACAGTAGAAAATAATATGTTTACAGCCTGGTATATAGCTAAGTTTGCCCTTCATGACAACTGTGAGGGGGTGAATTTTTTTGTAACTCATCCGTTTAAATTATAGTAGCCTCTTATGGAACGGCTGAAATTCCACAAGGGGGCGTATTTGTTCCTCAGACGTTGCGCAATAAACGTGACATCTGAATATATTCATTATAAATCGTTACTGAAAAGTGAGATTCGAACGAATGTCCATTAGTGAACTAATTGTTTACAGTATTTATATTGTAATTCGGTCATAAACGTCAAGATTGTGAGATGAACAAATCGTTTTGGATTAAAAGGCTCGAATATTCCATTTCCTTGGACTTTTGGGGATTTATGAACAATTTGTTTTGGACAATTTCATCGAAGCGGATAAAGGGAAGATTTTGAAGGTAAGTAAATATCCTAAATCGGCGCCCCCCGGTTCAGGTAACTAACAACTAGATTACAGTTTTATGACTGCTAAAAATCATATTATGCTTTGTGTGTGCGCTTAATGGAATCCCGAAAGTCTAAGCTTTCCAACGATGTTCCGCATGACCGTATATTTTGAAGATTTAATGCTTCAAAGTTACAATGGCGTTTATGCATCCTCACGTGCAAGGGAGGGGGTGTACCGTGTACGGCACAATGTTCCTTATCAGGTTAAGCCTTAAAGTTCTGCATAATTAAGGGCAGGCCACATGAG
This sequence comes from Misgurnus anguillicaudatus, assembly GCF_027580225.2. Lineage (NCBI taxonomy): Eukaryota > Metazoa > Chordata > Actinopteri > Cypriniformes > Cobitidae > Misgurnus > Misgurnus anguillicaudatus. Next base: position 22,817,865 of record NC_073353.2, read on the forward strand.
TGATGATTGAACAGCCACTGCTGTCACTAGAGTCGAGCTAGGCGGGTGTGGTTTCAGCAACCAGCCAGCTCAGCTTCACCCACCTCCCGCCATTTTACCCATTTTCGGATATCCGCGAGTGATGAGTGGTGACGCTCGGCCAAGATGGCGACGGCAGACACTGCCTACTTTAAGCTTCAAAAACGATCTTCAAAAACCTATGGGTGACGTCACGGACACTACGTCTATCTTTATTACAGTCTATGAGTTCTATCAATGCTGTGTCTTATCGTGAATATTGCAGGCACTCCATGTGCACCGCTTTCCGCCATGACTATAATCCAATTTTAAAGGCGGAGTGCATGATCTCTGAAAGCCAATGTTGATATTTGAAATCACCTAGACAAACACGCTCCTACCCCAATAGAATCTGGACCTTCTTTTGATAGACCCGCCCTACACATACGCAACCCAGGCAACGATGTCGGTTAGTAGACATCCCCCTTACTGCTGATTGGCTACAAGTGTGTTTTGGTACTCGGCCCGACTCCCTTTATCAAAGTGTGTTTCAGAAATCATGCACCCCGCCTTAAATGTGCATGTTAATAGGTCTGATGCTTCTTAACACACATTTATCTTAACACCTTTATTTACACAGGTGCAAATCCTTGAACCCCAAATACACATTTTTTTGCTTTCAAAATCTTACACTCATCATAAAAACACTTTGTACTGACCATTGAAATTCAATAAGTGGGTTTACAAGGCCAAACAAGCACAAATAAGTGAAATATTGAGCCGCGTTGATGTTCTCGGCTTGTCGGTTTTTGCTACTTTGAATCATTTCCCCATTCTTACTTTTTTCCTTGATTTTTCTGACAAATAAAAATGGAACTATGATAAGATGATCTGTCAGTGAAAGAACGAACACAAGAACGTATGAAAATCCTTTCTGTTTTACTCAACACACACCCTCTCACAAACACACATTTTTTTCAGGTGTTTATTTCGCTCAATGTCCACTCAATCTCTCAGCAGGCCTCATTGTGACCTTTGAAATCTCTGTAGGTCTTTCTATAAAACTCTGTGCTGACACATGATACACAACATTTTCTGTCCTTCAATCCTTCAGATTGTGATTTACTGTAGGTCTCTACATTTCTCCACCATCTTTTTTCTCTCTGGGGGTCATGATGTCCATGACACTATCATCTTCTGTTTGCTAACACTGATCATGGGAAAACAATTCAATCTGCTGGACTCACACGCAACACACATATACATTATGATTTAATTCAGTGCCTGATATATCTATTGTATTCGAAAAGCAAATTACATGCCTTCGTATGTGATGTCTACATGATCTCGCCTAAGCCTAAACACTCTCACACAGACCCACAACCTCCTCTTGGTTTAAATCGGCTACATAGTTATAGATGACACGCTAATAGCCTGGCAAATCGTCCATGGAGAAAAATCAATTTAGAAAATTGCTTGAATTCTTACAGGCCTGTTTGGAAGTCGTTGACAGATCAGAGATGTGGCTTGGTGTGTGGCTGCGGTTATTTGTCTGATATGCCTATATATTGGAAAGCCAGCAATTCTCGTATTGACAATCTGTTTCCCATCTCCTCCTTATATTGGTCAGAAACCTTGTTTTAGTGTGTGAGCTCTTGCCACATAAAATACGAGCATGTTATATATCCACTACAGGCATTTTTCATGCAGATGGCATGTACACAGAAGCTTACAAAAATCAATGAGTCAAACTTGTGTGAGTGCTTAAAGGGGTTGTGTCGTACATTTTTTATTATTTATTTCCCCCTAAGGGTTACAGCAGTGAAAGGTTTTTTTGTTGTTTTACTGCACCAAAAATAATCACAATTTTATTTCTCATGACTGTTTCCAACCTCTCTTTCTGACCCCTACCTTTAACAGACCATTTTTGGCTGATTGCCCTTTAAGCAATCATTATGATCGCCTAACCTCTTCACATGTTAAAATGTGTGAAATTACTCTACATCATTACGGGGTACTAATGAATTCACTATAGTTAAGCTGTGCCATGCTTCAATAATAGCATGGTATTTCGGATGTCAGTAAGTTGGAAGAACTAGTAAGAGGCTGTTTACACTTGATATTAAGATGTGTTTTCATCGATCGGATCACAAGTGGACGAGAGAGACACATCACATTTACACCTGGTATTTAAATACGTCTCTTTTGTCCACTTTTGACCGCTTCTGTCCTGAATACTGTGAGGGGGTGGTCTGTCGAGACTGTGGGCGAGTCTCTCTGTTGTCATTTAAACGCGAGGGGAAGAAATGACGAGTTTATATGGACGTGAACTAATATTATGTCGGAGTCCGCTGCTTGTATTGTAAGTAAACTTGCTGCACAGTGTTTTGTACAGGTATATGTTAGAGCTTTCTCTAAATTTTCAATGCAATTGATGAAATAGGATCGCGTAATTTTCACAAGCTTGCAAAATGAAACTGCGGAGATCAGCCGCTTTAGTTTTATCAATGAAAGCCTAAAAATAGTGCTGTACATTGCGTGTTCGCGCCAGAAGTCAGAAAAAACTTAAAACATTGTGTACCTCAGATTAGATAAATGTGTGAAGAGACGGCGGTCTCCAGTGGTTATTCGAACACATTCAACCACATGTGCATTTACACAACAAAAGCAATCCGATGTTAAGGGTTTTCGGCAACCTCTGAAGGTGGTTAAAAAGTGGTTGAAAGTGGACGAGCTTAAACGTTTTGAACACCGTTAACACCTGACATTAACATCATCCACTTGTGATTCGATAGACGAAAATGCATGTCAATGCCATGTGTAAACAGCCTCTAACTGTGTGTTCACACCAGCCGCGTTTGAGGTGTCTAGTTTGTCGCTTGAACATTTTGAGTTTACTCGCTACGTTCACGCCTGAAAGCCGTACGTTTAACGCGGCAAGTTTTTCCGTCAAAGTTCAAATTTTTCAACTCTCACGTTTCCCATGGCAACACTTAATTCGGGCGAACTAGCCATGTGAATGAGGCAAAATCGCATGTACCGCGCTAAACGCCTCATTCGCGCTGTGAGACGCGCGTCTTCACATTGACTTAACATTGAAATCACTCGCGCTTGACGCCTCTACTGCGGCTGGTGTGAACGCAGCATAAGACTCAACGGATTCAATACATGTCCAGATTCAATACAAAACTTATACACTAAACACACTATACATTTTCATAGCAAACCAAACACACAACTCCTTAAAACTGTGATCATTGATTTTTCATGTGGGGTTTTGGCACTGAATATTATTCTGTCTGCTGTTTCATTGGCACCTTCCCTTTGGATGTTTGGACCCCTTTGTATCAAGAGGGATTTCAGATACAGTTTTTCTTGGCATCTAAGAAATGTGTGTGTTTCTGCGGGTTCCCTGTCAGCTTGTTAGGGTGGCCTTGTGATATTCTGACACTGATATTTGTCAAAGCAGTTGGGAGAGATATGTGAAACTGGTTCAGTATTGCAAGACTTTTTTTACATAGCCACAGTTGTGATATAAATAAAGAACTGATCAAACTAATGACTTTTCTTCCTTATAGTCTTGTTCCGCAGTGTGGGAAATACACCACAGTACAGTGATACCACAAGTATCTAGTTCAAAGCCATTAAAGTGGTGTATTTGCTTTAGTTTAAACCTTAGGTGTGCGGTTCATAATGTGCATCACACACTGTTTATGGTTTTCAAAATGAGGTATTTGGGAAACATGTTCTGAGCAATAGCGCATGTCTGTAGCTGATCTCTGGTGATCCTAAAGCCTAAATTAGATGCAGTTATTTCTCGCTCTGATTAGTCAGCTCATTAAACCTTACAAGCGTGCTCCACGGGCCGGACGCAATCACGCCCATGGCTTCTGTGCAGAGCCGCACTGGCCATCTGTCCCTGGACATCCCATAATGGAACCAAAGTCTGACAATAAGTACAACCATAGTGAGAGATGGTTCTTATAAAAAAACAGACATTTTATTCTGAAATGTACACATGTAAGGTTGTCAGTCCTCTTCTGCGTGCTTGAATCATATTGTGTATATGCATACTTTGATTATTAACAGTATGGGAATTGCACGTTGCAACATTACAGTATTCTGCCAAGCCACATTTTGATCATGTTTGTGGTCTAACAGTAAGCCCAAAATTTGGGTTTGGGGCTTTATTCTTGCTTTTTCCAGTAATAATACTATTTTTACGATTCATATTGTACAGATATGCATGAAATTGCCTTCTCATAAAGTAGTTATGAGTTCCTCTGAGGTCATATTGGTAATCCATATGTTATGGATCAGAGAAAGTATGTTTTCATCCAGACTTTTATGGGTTTCGGTTGAGAGGATTTGACACGATGAATCACTTTGCAGTATCTTGCATGTCTCTAATGGCCATAGCCACTAGATAAAAGCTGCTGTTTACCTGTGTACTGTCATTACTGGGCATTAAAAAGCTCTTCAAAGCCAGAACGCTGCCAATATTGTGCGTTTTGACTGGATCATGCGACACAGATGATTGCTGTAAATTGACACAGGATGGAAGCTATTTGTTGCTTATTGCCGAGCAACTAAACATGACAAATGCAATATTTTACCCTTTACTATCTGGTTTGGTGATCTTTATTATAGTTTGTTATATATGCGTGACCACAATTTTTGGGCAGATTTGTTCATTTATCATGGCTTATTTTGAATACATCTCTAGGCAACCGAAATGTGAACACCCGTGGAAACAAGTTCATGTGACTTCAAATGCATTTATAGGAGTTAGGGATTTCTGAGGAGCTTTGAGGAGTTGTACTACATGTCTTTTTGATGCATTTCCTGTCTCTCCAACACAATGTCATGGTAATTCATACACTGGAAAAAAAAACTTTGCTGCTGTAAATTGTTTTGTTAAATCAATTCAGATTTACATGTTAGCTTACTATTATAAATCTTGACAAGAAATGAGTTTATAACAACTCATCTTTAGTTATAACAACTCATCTCTAGTCAAGATAAATAATAGTAAGTTGAAATGACTTAAATCTGAGTTGATTAAAAAAAGTATATTTTTTACAGTGGATGTATTTTACAAGGTGTCATATTCGTGGCAATTTGTATGATCACATTTGTGCGTTTTTATACACTGTAAAAATACTTTGCTGCCTCAAAATGTTTTGTTGAATCAACTTGGATTTACAAGTCATTTCAACTTACTATTATTTATCTTGACTTGAGATGAGTTGTTATAACTACAGGTGAGTTGTTATAACTTATAAAATTAAGTTGACTTTTCTCAACTCTATTTTATAAGTTGTGACAACTCATTTCTGTTGACATGACTTGTAAATCTTAGTTGATTTAACAAAACATTTGAAGGCAGCAAAGTATTTTTTACAGTGTACGATTTGCTTATCCTTTGCCCTTGGGGTTAGGAATGGGGTTTTATTGTTTTTTTTTTCTAATAATCGTAATTTTTTTGTACAATTCACTTGATATGAATTTATACAAATTATTCAACTTGGAAAAATACATATGAATTCCTGTGAGATCAGGATGGTCTGACTCAGTTTTGTTAAGTAATTATCAATATTAATAGCATGGCACTGTTACACTGTTTAGGGGAAAAGAATATTATTGTGGGTACTGTAGGTAAACATTTGCTTTACACCTTGCTTTATTAGTATGAAGAGATAACATTTTATGAATGGTCTGGCTGCCATTGTACCTTCAGAAAACATAGAAAGCGTTCTTAAAATGGTCTTCCCTTTGATGGCGAAGTTTGGTTTTACCAAAAATGATGTCATTTGTTTACAGAAATGACACAACACGTTGGCACAATTACAAATGCTGTATGTCATATTAGTGGAAAAGATAAGAGAGCAGTCCATTTACACCAAGCATATCAATTATCATCAGAAAGCGAAAGAGAGCGCTCTTTTCTTACCACAATACATTCAGTACATCACACATTTAGGGTGTAATTATAAGTAATTTAAACCACAAACCTGTCAGATGAAAATATAGTAGTCAACATTTGAAGTGGATCACAGTGTACAGTGTTGGGGAAGCTGAAGTGTCATAAGGTCCGAGCTAGTTATAATATATATATTATAAATAGCTCAGACCTTATGATACTTCAGCTTCCCCAACACTGTACACTGTGCATCTAAAATCACTGTGTATCTTCCCTGAATGTCAGGTATATTTATATCTACAGTAAATGTAACATTTCCTTATGGACATCTGTATTGCTCTTATTTATGGATGCCTGTCTGTTTGCCTCTCCATTAAACTCAAATCCAAAAATGTCTTTGTAATTGATGGCCTCCTTGCTCTGCACCCCTAAACATGTGTGTCAGTGCTCATTTATATTAAAGTCCAATCTAGTGACAGATGAGGACATGTAGATCACCTAAAGCCTAGCGTCAATTTATTAAAATGACACATTAATGATGAAATGATAAGATGCTGTTTAAGGCAGTATAAAAGAATAATGGATATGTCAACCTTGATATTTGTTGCATGCATGGTAATAAAAACACTAAACATATAGCTTAGACAATCAATACATACATGTGACTGCAGATCAATTCAATTCTGTATTAATATCTACAGTATCACTTAATATCAGTAATGTTAATGAACTTTGTCAGAATAATGGATAATCTATAAATATTTATAAATAATATAATAAATGTACACTAAAAATATCCAATAGTACAGGCTGCTGTTTGTCCGTTGAATGCTCAAACAAAAACATGAATTTGTTTAGTCATTGTTCAAGCTTTTAACCAAATGATAATAAGTGATTTGTTAATAGATCAGTTTTGTTTAATCGTGTCATAAAGCGCATCCGTTGAGTCCTCACCCCTCCCACTCTTCAGCCATTAACAGTGGTTTAAGACATGCTTCAGAGAGCCATTAGGTAAAAACCATACTAAACAAATTACACTGTTCCTAATTTGGAAGCATTATCTACAATATAAAAATGTATTACATTTATGCTTTTACATTTAATAGAGGATACTAAATAGCATTAGTCTCTCAAAAAGCCTTTTTTTTGTCATTGTCATGGATTAAAAGCTCTAACAATGATCAGAAAAATCTCAGGAGCTGGTTATAAACTTGAATTAATATCTTTATAAAAATTAGGAATAAAAGGAAGAGACCAGCAAATACTGTTAGACCATTATACTGAACACTCTCAGAAAGAAAGGTACAAAAGTTGTCACTAGGATGGTACCTTTTAGAAAGATACCAGTATGTACATCTAATGGCGCTTTTCCATTGCGTAGTACCCCACGGTTTGGGTCAGATCGCGTTTATCACTACCTCTATCTCACTTGACAGTTTCTGTACAAACACCTGTGGCGTCAGTTGACGCGTTCCGCTGAGCCTCATTTATGTTGCATTTATGCATATGCGGACGTGCTTATCTTTTACATTATAGGGATGATGCTGGTAGTAACGATTCTCTCAGACCAATCAGTGATCTACAGTGTTTTCGCGTCACGTTTTGATATCAGCTCGGGTCACTGCGAAGAGAGGACAGGATGCGTAACAGACACCAGCAACAAGGAGGCTGATAGATAGGTCCTGACCTATGATCCTAATCAGTAGGTGGCGGTAATGCCACTAAAAGTTGTTTGCCAACTGCCAGTAAAACTCAAGAAGAAGAAGAAGAAGAAGAAGAAGGCTGATGTCAGCAGGCCCCAAGGAAACTTCAAGTTTTAAAAGGTATATAAGTTTTCAGAGCTGGTGCTTTTCAGTTTTTATTGCATCTCTGAGAGATTTTTGTGAACAACTTGTTGTTCTGCTCCACAGATGCTGTTTTAAAACAGTTTCCTATAAGGCCAAGGAAGCTGATGTCAGAATCTGCGAGCTAATGGCATTAAGACACCAGGTGAAGAGCAAAAGCATGGGTATGTAAGTGGTTTACATCAGTGAAGAACCAAGGTGGACTCCTAACCAGGATAATGGACTGTTTTTTTTGGCAAATGTTTTTTTTTTTTTTTTTTTTTGCTTTTTCACGTTTCCCAAAACTTCTTGAAAGTTTGTTTATTATTTATTTGTTCATTATTGTCTGTGCATTTTGTTTATTAATATTGTCTTTATTGATATTGTCTTTATATTGTATAATGGCACTGCTGAAATTTTGAAATAATTTAAGTTGCTTCAATTTATATTTTGTATATTTTTTGTTTAATGGCACTCTTTTAAAATGTAATTTATGTAAATGCAATGCAACACATTTATGTAATGTAATGTAAAGCCAATCACATTTCCTTTGACTGACCATATGCAAAACCTCTTGTGGTTTTAATAGGCCTATAGAGCTCTGTACCTCAAATTGGGTTTAGTATCTGTGCCTGATTAAAATAAAATAAAGGTGGCTTTTGATAGATTACCCATCAGTCTGTGTTAATATGTGGTGTAAATGTTTGTATATTGCAGGTTGCATATTTAAGTATTTATATATTTTAGATGTTTCATGTACATATACTGTATATATCCCAAATATATTCATACATTGTATGTGCATGTTCTCATATATGTACACATATTGTGCATACATTTACAATAAATATGTACATATATTTCCATCTAATTTTAAATATATGCAAAATGTATTCCACAATATATCAAACACATATCTACATATATATTTCCATATAGTTGTACATATATTTGAAATATATTCTACCATATAGTAAACATACATGTGACACTATATCTGTACATATATTGTTAATACATGTTCTCATATATGCACATATATTTCACATATTTTCCATCTAGTTTTACATATATGTAAAATGTATTCCACAAGATATCGAACACATATCTACATATATATTTCCATATAGTTGTACATATATTTGAAATATATTCTACCATATAGTAAACATACATGTGACACTATATCTGTACATATATTTTTAATACATATTCCCATATATGCACATATATTTCCCATATTATTTTACATATATTTAAAATGTATTCCACAATATATCGAACACATATCTACATATATTTCATGTAATTTTACATATATTTGAAATATATTCTACCATATAGTAAACATATATGTGAAACTATATCTCTACATTGTTAATACATTTTCGCATATAAATCAAAATACAATATTGCAGATATTTATAAATATAATATTGCATATATTTTTTAATATATAAACACATATATTATATCCATGTACAATATATTGAAAGTGGCAATAATTTGTATATTTTGCAATATACTGCAATATATTACACATATATAGAATATATGTACCATCAATATATTATTCCTTGTATTGCCAATGTATAATATATTGGAAAATGGAAAGTAAAATAATATATTGCAATATATTACAATATATTTCAAGTAATATATTGGTAAATATATTTTCCTTTCGTGAGGGCGAGGGGGACTATGCAATGGAAAAGCGCCATTAGGTACAAATGTCTACCTTAGAGGTACCAATATGCACATTTAAAGTGTACTTTTTGAAAAGGTACCAACCCAGTGACAACTTTTGTACCTTCATGTACCTTTTTTTCTGAGAGTGTATTTTACTTATAATTCACATACAGTATGTATATAATATTAATTTCTATAATAAAGTTTGGTAACAATTCATCTAAACAAGCCAGCTTGCTAGAATGAATCAGATGTCTCAACACTGCATCAGAAAGAGAAATCGTGGGAGAAATTGTGCGTTTTATTATTTCTTGGCTCACTGGTAAGACTTTGAGTACAAGACAGTGACATAAAAACAGTGATGTAGAAAATTGGAAGTCATTTAGACAGTCAGTGTTCTGAAAAACACCGACTGTCTAAATAACTTGTCCTCGAAGACTATTGAGAAGATCTCGGGGTTAATGCGAGCACCAAAAAAAAAACTGAATTCTACATTTCCCACAGTGAAATAGCTGAGATAACACACACACGCATTTGTTTTACTGTCATGGTGGGGACTTTCCATTGGCTTCCATTGTTTTATTCTGAGCTAATGATGTTTCTATGCCCTGACACAAATCATTTAGGATCTTTAACATTATTTAGTGTGTTTTTCCTCGTGGTGTATGATTTCAGGCTTTACAATTCTTGTGTGGACATTTATACATAGAGTAAATGCTGGCCTGAGCACATGTGAGGGAGAAACAGAGGTGAGTGGGATTGGTGGTGACAGTAATGTCTATTGATTTATGCAGGACAGCAGTGGTCGTGGCGTATTGGATGGGATGCTGTTCGTTTATCAAAGCTTAACTCTCACAAATCAGGATCAACAGCTGCCAGCCTAAAAACAACAGCCAGTCCATTGAACTTGTGGCTAAACACACACACACACACACACATACTGGGATTAACTAAAGCCCTGTTTGGTAAACTCTTAAACCCAATATTGGAAGTTTATCGGAAGAGTAGAAAGCATCTAAATAATTTGCTATGTGCCAGGATTAATTTGAAGCTGCTAAACAGAATAACACTATTATTGCACAAGGGTGTATATCAAGTTTTTACAGCACTTAAAACTTGTCTATAACTATAATTTTGGGCCAGGAATGGAGCATCTGTGGTCAACAGAGAGGGCTGTAAAAGCATGATTATGTGAACAGATGTGTGTGCACATGAGATTTGCCTAAACCAGAACTAAGAAATAATGTAAAAGGAAAAAGGGAGAGATATGCCACAGAGGGTAAGGGAAAAAAATACAAAATAACGCTTTCTTAAGATTCTGAGTTTGATGCTAGCAAAAATAACAAAACAAATGATAATAATAATAATAATAACTTTATTTTTATATAGCGCCTTTAAAGTAGCTTCTCAAGGCGCTTTACATAACAGAAAATAAGAAAACAACGCACACAAAATGAGACAAGTAATGCATACATACATGTAAGAACACACAACGAATAAAAGGGTCATAAAAAGGCTATCCTAAAAAAGTGAGTCTTTAAAAGAGATTTAAAACTACTAAAGTTCTGTGCGTCTCTGATGTAAGGAGGGAGTGCATTCCAGAGTCTAGGTGCGTACGATGAAAAAGCCCTATCCCCTACTGAGCGCAGCCGTGACTGTGGGACTACTAATAGTCGTGCCTGTGAGGAGCGCAAGTGACGCGTGGGTGTATAAAAAGTTAAAAGTGCTGACAGATACTGGGGGGCAAGACCATGGAGTGCCTTGTATGCAAGCATGAGGACTTTAAAATCAACTCGGAACCTGACCGGAAGCCAGTGCAGGGACTTGAGAATTGGTGTAATGTGCTCATTTTGCCTGACTCCAGTCAGGATCCTAGCAGCTGAATTTTGCACATATTGTAGTTTATTCAGTGTGGTTTTAGGAACTCCAATCAGAAGTGCATTGCAATAGTCAATGCGAGAGAACACAAAAGTGTTAATAAGCCTTTCAGTCACAGAGCGGGACAGCATAGGACGAAGTCTAGCAATATTTCTGAGATGAAAAAATGAGTTCTTAACGGTGTAACGAACGTGGGGGTCAAAAGACAAACCAGAATCAAAGATTACTCCTAGGTTTTTTAATTTGGTTTGTGCTTCCAGGACAGAGCCATCTATGTTTAGCGATAGTGAGCCAGCTTTGCGAAGCTGGTGAGGGGTGCCAAGAATCAAGACCTCCGTCTTATCACTATTGAGGCACAAAAAGTTTTGAGACATCCATGATTTTATCTCAGCAATACAGTGAGTCAAACGAGAAAGGTCCAGATTATGATTAGTCTTAGAGTGAATATAAATCTGAGTGTCGTCCGCATAAAAGTGATAATTTAGCCCAAGTGATCTTAAAAGCAATCCAAGTGGAAATATGTAAATGCTAAAAAGTAAGGGGCCTAAGATGGAACCTTGAGGAAAACCCGTACAGACATAACCAGTGACGGACCGGAATCCACTCATAGATACAAACTGTTGACGATCAGAAAGATATGATCTAAACCAAGTTAAAACAGTCCCAGAAACACCAAAGACAGTTTTCAAACGCTCGAGTAGCAGCTTGTGGTTAACCGTGTCGAAAGCGGCACTAAGATCTAGGAGGATCAAGATGGAGAGAGATCCGGAATCTGAGGCTAATAACAGGTCATTGGTGACCTTGACCAAGGCTGTCTCAGTGCTATGAAATTTTCTAAAACCAGACTGAAGAGGTTCGAAAAGATTGTTAACTGTGAGGTGACTATGTAGCTGCAAAGCCACCAAACGTTCCAGAATTTTGGCGAGAAACGGTACGTTTGAAATGGGGCGATAATTGTTAAAGTTGTCCAAGTCACCGTTATGTTTTTTTAGAACAGGTGTTACAGCAGCAGTTTTCAATGCTGCTGGCACAACACCAGTATGCAGGGAATCATTTACAATATCGAGAACTGCAGGACACAATGAATTAAAACAGGATTTAAACAGGCTTGTGGGGAGGGGATCAAGTACGCAAGTGGTAACTTTCATACGTGACACCTCCCTAGTGAGCAGCTCATTGTCAATTTGTGAAAAGGTAGAGAAGGGTATACCAGAAAAACTAGGTGAACAAAATGTGGATGATGATACAGGTGCAGCATGAATAAGTTTGTAGACATTGTCAATTTTAGAGCTGAAAAAATTAAGAAAATCATTACACAACTGATTTGAAACAGATAGAGAAGAGCCAACGTTAACTTTGAGGAGTCGGTTTATGGTGTGGAAAAGATGTCGTGGATTCCTTTGATTGCTGTCGATGATCTGGGAGAAATATGCAGATCTTGCAGACTCAATTTCAGCTCTATATACCCCCAAAGTGTCCTTCCAGGACTGATAGAAGACAGTCAGACCTGAGTCACGCCACTTGCGCTCCAATTTACGACAAGCAGTCTTCTTAGCACGCAGGTCCTCATTGTACCAAGGGGCAGAGCGAGCAAAAGAGACACTGCGAGACTTTAAGGGAGCAAAAAGCTCCAAGTTAGATGCCAGAACAATGATTGTCTTTAAACACCTTCACCAACCCTACCGTCATTGGTCAGAAAAACAGGTAGCCTTACCCAAACTCACGTCATTGGTTGAGCTAGTGTTGCTTACTTACATTTGTTCCAAACAAAGTTTGTATTTGTGATGTCCAATCCATGTCAATGTTACCCCAGGCTGTAAAAATGAACCTGTCATGGGTCGCTAAATGGGTGCTTGGTGAAGGAGAACATGTTATGCTACCCGTAACCCACACAGATGTCTGCCCATTTTCTCTTTGTGCTGTAGTCCTCTAAAACTAATCTGTTTCTGAATGGGTTTTATGACTGCTTATTTTGGACATGTTTTGTACCTGTACCCATATAAGAAGAATGCATGCGTAACGTCATCTTTGTGCATTTGGTCATGTTTCAATCTCTTTGTGGCTGGTTTTCTATGTGCATGTGTGGCCGCCTGGTCTTTCATCTCTTAGCATTTTCTTTATTGTGATCTGGTAAAAGCTTTGGAGTGTGTGCTGTGATGAGCTGAGAACAGGCTTTTAACAGAGGTGCTCTAACTAACATGACAGTGCTGCAGACAGACAGAAAGGAAAAACAGAGGGAATACGACAAGCAAAAAAGAAATGTAGGGTACTGTACATTCTGTTGGCCCTCTACCTAGAAACCTAAAGTTCACAGGTTTCTAAGTTTTTATTTAATATCAGGCACTTTAAAGGTTGTGTTTACATCAGAATTAGCAATTTTGCTATCCAATCTAATCACAAACTGCACACATGCACATAGATTACTTTTGGTTGGTTATCCAGTATGGCTTTTCAAACCAGCCAAGTTTGTCCACCTTTAGCAATTCCCAGTATAATAATACTGTACATTTGGTTAAACTGGAGAATCTCTAGACCACATTTAAAAGAAGCAGTGTAGTCTCAAGTTCCTGCAAGATCTTTAAAGTCTGTGAAAAGTCTGATATTCTAAGTTTGTCATACCAAAGAAAAATGTTTTATGAACCACCCAGCCAAATTTAAATTATGAACAAACGGCAAGTAAATAAAATAATATAAAAGTAGGCAGGATTCTCTGCTCTCAAAAACTTGGGGCATGTCTGCTGTCGACACTAAAACCATGCCCACTGGCGGGAAAGCTTTGTCTTTCTTAACTTTCAAATGTTAGTGATTGTGTTAAGGCAGGGCCACGTTCTGTGGCTCCAGTGTGTCATGAGTCATTATTTTTGGCCGGCCCAAAAAATCCTGAACTTTGTCATTTTGGGGGAAATAATGGGGAAAAACTATTTTATGAAACTAAAACTGTTTAATCATACTTCAGTACAGTACAACAACAGAAATGTCTTTGTAATGTCATTCAGCAATATATTTCTAACATTTATGTATAATGTGTTTAGAAGTTCTCTGAATTTAATTTACTCTGACTTTTAAGATTATCATTGATTCTTCCAGAAACCTTGTCAAGGCCTTAAGGCAACTGATATATATTTAATTTCTTACAATTCACAATACAATATTTTATCCAGCTTCAACAGGGCCTCTGGTTCTCCAGCGGCTTATGCCAGTGAGCGTCAGGCCCGGATTGGCCATAGGGAGAACCGGGAGGATTCCCGGTGGGCCGGTCTGTTTTTTTTGGCCACGAGGGCCGGTGTTGTCATGCCACCGGGATGAAGCGTATTTGCGGGTGAGAGATGTCCCCGCCGCTTATGCACAAGTTGATTGTGTCCCGAGTCCCGACCACTTATTGGAAGAATTCTTGCATTAGGGTGCATTGACATCTAAAGCGCATGGGAAACGCAGGACGTGCCGCTGTCTTCTGGTTTTCAAAGCGCTTACTTGAACACGAGTTTTGTTTCAGACGTGTCTATATTGAGTGCGCTTGCCGGCCGCGTGTCTATATTTAAAATAAACTTGAGCGCGTCTTTTGAGTGCGCTTGCCGGCCGCGCGTCTATATTTTAAATAAACTTGAGCGCGTCTTTTGAGTGCGCTTGCCGCCCGCGCGTCTATTATATTTTAAATAAACTTGAGCGCGTCTTTTGAGTGCGCTTGCCGCCCGCGCGTCTATTATATTTTAAATAAACTTGAGCGCGTCTTAATACAAACAGGCTGGCCTCTAAAAGGAAAAGAATTTACAAAACATATTGTTTATCCAAGTCATAGATGAATTCTCTATGAATAGTCATTATTCATCGTTTATTGCAAGAGGAACAAAAATCTATTTGATGCAAAACGCATTAGTTTATTTAAAAAAAGTAGTTTCAAAAGTATATCCATGATGTTTTCTTTTTTTAACACAATGTAGGCCTACCTTAGCCTACGTTATTTAGCAATAGACATGATCTAAGTACTAAAAGACTTTTTTCCATTTGTTTCCAATGCATACTTGATAAATCTTGCTTGTGTATTGTAGATCAGGGGTTTCCAAACGTTATCAACCCAACAGTTAATCTCAAGACTCACCATTTTTTAGAAATAGAAATATAGAGGAAAAGACAAACACATTTGTTTCCTTTAGTTTTTGAATAAGTTTACTTTAGTAATATTATGGTCTTATGGCAGGGCTGCATGATTATGGCAAAAATTATAATTGTTTACTGCATTTGCACGGAATATGAAATTATATATTTGAAAAATACAGTGAATTGCAAGGCTGCAGAGAACAGTGCACTACTGCAGACTTATACTACTGAGGGTTTAAAGATATTATTTTAATTGTCAGTCGTGAACTAAAGTGGGCCGGTCTAAGGCATGAAACTCCAGGGCTGAAAATGAGTCCCACTCCGGCCCTGGTGAGCGTTATAAAAACTCTAATATGGTGCCTTATTTACACTCTTATGGTACATTCAAATGGGACAGAAACGTTAACGCTTGACGGAAGGCTTGTCTGAAGCGTGAGCAACAGCCAATCACAGTGTCCGCAACACATGCTCCGGTCTTCCATAAACGTAATTGGCTGGCTCTGCCTACACTCTAAGAATGGCTGGGTTATTTTTGACTCATAGATATTGGACAGAACACGTGCTGGGTTAAAAATTACCCCATGCTGGGCCAAAAACTGCCCCAATATTGGGCCGCTGTTATGCAACCATGGGGTATAATAACCCAGCAGTTGGGTTAAAATAACCCAGCATTGGGTAAATTTTATACCTAGCACTTGTTCTGTCCAATATTTACCCATTATGTGTCAAAAATAACCCAGCCATTTTTAGAGTGTAGGTAATTTGCATAAGGTGGTCTTATTTATTTTAACACAAAATGACACATACTGTAATGTGTCCAATAGCATAACACATTTTTAAAGCCAAGACAGTCAGAAATGTATAAAATCTGTTCCATGAACAGCTAGATGTAAGGTACCCACTACAGTGTGCACAGGGTACAACTTTAAAGATCCACAACACGATTCCCCAGCTAAATGAAGGGGAAGATGTGGGATTTTCATATTTTCTCTTTTCCTAGTTCCACACTTGTTTGTTTATTTTTTATATCTGGAGTAATTCTGCTCCCTAGTGTCTGTCGTTCTCACAAAAAACTGCATTGAAGGATAGAGAGGACAGAGAAAATGCAGAAAACTTGATGCTGTACAGTAAGCATCAACCCGGGTCTCTTATTTTATCTTGGTTGGGACTTTTTATTAGTTGTGAAGATATTTGCTATCCTCTAACTCTATATGAAACACTCACAGAAACCTTTTTTTAATTTTTGTTACATTTTTTATTAAGACATAATTTCTGTATATATATATATGTAGGCACATTAATGTATGCATATTAAACCACTTTCCACATGGGGACCATTGGCTGCTCGCCACAGTGTAGGTGATTTCAGGTTTGACTTTCCTTGTGGGCACACACACACACACACACACACACACACACACACACACACACACACACAATGTCATAAAGGAGTGCAGCAATATAGCTGTAACATCTGTAACATAAAATACACCACATATCTTTTATTAGAGAAATGCATTCATATTGTCTCAGTATAATTTACGGTCTTTCTCTCTCTGTGTAACCTTTCTCTTCTTGCTTTTACAAAATCATTTGACTTTCTCTCCACCACTGCTTATAGCCTCACTAATTTAATTTTTGACCTTTCCACATACACACTTACTAGATCCGAGTGCCACAGATACAGTGAAAGCAAGGGAGGTTTCAGATTTTTGTTTCAATTTCGACATTGAGCATTTAATTGAAAGAGTGCTCGTATAGCGATGGTGAAAGAAATTAGATGAAATTCATTTTCGTACTAATGCCTGGCTTTAGAGAACAGCGGGCATGAGCTTCAATAAGGATATTTCAACATCTTAATGTAAGTAAGAGTAGTAAAAATGACCATCAGTGTTTTCTATGTGTGGCCATGAATTAAATACAATATCTGCAGCACGCATACGTTTTTAGTAGCTTACCTGCTTATCTAAACTATGTCTCTTGTGAGTACTAAAATTGTTTGGCGAACTAAAGAAACCAAGTAAAGAAGCATTTTAACATACTATGTTAATATCTATTTTAAATGACAGATCTAGTATACTGTATACATCAATAACACCAGAAGACAATACATAAATATACAAAAGTGTCAATTTTGTCCATGTGACAAATTAAAAATTTAACAATAATTTAGTTTAGTAGATTTAAGATCTTTTACACCAGTCATGCAAACTTACATACAGCAGTTCACGGCACACTCGCAATACGTATTTGTGCCAACTTTTCTCCATAACCTAAAGTATGTTGTTTCTGTAACATATAGCTGCACTGTTCAGTGGGATAGAGATGTTTTCTTTTCTCTGTTTTGATACACTGTAAAAAATACTTTGCTGCCTTAAATTTTTGGTTGAATCAGCTCGGAAGTCATTTCAACTTGCTATTATTTATCTTGACTAGAGATGAGTTGTTATAACTACAGGTGAGTTGTTATGACTTATAAAATTAAGTTGATTTTTCTCAACTATATTTTATAAGTTATGACAACTCATCTCTGTTGACATGACTTGTAAATCTTAGTTGATTTAACAAAATTTTTTAAGGCAGCAAAGTTTTTTTTACAGTGTACGGGTTTTATTGGTTTTATTAAAAAG
Source organism: Misgurnus anguillicaudatus (assembly GCF_027580225.2). Classification (NCBI taxonomy): domain Eukaryota; kingdom Metazoa; phylum Chordata; class Actinopteri; order Cypriniformes; family Cobitidae; genus Misgurnus; species Misgurnus anguillicaudatus. Next base: position 22,835,900 of record NC_073353.2, read on the forward strand.
TTATGAAGCAGACACAAATTAAATCCTGCTAGTTTTTACATTTGTGCCATTTTGGTACTTCTTATAGTCATGTGCGTGCAAATGCATGACATGCCTATAAGCGACTTACGCTGTCCTTGGAGTTTAATTTTAATAAAACACATCCGACTAAAACATACAGATGTATTTTGATTATTCATTTCTGTCCATTTTGTAAGTCGGCACAATGCTTCCTGTAAACAACAGGTTCTTGACATACCTCAGCGAACACGATCAATCCTGAAGGTAACATCATGAAGTGAAGAATATACACCAATAATGTTCAGTATTGTCGACTTTGTTCCCTTAAATAAACCCACATTAAAATGGAGAAAACAAATTCATCCAGTGCCTCTAGTGGACACTCCAAACGATGCAGCAGTATTTACCGAGCATCGTATTTCAGGTTTTGCAAAAGTAGACAAAGGTACGTGATTCCAATAAGCCTGTGACATTAAATAAAACAAAAGCTCTAGTGTAAAAGATTTATAAAGTTTCTTTTTCTATATCCTTTCTTTCCTTCTCTCAAACCCCAGAATCTTTGGTTCCCAACACACAAGAGTAATTTGAGAAACCAGACCCTGGGGTGTTTTTTAACTAACCTTCTCTTTCTTTTTCTTCATAATGTGACAATTTCCTCGACAATTACTTTTTCCTAAGCCCAAACACACACACACGTCGCCTCAGGATAAGAGTGATTACGTGATGCATCAGCCCGCCGTCCGCCAAGACAGACAGAGAAGGAGAGAGCAATGGAGGCAGAGGGTGAGATTCCCTCTTTCTCTCTCTCCCTCTTTGAAAGGGCACATATGATTGCCAATTACCCCCAGATTAGATGCATCTCCATTTTAAAGTAGATTGGTCTGCTAGGGTCAAGGTAAGAAGCTAGAGGCTTGTGTGCTGCTGTTTAACCTTTGGTGGCTTAGGGGTGACCCCCGTGACCTTGAGAACATCAGTCATGTGATCAATCACAATCAGACAACAGATGCCACTTCCTGTTTGACCTAATTGAGCGCACACACACGAGGGCAAACAGCTGTTTTGAAGTACTAATTTAATAAACCTTTATCCTGATGGTACAGTAATACAATCATAGCCTGTCCCTTAAGACCAACCCTAATGTAATCTTCAGATCCACTGAGAAAACCAAAGTGTGTGTAAAAGTTCTCAATTGGATTATGAGGTGTTGCTAATGGCCCGACGTTACAGGAAACAAAAGAAAAGACGTACAGACTTGAAAGCTTACAGGGAATTTAATCCAGTTGTATAGACACTCACTTGAGGGCATTTGTGAATGAATGAAGCAAGAAAAATAATGTTGTCAAGTGCCAAAGTCTTGATTCATTTTAAATGTGTGATGTCTATTGAATGCCACTTGCTGTAAAGATGCTCGCTCAAGTGTAACCGTAACATAGTAGTCAAGGTAACAGTACTGTTTTGAAGTATGCAGTACATGAATATATACTGTGCACAGTATGAAACATTTCGTTATGCATGAAAAGCCCAGGTGACCTACGTGTGCAGAAGACAAGTAGTAAACACTGTACGAAAAATGGTATCCCACAATTCCATGCACTCCACTTGACCTTCCATTTCAGAAACAACTTTTAGCTTCTTATTTGCTTGGAATGATAAACATATACAGAATAGAACTGAATATAAAAATAACTCACAAAGTATTGCTTAACATAACTGAGTTTATTTCCCTTGATGATATTTAAATGGATTTCAGTTTCTTAAAGGCACAATATTTAATTTTCGCAGCTAGAAGAGCTAGAATAAAAGCTAAATTGCAGCTTGATGACACTATAAAGAAGTGTGATGTGATGGGAGTAGTAGTTTTTATCTCCACTGCTGATTGGAAATCAGTTTGATAGGACTCACAAATCATGTTTATGGATTATGTAATGAAATAACGTTTTATAATTGTTACATTATAACGTAAGCCAAGAGATCAATCAGTGTTTGAGATCTCTCAAGGGCGGCTTATAAGTATACATACAGTCGGCATCTAGTCATAGTTGGGTGTGTGGTCTGGCCTGGAGGGTGGAGTCAGTGTGGGGGAAAACACAGCAAACATTGTGTGTGTGTATTTGAATGACAAAAATGTCGTATTGCGAGGCATTGACGCCTGCTGACCGAACAATGACCCAACCAAATGGCCGAAAGTGTCGTTTCCAAACATATTTTCACAGTAGCTGTTGCGGTAACATTAGCCTATAACTCAGTCAACTTTCGTATATGTTGCATACTATAACTCCATAAAACCTTGTCACTTATCAATTGTACTTATGCTTCACTCCAAACTATTAATTCTTTTGAAAAACGGTGATTAGTAGTACAAAGTTGTCAAGGGATTGTGCTTACAGTTATCCATAACTCATAGACTGCAGTCTGTATTGAGTGTAGACCTCAAACTACTCCATAGGTCCACGGCTCATGTCATTACGTAGTGATTGGCCTATCAAGTGAGCCTTCAGCTAATAACGCTAATTTGAATGAGACATCCCTTATGAAAAACAACTATAGGAATCTTTTTGTATTTTGGGACAAAATATTATAGGAATACTAGTATTTTGGGACATACTTTGGAAGCACTATAGAGGTGTTACTTCAATTCATAATTTGTTAGTTTATTGGCAGTGCAAAAAATGACACAGTAAGGGGCTTATCACACCAAAAGCGCTTTAAACGCTTTTTTTTTTAAGAGCAATGCGACGCAGCTTTTTATATTGCTAAGCAACCACCGAGTCAGCTGTCTTGTCAATCAAATATTGAAGCGTGAGCGCTCTTTTGCTGTTAACTGTCATATTAGCAGAAACTTTAAAAAGAGGGCGCTTGCTCTGACCTTGTTTGATGGTGAGGTGCACAAACACACAGGAGAAAGTGAGCGAGGGGAGTCCGGTTCTTCAAAACAACTGTAAACTTCCCTCACCACAACGTAAGGCCCGCCTCTCCCCTCATTCAATTGGACAATGGAAAGACGCGAATGACGTCGGGCTCTTCTCCGCTCTCAGCGGGCTAAATTCACATAACATGATGGGCCGTTCTGGGGAGGCATTTCCAAAACAACTGTATGTATTGCTTTTGGATCGTTGTCGCTATACTGTAATGTCATAAGCGATCGGTCTGACAAAAGCGACTCAGGGGTGGAATACTTTTTTGGCAATTTTGTGAAGTCTCTGGATTCAAACATTGTTAAAAATGTTTGGGATAATATAAGTACACATATTTAACTTTGATATTAGTTTTTGGACATTTTATTACAAAATATCTTACATATTGTGCCTTTAATTAAACTGAATACGGGACACCTAAGTTTACATCAATATTGTTGATGTAAATTTTAATCTATCACTACAAACTAAATATCGTTGGAAAGGTCTAAGCTTCTGGAATAGACATTTCAACAGTGTTTTATAAAATAAATTATGTAGGGAGCGTAATTGATTCATTTATGAAGGAAGTGTGCCTCAAAACATTTATATCCTGCTAAATGTCACTGTCCCGCCAGCAGGACGCCTACGTTTACATCAGTGTTTTGCATGTGAATTCTTATCTAATCATGAAAAACTGTATATCATTTGAAAGCTCCAAGAGTGTAGATTTAACTGCACCAAGAGTGTAGATTTAACTCAATAGGGTGGGGTGACGCCTAAGGGGTTAAACATGCACATGAAGAGGTAATTTGAAAACATTTGCCTTAAGGGCCTTTCACATTATGGTCGATAACTATAACTCGAGGGGCAACCTTACAATCTTTCTGATGAAGACAATATGGAAGTGATTTAAACTGCAATTAATCGACTGGCCACTAGAGGCAGGCTCCAAAAGGGAGTCAATTCCCATAAACCTCCATGTTAAAATGCCCAACTTTACAGTAGAAAATATTATGTTTACAGCCTGGTACAAAAAGTGTTTTTGGTCTAAATAGCAAATTTTGCCCTTCATGACAACTGTGAGGGGGGTGATTTTTGTAACTCATCCGTTTAAATTATATAAAGCCTTAAAATTCTGCATAATTAAGGGCGTGGCCGCTTGAGTGCTGGTTGAACAGCCACTGCTGTCACTAGAGTCGAGCTAGGGGGGCGTGGTTTCAGCAACCAGCCACCTCAGCTTCACCCATGTCCCGCCCCTTTGCCCATTTTTGGATATCCGCGAGTGATGTGTGGTCACGCGCGGGTAGGATGGCGATGGCAGGCACCGCCTACTTTAAGCTTCAAAAACGATCTTCGAAACCTATGGGTGACGTCATCTTTTTTACAGTCTATGCTATAACTATGAAAATATAGTTTTAAAAATCTTTCTATGTTAAAGAGAATAGCGGAGTTCACACTATAATAATGATTAATGATAAATAATAATCAAGAGTTAATGACATTGAAGTTTAATGATTTGCGACAGTTCTGTGCCATTCAAGCGAATTAGCATAAAGTTATTGTTACCATCCAGTGGTCTGGCTGCTGATAGTAACCGTTATAGTTAACATTATGGTTATCGCTAAAGTGTGAATGGCCATGCAGTATTCAGTAGTAGTACTACATTCTAAAATAGCCTTAGATTATTTGTTTTTTTCTTTTATAAATATTGACATAGAACAGCATATCTGCTATTTTAAATTCTGTTCAACACATATGTCAGTTTCTCCCACCATCATTTCCCTTCATCCATCTTGTTCCACCATCACACTTCATTCATCTTTGACTCACATGTTCAACATGTTGACCAATCTTTGCTTATTCGTTAATACTAATATGTGAAAAAGGAAATACTGATGACATCGTCTTGATGAAAAACATTGGATTCTGTGTAAGGAAAATAGCCATTGTAAGAAGTGTTGAGGCTCAAATAACAGGCTTGTTTTTTAACATCTCATATGCCTTTAACCGTGACCGCCTGATGACGGTAATTGTAGCAATTCAGAGGTCAGCCCAGCCTGACGGGTCCTGATAGATAACCATGAGGAAAGATTTTGATTATCTTCCAAGCCCTCTTTTCCGTTGTGTTTAGCTCTTCAGCTCGCACAAACACACAGATGTGCTCTAATACACAAGGATGTTACGATATACTCACGCACATAAAACTCTTTCTGAAAAAGCACTGATGAGAAGCCTAAACCATCTATTACTGGTAAATATGACAAACACAAGCTCCAATCAAGGCATCATTATGCCAGGCAGGATTGGATGTCTGCAGTATTAGCAACAGCGCTCTGTTCATCTGTCTATTAAATCCGTTGGCCTCGTGTGAAATGAAAGTACAGAAAAGCAGAATAAGTGGAGATGAGAGAAATAAACAGGATGTGTAAAGTGGAGACGGGTAGAGTAAGGAGGAGCTGGCTGTTTGCCTTGCGGCGTGTGGTGGTGATTTTAGACCGAGCTGAAACTAATGCTTAACACATTATGAAACATTTGCTGACGATGAGATACGGCCCTGAGGGAAACTTGTCTGTAGAACGGATTTGACCCACAAGCGCACTAGAAACGTCTGAAGTCACCCACAAACTTACAGGCTTTGGCTTTAAACTCGTTTGAATCTGGCTTTGAGCCCCCGCAGAGGTAGTATTTTACAATGCGTTTCGACAAGTATCCTTGGGGAATGTACGACTGCGTGACTTTAGGGGTCACATCATTAGCCAGCAAGAGAGAAAGGGCACTTTGGGAAATAACTAAAGGTGTGACATCACTTATTTTATGTATATCTCAGGGTCTAGTGGCTAGCTGCTCTCAATGCTTGAAAAATAGTTTATTTTGTTGTTTTAAAGAGGTTTTGGTCACTGACATGAAAGCGAGAGAAAGAATGTAAATTGGAGGTCAGTGTGTTTGTTATTGTGAGGAAGAAGAGACATTGCTGAGCAGAACCTCACTATAAGTGTATGATGTGCCAAAATGAGATGGTCAAAAAACAGCAGCACAACAGCTCTGTAGTCTTTGATCTGCACAACTGCCAGACCAACTGTCCACTTCCAAAATCATTCACTAAATTAGATCTTTAATGGAAAAAGCAAATGTACAAACATTCAACTTTAAAGAAATCCATCTGAGGTAAACCAATGTGGGGTGATTGATTGCCAAGCTGGATTCCACGGTCATAGAAAAGTTATCTCAGCAATCAAAGTGAATACTGTTTAATGTAGATTTATTTTATTGATTTATTTGATTTTAGATTTTTTCCCTTAGTTCATTTCAGAATGCAACCTAAACACAGGAAGGTCAGTTTAAAAAATAAATAATGTTTTCTATGGTAGTATAGTTCTTTGCTTATATTTAATTTCACACTTGACTTGGTCTCTGTACTGTTACTATGGTTAATATTTTATGTAATTTGGTTTAAAATATTTTTACTGACAATATATGATTAGAGAATAGCTGGAGGGCCAAACATTGGTTTATTATAAATCAATCAAATGCTAATGTTTGTCAAATTTATGTACCGTATAAAGAGTTATAAAACATTTAAAGCTTCGGTACTCATTTGTCATTATTAAGGAAATTAAAAAGAAGACTTGTCAAAAAATAATGCTAAGATCAACCCAGTAACTTAGTTTTGGTAAGCCATTTTCCACAAGCCTGTGAAAAAATAGGTAATTGAAATTTGGCTGCCCTTGTGATGTCCCTTAATCTGCACTATCCAACCACGGCACCAGTGTTGTGCCTGAACTCGTTCATATTTTGGGCAAACGTGAACTGAGCGTTCTGTATTACTGCCTGATGAATGTACTGTGAACTCGTTTATTCTGGTGTTTGTGAACGGCATGCTCTCTTAGTTTAACGTCGTTCAATAGGGTGCCAGATTTCTATAGAGTCTTCCAGGCGAAAACCAAGCTAAAACACACTGTAAACACATCTTAATGTGTAGCGGAAAAAACACCCAATCTGGCACCACCAGCCATCAGTGTTTCATCGCTGCATGCGTCATCAAAACAAAGAGCAGCATCGAGGATGCTGAGGAATTTCCTGCCGCACCACTCACATAGTTTAACATTAAATAACATCATATTTCTCCCAAATTGTTAACAATTAGCATAGGCTGCTAACGCATATTCTGGATCTTGAAATAGACTCGGACTAAGCTCACGCTATTTGACGTGCACGTGCGATGTGCGATACCTGCGAGTTGTCCTACTGTACAAGTGACGCCGTGCAGCTCTTCTCGCCCGGTGTGCAACCCCCTTGAAGCACCCGGCTAACCTTTCATGGTATGTGCAAGCAAATACCAAAATTTAAAGATAGCCAATGCTAATGTAAACCCTGGTTGGATAAAGATTTAAAGTTGAATATGAAGATGAAATCTGACGCATTTAGCTTCAGTGTAAAAGCTGATAAAGTAATTGCTGTCTGTGGTTCTATATGCGCTATAATGGCAATATTTTTTTAAAAATAATATGGGGGAAAAAATAACTATAAATTTGTTCATTTTTTGGAACTGTAAACTAGTTCAAGATTTTGAAATATGAGCTATGAACTGAACTAGTTCATTTTAAAATTTGTGAACTGAACTTTCCCAACACTGCCATTTAGTGCATTTATTTATTTAATTTATTTGCATTTAAAATGGCACACCCAAAATGGCACATTTTTGCTCACACCTACAAAGTGGCAATGTTAACATGTTTTAAAAAAGTCTGGAAATGTCCAATTTAATATATGCTTTATTACCAAAATTTTGGATCTATATACAGTTTAAATCCTAATTTGTGAGATTTTTGTGTAAAGTTGAAATCTATAACGTTTGCCTCTCTATCGTCATCTCTGGTTGAAACATTAAACCGCATGCAACTATACATAATTATCTTTACATGTATTGAAGAACAACATACATTTCAGCTCAACAGCTCAACTTATTATTACAAGCTAACCATTTTAAATTGAGGTAAAGCTGATTGTTTATTTGCTTTGCAGTAGGCTACATGTTTATTTTTAACCAAAAATATACACAAATGCAGCTTTGAATTTCAAAATGTATATTTTGCATGTGTAAAATTGACATGAAAAACATGCATGCACTCTTAGAACGAATGTGTTAAAAACAACACATTAGTGTTGTTTCAATAATAACACAAAGATGGGTGGATTATGGTACAACGCATTTAGTGTGTTTTCCCAAAATCAACACGAATCTGTTTTTTTAACACATCCGTTCTAAGAGTGTGTAAGTAATCTCGAATGAATAAAAGAGTTGGTTGATGTATAGTAATAAAGAGAGGGTTGCCAAATCATTCTAGTGATGATGACTCACAGAAAAAGAAGAAGTGTCTCACTCTGATTCTTTTAAAGTATAATGCGTAATGTCAGGAGGGGCTTTTTTAGATGATGCATAGGGCTGGAGGTTTAAGTCACTCCAGATGGCGATGAATTTTAAATTCTCAGAGAATAAATGGCAACTGTACATGGAGTGAACAAAGTAATGGGGGCGCCACTGAGCACTGGGGAGATTTAAGTGGTTCACATCTGTTTCTATAAACATTTACAGATTAATTGACTCCAGAGAGGCAGGATGATAAAGAACAACGTTTATATTGCTGGATTTCACCATCAGTGTCGTTGTATGGCACTAAGCAGGGAAACGCTGACAGTTGTTCTCAGCTTTCCCCAGACAGAATCAGGTCGAGTTATAGACCATTACTTATGTCTGCTTTAATTACCATGGAAACAGTGGACCAGCTTCAGTGACAACTTTCTCTTCCTCTTTCACCTTCCTTCACTTACTTTTCCATCAATGGTTTGTTTAATTCATTCCGCTTTTCCTAGTATGTGAAAGAAGGTTAAATGAAATTGTCCACTGTAGTGCAAAAGCTAGAGGCAGGTCCCAAATTAACACCAAGCAAGCAAGACTTTTTATTACCTCACCAAGGTGACTAAATAAAGTTACGGCGTCATGACTCTTCAGGAGTCTTCTACTGTAACTAGTTTCACCATTAGATGTTTAACTTTTGTTTTGCCATGCAAAACGATTTTTCTTTTTTGGGGCTTGACTGAGACATACTGTACAATAAGTGGTTCACACAGGGGAATGCTTTGTGTTCACAAGCATGGATGTGAATTATTAGCGTGATACCAGTACCTGCAACGCATTTGTTATCTCCCATTCTGCGCTTAAGGAATCCATTTATTATCAGTTAATGAGTTGTCATTAACTTCACGTACAGTAATGCTTAGCACCGCGGAAAATTCAGAACAGTCAGGAATAATGCTGCAAGGTTAAAAAGTGTTTCTCTTCAGAAAAAAAGTCAGAAAACCTTTCAGTTGATAAGCCTTCTTACTTAGTAGCCACCTTTTTTTTCAATGAGGTACAAATGTTTATGAGAAAGCTATTTCATCTGTGAACCTTTACATGTTTTAAATTGAGGCAGCACAGGAAAAGAGGTGATGGGCAGCGCAAATCATTTGTCATGGCCAGGGCTTTGAACCAGATTTTTTCCCTGATTGGTTCGTTCCGAACAGAAACAGTATTTTAATGTTTTCGGTTCAACCCTAAAATTGATGTTCCTGAACTGGTTAGATCAAAAAATAAATAAAGTTCCGAACCGGTTAATGACGTTCCATGTCAGCTGTGGTAAATACAAATAAGTAGGCTGATCATTAGCACATTAAACTTAAATTATTAGTCTACATAATTTTCCTTAAGTCTCTATCTTGTCATCAAACATTAAAAAAGGCTATGTAAGTGGCAACACTGTAATTCTGACATGCCTACATTTGTTTCAGCATTATACATGAATTAAGACAAGGACAATAATTTCTGCCATGTCATTTATTGGCAAACAACTTAAACTTTTTTTTATTAGAAAAAGAATACTGTGGTATTTCGAGATCATTTTGTTTGTATGTGTCCTGTCAAGAACAGAAAGAATGTTTGCTTGCTTTTTGAAATGCGTCTCTCCATGTCTGCACTTTTGAGTGCACTTTAACACACGCACACACACAGACGGAGGACGAAATTCAAACGGCGCTTCGGGAAGAAGATGCAGCATAAACATTCCCCCCACATAAAGTGAAAATTATGTTGTTTTCAGTGCTTCAGTGCTCGCAAAATGTATTTTAATGGACTACAGTATGAGACACAGTGGCACAACTCACTTCAGTGTCTTTTTGCAGTTAAATTGTTTAAAATCACTTCAGTGTTAACATTTGCAAGCCTTTAAAATGTGCAAATGATAAACTTTTACCCTATTTAAATTTGCATATTAATCTGCGAATCGCATGCGAACCGAACCGTGGTTCGTGATCTGTACGATCACGGATCAACTGCGATCCGTTACATCACTAATTAGTATTAAAAAAACAAACATCTTGAGATACTTGGTAGCTTACAATATTTACCTTTTATGAATGAGCATTAGAGACTTGGGCTTGAGTAGGCTACTTGCTGGTGGCAAGCTTCTCATTTCTCTGATGAGTCAACGACAATCAGAAGTGAACTTCAGTATTGCACAGAAATCTTGTCAAAGAACGAAAAAAATAACGTTATTAACCAGTTATCATTATTTTAAATAAACTGTTCGGTTCCGAAACATATATTTGAACGTTTGTTTCTGGTTTCATTTCTGTTCCTTGCAAAACATCAAAAGTTTCTGGTTTTCGTTTTCGTTCCGTGAACCGGTTCAAAGCCTTGGTCATGGTAAATATGACTGCAGCAATATCTTGTTATAAGCAATTCCAACGTTACATATGAGGCATTTTAAGTCAAAACATAACAAGTACCATCTAAGACAGTATTAATAACTTGTTGTTTTTAAATGCAGTAAGCTTAGCAGTTCACTGCAGACTGCATGAAATCACTTTCTACTGTTCTACTATTGATGTACATATTGTACAGCATGAAAGTGAAAATAAGTCCTTCTTTTGAAACCATTGAAAACTGCTAACACATGTTTGAAAAAAAAAAACTATTGCTGCATATCTTGTGCGTTTTAGATAAACAATGCAATTTCCATATAGCCTTTACTGTCTTAAGGTCTTGACAGATTTTAGTATAAGGTTTAAGTCTTTGGTAAACATTTTATTTCTCCACTGTAAGGTTGACTAGTTTGTATGGCATTGCTCTTATCTGACATTTTCAGAGAACCACATGAACAGTGATTCTAAATCAAAAAGTGATTTTAACTCATGCTGAGTGAAGGTCTTTCACAGCATTGAATAAGTAAAACATTAATCAGTTGTTGAAATGACCGACTGTAGACAGTTAGTGACTCACAGAGCCCACTGAATAGAACAATGCAGCTTACAGGAGCAGGCGCTGATTATTTCATTGACTGGCACAATCACGGAAATTAGACGCATCAAGTACGAAAGTGTATTCATCTTTTCAACTGCCGTCAGGTTTACATGAACGTCCAACTGTGATTATCCATTCAAAAAGGTATTATTGGAGTAGAACAAATGGGGGATAGGCAATCCTGACCAGGTCCTTTACGCAACCAACATTGAAATTACAGTGCAAATGTGGCACGTCTGCTGTCCCCGCTTTTAGCCGCTGGTGCTGTGGTGTTTCATTGGGTTAAGCACTTTGTAAGATTCATGATACTGTCGGGTTCACAGAGAGTATCAACAGACAGTTTCACAGAAATGGACCACATGGTGAAGTTGTTGGGTGGATTATGCAAGATTATGCTTTAGCGTTCAAGGGGCCACCCAATACCATCATATCACTGGACATGCACTGGAGATATGTGTGAAGGGCTTTGGCAAAATGTACACCTCAACCTTCACATACTTGAAAGATTGTTGTGTGGCGGTCTGCCATTGCAATCGAATAGCACTGTGCAGAATATTTCCTGGCACTACCTGCGAGTTTTGACGAGACATTAAAAAGGAGACAGCAGGTTTTGTTTATCTTTGTGTGAATTGAAATGCTTTCAAGAAGTTACCGCCTCACTTAAGCTCATGTTAGATATGTAGCAAGCCCATGAACAATACTCCTTGAACTGCGCAAAGCTTTCTATCATATAAATGTATTAACTTTGGCTCTCGGAAATGTTTTGGTCTCGCATTGTCTGCAGAACTTATTTAATGCCATTTCGTCTTAATCACATCCATCGGTGAAGAATTTCGACCAGTTGGGACCAAAAGATTTGATTTCCAATATGTCATCAGTTGTTACTCAGTTTAAAGATTTCTTTCCTCGTTGACCTCAAGAAAGTTTACAATGGACTGATTCCAAAATAACAAACTGAAAACTGAACGTGTGCAGTTTTAATGAAACAATAATATGAAAATGCAAAAATAGCCACCTGTTAGTTTTTAACTTGTTTCACAATTATATGTGTCAATTTTAGCAGATGTAGAATGTGTTATCTGCACAAATCTTTTTCGAAATTGCCTGCTAGGTATCTAAAAAATCTTTGCGGAGAAAAATTAAAAGTGCCACACCTGTTACCACCATCAATGGCACCTCTCATGCACTCATATCTAATGCATGCTGTCATTCTGATAGATTCAGATGTGCTCAAATGAGCTTATTAAAGTATCTCACCTCCTGTAGCGTTTAGCACCGCAGCACACCGTCTGAGTATCTGATTGGCTATTGCTCACCAAGCAAATTTATCTTTGATTAGATAATTCATTCCTAGTTTCTAGAGAGGAACACAGCATGCTCTCTCTCTTTCGTTCTTTCGTTCTTTCTCTCTAGCTCTGACACACTTTGACAAGGCATGTATTTTTCTCTTTAAAGTGGCTGTGCTCCAGTGATTAGAGCTGGAGCATTTTAATTAACTTCATCTCTTTATCTCTGCTGTAAAATTAACGCCTCTTGTTGGATTCGCCGTGCCGAATACCTACGTAAATTTACACCTGGTCCTGTTCGCTGCATTGCATGATGACATTTGTGGCAATGTGGTTGAATTCAGTCTGTCTTGAATTTTTTGTTTTTCTCACCCATGAGCAATTCAGATTCAATTCAATTAATTTTTTAAGTCTTTCTTTGTGTCTCTCACCCATGACAAATTCAGACTTTATTCAATTATTTTTTAGGTCTTATTTGTCTGTACCCCCCTCCTATTTGTGGCCTTAGTGATCATAGGTGCTTCTTCTAAAGTAGATTTGGTGTGCAAGCAAAATTTTGATTGCTATGGTCTGCAAATGTGGTCTATCCTATTTGCCATAATTTGAGGACCAGACATGGATCATGGAAAATGTTTGCAAATCCACGGAGAGGCAGTCCCATAAAATCAGCCATGTGTCATTTTTGCTTGGGTTTGGGTGGGTATCGATACCAGCTCAATAAATCATCTCTGGTCGCCAGCGCTGCTGAGCACCGTATAATTTCTTCCTCTAGTTTTGACAAATGGTGTTCAGATTGCTACGGGGGCCAAACTGGCAGAGAGTGTAAACTGTTTCACTTCTCCCCCTTTCTCTCGTTCTTGGTCATCAGCTCTCAGCTCCATTATAGCTGGTAAATCGCTCAACATCTCTCTCACTCTCTCTTACTGTCTGTCTCGTACACTTCGGACTAAAACAGGTATGGGACCTGAAAAAAAAACAAGTAGTAAATGTTTCATATAGTGTATTTTCTTTTCTGCTCTATTAATTTTACCTAGTAGAACCGTAAGGAAGGATGTTTAGTATATTTAATTATCATTGCCATCTTCTGTACATAACCTCCTATTTAATTACCATCATCCTCAGCTGTACAATATTAAATCTGATGAGATAAAGGCTTAATAATGGCTGTTGTAGGAATTTCATATTTAGGCTTTTAGCAGACACTTTTACATAAACGAGAAAAACTATAGAGTGATTTGTTTGGGGGGAGCAATATAAATAAGACAGCAGTATGACAAATTTACTTTCAGCTTATAAAGTTTCAATGCATCTTACAGACATAATTACATAAGGGAAAGTGTTTTGGAGTCCTGCAGAACACAAAGCAAGTACCTGGCATATGTCTGACAGCATCAGTGTAATGCATAACACCAATTAAAGCATTAAAATGACTTTACTGCAATTACATTTATTTACTGAGAAAAATACAATTGTAAATATAACTGTTTAATTCCCGTGTTTGAAAAAAATGTGGTATATTTGATATATATGTAGCAAAAGAAAGCATTAAGTCATTGTAATATGTATATAGTACACTTTAAAAATTGTGTGTTGTTTTAACCATAAGTTGGGTCAAATATGGACAAACCCGAAATTTTGATTATAAAAAAACAATTTCAACCCAAATGCTGGGTTGTTTCAACCCATGGTTGGATAACAATAAGCTTAGGGTTATTTATAACCCAACAGTTGGGTTTGCCAATATTTGCCCCAATTATGGGTTGAAACACAGGGCTCTATCATACACCGGGCGCAATGCAGCGTAATGTGCGATGCAAGTGTCTTTTGTTAGTTTCAACCCAGCGCAATTATCATTTTCACGTTTAGCACCACGTTGTTTATATAGCAAATGCATTTGTGCCCAATGTTGCGCCCATGGGTGTTCTGGTCTGAAAATTACACTGAAAAAAATGATTCATTGAATTTAATCAATTTTTTAAGGTAAGTGGTTGCAATCAATTTATTTAAGCTACATTTAAACAAAGAAAATTAGTAACGTAAAATAAAATATAAAACTTTTGTTTAAATTTAGCTTAAATAAATTGATTGCAACCACTTACCTTAAAAAATTTATTAAATTCAATGAATCATTTTTTCAGTGTAGATGTGTTCAGGCGCATTGTTGACGCGTTGCTATTTTAAGGCAACTAAAATATACTACGCCATTGACCAACAAAAACCTGGTCTAAAGTCTAAAGTCTATGGCACAATAGTGTTTTTGTTATTTAAATATGCCCCTATAAACGGGAAGACAACGCGAGTTTGCTTAACACACACTGGGATGCGCAGCAGCACAAAAAGCTTTTAAATATGAAAGATTAAAGGATTAAAATGTAAAAGATTATTATTGAGTCTCTTGGACATAAATGAGGACTAATTATGAGACGTTAGAAGGCGCAAAGAGCTGCTTCAACTGTAGCCTGGTAAGTAGCTAAATAAATGCTTTGCTTTAAACAAATGCATCTGTTTTTAAATGTTTTTTTTTTTAAATGCTACCCCACGGATTTATTTTATATGATGACTTTGTACTTGTGGATAGGGTGAGATGAGAACCTTTTTTTAACCCTCTGGGGTCCGACCATTTTGGGACACTGTCAGAGGTTCTGACATGCTCTTACATTTGGTCTTTTTTCAGTTGCTTTAAAACATAATAATGGCAAGTGTCTCATACCACTGTGTTCAGCACAAACTGGGCTAAAATATTATATGAGCTACATGTATGTACATGTTTGTATTTTTGAGAGAAAAAGGTTTATGCGTGGTTTTTAAAAAAGCAAAAATTTTAAGTCACTGATATAAGTCCACAAAACCCATACTAAACATGTTTTAACAAGACTTTCCTAAACAGAATCTAGTAGTCTAGAGTTTTTTCTTTAAAATGATGTGAAAATCATCCTGCCTACTCATTCACATAAACCAGTATATTGATTTAGAAATTGTAAGACACTTTTTGTTTAGAGGGGCCGTATGCGAGAAGGATTGATTGACAGCTAGCAAATAAAGGCTCGCATAATGAGCTGCATAATGAGGGAGGAGGGAACTACAGTAAAGAATGTGAGGACAAATGAACATGTTTGTTTGAGGTTTATTAAGAAGTTAACAATATAATCAAAATAGAAATGAAGGTCAGTAGGACCCTATTCAAAAACTTAACTTTTATAAGAAACTGATAAACAACAGAGCTGTAAACTTCATGTGGCTCATGTTACCATACAACTTTATGTCCAAAGAGTGTTAATATGTTTTTCCACTTCATAGTTTACTGATGAGAGGGATGCAGACCTGTAAGAGAGTTATGAACAGCTGTTAGCATAAATTGTCCACAGAAATACCCTTACATACATAACTGATGGGTAAATGATAGCACTTGTAACGGTGGTCGCCTAAACTCAATATACTGTATAAAAAAAAAAACTTGGCCTGGGCGGGTTTCGAACCCGGGTCTACCACGTGGCGGCCTAACGCACTACCACTGTCCAACAATTGGTCACGTGATTGATGTCTTTCACACACCTAGGTAGACTGGCCAAGGTAAATTTATAATTTAAAAAAAAGGCGAGTCTCCGTGTAAACAACGCGGAGCTCATAATAAAACGGTGTCGCGTGTAAAGCGCAATGTATGGAATGCGTTGCATGTAAACAATATCATATTACAGCAGACCCCCCCAGTGCAGCATTACTCAAAGTTGCCATGAAGGATACGAAAGTGTCTACTGTACAGCATGTAACAATGAAATCCGCCATTACTGTACGTGATCACGCGTACTCGTTTGTAAATAAGCATGTAAACATGGAATCTTACAGCACACACTTAAAAGACACAGCAGTGCAGCATTACTCAAAGTTGCCATGAAGGATACGAAAGTGAATAACTGTGTCTAACACTGTACAGCAAACAATGAAATCCGCCATTACGTGATCACGCGTAAGTTGCTCGTTTGTAAACAATGCGAACGTTTTTCAATCCGAAGCGTGCAGTCTGTTGAGGTTGCTTATGTAGGCTGAACTGCACAAGCCATAACATATTACATGATAGTGAATATAAATGAAGACAAATGACTTACAGTTTCTTCAGGAATATATCCGCCTCCATTGCGCCTTCCATTGTTCTTCTTCTTAGGTAACGTTAAAGATAAACGCTTCTCTTCCTCAATGTCCAGACATAAATGAAGATATTCCTCACGTGTGTGTATAAAGTTTATAATCCAAACATGCGCTAAAGTCTTTAAATCTTATCAAACATTACGCTTTGCTGGTTTGAACAGCTCGTCTCTTCATTACCATCCCAGCTAACAATTTTTGGTTCCCAGAACGTTAGGTTTTGGTTCCGGGAACGTTCCCAGAACGTTAGTTTTTGGTTCCCAGAACGTTATTTTTGAAACGTTCCCTGTTGGTTCCCCAGGAAAGTTTTCTTTATGGAAATAGAACGTTATTTTTAGGTTCTCAGAACGTTCCCCTAACCTTGTCGGAACGTTCCGGGAACGTTCCTAGAACGTTCTCAGAACGTTCCGGGAACATTCGGGAAACATCAATCTAACCTGCTCAGAACGTTTGCAGAACCTTGCCAGAACGTTCCCGGAACGTTCCGAGAACGTTCCTAAAACCTCTAGTTATTCCCTATATTTAGGCACCATTAATAATAAAAATTCACAATTAAATCATTAAAAAAAAAACGATTTCACTATATAAACTAAGTTTATTTATATATAATCTATTTAAATGAACAAATAATCACACAATCCATGTTGATCCATTCTTTATTCGTAGACAAATCAAAATCAAAATCATTAATCACAGGAACATTTATAGAATTTATAGACTTAGATAATAATATAATAGGGTAGATAATTTGCTTATATAACACATAAAATTGGCAATAGACATGTAGAACATTGTATCATAAAAAACATTTTAATATATTAAAAACGAAAACATTTAAAGAGTAATTAAACCCTAAACCAACTTTTTTTAGTTACTGATCTGTAAGAATGATGGTTTATTAGTGCTGTTCATTGATTTTAGTAAGTTTTTTGACATTTGGATATAAAGTGTTTCAATACTACAATATGGTGTAAAAACATCTAAGTGCTGCCCTCTTCAGGTTGAATGGTGGCTACTGCAGTTGAATTTTCTATTGGATGTTGGGTCCAAAAAAGAACTCGTGACGTAAGCAGGTTCAAGCTTACCACACCCTTATTACGATCTCACCACACACTTGGTACGAGCTTAGTTCATCCCCTCTTTCTCCGTTGGGATCTGCCTACTTTTCTTGCATTTTTCAAATATTGCAGTGGGTGGAGTCAGGCTCTGACCAGGGGTTTAGTTACGCTTTAAACGATGAACTTCAGAACTCCACAGCAATCTCTCCCATCTGCAAAAGTAACAAACAATAAAGGCAACGTAAGTTAGTGTAACATTAGATTAAACATTTAGATGAACAATTCAATGACAAAAGTATTATCATTAAGTTGCACGACCCCGTCAAATGGTCTGATAAAAATGCATATACAGATTTGAGACGCGTTTTGTGTAGGCCTACTTCTTCGTAAAAAGTTTTAAATATATTTAGTGCGCTGCAGTTTGGTTATCAGAAGAATATTTCATTTTAAATAATTATATTGGTATACTGAAAAATAAGAGACATACAAACAAGAAAAAGTTCAGCGCCAGGATATTAGTAGTAATTTTGATAATGATTCTTTACGACATTTTATTTTAAACTATATAGGCTATATATATATATACAGATTCGAACAAGCAGTTATTAAACCAATATGATAAAGTGTATAAAAGTAAAAAAGTTTCACACCATCATTTTTAAAATTAAATTTTTTTTCCAGAATAAATCTATTCAAAAAAAATTTTGTTACTTCGACTGCTACAAGTTGGTAAAAGTTTAGTACTGCAATAGTACAGTTTTTATACAGATTGAAACAAGTTTTTATTTTAAGATGTCGCTGTGGGATTGAGTATGGTGGTTCCAATTTACATTTATATTTTACTGGTAAACGGCTTAATTCATTCTTGCAAGCGCTTCAGACGATGTCGCGTTTATAAATCAGGATTTTAGCAGCCGTTAAAGGAACAACTGGTTAAATTGAACACAAGGTGTTTCTGGGTCGTGTTTTGTCACTACTTTATAGTATACTCGTTTCATGTCTGACAACCGAACAGATAATATGTAAAAAATAGCATGCAGTTGTTTTACAGTTTTTCTCGATTGCGGAAACACTATAAACAGGCTTTTGAACTAAAATTTCAAAACCATAATGCCATTTTTCAAGAAGCACAATCATTCAAAATCAATTTGCTGAACAATAAACACTACTCCCCTGATTTAACACATGAGTTAGATTTGGTGAAGTTTTACTTCAAAACTCTACACACAAATCCCTACATCTCTCGGGGCTTACACCATGTGGTCATATGGAAAGAACTAGCATTTTAATACTGTTCACTCAAGTCAGCACAGCTAAGGCTCAATTAGCAAACAGTTACCAAGGTGGAAACACTAAGAGTCAAAACTGAACAGCATCAAATCCTTCAATAGATAGATAAAGGACCTGAATCAGTTCACTGAGCTTTGGAAGAATGGATTCACAGAAAAATGAAGGAATAGTTCAAGGAGGAGGGAGAGGGAGAGGAGGAGGGAAAGAAGGAGGAGGAAGAGGACTTGTTGAAGGAGGAGGAAGAGGAGGAGGACATGGTGAAAGGTGACAAGCAGTCTCAGATGAAATTTAAGCCACTCTAGCTGACCATGTCCTTGTCCATGGTATGATTATGAGGGAGGCTGAGCCACGAGTAAAGCCTAATTTGAGGCGCTTCACTGTTGCCTCCATGGTTTTGAGTGTAGAGCTTCATTTTGACCTGAAAATATAATACTTGGAGTATTGTGTGAGATGTTATGCAATTGTGTTTACTGTTTTAGAGAATATGAGGCATAATTTCAGTAAATGTGTTTAAGCAACTGAGAAAAACTGTAAAATGGAATATAATGTGACAGATAAAAGAGAAGAAATTAAACATATTTCAGGTGCCAACACTCGATCAAATGCAAACACGTCACATATATGCTAATTAGCGTGTGACGTAATCGCCATATGCTCTAAAAAAGTCTCTCTAAATCCTGTGGGAAACACTGAATATGATTACCATTTTAAATTTCTGTGTGGGGCAAATTTCAGGGCTAATGCAATTAAGTCTTCCACGTCAAGGGCCTTTAATGCCTTGTAGTTTTTCTGTGTTGATTCTGTTATTAAAATAAAATAATCACAGTCAATAATTTCTATAATGTGTAGATTGTAAATACAATTCGATGAAAGAATTAAATTAATTTTTCAGCTGATTATAAAAAAAACACAATCTCATGGCAATTAGTATGTTATGAGGTGGCTCATTGTACTAATTTAATTCATTCTTATTTTTATAATAATCATAGGTATTTGTATGATTTACTGTACAAATTCATAAGAATTGGCCTTGTAAAATATGTACCATTTAAACCAGGGATGGCGAACATCGGTCCTGGAGAGGGCAGTCCTGCAGATTTTAGCTCCAACCCTGATAAAACCTCACCTGCCCGTAGCTTTCTAATAACTCTTTAGACCTTGATTTTAGCCTGTTCAGGTGTGTTTGATTAGAGCTGGAGCTGGACTCTGCAGGACTGCAGACCTCCGGGACCAACATTTGCCACCCCTGAATTAAACATACAAGTTCATCATGTCATGTCATACTCATACTCCTGTAT
Source organism: Misgurnus anguillicaudatus (assembly GCF_027580225.2). Classification (NCBI taxonomy): domain Eukaryota; kingdom Metazoa; phylum Chordata; class Actinopteri; order Cypriniformes; family Cobitidae; genus Misgurnus; species Misgurnus anguillicaudatus. Next base: position 22,856,207 of record NC_073353.2, read on the forward strand.
AACCACAATTGTGATGTATGGTTGTAACTGTTGTTATGATTACTACATGCATAATTATGCAAGTTGATAATCTGATCATTTATATGTTTTTCTTATTTTATAAGCACATCAGTACCAGTTACAAATCACATCAGTCCTAACGTAATGCATTTTCTCCTTGGCCACTTTTCTTCTTGAGCATGCCTTAATTTACCCATTTCTAGTAGGCATACTGCATTAGTAAATAATAAATAAACCTATACTGGGTTGTTTCAATGCAGTGCTTTATTTAAAAGGTAACCCATGTGTTCTGTCCAATATTTACCCAGCATTGGGTTAAAAATAACCCAGCAGAATTTAGAGTGTGATATTCTGGTCCAATCTTATTCTGTCTCTTTAAATTGGATATTGCTGAGAATAAACGGACAGAAATGAGTTTCTCTTTAAACAATGAGATGAAGAAGAAAGCTTGCCTATTATTAAAGGGCAGATTCTGAGCCTTTGGAAGGCTTTCTTACCCTTCCTCCCTTTCATGCTGTAGGCACTCAGGACTTCAGTGGACTTCACCTGGGTTGGCTCCCCCAAGGGACCGTATGTAGTTAATCTAAAACAACAACAACATGTATTTTCTAATTAGTAGAAAATAATTATGAACACATACTGACTATATACTTTTGGCAGAATTGTTTACCGTAGTAATTCATTATAGTCCTACTGTGAGCAATTTAAAATTAACGATTCTAACATACAGAAATTGTTTGCATTCTTCTAAAATCACAGTATCTTATTAAAATGGTTGTGTTAAAACAAACCCAATCAGTGTTTATATATTACATTAAAAAACACTAAATGCATTGTCCAAAACTAGACACAACTCTGTGTGTATACAACAACGTTGTATTAAAAGTAACACAAATGTGTTGTTCAAATAAAAACACAGCTGTGTCTAGTTTGGGACAAGGCAGTGAGTTTAAATGTGTCCCAAAAATAACACTGATTGGGTTTGTTTTAACACAACCGTTTTTAAAGTCTAGAACATATTAAGCAGTCAGTAAATCATTATTTTATGCATATAAATCATTATTAACTTGTGAAATATAATATAAATGTCCATTAACTATATTGAAAGTTTAGGATTGGAACATGCCTAGCTTATGTACGTATTTACATTATACATATTCAGATCATTTGCATCAATATCTGCAATTTAGCTCAGCTGCCTCCAATTTCTCTTGATGGTTGCTGATGGGTTCTGATGAACACATGAAGATATTTTGAGGAATGTCTGTAACCAAACTGACCTGAAGCACCATTGACTTCCATAGTAGGATAAAAGAATACTATAGAAGTGAATGGTGCTTCTGATTGCTTTGGTTACAGATGAATCCAGAAGTTGCAAAGATTGCTGTGTCATACCCAAAATGACCTGAGGCTGTAACTGCTACTTCAAAAGGTGTTTAACTAAGTACTGAGTAAAGGGTCGGAATACTTAGGTCATATCAACTTTAAAACCCTCCCCCCAAAGAGATGCTGAACAGAGCAAACATTTACTGGTAAATTGCAGTTAACAGATCATGTGTGAAGTTGAACAGAACCTTTCCGGTAAATCAGTGCTCCCAATTTACCAGTAAGTGAGGTTGTAAGATTACCAGTATTTTACCAGTAAGCGCTATGTGTGAACGAAAAATATAGGATTACCGGCATTTAGAACGGACGACGTCAGACCGTGCTGACAGCTTCGGGCCAATCATAATGTTTTAATACAAATGATGCGTTTACCCCCGCACTGTTTACGGACGTTTCCACACACATGCTGGTTGAAAGTCGAGCACACCTGAAGTTTACATCCATATTTCTTCACCAAAGTTGTTTAAAACAGCTTACCACCTACTTGCAGAATTGCCGACGTAGCACGCCCTCTGTGAAGTGCAAACAGTACCGTTGTTTAAAATGCATTTTCGGTTTGACGTCGCCTCATGCAATGTTGTTTAGTCATCATGAGCAACTTTGCGACTGTTTACCACAGACGTGAAAACAACAAAATACGGACCGTGGATATGAACGACGTGGATTGTTTACAAATACAACACTGAGCTCGCCGCACCCCACAGGTACTTCCGCTTTCTTAACGAATTTACCGGTATTTTGATACTGATGTGTGAATGATGTCTTACTGGTAAAAAGACGGAACGTCACTGCGTGTGTGAACAGCACATTTTGTATTTACTGGTAAATTCATTCTGGTAAATTCATGGTAATTTACCAGAACTACTGTGTGAAAGAGGCTATTGACTGGTTGCTTTACGTGTGGGTCAAACAGCCTTTTGTGCAGTCCCTTACCAATAAAAGCTAACATGGACTCCAGACTTTCTGGACTGTCTGTGAGAGACTTCAAACTCGCCCAGACCAACAAGGCATCATGTTAGCAGACATCCCGACCTGATCAAAAAATTTGATTAGGAGATGTTCTGGTCCTATTTTTAATATATCTTTTACAAACTTACCACAGGTGATCTGGCAAAGCAAAGACTTATGAAACAGCATCTTCCCAAATCTCCTCTTCAGGCTCATCTTAGCGATCATTGCATTTGATAAAGTTTGGAAAAAGAAAAACATATTTCATTAGTATAGAATCATAAATGTAATGTTTTGGTTAGAAATACAAAAAACTGTGGCCCAAGTACAACTTTGAAAGAAATAATGTTTACATTATTTGTCATGGTACACTGTCACTTCATTACCTTTTGAGTGGTACAGATTTGGGCATCTGGAAAGACACGTGACTTCACCTCTGTGTATTTTATCACACTTCATCAAATTGCATGGTAATCTGCCTACAATATGAAACACATAATAAAATAAAAAACAAGTCATGGCACCTTTTCAAAAGAAAATACAAATTGTGAAATACAAAAAACTGCATCTTAGTTATTACGATTAGTAGAATTTGATCTGAATACAAAACAAATACTAAATGCATTGTAATGTTGTAGGGGAGATGCTTCAAAAATAAATTGTAAATTATTGATTTCTATTACAAAATGCTAGCTTGGTGGTGCGTTACAATGGTGGGTGGTAGCTCATGGACATAGCCATCATTTAAAAAATTATGATTAAAGCCATAATACATAAAGATAGAAAATAATGCCGTTATGTACACCACCACAAAGACCAATTTTATATGTCAATATGAAGCCTCTCTAAAACTTATGTCAACATCCACTCTGAACTATGAATTCACTTCTGGCTCTGTCTATTGAAAACAAAGGGTTTGAAATATGTAAGCCTAACTTACATACTGTAGAAGGAATAGTGACATTAAGGACCACAATGGAAATAAGTTATTTTAAATTTATTGTGTTATCCTTGACAAATGTGTTATTTCACTTTTTGTCCAATAAATCAAATCAAATCAAAAAGAAATGAATTGCTGTGCTGAACAATAACCATTGTATCCTAAATTATTTTCTTATATTTTCCTAATGACAATGATAAACCAGATATGCACTCTTTGGGCGCTTATGTATTGGATGCAAATATAAACACAAAATAATACTTACTCTTCAGCCAATGGAACACATCACAACACAACAAGAAAATGACCTGTAAAGAAAAGTGAACATAAATATACAATAGTTATTAATCCAGAATTGATGGCTTCTGTTTAAATTCTTAACCGTTTTAACAGGCTAACTTACTGAAAACTGTGTGTCCGTACTGTAAGTTAAATAACCCTACATTTACGCGTCAAACCCTACATTTAAATAACTTGCGTTATAATTAACTAAACAATGTCAAATACATTTGAAGAACGAGGATAACACATTTTTATAGAAGGTAAAGACAAATAAAAGATCTTTACTACATTAGCTCAGATGCGTCACGAGCTCAGTCAAACCACTGCATCAACGGTCAACATTAAAGTTCAGAATATTTGAGTCATATCGAATTAACTGTTAATAAAAACAAAACAAACATAACTGTGAACTTATTTTAATGACTTGACCAGTAATTAATAAAAACTTACCTTAGAATTTACCATAGAAATGAAAACTGTCGTCTGAGGTAAACGGTTAAAATCCACTTTGAACTCACAAGGACCGAGGCGCGCGCACGCAAATACGTGTGTTCGACTTCTTGCTGCGCTGACAGGTTAACGTCATTGTACCGCGAGAGTGTAATTTCTTGACTCGCTCTCGCGATACATTGACGTAAAGAGGCGGGATATGGGTGAAGCTGAGGTGAAACCACGCCCGCCTAGCGCGAGTCTTGTGACAGCAGTGGCTGTTCAACCGACACTCAAGCGGCCACGCCCTTAATTATGCAGAAGTTTAAGGCCTAATATAATTTAAACGGATGAGTTACAAAAAAATTCACCCCCCTCACAGTTGTCATGAAGGGCAAAATTAGCTATATAGGCCAAAAACACTTTTTGTACCAGGCTGTAAACATATTATTTTCTTCTGTAAAGTTGGCAATTTTTAACATGGGAGTCTATGGGAATTGACTCCCTTTTGGAGCCAGTCGATGAATTGCAGTTTAAATCACTTCCGTGTTGGCTTCAAAAGAGAGATCGGAAGGTTGCCCCTCGCTAATAACACATAACAAAAGACAACATGTTAAAGAACAATAAAGATGGTAAAAAAGATGTCCCACGTCCAGACTGAACTGAAAATTAGAACTTGTTTAACAATAAACATTTCTTGTATTAAAATAAACAGAAATATTGTGCTTTTAAAACATAGCTTTTTAGATCTTCACCCGGGGGTGGGTTCAATTATTTCATAAACATGCATGCACATTTTGTTCTAAATGGACAGAGCTTTATAAAAAAATAAAAATAAAAAAATGGTTTTATTATAATAAAAGTGTAGTAACTGGTTTTTGATTAAACAACAACAACAAACATCAAAAGAAAATTATCTGCTAAGATAATAACAAACAATGATAATTTGGGGGCCCATTTGGGATGTGGTGTGAGTTTGCCTTGCCCACACTGTCCCACAATATACCTCACAGTGGGCCCGCATGGGCATGTTTTGCATACAAAAGGCAGAGGGAGCTGTCTGTGGAACCATAAAGAAAGCAGATAAAAGGTTGTATGTGTTATTATATTATTAAGGGTATTCTTAAAATTTATATTTGAAACGTTATATTTTAGACATTGTGATGAAAATATAATAAAAATAAAACAACCATAATAATGCTTACAAAAATAGCCTAATCCATCTCCTAAATTCATATGGAAATCAAATGCCCCACCAGTGTTAAAATCAATCAAATAGTATACAAAAAATATTTTTAGCTTCTTAAACATTATATAATATGAGGAACCTAGAAAAATATTAAACACTTGTTTTAAAAGGGAAAAATAAAGATACAAAGATGATTTATTTGCATGTGTCTAATATATTTTTAACTTGATCAATTACTTTTGTTAAATTTTATAAAAATAAGTATTTTCATTAAATGAGTTTTTACATTTTTATCTAAAGGATTCACAAATTAAAATGTCATAAAAGAACCATTTACCATTCGCCGTACTGACATTATTTCAACCAAATTTCAACGTTGATTTTTAAGCATTGTATTAACCTTTAGCAATCGTTTACCATTCACCTTTGTTTCAACATTGTATCAATGTTGAAAAAACAACTGAGGTTATTTTAATCAAATTTCAACGTTGAAGGTTGGTCATGCCTGCTTGGTGGTCAGGCTGGCTTGTCTTAGCTGGTTTAAGCTGGCCAGGCTGGGAGACCAGCTTGACCAGCCATAATACCAGCCTGGCCAGGCTGGGAGACCAGCTTGACCAGCCTGGTCAGCCTGGGAGACCAGCTTGGCCAGCCTGGGAGACACCTTGACCAGCCTGGGAGACCACCTTGACCAGGCTGGGAAACCAGCTTGACCAGGCTGGCCAGCTATTTCCATCTTAAACCAGCTAAAACCAGCCAACCAGCTTAGCCTGGTTTAAACTGTTTTTTTCGGGAGGTAGGGAACGTTCCGGGAAGGTTTCCCTTAGGTTATAAATAAAAACCTAAAAATAACCTACAGGGAACGTTCCGGGAAGGTTCTCTTTAGGTAATAAATAAAAAACCTAAAACTAACCTGCAGGGAACGTTCCGGGAAGGTTCCCCTTAGGTTATAAATAAAAACCTAAAAATAACCTGCAGGGAATGTTCCGGGAAGGTTCCCTTTAGGTTATAAATAAAAAACCTACAAATAACCTGCAGGGAACGTTCCGGGAAGGTTCCCTTTAGGTTATAAATAAAAAACCTACAAATAACCTGCAGGGAACGTTCCGGGAAGGTTCCCTGCAGGTTATAAATAAAAAACCTTAAAATAACCTGCAGGGAACGTTCCGGGAAGGTTCCCTTTAGGTTATAAATAAAAACTAAAAATAACCTGCAGGGAACATTCTGGTAAGGTCCTCTTTAGGCTATTAAAAAATAACCTAAAGGGAATGTTCCTAGAACGTTCTTATTTGGTTACAAAAAATAACCAAATGGGAACCATATGGGAACATTAGGGGAACGTTCTGTGTTTGTTGGGATGTCAACAGCGTGTGGGCGTGACCGCATTATAGATAATGAGCTCAGCCAGGAAAAACGGTACTCTCTTTACTTCAATGCAGATTATATAAACAGGAAATATTTGTTTTTGATAATAATTAGCTTGTTTAATAGTAGACATTTCTGGCTTTCTTTGGATATGTGTATTATGTTTGTGTGAAGAGTATTCGCGGAGTTTCAACTAATTTTTGTAACGTGATTTGAGAGACAGCTGGCGGAGACAGAAATGTCTGAATGAGCACCCTGTTTATTTTCTTTATTTGACAAAAACACAAAGATCTGTTGTTATTGTGAATGTACACTAATTAAAGAGGAACCTTCAGAGTTTCAAATGATGTCAAACACGTAAGTGTTTGATTATTAATGATGGAGTATTTTAAGTTGATTCTGCTATGATAAGGAGAAAACACGTCAAAACGCGTCCCCGCGTTTTTGGACCCCTGGGGGTTAAGTACTGCTTTAAAAAAAAATACATGGCGCTGTCCGAGGCCTGAAATGGCTCTCCACACGTTTGTAAATTCTTTATCTCCTGTTTGTATTTTTAGAGTACAAACCTTTTCTTGCATATTTGCAAAATATTTTATGAGATTACAATGAGTATGTAGGATATTAATATATTTACAGCAATTAAAAGCCTGCTATTTTTACTTCCGTGACTAAAAGAAAACGGCTTTTAAATGTTTTAATAAAAAAATAACAATTTCAATGCAAGTGAAAACAACACAATAATTTAACAGTAATCTTAAATTGGGGGTCTTCTTCCTCCACTTAGTTTTTCAGTTTACAAAGTCCGTCATCTAATAGGGATTAGACATAGCACCAGCGCAACTGGCTTTTAAAGGGGATAAGAGATAAGACTTTCATTGGTTTATTGTACATTACGCCCAAAACACACCCATTACTCATTACAAGAATAGGAGCAACCATTTCCGACCGTGCGGTCGGCGCACAAACCATTTTTCCCGTCGTTAAATTAGCAAAAGTGGAATCGGACATGCCTGTTTAGACCCTGCGCCGTGCGCTTTAGACAATGCACTTAGATCGTTAAAATAGGGCCCATAGATTGTTGTACACTAAAAAAAAATTTAATTCAATTTACTAATTTTTTTAAGGTAAGTGGTTGCAATCAATTTAATTAAGTTACATTTAAACAAACGTTTATTCTCTTTATGGCATTTAAAACTAAGAAGCAATTAAAAGTAGCATACCATTGGGTTTGATGCATGGGTGGTCCCTTGATCACAATCTATCATTTTGAATGGCTGTTGCACTTTCTTTATTTGCATTTCACTTTTGCATGCATATCTTTTAAGTTTCTTGTCTCCTTTGTAATCCCTAAATTTTTATGCTTGCCAGCATCAGACGTGTCACACTTTAAACCCACTGATTGATGATGTATTGATCATGACTTTATTCTGCAGAAGGTTGCTGAGTTGACACTGGCACAATTCAAACGCCTTATCTTTCTCCAGCAGTTTGTCAAATAGATGGGTCTTTATTTATTTATTTATTTAATGCTAAAAATGGGGATGGTAAACTTTTATGAACACCATTACATTTTCTACCTCATATTACAAAGAGAAGTGTGAATGTGTGGATGTATACGCATAGTGTGTTTTATTTTAAAATTATCTGCTTTATCTTCTTTGACATCTGTCTTCCAACAGGCATGTTGGAGGTGTGTCATGCTTCAGTAAAAGCAAAAGTAATTTCTTATTTTTGCCATTTCAACATCTTTTAAATCCTTTTCTGATAGAACCATAATGGCACATGCATCTCTTTCTAAGAAGCTTTTCATTCAAATCTTTCCTTTTCTGAAACTCTCTCGCTCTCTCATCTCACACTAACCATTTTGCAAAGTGCATCTTTTTGGGGAGAAATGGATGGGACATTAAATTATATCTAAGGAGATGACATTTCCCCTAATGTTCAATTTTGGGAAAGATTGGTATCTCTTGGATACCGGTGAAGAGACTAATTTTTACACAATTTCATTTTCTCCTTTGTATTAACTTTCCATTTTCGTTCTTCTTGCTCTTCGGCTTTTCATCTCTCACATCAATGAAAAACATGAAACTCCTTATTGTGTCCTCACCCTTACACTTCTACAAAATAAATGTGCTTTATGATGCCACAGAGGAACCATTTTGGCTGTATGGTACCATAAAGAACACTTTAACATCTGAAGAACCTTTCTGTTTCAGAGGCAGATGATGGATCTTTGAAGAGTTTTACCCCTTGGATGTAATGTCCCTTCAGCATTTAAGTATTCTCATGCTTGAATTTGAACACAGTATGTCAGGAGATGATAGCAGGAGTTTACTGTCTGAAAGTGAGAATACTGGCTGAAGGTGCTACTGACATCTCCTCACACCCTTCTTCCTTTCTTTTTGTATCTTCCTCTTCTGTGGTTTGACCTTATTTGAACTATAGCTGTGAAATGCCTGTCATCATCATAAAACATCCCATTATGGTCTAGGTGGTCTTTTGTGAATGCCCAAGACATCTTATCCTCACACACATACACGCTTTCCTGCATCAAATCTATCGTTTCATCTCTTTCAGCAGTGTGTCAGACCTTTCAACAATTGGACAAAAAGCACGATGAAGGTGAAAATATGGTGTTAGACATAACATAAAAAATTGGTTATTTAAAATGTAGCAGTATGAAAAAACATATTTTGAGAATAATCTCACAATTGCTCTTTTATGAGAAGAAACCTATAACATTATGAGATCAAAGATGCAATATTTTTAGAATAAAGTGCACCAATTGAAATAATAGTAATACTAACAACAGCTAAACCACTTATATATGAGGTCTTCTATTTTAAGTACATTTGCATTCCAACTCTATAGCTCTTGTTTGTACTACTCTGCTATGATAAATCGCTTGCGTTTATCTTCATTTGTAAGTCACACTGGATAAAAGCTTTCGGTATTTGAGTAATGAAAAATGTTTGCATTAACTGTGATTCAGTGAATGTGAAGACCCCAGAAGTCAGCAAGAATGGGGATGACATTGTGTTTCCAACTCCTTTATAGAAACATCAGTGGTGGTCAGCAAGCATTTAACCCTGGCAATGAACTGACTTTGCTTGTTTGTCAATGCTAGTTACCACCTAAGGGTTTAAAAGGGAGCCACGGGGAAAGTGGACAGAAAGAACTGAAAGAAAGATCAAAAAGAAAGTGACATGGATGACAAATGAGATCTCCTTCATCCTTATGTGCTCTATTGAACTGTCTGTAACCTCATCTTCTTTAAGGCAGGCAACTCAGAAACAATAAATGTCACATTCCACAAATAAATAAAGCAACATTGAAACATATATTTTCTTTTATTTCTTTGTTTGGTAAGATATGTGAGATTGTTGAACTGATAGCAATAATCATGTATTCTTCTGTATCCTTTTTAAATCCTTACGTAAGGATTTAGGTAACTTTGACAAATAAGCAAAGTATATTAAGAGCTAAGATGCAAAACCCTCAAGTGCGTTTGAGATGTAAATAAGCATTTTTATCAGGCTCTTATGGTTAGCTTCAGTAATTTCACTTTAATGGCAACAAAAAAGCTGTTAGTAAGATATTGAAATTAATGATGCATAACGATTAATCGCAATTAATCTATAGCAGAATAAAAGTTTTTGTTTACATCACATATGTGTGTGTAAACTGTGTATGATAACTTTGTATACAGTAGATAAATGCACACACATGCATGTATATATTTAAGAAATGTTTACATGTGTATATACATTTGCATATTTATGTATAATTTATATTATACATAAAAATAAATACTAATATATAAATATACAACACATTCTCACAACCCCAAGCGACAATGGTAAAAAATTTGGAACAAAAATTGAGTAGTTACCGTCCAGAAGCGGCATGATCCTGCCGATCGTCGCATAACGTGACGGCATCACCTTCCGGGATTCCCTTTCGTCTATATCCGACACTGAGGGATTAGCATGAAAGCAACGGAGTTCCCATTTCGTCGATATAGTGACGCATAGGGGCACCCTTCGCGTCTTCATACTGACGCTGAAGGCGTTTGAACATGCTCCAGATTTTGACGCCTTGGGGAGTGAGAATGGGTTGAAATCAAGGGCGTAGGTTTGATTCTGGCATTGGTGGGGACATAATTAAAATGGTTGCATTGCAAAAACTGTTTATCACCGTTTACTTGAAATAAACAACAGACAACTCAGTGACATCTGACTTGCCACCCCCGGTGCCATCCCAAATTTAATGTACTATAATAAACAATTTGTCCTAGAGCCTAATAAACAGTAACTGTTAAAGTCTTTGTCAAAAAAAAAGAAAATCACAACATATATGAATTCATATTTACTGTATAACAATGAAGAATATGCAATTAATATTTAATTCTTAATTTAATTTTGCCAAAAAAATCCCAGTGTTGAAGTTGGTATGTATATCATGCTGTTTCCTGAACAACGTTTATTAACGTTTTTGTAGTTCACATTAAATCTTCTTTTCATTAACAGACAGTTAATCAGTGTGAAAAAATTTCAGTTTAAATGTAACCTTACATTATGTCTACATCTGTGCAAGTAATGACCACAGTGCAGTAATGTAAAGTATTCAGCAATCATGACATGAATTTACGTTTTTACCATGTTGAGGTTATTTTCTTTCATGGATTAAGGACCCCCTAAATAACCTTGCCACCCCATTAATATAAGGTTGACAAAAGTTTGCAACTCCTCAGGTTAACATGGGATTGTCGTGTATTGGTGAAAACACTGTCCTCGTGCATGAAACAGTTACAGTGGGTATAATAATACTTTCTTCCTCACTTACCTGTAGCCCGAATAATCACGCGCGTCTTGTTGAGTGAACTTTGGCGCGTTGTACAAAGTGAAACCATCCTATCACACGTAACGAGTAAAGGCATAAAGTGATGTGAGTTGGAGCGGCGGGACTCAAGAAATGCTAATCCGAAAGATTTCTAATCTCATATAAATGATTCCTGAAAAAATATAATAAGTAAAAAATAGAAAACACAAGAATAATACGGACATCAGTGGTTATATATAAATACAGATTAATTGTTTGGTCAAAATTATTGCTAGGGACAATTCAGTCTTTCCTGAATATTGCTAAGGACATGTCCCTAGCGTCCCACCCAAAATCTACGCCCATGGTTGAAATATATATGTATGACACACATATATGATGTAAACAAAAACTTTTATTCTGCTATAGATTAATCACGATTAATCATTATGCATCACCAATTGAAATTCCTTATTTTTACAAATGTCACTTTTTTTCATTTTATTCGTATTTAACAAATTTGAATGTCTTTCACTGCAGAATTCACTGCAAAAAAATCATCCAGTTTTTCCATGCACATAAAGGACTTTGCTGAAAAAGTGTGGTATTTAATTGATTCTACCAACAAACCGGTATTTCTGAGTGGCCTAAATATGAGATTTAGTGGATTTGAAGTATGAATGTAAAATATTTGCCAAGAGCATTCGGTCCATTTTAAATTTAAATAAAAACAAATTGTGAGGAAAAGCAGCAAATACGAGCCCAGAATAGATGGGAACTTCAATACTTTTTAAAAAAGCAACCCAGTGTGAGACCTCAAGAAGGTGGTTGAGAAAATGCCAAGCTACACATTCTGTAACACATCTACTTTTGCAAAGATATCTTTTTAATTAGACTTCAAGTTTTATTTTTTTCGTGCATTTGATGCAGCTTGTGTATGCGAGATAAAAGAGTAAAGTGCACTTCTGCAGTCTATTTCTGTTTAGTGTATATATTTACACACAGTATATACTGCCATAAGCATCCAAGTAATTTACAGACACTAACTCTTACTCATAACGTCTTATATTGTATTGACCACATAAAATTATGATTTTAATCATAATTAATTAATGATTTTATTAAGATTATTATGATCAAATATCTTAATAAACTGACAGACCAACTGTAGTTATTTGACAAATTATGTCACAAATATATAGAGAGAAAGTAATGAGAAAAAGACAGGAATTTTACCCACAATGCACTTTAAAACTGAAAAACAAAGCGCTCTAACCGAAACCATTTCGATAATCTCAAACTGATGATGATGAAACATGAATGATGTGACCTTACAGTTAAGCATAAAAAAATGCTGTCATTGAAATCCATACAATATCTTCCTCATTCCTCAGTATTTCTTAAATATGGGTCATCCTGGTTTTCTTTCTCTTCTGTATTAGATAGGAAATGATACTACCTACACTGAGCCTTACTGTACATAATCAGGTCAGAGTCACTGACTGCTTGTTAGAGAGATAGCAGGGTTATGAGGCCATTATAAACATGCTGAGGTTGGTAAACTGATGGTGCTATAGCCTGTACTGTATCTATGTCTTGGGAGGAATAAATCATCCAGAGGTTAGGGAGGTAAACCAGAGCAGCAGAAATGCTGAGTCCAAAACCTTCTGGAAACATCATCAGGTCAAGAGACTTTCATGGTTTTTCTCTTTACTTTTACCTGGGCTCTTGTTGTTTTTCTTACCGATAGCTTTTAGCTCACCTGGTGTCAATTTTGAGTGCTGATAGTCACAGCCTTCCATCCACAGTAATGTGAAGGACAAAATGGGGGTGTTTTTTGTGCATACAGTAAATCAAATTCAGCCTTTAAAATAGCCGAATGCTTGTGTTTGTGTGTGTGTCCAGATGCTTTCAAAGGACTCAGAGGACAAACCTCCTGTCTCTATTCCCCTGTTCTGTCTCAACAACAGCACTTCTCTCAATGACATGTTAAAAATAACAAAACGTTAAAGAAATGCCAAAAATAAAGTCTAAAACTCCTCAAGGACAGAATGAGCTCAGTCCGTCCAGCATGTGTGCAGCGATCCATTTCATAAGGGCAAAGTAAAATCAAACTGCCAGTTTCAGAACGTTTTTTTTTTTTCCTTTTAGATAATCTTGTGAACAATAACTGATTTCAATTACATTTTTTAATATGCCAATTAATTAATCAATAATATTAATGAAGAAGGAAGTAAGGTTGTACAAAATATGTCTGGAGGTAAAGAAATGCTGTTTCTTATTTTCTGTAGTACTTTGCTCGAATGAGCTCAGAAATAACGCTAGATCTAAACAGCACAATAAATCAAGACACACCCATTTAAAACACAGAATTGGAGCACTCCTTACTAATTAGATTTCACGGTATTATCCCTGCTTAGTCACATTAGTTAATTAGAAAACAAGTTATTTTTTATAAAAAGTGTTCATTAAACGTGTTGCTAAAGTTCAATAAGCAGTATATAGTTGTCAGGATATATGTCTGTGTATGTGCTTGAATGTGAAAGCTAGCATTGTACCCCCTCCCGCTCTTGTTACCTGTGGGGCCGACACCTGAATAATTGAAATGCTTAGGGTTGAGATGGATTTACAGGTGTCTGTTATAATAGTATACCCATGAATTTGGCAAAGTAAGCATGAAATGACTTTATCATATTATTCATACTTAAAGGCCCACTGAATGTGCAGCATTATTTTCTGTGGTGACATCATTTAAAATGAAACAGGAAGTCTAAGTATCAAGCAGACCCTCATCCTTTTTAAAATAACAAATAGTGTTATGTTTATGGCTTAAAAAACAAATGGCAGCAAAGCCGCATTTGAGAACTTTTGACTGCTGTAGTTGTATCAAAATAAAGTCTAGTAGAGTCCTTATTTAGAAATAAAATAAACTGTTATTACAAAATGAAAAAATTATAACGTGTAAATGTAATTTATTTTGCCATATGGCATTGGTGTTTGTCTTCTCTTTGTTTACTCGTCTGTGCTGATTATAATGTGGAGGCTGTCTAACCATTTGTGATGTTTGATCTCCTCCACAGCGCTTTATAATGCATCATTCTATGTGGGTAGGATAAAGCTTGTTTTCGGTACAGATTTGCCCATATGAGCCGCTCTGTGCTATACACTGTGTGTGTGCAATGAAGCAGCTCGCATGACACTAATGCAATATCAGACTTCATTCACCACAATGAAAAGCATTTTCAATGTTTAAATCTATTATTATATTATATATAGTGTATTATGTGCCATTACCAATATAAGAAATATAATATCAAGTGTTTATTTCATGCATGTGCGATTTCAGGTGCAGGTTCTATGTATGTAGGGGGCAGGACACTAAAAAGCTGAAGTGATAGCATCTTTACATTATAATAGCATAATCCATAATCCATTATTTTATTTTTTACGTTTTTTTAAATGCTATAAATCTATTGAATCAATATATAAATGTGCATTCATCTTTGTCGTGTTATATTCATTTAGTTGACTAGTAGTATACACTAACCCCAAATCAGAAAAAGTTGGGACACTGTGGAAATTGTGAGTAGAGGAGGAGTGGAGTAGTTTACAGATCTCATGAACTTGCATTTTATTCACAGTAGAATATAGATAACATATCAAATGTTGAAAGTAAGATATTTTGAGGTGTCATGCCGAGTGTTGCCTCATTTTGGATTTCATGAGAGCTACACATTCCAAAAAAAGTTGGGACAGGTAGCAATAAGAGGCCAGAAAATTTAAATGTACATATAAGGAACAGTTGAAGGACCAATTTGAAACTTATTAGGTCAATTGGCAACAGTGTCTCTCAGAGGTCAAGATGGGCAGGGAATCACCAATTCCCACAATGCTGTGGCGAAAAATAGTTTTCTGAGTTTCTCAGAGAAAAATTTGAAAGAGATTGAAGTTATCATCATCTACAGTGCATAATATCATTCAAAGGTTTAGAGAATCTGGAACAATCTCTGTGTGTAAGGGTCAAGGCCGGAAAACCATACTGGATGCCCGTGATCTTCGGGCTCTTAGACGACACTGCATCAAATACAAGAATGCTACTGTAATGGAAATCACAACATGGGCTCAGGAATACTTCCAGAAAACATTGTCAGTGAATACAATCCACCGTGTCATTCGCCGTTGCTAGCTAAAACTTTATAGGTCAAAAAAGAAGCCATATCTAAACATGATCCAGAAGCACAGGCGTTTTTCCTTGTACAATGCTCATTTAAAATGGACTGTGGCAAAGTGAAAAACTGTTCTGTGGTCCAACAAATCAAAATTTGAAGTTCTTTTTGGAAAACTGGGACGCCATTTTATCCGGACTGAAGAGGACAATGACAACCCAAGTTGTTATTAGAGCTCAGTTCAGAAGCCTGCATCTCTGATGGTATGGGGTTGCATAAGTGCATGTGGCATGGGCAGCTTATACATCTGGAAAGGCATCATCAATGCTGAAAGGTTTATCCAAGTTCTAGATACATATGATCCCATTCAGACGTCGTCTCTTTCAGGGAAGACCTTGCATTTTCCAACATGACAATGCCAGACCACATACTGCATTAATTACAACATCATAGCTGCGTAGAAGAAGGATCCGGGTACTGAAATGGCCAACCTCCAGTCCAGATCTTTTACCCATAGAAAACATTTGGTGCATCATTTAGAGGAAGATGCGACAAAGAAGACCTAAGACAGGTGAGCAACTAGAAGTCTGTATTAGACAAGAATGGGACAACATTCCTATTCCTAAACATTGGTCCTCCTCCAGCTGTTCCTTATATGTACATTTAACTTATCCGGCCTCTTATTGCTACCTGTCCCAACTTTTTTTGGAATGTGTAGCTCTCATGAAATCCAAAATGAGCCAATATTTGCCATGACATTTCAAAATGTATCACTTTCAACATTTGATTTGTTATCTCTATTCTATTGTGAATAAAATATAAGTTTATGAGATTTGTAAATTATTTTATTATTTTTTACTCACAATTTCTACAGTGTCCCAACCTTTTCTGATTTGGGGTTGTAAAAAAACAATAAGGGCATTAATCAAAACACTTTGTCATATTAAGAACACTGTCATTGCTGCTGTCATCCTTGGACGTCATGTTTGGGACGACAAATGTTTTGGTCCTGCTCGATTTTCGTTGACTTTGAGTAAAATAATGGAACATTTCAGTAGCTCAACATATAATGGTTCGACTAACCTTGATCCAGTCTTGTCTTTATGCACTGTATACATGTATATACTGTATTTATAGGACAACTATAAATCCATTTCTTCTGATATGTTCCTGTTGAAACACTACTCTCTAAGAGAACATTGCTTTATGGAGGGCTGTTCTCTGTAAACACTTTCTAGTGAGAAGGTCAGAACTTCTGTTTCTGTATTTCTGGAAACACTCAACTGAAGCAATTTGCCATTCATTTCAAATGATAGTGAACATCAGAATACCTTTATACGCTTTCTGAACATGCCTGAAATAGCAGCACAAATGTACAATTCTACTGCTCTCACGTTTTACTGCATGAGTGCTGGGAGATCTTGTGCATGTATGAATGTGCATAGCTTTGTGGCCCAATGAGATAAATAAATTATATGAATCTATTAATATGTGGAAAAAGAACATTGAATTCCTGATTATAAGTACAGTATGTTTCACAAGAGGTCAGATGCCAACTTATGTAAAAGTATGATTATTATATTTACTGTAGCATTGCTTTTCTAAGCAGATCTGGCCAGATGTTAAGGAATGTTTAATAGCATAGTTAATAAAGTATTAACATGCTAATGTTCAATAATTTTTCTTTCATTCTTGATTTTATTATGGAAAAAGCTTATTTGGAGTTTATTCATATTTAGTTTACAAATAGCCTAGAAGTTTTTTTATCCCATTGTTTACCAGAAAAGACAGAAGGCTTAGTTAAACTCATAATTGGCCTATTTTCCAAGCAATACCTACCTACTAAAAGATACTACAATGATTGAATGCTAATGAAGAACAAGCATAGGAAAACAAGATTAAGGGCCCTATTTTAATTAAGCGTATTGTCTTAAGCGCACAGTCTAAACGGGCATGTCCGATTCCACTTTTGCTAATTTAACGACAGGAAAAATGGTTTGTGCGCCGAGCGCAGGGTCGAAAAGGGTTGTTCCTATTCTCGTAATGAGTAATTGGTGTGTTTTGTGCGTAACGTGCAATAAACCAATGAGAGTCTCAGCTCTCATCCCCTTTAAAAGCCAGTTGCGCTGGCGCTATGTCTAATCCCTATGTAGATGACGGACTTTGTAAACTGAAAAACTAAACGAAGGGAGGAGACCCCCAATTTAAGATTAATGTTAAATAATTGTGTTGTTTTCACTTGTATTGAAATTGTTATTTTTTTATTAAAATCTTTAAAAGCCGTTTTCTTTTAGTCATGGAAGTAAAAATAGCAGGCTTTTAATTGCTGTAAATGTTTTAATATCCTACATAATCATTTTAATCTCATAAAATAATTTGCAAATATGCAAGAAAAGGTTTGTACTCTAAAAATACAAACAAGAGATAAAGAATTTACAAATGTGTGGAGAGCCATTTCAGCACCTGGACAGCACCATTAGTTTTTTTTTTTAAACATTACTTAAAATGTTTCTCATCTCACCCTATCCACAAGTACAAAGTCATCATATACAATAAAGCCATGGGAAAGCATTTAAAAAACATTTAAAAACAGATGGATTTGTTTAAAGCAAAGCATTTATTTACTTACCAGGCTACAGGTGAAGCAGCTCTTTACGCCGTCTAACCTCTCATAATCGGTCCTCTTTTATGTCCAACAGACTAAATAATATTTTTTACATTTTAATCATTACATTTTTCATGTTTCAAAGCTTTTTGTGCTGCTGCGCATCCATGTATGTGATAAGCACACCCGCGTTGTCGTCCCGTTTATAGGCGTATATTACTAACACGCTCTTTAAATGAAAACACAATATTGCACCATAGACTTTAGACCTGGTTTTAGTTGGTCAATGACGTAGTCTATTTTAAATGCCTCAAAATAGCAATGCACCAACAATGCGCCTGAACACACCTCTTTTTAAGACCAGAACGCCCATGGGCGCAACATTGGGCGCAAATGCATTTGCTATTTAAACAACTGCCGCTAAACTTGAAAATTATAATTGCGCCGCATTGCGCTGGGTTTATGATAGGGCCCTTAGTCTCTCTTATGTAAGTCATCTGTCCTGTCAAGACAAATATAATACTGCTTTTGCAAACAGGTACTGTGGAAAGCTCCTAAAATGTAGCTCCTCTTTCCTAATGGCTGGTCTTGATAGATGATTTGTACAATATTTGAGGAGGGGCTAAAAAGGCTGAGAGAGGACATACTTTGAAAGAATAAAAAATGCCAAGCTATAACACTTCAATAATTATTACAATTTTCTATCCTAATACCAGGAGTGTGATCCAAATGTGTGTCTTACAAGTTTACATGCCCCTGTATAGACACACAATGCGCTCTTACATCAATATTACAACTCTGGGTTCACAGAGAGCATGTGGAGGAATAATACTGATTACAAGCAGCTAGTTCAACCTCTCTAGTTTAATCTAATCTGTCCCACCTGTCGCTGAGCCAAGACATGATTACACAGACAATCTCTGTCCATATATTATCGGCTGTTCATTTTGGAAGTCTGAATTGCAAAATTTGCAAAGAGTACAATCCCAAAAAGATGCTGAATGGGTTTTTGCAACGATTGTTCCCAAAGAACCTTACAACATAGGCCTACAAGAACCTTATGACATATGCCTACATTCCTTTACAAGAAATTTGTATTGTTCATTATGGGATTACTGTGGTCTTTGTCTAAACAACACTACACCAGAGGATAATTAATAGTGGACAAGAAATAAACAATATTTGGTCATAAGGCCAAAAAAAAGTATAGTAACAAAGTAACAGTCACAGTGACTGAGTTCTGTTGCTTTACACGATACACAATTTCCACATATGTCAGTCATTTCTTACTTTTTGTGGTATAACTTACTGGCAGGGAGTTAATATAGCCTGTAGCATAGGTAGCATGCTAATTCTCAAAGGCTGAATAAGGGGGTGTGTTTGCAAAGCATTAAACAAAGACGGTTGAGCTCCTTGAAGAAAAGCTAGATGAAACAGCTGACATGTGGAAAAAGACGACAAGACAGTCAAGAGATGTGAGAGTAACAGAAAGGTGAGCGATAGATGAGAAGGCGACGAGCGACGGCAGGTAGAAGACGATTTTTAGAAAAGTTCAACTTGTTTTTCTTCTTTTCCCTCGCTTTTCCCCACCTTCCTATGATATCTGGAGGTATACGTGCCTGGTTGTCTGCTCGGCGGGACATCAAAGGTAGTTGCGATGTCACACTGTTGCTAAGGCACCCTGGTTAGATATCATTTTTTTCCCAACGATGCCTGTCAGCACATTGGCCTTTAAAGTCATATTTTGTTTTGAGCGAGAGGAAGGCAACTGAAAATTGAGAGATATAAAGAATTGTAAAGGTATCTTTGGCATTTGGATTGAACTGAAAGATGAGGCCGAGAGTAATGCTGCAGTCAAGATATGGCAGACATTTCGGTTCCTGTCAACACAGTGGCATTACATGTCAGTCATTTCAAAGTGCCAGAAGAGCAACTGGAATGAGCTTATACGGATTGTCGGTCTGAAGTGAGGTAGAAAATCCTGCATAATATTAAAAGCAACATGTTACAATGACAAAGTCAAAATGGGTATCACTTTTTATAAAATATAATGCGTGTGATGTACAAAAGGCAGATTTTGTTGACTATAGGAACTATAGCACTTCGTATATACTGAGCTCCGATGATTCAGTTTATTTCACAAATGCATAAAAATGCAATGATTAATTGAGCAAAATAAGTACCCTTTATTTATTTTGCTTAGTTAATTTTTCTGCAAACTGAGATTCTCCATGTTGGCAACATTCTGTCGCTCTGTGTCTCTCTTGAGATTAGTTTTAAGTTTAGTTTCCTTGTGAAAAATAAAGCAGTTAGAGTAGACAGAGCTTTTAGTGGTTCAAGCATCTGAGTTTTCAAATAATTGCACCTTTGCTGGGAGCGTACGCCTATACACACAGTCGGCACCCACAAGAAAAAAACATGTAGTACTTTGTTCCTCTGTGTCCTCTAAAGAAGAAGGTAATTGCATGTAATTGTAGATTTTGAAGATGGGCTTTGCTTTCTGTGGAAATGAAGCAGCCAGTGTCAACTGTTTAGGCCAAACTCAAGATAAAAAGAAATCATTAAGCAATTTGAGGTGTATTGCGACATGAAGAGATTCAACACACACGTATACGCACCGAAGGCAGACTCTCACCAAAATTAAACTCGCAATGCTGAGGGAGCTAATCAATATTGGGCTAAATGGTGAGCTAGGAATTCATTAACTTAGCCTTGTTCTCATATTACTCACATGAATACAAATTCCCTCTTGGTTGATGTGGTTAATGATGACTTCAATGAGAACCTGGGAGATGAAGGACAAATTTGTGATTGGTTTGGCCAGAGGAATAGCTCAGAGGATTGAAATAAAATACCAAAATTTCACTCAGAGGTTTCTCATCAAAACTTTTTTAAAATGTTTTGTTTATTTTATTTTCTCAATTGTCCATACAGCACCTAAAAACTTTATCTAACCAGCATTTCACACTACTACTACACAGTGTTATTAAATAAACCTATGTTAATTTTAGGAACTCTGCTTTGTATTGTGCCTAAGAAGATCACTTATGTAAGGAGTAATTGACGACGGGCCCTTGAATTTTCGAAAATAATGCACGCTCAAGGTGGTAATGTGGCCCGACGCGAAGCAGTGCAATGCTACACCATGGGTGTGCATTATTTTAAAATAATTTAAAGGATTGTCAATTATTCTGCTTTTATACTAAAGGTTCGTTGAATGCTTGAATCTGATGAACGTTGAATGGCTGATGAACGTTCTGAGGTGTGCAATTGTTTTCTGGGAAACGCACGGCGAATGTAGTTCCAGGCAGCTCTCTTCACCGCATTATAGTTCCATATCACTTTGCATAGTTAGCTGTAATAACGGACTAACAAAAACAACATGACAGACGATTTTATGAGGTAATGACAGCGCTGTTTAGAAACGCACAGAGGTAGCCTCGTTTACACAATCTCTTTCTCTCTCTCTCTGTGGCTCACTCGTCCTCTCTCGCTCGTTCGCCTTCTCTCTCTCTCCTTCTCTCTCTTTCTTTCTTTCTCTGTGTCTCTGTCGCTCTCGCTCTCTTTCTAAAAACGTAATTAATAACTGCATTAGAATGCTATCAATGGCTCAAGCCTCCATTGCCAGCTTTAAAATGATGTTTTGGACAAGCAAAAAAGACGCTGGATGAGACGCGGAAGAAATAGTCCTACTCACAATAGCGATTTAAGTACAAAACCGGACGAATCCCATGAAATATATCATATGATCAATGTCTTGAGGTAACCGTATTATAAGCGGAATAATTGACTCAGGCCCATTGAATTATTGAAAAATGATGCACACCCGAGGCGTAACGGCCACTCCGCATTATTTTTCTAATGATTCAACGGCATGGTTCTGGTGCTTATTTTAGGACTTTTGAAAGGTTAGGTATGCGTTTATAGAAAAATAATGCTTGTGGAAGATTTCCAAATAATTATAGAAAAATACTCATGGAACATTTTTTAATCAATCAGAAGCATTCAACACACCCGTGGTATTAAGTGTAATAATGCATTTATTTATATTATAATTATTTGATTAGAATGGATAAACTTTTTAATTTGTTTAGCTATATTAAAAAATCTTTACAATTGACACAATGACCAAACACAACAGTTACATTAACAGGTTAATGTGTAATTTTGCTACAGTATCTTGGCAGTGCTAGTGTACTGCATGTTAAGTACTAAAGTACTTAAAAATAAATATCATCTACCAATAGTGATATTGTGGTATTTTCTATCTAGGTGAAGATTATGAATTATATTTTCTGGCAATAGAATTGTTCATTGTGATCATTATTATAAATATAATGAGTCTTATATAACAACACATCGGATACATTACAACAAAGAAATTTCTTCCTCATACTTTCCAAAAATTACAATCACTGTCAAACACTGACACAGTTAGTTTACTCCATATAAAAAAATAATAGCAAATATCACTCTCAATACAACACTCTGCTTGATTTACACACAGATTATGTTGGTGATATCCATGAAACAAGCTTCATCTTGTAAATACTCAGACGCTGAAAGACATAAAAAATGAGAAATGCATGAACATCGATCTTGAACCAAGACATCAAGTATCAAGTGTAACAAAGTATTGATCTCCTGGAATTGTCTAAGAAGAGGAGGGCGTCAAAACACACGCACAGACCTGATATGTGTACAAATATGGGTATATAACTTTGTCAGGTTATTTCTTTAACAATGTATGTCGGATTTATTTTCTAAGCACTTTGTTGCTATTTTTCTCTTTTCTGTTCAGGGCTGTATAAATGGGGTAGGCTGTTCCAGTGTTTAGTCATTTTTCTGCTTTCACTGAATGTGTAAATGCTCTGCAAAGCAACAAAGTTACTGTCGCTAAATCATAATTCACAGCTAATGTTTGAGCCAGTGAGGTTAATCTTCATGCACATGAAACACCCAATAAAAACTAAACATCCAAAACTGTGTATAGTGCCATAACAAGACAAACTGTGTGTTGATTCAATAAATTCTGGAGATAATGTCTGATAGCGTGGCTTGGCGATTAAATGATATGTGCTATTAAAGGTTCTCTAAGCGAATTCACGCGTTTTAGACCATAAAACATTTTTTGTTACATACAGCAAACATCTCCTCACTATCTGCTTGCTTCTTGTCCGCTGATCAAACTGTAAAAAAACGCGATCTCTGTAGACAGCCCAGCCTCCACAACTGCAATAATAACAAACTGGCCAAACCTACACCAGAAACCATAACAAAGTGTTCTAACCAATAAACGCCAAGAAGGATTTGGGGGTTGGGTTTGGGCGCGTTCATGAAAGCACGGAAGGGAGGGGGAGGGGGAGGAGTTAACTACGTTCAGTTTGTTTGAAAACACATTTCAAAAATCAACACACAGATTCGCTTAAAGAACCTTTAATTGGTTTATGTTTTATAACATGTAAAATGGGAACAACTAAAGACTATTCCTATAGAGCAACTCATGTAAACAACCTTATTCAAATATTGTCTTATTCAGAATAAAGTCAATAATTAGATTATTGCTGTCTATGTATGTAAAAAAATGATGTAGAAAAAAAAACGGTAGCACTTTATTTTACAGTACGTGTACTTACCTTGTACATATGGTTAATAAGTTGTACTTACCGACAAATGTGTGGTACTTACTTTTGGGTGTCTACATGGTGATTGATTGGTGTCGTTGCTGTGCTTGCTAGTGGTGCATACTTGGTAGTTATTATGTAACTCCAGGTAAGTACTGGTAACAACATATACATACTTATATTGTAGGTATACTGTAACTAACGAGAAACATTGCTGTGCTTACAAATAAATGTACAATATAAGTATTTAGTATTTGCAGGCGGGTGGGGGTAAATGACAGGTATTTATAGTGTACATATATGATAACTAATATCAAACACTTCTGTACTTACAAATTGTAAGTTTGTCGGTAAGTACAACTTATTAACCATATATGTACAAGGTAAATACACGTACTGTAAAATAAAGTGCAACCGAATAGGTTATAAAATTGTATATCCTTGTTTAAGAATTTTTAATGTTTAATGTTCAGTTAACTTTAAACAAACTAGTAAATAACATACAGTAAATTTAAATTTACAGTATGTTACTGGCAAACAGCTGCCAGTAATACTATAATTTTTACAGAGTATTTTTACAGTGTAGTCTACGTCAGTGTAAAGTCTCAATTTATGTTTTATGTTGTTATGTTTTTCCTAGTTTTCCTTATGAAGTACTTGAGATATCAACCTTCTGATTATCAGCCCCAGACACTACACCACGCCACCATCTTGTTTCAAGGGCCTGTGATGATTTTTGCTCTGATCTCAGTTTGGGCATTTCTTTCAAATGGACAGAGATATATTTTATATTTTTCTTTTTGCCTTATCGCCTTATTTGATTTTCTGTTTTTAGAGGCTGTATGAGAACGGAAGTGACCTTGTCAACAGTAGCGGACCTCTGAAATAGATTGAGAAGTGAGGTCTCACCAACCAATCTTGTGGTTGTGAAGTGTGTGCATGAGGGAGAGAGAAGTGTCATGTTTTTCTGACTGATGTAAACCCTTTGTGGGTGACCTGGGTGAACAAGTGTGTTTGTGTGAATGTGACCTTGGATGAATCTCTGGACAGTGTACACTCTCCTCAGGCTGTTGTATGTTTGTGGTTAGCTCTTCTTTTCAGATAGCAGCTTCTTTCATTTAATCTGTTTCTTAACACATCTTTCATGTTAAACTTCTGTTTTGAGTACAGTATACGTTTTTTGTAAAGTCACTGTTCAGATTTTTAGTGTACTGTATGCACCATGTTCAAGTATTTGTCTTCACTATAATGATGATATATGTGACTGACACAGAGTCAATCATAAATTCCTTTCATTACACTTTTATATAATATCCTTAAAATTACATGAACACCAAGAAAAATGATAATTATCTTCATGTGAACACCAGGTGAACTTTATTGCTCAGTTACACTATCCAAATTCATTAAACTTCACAATTTAAGTTTAGTCTATACGACCACCAAGTTAAGTGAACTTGAATATACAGGTTTTGGGAGACCCATGACTCAATTGAATTGAGAAAACAAGTTTAGTTAATCAACTGAGCTCAGTCAGCTTTTCCCATGTATTATTTGAAAAGACTCATAAATAGTAATACTGAAAATTTTAACATTTCCGTTCACAATTTGATTTTTAGAAAACAGTATTTTAGAAGAGAGAGAAAGGAAGAGAGAGAGAGAGAGAGAGAGAGAGAGAGAGAGAGAGAGACTGAAACAGAAATGTGAAAATTGTCTTGGTGCTATGGCAACATGAGATCAGCAGTGTCCAGGTAATGGGATGTTAACAACACTGCAGCACCTGTCTGACATTTGAATTCTTGCATTTCCTCATTCATAGACTGAGCAGAGTAAATAACATCCACTCAATGCCACATATATCAGATGTAACACATTATGCAATATAATACAAACAAATTTCATCTAATTACTCCAATGGCACAGCAAAAAATTGCTTCTAATTTGATGATAACATCCTGTCGAATTGGTGTTTTAAGGGGGTCGCAGACCGAACGAGAAGCGCCACATCGCATCATGAATCTAAAAAAAAAACATTATTTTCTATAAACGTATACACATAGGCTGCGTCTAACGCCCACTGTTTGCTGTGACTCTGGACGCTGCTTAACCCTTGTTTGGTGTTCGGGTCTGTGGGACCCATTTATAATGTTTACTGAAAGAAAAATTATGCAATAAGTTGTTGTTTCAACCTCAGATTCATTGGCCTTGGCTCATTTTGTATAAAGAACATAAAAATTATCAAATGTATAATTACTGTAAACTGTGTACCCCCCTACACATTTATATTACAATTGTGGTGTTCAGGTCCACTGGACCCGGGGTTAAAAAGAGTGTAAAAATTGAATGTGCTATGTAACTTCGCTATGTTTTTCTCCTATCTGGGACTCCTGTGAGTGCATGATTGTGTTTGTATATATATCTGTACATAGGTGATGGATGCATGTCAGAGTTTTGTCCTTCTGCACTTGCTGTAACAGCGCAAGGATACAACATGTTATATATCATGCATGAACATTTGTCAGTACTCACTGACCCAAACACTTTACCTTCTGTCTAACTGGAACTATTCTACATTTTACCATTATCTCCCTTACAAAAAAAAAACATAGTTTTATTGTAGTAAAAAAGTAGTAATCATGTTTTTTTGGTATATTACTTACCATTTGTAAAACCATGGGTTACCACAAAACCTATGGTGTGTGTGTGTGTGTGTACCTGGGTCATTCTCATGAAAACTTGGTTTTAAAAATGTCAAGCATGAAAATGTAAAAATTGCTTAAATTTCCTTTTTTCCCACCAGACATTGAAAAACAAAGTCTGGAGTAAATGAGAACATTAATTTAAAAACTTTTACTTATCATTTAACACTTTTTGTAACATAATTTAAAAAACATCAACACTGACATATTTTCAAAATGACATGACAAACCTGAAAGAACATAATTTGGAGAATCTGCACATGCATTTAAAATCAAAGTATTATGCTTCTATTAATTAAATTAACATTTAATAAGCATCTGTTGCGGTAATGATAATCAAAATGTCGTGTAAGCATTCTGACAAGACAATATTTCAAATTAACTGTAAAAAAATGATCTTACCTGGTAGCCATCTTGAAGTAACTGGTCCATGTGCTTGGTCACTCAAAATCAAACTTTATTCAAATTCTGTATTTGTGCTTAAACTGCTTTCAAAAAGTGTTGCGGAGGATGAGAACATCAGGCATGGACACATCATTTTCCTAATTTTTCTTCATTATTATTATACATGAATATTCAGTAAATATTTTTTCTGTCATCTAAAGTAGTCTAGCAAAACATCCATTTATTTTTTTTCTTAATATTTTTGTGTTAATTTGATTAAATTACAACAGAACGCATGTTCAAACACAGCCGGACACATTGCGGTAATGAGAATTTCAGCAGAAAATGAGATAAAATCTCCAATTATAAATTCTTATGTTGAAATCACACATTGTGCAAGGTAGAACACAGAATTGTGTTAATTTTGATGCTTTTTAATGTTACTATATTACACATTTTAAAGCTAAAATCATTAGTGCCGTGGTGTTTCAATGGTTTCGTGAGAATCACCCACCTGGTATTTATCAAATGTCCAACAAAGATGTGTGTGTGCATGAGTGTGCGAAAGAGAGTGAATAATGTATAATGATAATGTATTTTCATCATTCTAAATTGTGGCCAATAGGAACACATTGTACTGCAATGTGTGTGGACATAAGATGGACACAATATATGTGTATAAAATGCAAGAAATGCATACGCAACACAACTACACAGTAAAAAATTGCTTTTTATGTGTTGTGTTGGCTGGCAAGAACAGGTTATGTGTTCAGTGTGGATGATGTCTTATGATACGGCATCTGTTCAGTTGGGGCCTATGCTGTGTAGACTGACAAAAATGTGTACAATTTCAAAAAGTTCAAAGAATTCAACATCAACAGTGATGAAAAATTTTGTTTCATTTATACCTATTATTAACCTCATTTCAGTTAATGACTAACTTGTTGTTATGATGATTTTAATTTAATTGTTCAAGCATGACAGCAGGAGGTTACCACATATTACATTTTATTTATAATTTAAATATGTTTAACACATTAGCTTGTGTAAGAATAACAGTCTTAAATTATTAGCAGCATAAATAAAGCAAACGAGGATATGAATTTTTATTGGTTTTTGCGTTAAATCTTACACAGATACAACAGTGCTATTTTCTGATTGGCTATTGTGTAGCCTATTTCTTTTCTTTCTTTTTTTTTTTGATTGGCTGATAAATGGCACGCAGCACGCTCGACTAGAACTCTAGGGGAGACGGGCTTGATAGAGAAAGCGTTGCAGCCAGATACATTTTGGGTGCTGCAGCATATTAAATATATGATAAATAGTTTTTACGCATGAGAAATACAATGTGTAGCGGGAGTGCATGCATGACAAAAGACTGAAAGCCCGGGTATTAACAGCGGCCTCAAAACACTACCGGCCCACCCAGAAAAGTCCCGACTCTCCCGAGTGCCACTCCGCTGCTACTGTCACCACTGCAATCCTGACGAGAACCTTGTTGTGTTGTCATAGTGATGAGTAACGGACCGATTGCGTCTGTCACGTGACATCTACCGGTAATCAAAACTTTAGCGTGTGCAATCTGCACCATAGAACTGGCTTAAACAAACAATCTGATGGGTTTTAGAAGATTAAATATAACCCGAAACTAAAAAACAGGCCCGGCCTTTATTAGAAATAGGCGTTTATTTACCCAAACCTGTCGTCACACCAGCCGTCTAAAAGAGAAAGGCGTCTATTTGGGACTCGGCTATTATTTGAAGTTTTACGGTATCCATATTCGAACTATAAATAAATCATCTAGTTTTATAAATGTCATGTGTAGCGCATTTTTTACAGTAACATCTCGTAATAGGAAGGAGGCTGAGAGTGAGACCGACGATGGCAACTGTGCGCAAGAGAGGGAAGACGTGGCTCAGGCTTCTGCAGACTTTTTTGCTTTTTCTGTGGAAATTGTTTGGAAAATTCTGCGGAATGATTTCAAATGTTTAAAAAAATATATTTGAGAATTTAAGCTGTAAATATTAAAAAATTGCATCTAAAAGAATTATTTTCTTACAATGAAAATTAATACACCAAACCAATGAGTCCTCTTTCATATAAGTTGCTATTTATAAGTTGATAACCTGCTGTTTCAAACATTAAGTAAAAAAAGTAATCCAGACAGTCCTGTTTATGACTGTTTATGATTCGTGATTTGAATCTCCATTACGTGTTGTTGTTTTTTTTTTTTTTTTTTGATGCGCGCAGGGGATATTCAATATCCGTTTAAATTTGATTTTTCTCAAAAGTGACAGCCCTAGTAGATGCGTCATCTAATTCTGTACATACTGTCAAAGTATGCGATTTCAGACACAGGGTAAGGTGTGGTGTTGTTATTATCTCTCATGTGTCAGTGAGGTCTTCCTTTTGATTCCTTACAAATGCAAGTTAGAGTAGGAAATACTGACACATTGTGTCTTAAACAGCTTCTGATTGTTTAAACATGTATTACATTAGATTTTTACTTTACTTATGAAACTTGCAAACTACTTCTAATTTTACATTCATATTTGTTCTTGTAGTTCAATTAGCAGTGGAAAAGGCTATGCGGTTGATCCTAATGAAATAAGCATACATTGTCAGAAAAAAAGGTTTAAAGCTGTCCTTTTTCTGTCTTTTTCTGTTACCATAAGGTTCAGTTTTGCACCGTTACAGGTATATTTAAAATAATAAAATGTTGTACCTTTTACTGTACCATAGGGACCAATTGTAAACCTTTAAAGGTACAGTTCACTGTTTACCCCTAACTTTTACACAAAAGGTCCATATATGGTATAATATTGTACCCCAAAAAGTACAACATGAGGGTACCACTCCAGCAACAGAATAGGTACAGAACCTTTATATTTTTTGACAGTGTACTGCTAAAAATTGTATACTTTGTAATGCAGTCACTTTGGATTTAACATGTCTGCAAAGTCCTACATTAAATGTCACTTTATATTCAGTGAGTTTCATATCCATGAAGAAACCCTTCATTTTCATCAAACCCGTCTCTCGGCAGTCGATTCTGATGCCTGTAATTATATTTGACTCTACATCCCCTTTAATTGTTGTCAAAATGGAGTCATCGTTACAAGTGCTCTCTGTCCCGCAGTATCCATCCGCCTCCTCTCAGCCGATGCCCGGGTCATTGTGCCGTGGGCCCATGTCAGAACGGTGATTCAGCGTTTTTAATGTAGCTTTACTGCTAATGCTATTTCCACTCCATTATAAAGCTCTCAGAGGGCCCCTTTCCACCTGTAGTTATAGTAGAGGGTCATTAGAGACCCTCTAAAAGCCGAAGCAGCCCAGCCATGCTTCATTGTTTGAGAGCAGCTGCACGTAGCAGAAGGGCCACTTCACCCCTCTAGTCATCCAGACCAACATGGGTAATGGCCAACATACCCTCTATTGATCCATCTCTATTAGAAACGAACACATAGTGTCTCTTTCTCGTTCCAGTCCATCTGTTCATAAAGCATTGTGTCTCTTTACCAGAGCTGTAAACAATGCTTTATTTATATACGTCGAAACATATTTCTTGAAGAGGACCGATACTGTGTGATGATGTCATGTTAACATCCCTCTGCATGTCAATGATGCATTCATGTGTGTTTCTGTAGCATTGTGTTGGCAATGCAAAGGTTTTGTATTTACATACTGATCACAAAACATGTATACCTTGTGATGCACTGTAAAAGTGTAAGCCAAATTCATAAATGTAATATTAATATTGTGCTTCGTTTTGTTCAAACAGGCAGTCTGCAGTGGATGTGTAAGACGTGGTGGCACCTGTTGTTTAGACTCAGAATAAATGACAAATGGTACCAGATTCTTTATTGTCAGGAAAGCAGTGTCCAGCTGTCCAATCAGTGACAACACCACTTACCTGACATGTTACTAACACCACATAACCAACTACTGTACAGTACTGTCACACTCCAACACTTTTACACCAGACTTCATCCCTTCAGCTGTGATTCATAATGATTGGTTCTTAAGAAGATTGTGTGATGTATATCAAAAGTGAAAGGTTTACAATTTGCTGTGTTGAACCTATAAAATGAAATTATACTCTTGAAGAAAAATACAGTATCACAGCATCAGAAGACTAAAATAAAGAAAAACAATTAAAATATTTTTAGGCTGTTTAACTGCATTTACTTATTATTAAAGGAAAACATAATATGTGCAGGTTTTACCAAATTATTTCTAATTGCTATTTTAATAAAGACAACACTAAGTGATGTGCTGTTTAATTCAAGGAATACATTACGGGTTTGGTGTCACTGAAGGGCTACATTATTGTGCTTTCTTATTTTATTTTTTTATTTCATGATTTTGTCTTTCATATTTCATTTATTTTTCATATTTTTACTCACTCGCTCACTCACTCAGAAACCTCATGGTAATTGAGTTTGCTTGTTAACACATCTTTATAGAAAGCCTCATTAAAATGCCTTAGTCCCATGATTAAGTATGTGTGTGACTAGAGAGACACGAGGAACTTGATTGAAAGAAAAAATAGAAAAAATCCCATTAAGGCCCTATGAGTAAGCTGTGCGAAATATCCCATTAAAACGCACAAGCATAGATGCTGAAAAGCTTCACAAAACAGGTTAGGGTCAGCCTGGTTGTGATGTTCTTGATAATTATTGTCATTTTATGATGCACAGGGTACAGCTAATTTGATTATGCACTTCTAAAGTTAAAGCTAAGAAAACAACATCCCTTCCAGAAGAACATTGGCATTAGCATGCTATTCATCCCTCTATAACATCTGTCTGGATCGCCTGAGCGCGGTCTCATTTCATTTCATATAAACAGAGAGATTAGAGAAACGAGAGAGTGAGAGAATGCAAAAGCAGTGAAACAAACCAGCCCAATCCACAAAGCTGTGGAGTTAATTAACACACACTTGTATCCGTTAGTTACGACTCGATGGCCGCAATTCTGGCTTCGTCTCGAGGCTGAGGGACCGCCTGCATATGGGATGCGTGCAGCATGAAACTGTCTTGTGGAATATTTTAGGTGCGATTGTGATACACGAGCAGTTGAAGCAGAACAGAAGTTTGTGTAGGAAATCCCTGTGGTATCTGACACTGGTTTGTTCATATTTTTCCTGATGAAGGGAGAAGAAAAGCTGATTATTCTGCATTGTTGTGTTCTAAAACCGTTTTGGGGGCTTGTTTTTAAGCAATATTACATGAGCAAGAGCACTTTTGAATTAAAAGGAATTATTGTATTAAAATTCACCCAGATATGAAAATTCTCTCATGTTAGCAATCCCAGATGGCTTCCTTTCATCAGCTGAATACAAACAAACAATTAATTCACATGAATCCAAGTAATTCAAATGACTCAAGTCGGTTAATATAATATATGTATTGGTAAGAGAAAACAATAATATTTTGATCTCATTTTCTGATCAATAGACTGCATATGCATAGCATATTAATCAGTGGAAATATGGCAGCACATTGATAACAGTGAATAACAAGTGTCTTTTGCTAGTTTTGACCTGGCACAGTTATTATTTTCATGTTTAGCGCCACGTTGTTTAAATAGCAAATGCAGTTGCGCCCAATTTCTCGCCCATGGGCATTCTGGTCTCAAAACTATGTGTGTTCAGGCGCATTGTTGGTGCGTTACTATTTTGAGGCAACTAAAATAGACTACGCTATTTGTTTTTGTTATTTAAAGAGCGCATTAGTAATATGCGCCTATAAACGGGACGACAATGTGGGTTTGCTTATCACTTACATGAACGCGCAGCAGCACAAAAACGCTTTTAAATATGAGAGATTTAAGGATTTAAATGTAAAAGATTATTATCGAGTCTCTGGAGATAAACGAGGACCAATTATGAGACGTTAAAAGGCGTAAAGAGCTGCTTCACCTGTAGCCTGGTAAGTAAATAAATGCTTTGCTTTAAACAAATGCATCTGTTTTTAAATGTTTTTAATAAATGCTCCCCTATGGATTTATTTTATATGATGACTTTGTACCTGTTGATATGGTGAGATGAGAAACATTTTAAGTAATGCTTTAAAAAAACATATGGCGCTGTCCAAGTGCTGAAACGCTTCGGCTCTCCGCACGTTTGTAAATTCTTTATCTCTTGTTTGTATTCTTTTCTTGGATATTTGCAAATTATTTTATGAGATTCAATGATTATGTAGGATATCGATACATTTACAGCAATTAAAAGCCTGCTATTTTTACTTCCATGAAAAGAAAACGTCTTTTAATTAAAATTAAAATTTCAATAAAAATGAAAACAACACATTTTTTTAACATTATTCTGAACATTAAACTGGGGCTCTTATCGACCGTGCGCTTGCCGCACAAACCATTTTTCCCGTCATTAAATTAGCAAAAGTGGCAATGGACACGCCCATTTAGACAGTGCGCTTTAGACAATGCACTTAGATCGTTAAAATAGGGCCCTTAATGTTAATGACATGCCACCATATTCGAACAGGGGTGCGTTTCCCAAAAGCATCATTAGTCTGTCGTAAGTTTCGTTGTTCAGTGTTTCCAGAAACCATAGTTCAAACGAACATTCATAAGCTGCATCGCAAACTTGTGTGGTTTGAAAGACAGCTCTTCACCTGTGGTTAGAAGCATCCTTGTTATTGTAATATGTAGACTTACGTTGATCAATAAATAATATCAAAATAAGCAAAAACATGCAGTGCATTCAATATCCATCATTCTAAATATATACAAATTTTATTTTACATCTTTAAGTTTGTAAGTAGTATAAAAGCGCTGTATTTGAAAACTGCGCATGTGCGCCGCTGTTCTACGAGCTTTAAGACCCTGGGGAATCCCTGAGAGAAGTGACGTAAGAGGGAATGTGCGCATGAATTAAATATCTTGAAATAAAACAACAAAGAACTAAATTACGGTAACAAAATCAGTATTTCGATGCAATGTATGTTATTTACAGCAATAATTTGACATTAAATCAATTAGAACAGATTAATTAAAGGGATAGTTCTGCCAAAAATGATATCAAACCAATGAGTTACTCACCCCGATGCCTTCCGAGATGCATATGTCCATCATTTTTCAGACAAACACATTTTCAGTTATTTTAGAAAATGTCTTATACCTTTCAGCTGCCAAACAGTGGTTACAGGGTAAATGTGGATATTTCTACAACAAAACAGCAGAGATTGCCATCAGAAGGCCTTTGTTTATCATCGTGGAGCTGTTTGGATTTATTTTGTAAAGGATAGATGCACAGTTTTTGGACGTGGACCCCATAACTTCACATTTGATTAACTGAAAGATCTAAAACATTTTCGAAAATAACTGAAAATGTGTTTGTCTGAAAAATTATGGACATATGCATCTCGGACGGCTTCGGGGTGAGTAAATCATGGGTTTAATATCATTTTTGGCTGAAATATTCCTTTAATACTCCACCTCCCAAATGACTTCATCAACTATATTGTTTAAGGACCATGGTTCAATGACGAATGTGCGACAAAGTTACTATGCTTTTGAGAAACAGTCTTGACTTGGTAGTTAGTTTCTCCAACTATGCACTGGACTATTGTGGTTCAGCAGCGAGTTATGTCGTTGTTCGGGAAACGCAGCCCTGATCTATACAGTATGTTGCCATGTATACACGACACATCCATCATTAAATAAGCTTAAAATATTAATTGTTTCTCTGTTTAAGAGTTTGACATTGTTTTGATCTTCGTAAGTAGACTCCTCTGGTGTGCATAATAGTTAAGAGGTAACAGAGCATAGTGAAGACACATGTTCAGGCAAAATGGCCACTGTCTAGATGCCTGGTGTGGAACATCTGTTTGTGCATATAAAAACTTTTACAACATTTTTACTTGCTCGACAGATGTTGTGGCCTCAGGGTTGTTTATTCAGTTAAAGTTACTGGAGATTCATCACTTTTATTTACATAATGCCATGCTTTTGCTTATACCGCCTAGCAGCCATTGCATGAGTATGGACATCTATTCTAAAATGCAAACAAAATCATATATATCAAAATGCTAAAGCCAGTTGTGCACTGTTAGAAAAATTGGTCAAAATATGTACCTCATCTGTCACTGAGGAAATAGCCTTTAAAAAGGTCCTAATATGTATCATCAGGCACAGATATGTACATTTGGTACCAATATCTTTGAGATAATAATATGAATTAGTGTTTCAAGTATGGGGAGAAATATTTACTTTACATTGTGATATTTAGGACGTGTCTCTTAAATTTACAGTGTTTACATATCCTCTGCTTTCTAACTGTCCATGTTTGTCTACGTCTTCCTCTTTCTATTTCTAGATCATGGTCACTTAATGTATTTGGAGAGGGTTTGTATTTCTTTAAATAGTTTAATTAATAGATAGTTTGCCAATTTAGTGGTTCCATTTAGGGTCGAGTAACATTGGAGTTTATGTTGGAGTTCAAAATGTGCTTTTAATGATTCATCATGAGTATCTTTTAGATTTTTGTCGATTTCTTTAATAATAGTTTTGGGGTTGTAGCTGTGGTCAATTGGGGATTGAGTTTTATGGACCAGTTGGAGAGTGGGTGTGTATAGAGGATGAGATTCTGCTGAGGTTTCATTGGCGACAAGGGCTTTATTGGACTGAGTTGGGATCAGACTGATGGAGGTGATGCCAGAACTGAACACATCTCTTCTGGATCTCAACGTTCAGTGGGTAGAAACCTAATTAAGCCCTGCAAGCATCGTCGGATGTGCTTCTGTGAACCCCTAAAAGGTTTTTGGCAATTTCCAATTGTAGTTTCCCTACTGAAGTTTTATCTCAATTTCTAAAATTCTGTACTGGTCGCCAAATTTCACACCCATATAAAAGAATTGGTTTTGTTATTGAATTATATAATTTTATCCAAGTTTTAATGAGTCATTTTAAGTGACCGCATCATGACTTTATAGAATAAAAAACCCTCCGAGCCTTTTGCTCAGTGTTTTGACTGCCGGACCGAACCTTCCCGAAGGGCTGATGTTGATGCCCAGATAAAAGTAGCTGGTGCTATGCTGTATGACTTGGCCATTATAAGTGAACTGGTGTTTGTTTCCCTGAGATCTGGCTTTTTTCTGGAACACCATTATTTGTTTCTTCCAGATTGACTGCCATGGCCCATTCATGACAGTACTGTTCCAGCCGGGACAGGCTTTGCTGGAAACCCTCAGGTGTGAGGGACAGCAGGACCAGATCATTCGTGACAGCAGACATCTGACCTATGTATGGTGTAGAGTAAGGCTGGGGACAGTAGAGCTGTCCAGCACTGATGCCAGTTCATTTATGTACACAATTATCTCTTGTAATTTTTCAGAGAGTCAGAATAAGTTAGCCATATTGTCTGGTTGAATGAATCTTTTTTGTTTGTTTGTTAGAAAGTCTCCTTAGTTCTTTTCTGAGACTTGCACATTCATCATCAAACCAAATATCCTTGTCTGTTCATTTGTTTTACATTTGCATTGTTGTTTAATGTTAGATAGAGTTGCCAATGTTTTGAGTAAGTAATTTGTGTTTTGTTGCTAAATTTATACCAAATTAGTGAAATTATTGGATATGAAGTCATCCAGCATTTTTAATATAGTAGAATTGTTCATGTTTTCTTTGAATTGTTCAGAACTAGATTGGTTCCATTTTAGATTTTTAGATTCTAGTGAATAAGTGTTGGTCCTTTTACATAGTGGTTTCAGGTAGAGCACTGTTTGGCAGTGATCGGAGATCAGGAGCTGAGGTGCGACTGTGAAAGCATTAATAAAATTTGGATCAATATCAGTTATTGAATAATCAACCATGCTGGTTCCTAATCTAGAGCAATAAGTAAATCTACCTAATATATAGTTCTGCCATTAATAATGTATATCCCTAAACTTTTAAAGAGTTTTAACATTTGCTTTCCATTTATGTTGAC
Source organism: Misgurnus anguillicaudatus (assembly GCF_027580225.2). Lineage (NCBI taxonomy): Eukaryota > Metazoa > Chordata > Actinopteri > Cypriniformes > Cobitidae > Misgurnus > Misgurnus anguillicaudatus. Next base: position 22,892,991 of record NC_073353.2, read on the forward strand.
TAAACTTACTGTTTCTTGGTGTGATACTTTATGAGGATTGAAATATGGTATCATTGATATATGGTCATTATCTAACATATTTACATAATCAAATTCTGGCATTTAAATCTCAACATTATGAGGATATTCCTCTGGACTGAAAGTGTAAGATGTCAGTCTGTAGTTTTGGAAAGCTTTGCTCATTGCTCATCAGAATAATGAGGTGGAATATAGACTGTACAGAGGTAAAGATTAGATTGTGATATGATGGATTTCACTTCAAGCCAGATGTGTGTCGAAACGAAGGAAGGCAGCATATTCAGCAGCATATTATTCAGCATATTAATAAAGCAGGAATAAACATATCAATCTGATTATCTGTTTATGATGACAAGCAGAGTTAGTGTCCCAGTCACACCAAGAATGGCCGAGGTTACCCATATGATAAACCCCAATGAGGCGTTTAGCGAGGCGCGTCCAGTTCGTGACTAACGTAATTCATCTGTATTTTCTATAATTTCACTGTAGCACAGTATCGCAGTGTAACTTAACGTTATTACTTTAAAAGCTGCAGTAAAACTGTTTCTACTGTAATGGTTCATCCAATCCATTGTTCATATTTATGTTTAAGTTGACACTACGTTGTGCCATATAGTTTTTCCATTCAAGATTTAATTCTTGCGTGTTTTTTTTCGTTGTGCATGATCACAGTTCATATGTGGGGAAAGAAAAGCTATTAGAGTAAAAATATTGCATTGGGCTGCTTCATGAGTTAATAAGAAAAAAGATTTTACAATTCCTGCAAATGCAGTGATGAAGTTCATGTTCCCATGATTTATTTTTATGAATTGAAATGTTTTGAAATGTGCTGTGGACAGAGGCGCATTCATTCGTGCATGTTATGTTTGGAAAGACGATGTCCTAGCTCAGGCACAGGCCCAGACCCACTTTTCAACAGGCTCACCTAAAACCTTTTTTCCAAAAAAAAAACCCACTTTTACTATATTCTAATTTTGTCAAGAATTATAAAAAAAAAATGTTTAGTTTTAAAACCATTTTAAAATGCTGTTTATATTTTGATGTTTCTGCGCAAGTTCAGCAGACAGTGAGGTTCGGGTTTGTTCCGATCAGAGCTCGTGAGCTAAGAGCACATGTCTGAATATTAAGAATATTTTAATTCGAAATATATATATTTTTTAATTATAATGGATTTTTGTTAGGTAGGACAATGATTAGCAAATTTCTCTCTCATGCTCCTCATAACCACTGAAAACAGTCAAAATTATTATGCACGGAAGTTAAAAGTGGTGGGTACAAAATGACTCATGCCGAAATGTCACCGAAAGACGCCTATGAAAACACCCCACCCCTGTTTTTTTTTTCACAAATCGCACCCTGCATATAAGTATTCCACCCGAGTCTCTGAAACACTTTTTATTTTAGAGTTTTTTGATGAAGGAACAACAATTTTCTTGTATCCTATTGGACAATGTAAAGTCTCATTACTATGACACCACATCTCATGAAAGATACAGATGTCCATATCTGTTACACTGCTGAGTAAGTGTGTGTATTACAACAAATGATTTTAAATAATTTCATGAATAGATTTTTCTTAAGTGTGTTGTGTGTAATGTACACTCTTAGAAAGGATGTGTTAATTTTAACACATTATGTGTCATCTTGTGTTAATTTTGTGTTAAAATATAACACAAGTTGTGTTAAAAGTAACACAAAATGTGTTGTTTCAATAATGACACAGAGATGGGTGAATTCTTGGACAACACATTTAGCGTGTTGTCCCAGAGTCAACACAAATGTGTTGTTTTTAACACATTCGTTCTAAGAGTGTACATGGTTATACCTATAATGAGGCGGGATGTCTTTGTGATGGATGAGATGAACATTAGGAATAAGTGCACAACTTCTGGAAAGCTCCACATTATGGATCACATGGAGTCGCACATCAGTGTGTGGTAGTAGTGTAGTTATTTTTGCTTCTGGGAAAAATTGTGTGGCTCTGATCGCCATTTGTGTGGCTCTTAAATCATTTGTCCTTGTGTGAATGATGGTGTGTTTAAAATTTTCTTTAAGGTTTCTCTCAGACAGGACCTGAAAAGCACTTCTTGTGCTTGGACACCAGATTTTTTTTGCCTCTCTTATTTGGGAATAGAAGTTTCTCATTGATGTACAGTGCCCTCCACAAATATTGGGATAGAGTTTACAAAAATGTATTTCAGTTACAGTTATTTATTAATATTGTCTTGAAGTGCACAGTTTCAACTTTATTTAGAAGGTATTTACAACCAACTTGTCTGAAGAATTACAGTTGTTTATTATGTAGGTCCCCCCTTTTTGAAGGGTCCAAAAGTAATGGGACAGTTGACTTAAAAGCTGTTTAATGGACATGTAATTTGTTAAATAATTTCCTCATAAATGAAGCATGTTAAAGGTCTGGAGTTGTTTCGAAGTGTTCATTTGCATTTGGACGCTGTGGCTGTGAACCCACATCATGTGCTTCAGGGACATCTACATACACGTTATACATACCATTTAGGAAGGATGTGTTAGTTTTTTTTAAAAACAACAAATTAGTGTTGATTCTGGGACAATACACTAAATGCGTTGTCCCAGAATCCACCCATCTCTGTGTTATTATTGAAACAACACATTTTGTGTTTAAACACAACTAGTGTTATATTTTAACACTAAATCAACACAAAATGACACATAATGTGTTAAAAGCTTAACACAAAAAGATGTGTAAAAAATGGACACATCTTTTGGGCTAATCTTAAACATGGTCAGTGTCTTAGAAGCTTCGGGTGGTCCTAGTCCTTGACTAAAATGCATGCTTGAGCTGCCTTAATTTAAAAAAGACCATGTACTGATATATTGTTACGATCCCCAATGGCTTATAGGGGTATGGAAGGGATGTAACAAAATGAAATGATGATTATAAAGTTTATTTTGGTGTGTATGTTGCAGTCAAAGAAAAGGACAACAAATATAGTGAGCAAAAACTGTGGTTTATTTATTTACACAAGTGTTCAGTGGTGGTGACAAGTGAAAAGGTGATGAATAATATTTACATTAACAAGTAACAAAGACACAAAAAGGGAAAGCGTTGCCAGCGGTGCCAAATTAAAGAAATAAACAAAACAAAACCGCACTAACTAGAATTTAACCCTCTAACCCAAGCTACAAAGGAAAGATAACGAGATAAATCTTCAGCGTTACACGACACCCTAACTAACCTACACTACCTTCCCAAACATAAAACGTACAGCGGGTGGCACACTCTTAGAAAAGATGTGTTCATTTTTTACACATCTTTGTGCGTTAAGCCTTTAACACATTATGTGTAATTTTAACACATTATGTGTCATTTTGTGTTGATTTTGTGTTAAAATATGACACAAGTTGTGTTAAAAGTGACACAAAATGTGTTTTTTTCAATAATAACACAAACATGGATGGATTCTGGGAAAACGCATTTAGCGTGCTGTCCCAGAATTAACACTAATGTGTTGTTTTTAACACATTCGTTCTAAGAGTGCACGCGCTCCTAACCTATTGTGTCTAATGCATTAACAACGACCTACGTGTTGCACAATGTATGTCACATGACGTACTTACCTGTCCACTTTCCCCAATATTAACAAAGTCACAAAAACACAGAATGAATGAACATTACTGTACAGATGCAAAACGAGTGACAAACAAAACTGGGATAAACAAACAGACTGACATACAAACGCAAAAACAACACAGCAAACGAATCAGCAAGTTATCAAACAGAGTTCAAGTTTTACAAAAATACGAGTGAACTGGCATGAAGGAAAGGTGGAAGGTTTATAGGTGGGATCTATCTATCTACACTATAAAAATGTCTGGGTTATTTTTAATCTATAATGGGTATAATGGACAGTACATGTGCTGGATTAAAAATTCCCCCATGTTGGGTAAAAAATTACCCCATGCTATTTTACAAATTACCCAATGTTAGGTTGTTGTTATGCAACCATTGGTTCTAATAACCGAGCAGTTGGGTAAAAACAACCCAACATAACCCAGCATGTGTTCTGTCCAATATTTACCCAGCATTGGGTTCAAAATAACTCAGCAGAATTTAGAGTGTAACATTTCCTACTTTGATACAAAATGCATGGGAGATCAATACTGATATGTGCTAGTTAAATCACTGCCATTTGCTGCTTAAAGTAATAACACATTGTAGTGTCTATTCTCTCTGTGGAGTCATTATACTATTTGTATTCAATTTGCCAAAAGAACATCTTTAACTATAGCATATTAAGCAGTAAACTGTAAGAATATGTGCTTTAACCAGGACTTTAACCTTGCAAAAACACACTATTCATCTCTCACCGAGTGCCCTTCATCATCTATCCATCACTAAAGCCCACGATGATGCTTATAATTGTTATGATTTATCTGTTACCATGGTACCACATGTCCAAGTGAGCAAGCATGACCTCCATCTTGTGATGGCTGAGTCACTCTTGTGCCCATTATACAGGCATGCACATATTCTTAATGTGTTTATGCAGCAAGGTTTAGTCGGATGTCATACAAGAGATTATATTTGACCTTTTTTATCTTTCTAAAGGTAACAACATTGTTTGCCTCGTTCATCCCCAGGGTGCATGTGTAGTTAAATCCCAACAAACAACTATGATAAAGTATCTAAAATGCATTTAAATCAGTTTTATCTCCCCAGTTAACTCTTAAACCTGAACTGTCAGGCAAAATATCTTCCCTCCGCCAGGGACTGGATTTATCTGCTTGTGGTTTCGAGAGTGATCATGGGTGAACGTTCATAGAAATGGCCGTTGCATTGCTGGCAGGGGAATGAAATTATCGGTTTGCAACGTGATCTTTCTCGTCCTTTGGCTAAACGGGAAGATATTTATCATTAAGGGTAATGTCAGGACACACGGCATTTAAAGTGAAATGAATTGGTAAGTGTCAAATTCTTGGCAGATGCTCATGTGCAGACGTTGGGTTTGGCAGCTGTTGAATCTAAATTGCTTATGACAGCAGAAGTTGTGTTGGTATAGGTTCAGACCTCAGCACCAAAAAGTGTGAATTCCCTCTTAAAAGAACAATCAAAAATATCTTGCGTCTTTCCCAAAACAGTCCTCTAGTTTATGGAATATGAATGATATTTTGGGAGTAGCGTGTTCATATAATCCGAACATTCACTGTGATAATCACTCTTTCAACAGTGTTTCCAGCATGTGTCCTCTATCCCATTATCTCCAGAGTTATGCGCTTCAGTCCCTGCAGAATCGACAGCATGCCAAATCCGCCTAACCTATTCTACATGCCTAAAAATCTCACTAAACATAAATCAAGCACAGTGCTGGTATTTAGGAGCTAACAAGTATTTCTCTCATCCTCAATCTCTCTTCATAACATCACTTCCAGTAATGTAAAAGGTCACAAACTTTTTCTAAGGTAAATTTGTCTAAGGTTAAGATCCATTTTTCAGTGTACATAATGCTTTGAGATGTCAGTGTGAACAGTACAGTGTTTCCCACAGACTTAGAGGTTTTTTTTGTGTCCGCCCATTCCCAGGTAGGTGAATAATGTGCAACTAATATGTGGTTACGTCAGTCATTTTCAGATGCGGAACCCTGCACAAAGCTTATACTTGATGCTAAATGGTGTCTTGGACACTTAGTGCTCACGACCACACATTCCGCGATGACATATTTCCTGTGTACACCAACGTCAGACGTGTAAAGTATAAACCAGGTTTTAGAGTCACAGTGAAGGGTGGCAACTGATGCCATGAGTGTGTGTACAAGACCTGTCGTGTAAAAGAGAAGTGGTGAAAAACCTGTTGTGCAAAAATCTATTTATGGCGGTCAGTTTTGATTTTGTGTCAAAATGAATGTGACAAATGAATGTATAGGAAATACTGCGGATACACTGTCAGAAAAAATGTCACTCAGCTGTCACTGAGGCAAAACCCTTTCAAAAAGTATACCTTTAAACCTAATAATAGTACCTTAGAGGTACATACTGTATTGGTACACAGCAAATATTGGTAACAAATGTATACATGTACATATCTGTACCTAAATGGAACAAATTAGAAACTTTTTAAAGGGTAGTGCCCCAGTGACAGCTAGGGACCATGTTTTGACAATTTTTTTACAGTGTATTTTATACAACCTATGGAGAAGCATATAAATAGCACGAAGTGTGAAAACTTGTGCAATACATACGCCAAATTCCAATTATGCGTGCATTTGATACGCCAGTCCTCACAGTTCACTTAATACGCCACATCTTTTTGTGTCATTTTTTTTAACCATTGTCGCTTGGGTTTGGGGTTAGAACAGCATTCATAAAACATACATAAAATGTCATCCTAACCCAAACCCCATTCTCCACAAGTATGTGAAAAATAGGTAATTGAAATTTGGATCCCCTGGTGATGTCAGAAGTGGATAATACCGCCCCTTAATCTGCACTATCCAACCACGCCACTGCCATTTAGTGCAGAGATCAGCTCATTTGCATGTTAAAAGACACACCCATTACAGCACATTTTTGCTCACACCTACAAAGTGACAATTTTAACTTGCTATAATAAATTTAAATAAAAATAAAATATTTTGAGCTAAAACTTCACATATGTACTCTGGGAACATCAAAGAGTTATTTGACATCTTAAATCTAACCCAAATCTATCCGCAAAAAAAAAAAAACAAGCGAAAATTGTTTAAAAAACTGAAAAAATTTGCGAAACCATTACATTAAAAGATACAAAAAGATGCGCTGGCGTATCATATGCACGCAGAATTGGAATTTGCCGTATGCATTGCATGAGTTTTCACAGTTCGTGCTATGTATATGCATCAACATGAGACTGAATAGATTTTATGTGTGTGTTTCTTTTAAATAGGCAGTTTATTATTGTTATTATTGTACATAATATACATTTTACAACAAATATTTATTCATTGGTAATGTGTTATTTAGGCGTATACATCACAAACATAAATGCTTTTTAGACATGATGATGTTTTATTTCTAGCTCATAACAACATAAGAACTAACATATACCATATAATTGCCAAACATATTAGCTGTTGATATTAAACACAAATTGTCTTTAGTTATGGGCATTCATCATTTTCTTTATTCAGATTTTCAATTTAGCTGACTAAGTTAAGGAGGTCTGTAATAACTACGCATAAATATACACAATCACCCCATTGCAACAAGAAAGCAATTGTTCCATGTAGATAAATAAATACACTTTTGCAAATCAAAGTCGAGAAGAAGACATGGCTTGAGACACCACAGCCACACCTTTCTGCACATGCTTGCTTACGCTGCACTTCTTCACATAGAGAAATTTACACACACATACCTGACCAGGAAACATTACTCAATTCTGACTGATATAAATGTGTTATGTTATATTATTCCTTTGAACAAAATGTACATTTGGAACTAGACGTGCTACTTTTAGGGAAATTAAAATGAAATGTATTTTATATTGGACTATGAGATTAAAATTGATAGCACCTGCAAGTAATCACAATTATTTGAATCATATTATTCTGAAGAATTTTATTCATAACCTTAAAAGCATCCAAATTATACTGTCAGATTTAAATAGGCAGCAAAATTGGTTTCTTTTACGGCATTATTTGCTATTTGTTTATTTATGTGTATTGCTGTAAACAGATTCAGCATACTACAGCAGCACAAGTGCATTCTACACTCCTAAATGCTGCCATCCATCATTCTGATGCATTTACTGGCTCATCACCAAATCTCATTCAGGCTTCATCCAAACATTCACTTTACCTTCCCCGAGTTTAACAAAGATACTTGTCCCTCATTTTAAGTGATCTGGCAGCAAATTGTTTTTAGCACCATCCCTGGTGAGCACTTTGCAACAGTCAAATTCTGCTTTTAAGTTGTTAATTTTGTCAAAAAATTATTGTGTGATATGTACAAAGTTAAATATCGCCCCCACACATTCACCTTTTAAAGGAATAGTCTACTCATTTTCAATATTAAAATATGTTATTACCTTAACTAAGAATTGTTGATACATCCCTCTATCAACTGTCTGCGTGCACGTAAGCGCTGGAGCGCGCTGCGACGCTTCGATAGCATTTAGCTTAGCCCCATTCATTCAATGGTACCATTTAGAGATAAAGTTAGAAGTGACCAAACACATCAACGTTTTTCCTATTTAAGAAGAGTAGTTATACGAGCAAGTTTGGTGGTACAAAATAAAACGTAGTGCTTTTCTAAGCGGATTTAAAAGAGGAACTATATTTTATGGCGTAATAGCACTTGCTATCGAAGCGTCGCAGCGTGCTCCAGCCCTTACGTGCACGCACACAGATGATAGAGGGATGTATCAACAATTCTTAGTTAAGGTAATAACATATTTTAATATTGAAAATGAGTAGACTATTCCTTTAACAATAATTTTAATTTTCCCTCTCTCTGCCTTCGGCCTCATATCCCAACATGCACCAGGGCAGTGCAGTGATGTGAACAACCCAGGCTCATTGGAAATACGCTACTCTGCCTACATTTTTGCAAAACCTAAAATACGTAGCTGAAAGTACATTTCCCTGTGAAACGTCCACTAGAGGCGCTATGTGGTATACAGCGAGTCATACTTGGCCCGTATCAGATGCATGTTTATTAACGTTTATAAAAGGGACAATATTAATAAAGGATGTTCAGACTTGTCAGCATACACTCATTTTGACATCAATTAGTAATTATTTCCATGTTTTTGAGGTGCCAAGAGCACATATCTTCTGGATCGCACTTCCTCGAGGTCATCGCACTTACTCGAAGTAAGTTACCGAAAGAGTATGGTATTGCCTCGCAAACGGAACAATTTATAATAAAAATGCATTTGTATGTTTTCGTTTTGTGTGTTTTGATGAAATTAAACGGCAGGGAATCGCACAATAATGATATCGCGTTGATTTCGTAATACGTACCAAACCGCACAAAACTAACGTTATATGGCAAACTATTCTTGAACAGCCAGACCAAATATTTTACATGGGTCTACGTGTCTCACTACCGAGCCTCGAGTAGGCTATGAGTTGTAACTGTTAATCCGAATAGATCATATCAAAAGATAATAAAGTTTTGCCAGAACGTAACGATATGTACGTTTCAGTCGGGTGATTGTTTTATGTACTCGGTGAAACGTACAGCAAGTTAGTGAGCAGTGGACACCCGGCTTATGGTATTGCCTCGCAAACGGAACAATTTATAATAAAAATGCATTTGTATGTTTTCGTTTTTTGTACAGAGACTCGAGTAGGCTATGAGTTAACTGTAACTGTTAATCCGAATAGATAATATCAAAAGATAATAAAGTTTTGCTAAAACGTAACGATATGTACGTTTCAGTCAGGTGATTGTTTTATACTGCAGTCACGCCATCTGCGCTTCTGAAAAGCACGGTCACGCCATCTGTTTTATGTACTCGGTGAAACGTACAGCAAGTTAGTGAGCAGTGGACACCCGGCTTCAATTACCCTGGTACAAAAAATATATTTTATTGACCCCCATAATCTCAATTGATCTGTTCTTTTATGACCCGGATCATATTTATCTGGCCATTCAACTGGGTTTTAAATGTTAATATTCCCTCGCAGTCTGATCTCAAATCAGCTAGCGCGGTCTGCGGTGAGTTAAAGAACGCTGCAGGTTCAGTAACATTCAGCGGTGAGTTTACGCTCAAATGCGGGTAAAACAACATTCAGAGAGGAGTTTTATTAAAACCGCGATCATCTGCAGGTAAAACAACACTCAGAAGTGACTTTAACAACGCTCCACGGCGCGTGAGAGTACCATTTTAAGCGTTTTCTGCTCATCTAACTGTAAGCTTTGATTACCATGCTGGATGGTAAATAATTTTTATCAGAGGCTCGTTGATGTTAACAAATATAGATATAAATATACATTTTACTATACTTCGATTGTGTTTGATTAATTTATGTGTTATATGATTATTAATTTGTTTATTTAAAATCCTGTAATTTAATAACTCTGACGTCATTGAACGTCATTTTTTTTATCGTAGTTGACCTTTGCATTGAGTATGAAAGTTAAGGGGCAGTCTGATGTCTACTCTACTGCTAAAAACTACTAAGACCAGCATTAGCTGGTTTTAGCTGGTCTCCCAGCTTAGTTTTAGCTGGTATTGCTGGTGTAGCAAGCTGTGTTTTGGTCACCTTGACCAGCTGATCCACCAGCTTGTAGGTTTGCCAGGCTGGGAGGACCAGCTTAAACCACCTTAAGCCAGCTACCAGCTTATGCTGGTCTTAGCTGGATTTTCCGGTAGGGAATATCAAAATTAGATAACTTAATTCAATAAATTGTGTCGTGTAAAAGTTAATCCTGCAGCAAGATACAGGGAAATGCAAGATTTTCAGTAGTGATATACCTATATTACACTAGCTCGCAACTAAGTTATTATGTTGACTTGTGTGCGTGAGTGCGTGTGTGTATTATTAGTTATTTATTTATTTTCTGTTTATGTCCTTCAAATTTGCAGGCTTCAAACTCTTTATACCCCCACCACCACAAACAAACCAAAAACAAAGGCACTTTTAATAGTCACATGTGTTTTGTTAAACTGTACTTGTCAGTCTCACTGTAGCACTCTCTGTTTACATTTACATTTGTTTTATCTGTTGTTCTCTTTGTTGTGAGTCTTTCTGTCTGTTTGTCTTTCTGCCCATCAACATGTCCATCCATTCAGAGCTCCAATATCATCTCATGATCTTGGATAACTTGGTTGATGGTCAAGAACTGAAGGATGAGCTCCAAAGTCCTGATGACACTCTTGGTGAGCTGCAAGAAGAGGAAGCAGCAGCGCCAGTGAAGACACCTGAGCCGAGGGTGCATTAGAGAAAAGAGACATTGATGGGAAATATTGTCTATGCAAGGTCAAGCAGTAATCAACCAAGGAAAGGTCAGTATTGTTTACATTTTAAAATATATTTTTAGGATCTACACTGTTTGGGTACTTGCAGGTGTATAAAATTAATGAATACTTCTACTTCTAAGGGGCCAATCACACCAAACGTGTTTATGGCAGTTGTAGACGCGTTTTTTGCTGCTGGCCGCAGCACGTGCTGTTTGAATGAGCTGAGAGCAGAAAAGCGTCCGACGTCATTCGCATCTTTCCATTCTCCAATCGAATGAGGGGAGAGGCGGGCCTTCCGTTGTAGGTACGGGGTCACTCACTATCTCCTACATGTTTGTGCACTTTCACCCCGCATCAAGGCCAGAGCAAGTGCCCTCTTTGTAAAGTTTCTGCTAATATCTGTCATAACAGCAAAAGAGCGCTCACGCTTCAATATTTGATTGACATGAGAGTTGCATCTGTGGCTGCCTAGCAATTTGCGCCCTTGCGTTTCCACACATTTAAAACGCGTTTGGTGTGATTGACCCCTAAGGCTATTGTCAATAGCCAATCAGATGCTTTCTTTATAATCGGTTCTATTTGAGCATTCTTATTTGCTGTCATCATCTGCATGACGCATAGATATCCATACAGTTATTGGACTGTTAACATAAGGGTTTGGGAAAATAAAGTGTTCTAGTTTTTCTCTCAAGCTATAATGTTAAACAGTGAGCTTGCACCATTACAGACTGTAACCAGACTGTGCCACTAGCCTTGGGACAAGTTGGAATTTGTAAATATGTATATTATATTGTATGTTATATATAAATGTTGCTTTGTGGTGTTTTAATCCTCTTAAGCAGATCACATTCGGAACACTGATCCTCCCAATGTTCTTGACACTCATTGTGAGGTTGGCTTTGCTCCAGAGACTGTTGGTGTACTTCAGTGTGTTTAAATGATCATTTATATCTGTACATATACAGAATATGACAGTGGGTTATAATGTAAATAAATACATAGTTTATTTTCTTAAATTAGCTTGAATACTGGACCTTTTACACATGAAGTACAATTAGATGCTGTAAATATATATGTATAAAGAGAAATATAAAAGTATTGTTTTTGTATACTATTTTAACTATTTTAGTGTTTTCTACAAGATCACTGAACAATTTCTCAGAGGCATCACCTCCTGGAACCCCAAGAGATCCTCTTCTGGCTTCCTCAAACTGGAGCACACGTCAAAGTCTCTTTTCAGAGAGGTGGAGGGCATAGAGACCCCGTCTGCTGAACACGGCTGTGGCACAAGAAAATGTTTGTGGGAGAAGTCCAGCTGTTATCCAGTGTTGTGACTGTCAACCTCGCCCCTTCTTCTGTGCTGAATGTGACGTCATCATGCACACCAAACATGTCCTCCATAGCATAGATGCCATGACTGCTGAATTCTTCCAGCCATTGCCTTTAACAACTGTTGTGGTGGATACGGCTCTTTCCCATTGTGGTAAGTTTTGTGTACGTACATCATATATCATTTTCAGAATAGTTAAGCTACAGTAATATGCTTTACTATCTCAATTATACCTTTTTGTTTGATGTTAAATGTATGTGGATACTCCGTGTCAGTCAGCATTTTAAACATGTACATTCTCATGTACTTTTTCAACTATGTGCTTCACCACTATTTATCCATTACAATCTTATGTTACTTAGTCAAAAGAAATGATCTTAATTGTCCTCTACTGTATGATGTTTTTCAGTGCGGCTTGTACCTGTGGAAATGCCTGACAAAATCTGTGGTTGTTCACCAGAGTCATTAAGGGTCTGTCCAGGAAAGACAATTGCTGTGGTCACAATTAATGGTAAGAATGTAAAGAACTTTGTTTTGTCCTGTTAAAGCAGAATCTTAAATATCTTTTCATACTTAATTCCCAACAATTTAGCATAGATGTGAGCTCCAACACCTTCTTAACATTCATTTCCTTTTAGTATTTCATACCAAAGCCCATGATTTTAAATGTGAGGTAAGGAAAAGTTGCTGTGTGATAGAAAATAAATTAAACATCTGGTTCTTTCTTTCTTTCCTAATTTTTAACCAGGTGAAATGGAGTATGGCATATCAGGATGTTGCTGGATTAACACTAGGAGAGGAGGTGGAACAGTGCAATGCCTTCCTCTCTAGGATCACAGTGACCACAAAACCCAAGTCAAAAGCAAGTAAAACAACTGCACTAGCAGGTGCAATACTGCACTAGTTATATAATCATATCTTAAATAGGGTGAATAATATGGTGACAAAATATTTTCTGTGTTTGCAGGATGCTCAGACCTGCCGACCCTCATGGCCATGGGCTGGAATCAGCAAAAGTTTGACAATTTGGCCCTCTCACTGATATCAGAAGGTAATGACATCAGTAGAGTTTGTGGTAGATGTTTTGAATTGTGTGTTAGTAGTGTTTGAAGCTGTGCATTAAAGATTTGGTTTTGTTTCTTGCTATCTGTGAATGTTTGTCATTGTAGACCAAAAAAGCTCTGCAAAACCAGTTACAAAACCTAGAGGCCATGAAAACCCAATGACTTAAGACTTTCTCATAATTGCATTCCAGACTCTGTCGATCTAAGGACTGAGGAGGAGCAGAAGATTGTTGTTGCAGAGATGGACCATCATTGGAAATCTCTTTCAGCTTGTGCTGATGCCCTCGGAGAGCTGTCCTGCTTGTTTTCTAATGAGACAATGAAAGTATGCATTTGTAATATATGGCATAATGGCAATGGGTATTTTTATTTTGTTGTTAGTAAGAGTATAACCTATTAACTAAAATCTGCTAAAGTGCACATTCACATAACTATATATAGGACATGTCCTCTCTAAGCATTGAAGTAACAAGTAGTAAAAACACAGTAAAATATTACAATTTCCTTTAATAAAATAGTAATATTTTACTATGCTCTTACCTTAACTTGGACAAATTAATACGCACATATCTTCTAAGTTGGGATCTAAGGGATTTTTTTACCAATAATTAATACCTGTGTTTTTTCAGAATGTATCATATTAGGATGATGCTGTAATTTGGTCTAGTAGAGGAGAACAATGATGTTTTCCTTTAAATACAAGTACCTCAAAGTTGTACTATGTTTTCTAATGACATTATCTGCACTTTGATATTACAGTGGCAAAACCTGAGATGACACCTGGGAGCCTGCCCGCGAATTCCAGCACAAGTCCCCACATCCCAACCAGCTTTCAGCATGACTGCCTACACCTGTACATTATCAAGCACCCTTCAATTGTTTATTTTTGTCTTTGCTTGCTGTTCTTTATTAAAGTTTTTGCACAGTACCCAGTCTCTTTAAGTGTTTTTTTTTATTTTGTATTTTTTAAAACCCTGTATTTGTCATGAACTCTACACAGCAGACAAGAAGTGTCCCATGCAAGATCATAAGGTAAAGAGTTAGTGCTGGTTGCCATTATGAAATTCCCAAAGGCATTATATTTAAAGATTTTTGGAGCACTGGTTTAATATAGGTAAGTCTACTTAAACTATGTGGAATGCCAGACATGAATAATACCGCACATATGTTCAATTACAATATTACATAAGAGTTACTTTAACGTTTATAATTGTTATTAAAAAAATAATTTACTTACATATATTCAGAGTAAAATAATGAAAATGTATTACATATTTATACAGGGCCAAGCAATCTGTGCTTTTGGTCTTTTTCTCTTACTTTTACAAGATCTCCTGAGAAAAGTTTTGATGTGTTTTGGTTAAGATTTTGGAAGCATGGAAGTTTTTTTCCATTTCTGAGTTGGGTGTGTAGGTCACCAAATCCAACCTTATATTATTTGAATCACTGTCGTCTTACCTAAAACAGCATTTGAAACATGTCAGCAAGTCCTAGTAACTGATAGCTGGGATTAAAAACATTTTACAAAGCTGGGTTAGTTTTCACACAGTGTTACAATGAAGCCTCAGGTATACGGTGATAATGAAATGAAAACAATGTAAATACTATTCATCAAAATGATAACTGTTAATACTATATCGGAGGAAATAACTCACTATTATGATTAATTTGTCTTAATTGTGCAGCCCTTTTGAAATATATTTATTTCTATTTATTAATGCATAATACAAGGATGGTTAGATGAAGGATGATGGATGGATGAATGTGTGGATATCTATTATAGGCAGATATATAAACAATATCCACCTTTAGTATATAGACAGAATTTTATTGAATTTTAATAATTTTTTAGCAGGTGTTACAACAAACCCTCTGTTTGTAACAATGAACCCCACCTAGGGGGTAATGTTTGCCCTCCTGTAACTTTCGGTGTAATTGTATGATAATGGTAGGTCTCACAAACAAACTTTAAGTGTTCATTTGCAGCAGAGATGTGTGTGTTGATTGTGTAAAAAATGATTCATCTAATTTAAATATTTTTTTGAATGATAGAGCCAAAGCCAAAAAGCGTTGTGCCTCACTCTCACCCACTGTTTTGCAGTAGATATTTTAGGTATCTCATTTTTTTCATCTGATTTTCTATTTATATTCCACTGCCATTTAGATTACTTGGCATCACATGCGAGAGCTTATAAGATATTGTTATAAACAAAAAGTCTCAAAAGAAACAATTTGATTGGCAAAAATAAACGAATTGGCAACTAATTTGCTGATCATTTGTCCTTTGCATGAAAAATCATGTCATGGTCAAGCATTTATTTGTTATAAATAAATATTTATAAAAGAGGTTTCTCTTCAACTGTTACTGTAGTTCTGAATTCTGATTACATAGTCTCACAATATGAGCAAAACCTAACACAATCAAGATATGAATTTGGAAAAGGGAAATAAAAATAAAAATATTGTTCCGATAAAAATGTCACTCAGCACAGATTGTTATCCATGATGAAGAGCGTACATCTGTGTAGGTTTTACTGTCCTTCATCTCCCAGGGGCCCATGTAACAACCCATGGAAATGCAAAAATAATGCACATTTCAAATGGCTGTATAGCAAAGTCCGATTAGTTTATTAAAGAGAAAATTGGTAGGACAACTATTTATGATATGTTTACTAAATAATGTTGAACAGAGATTTCTGACATACATGGAAAGCTGTTAAAAAGCATTTTAAACAGCACTCACAGTAAAATATCAAATTTCATTCTAACTCTTAAATATGTCATAGAGATTTGTACAATGAACATATTTACATGCCATTTTGTTCATTAAAGATTGTATTTATTTAATTCCATTACTAAACGTTTTAAAACTACATTGCCCATAAGCCATTGTCATTCTGTCGATGGGACGGGGAAACATGGCGCTGTTAATTGTAGTTCATTGAAGCCTGTAGTTACATTATAGGGTTAGGGTTAGGATCTCGATAAACGGGTAATTTCTTTTAACATAGCAATACCTAACAATAACTGACAGTATTACTAAGGTCACAACAACGGCAAAACAAAGTTTGCAAAACGGATCACTTATTATTTTTGAATAAAGTTAGTCCAATCACAGCGTGTACGGCAAGGAAACGTCACACGTGTCTATATATGGTTATCACGTGCACGTTCTTCCTGAATGTAAATGATCAGCATGGCTGTAAATCGCTATGGGTACATTTATAATGGTTATTTATATCACAAACACAGACTTAACTGAAACAGAAAAGTTTTCTCAGTAATCTAAGCAAATATTTATTTCAATAGTATAAGCCTAAAGGTAACTTGTTGCAGATGTATTGTATGTGAAATAAATAATACAATATTTCCAAATGTTTCATTTTTGCTTACAAAATTAAATAAAGTTATTGTAGCATGCAGGCTGCTATCAAAAATATATTTTCTGTCCTTTAAAGAAACATCCAAAAATAAAATATGTTTGAATTACTGTTTTAAATATGAACTAATACATTTTCATTATTTTACTCTGAATATAAGTAAATTATTATTTTTTTAATAACAATTATAAACGTTAAAGTAACTCTTATGTAATATTGTAATTGAACATATGTGCGGTATTATTCATGTCTGGCATTCCACATAGTTTAAGTAGACTTACCTATATTAAACCAGTGCTCCAAAAATCTTTAAATATAATGCCTTTGGGAATTTCATAATGGCAAACAGCACTAACTCTCTACCTTATGATCTTGCATGGGACACTTCTTGTCTGCTGTGTAGTTCATGACAAATACAGGGTTTTAAAAAATACAAAATAAAAAAAAAACACTAAAAGAGACTGGGTACTGTGCAAAAACTTTAATAAAGAACAGCAAGCAAAGACAAAAATAAACAATTGAAGGGTGCTTGATAATGTACAGGTGTAGGCAGTCATGCTGAAAGCTGGTTGGGATGTGGGGACTTGTGCTGGAATTCGCGGGCAGGCTCCCAGGTGTCATCTCAGGTTTTGCCACTGTAATATCAAAGTGCAGATAATGTCATTAGAAAACATAGTACAACTTTGAGGTACTTGTATTTAAAGGAAAACATCATTGTTCTCCTCTACTAGACCAAATTACAGCATCATCCTAATATGATACATTCTGAAAAAACACAGGTATTAATTATTGGTAAAAAAATCCCTTAGATCCCAACTTAGAAGATATGTGCGTATTAATTTGTCCAAGTTAAGGTAAGAGCATAGTAAAATATTACTATTTTATTAAAGGAAATTGTAATATTTTACTGTGTTTTTACTACTTGTTACTTCAATGCTTAGAGAGGACATGTCCTATATATAGTTATGTGAATGTGAACTTTAGCAGATTTTAGTTAATAGGTTATACTCTTACTAACAACAAAATAAAAATACCCATTGCCATTATGCCATATATTACAAATGCATACTTTTCATTGTCTCATTAGAAAACAAGCAGGACAGCTCTCCGAGGGCATCAGCACAAGCTGAAAGAGATTTCCAATGATGGTCCATCTCTGCAACAACAATCTTCTGCTCCTCCTCAGTCCTTAGATCGACAGAGTCTGGAATGCAATTATGAGAAAGTCTTAAGTCATTGGGTTTTCATGGCCTCTAGGTTTTGTAACTGGTTTTGCAGAGCTTTTTTGGTCTACAATGACAAACATTCACAGATAGCAAGAAACAAAACCAAATCTTTAATGCACAGCTTCAAACACTACTAACACACAATTCAAAACATCTACCACAAACTCTACTGATGTCATTACCTTCTGATATCAGTGAGAGGGCCAAATTGTCAAACTTTTGCTGATTCCAGCCCATGGCCATGAGGGTCGGCAGGTCTGAGCATCCTGCAAACACAGAAAATATTTTGTCACCATATTATTCACCCTATTTAAGATATGATTATATAACTAGTGCAGTATTGCACCTGCTAGTGCAGTTGTTTTACTTGCTTTTGACTTGGGTTTTGTGGTCACTGTGATCCTAGAGAGGAAGGCATTGCACTGTTCCACCTCCTCTCCTAGTGTTAATCCAGCAACATCCTGATATGCCATACTCCATTTCACCTGGTTAAAAATTAGGAAAGAAAGAAAGAACCAGATGTTTAATTTATTTTCTATCACACAGCAACTTTTCCTTACCTCACATTTAAAATCATGGGCTTTGGTATGAAATACTAAAAGGAAATGAATGTTAAGAAGGTGTTGGAGCTCACATCTATGCTAAATTGTTGGGAATTAAGTATGAAAAGATATTTAAGATTCTGCTTTAACAGGACAAAACAAAGTTCTTTACATTCTTACCATTAATTGTGACCACAGCAATTGTCTTTCCTGGACAGACCCTTAATGACTCTGGTGAACAACCACAGATTTTGTAAGGCATTTCCACAGGTACAAGCCGCACTGAAAAACATCATACAGTAGAGGACAATTAAGATCATTTCTTTTGACTGAGTAACATAAGATTGTAATGGATAAATAGTGGTGAAGCACATAGTTGAAAAAGTACATGAGAATGTACATGTTTAAAATGCTGACTGACACGGAGTATCCACATACATTTAACATCAAACAAAAAGGTATAATTGAGATAGTAAAGCATATTACTGTAGCTTAACTATTCTGAAAATGATATATGATGTACGTACACAAAACTTACCACAATGGGAAAGAGCCGTATCCACCACAACAGTTGTTAAAGGCAATGGCTGGAAGAATTCAGCAGTCATGGCATCTATGCTATGGAGGACATGTTTGGTGTGCATGATGACGTCACATTCAGCACAGAAGAAGGGGCGAGGTCGACAGTCACAACACTGGATAACAGCTGGACTTCTCCCACAAACATTTTCTTGTGCCACAGCCGTGTTCAGCAGACGGGGTCTCTATGCCCTCCACCTCTCTGAAAAGAGACTTTGACGTGTGCTCCAGTTTGAGGAAGCCAGAAGAGGATCTCTTGGGGTTCCAGGAGGTGATGCCTCTGAGAAATTGTTCAGTGATCTTGAAGAAAACACTAAAATAGTTAAAATAGTATACATAAACAATACTTTTATATTTCTCTTTATACATATATATTTACAGCATCTAATTGTACTTCATGTGTAAAAGGTCCAGTATTCAAGCTAATTTAAGAAAATAAACTATGTATTTATTTACATTATAACCCACTGTCATATTCTGTATATGTACAGATATAAATGATCATTTAAACACACTGAAGTACACCATCAGTCTCTGGAGCAAAGCCAACCTCACAATGAGTGTCAAGAACATTGGGAGGATCAGTGTTCCGAATGTGATCTGCTTAAGAGGATTAAAACACCACAAAGCAACATTTATATATAACATACAATATAATATACATATTTACAAATTCCAACTTGTCCCAAGGCTAGTGGCACAGTCTGGTTACAGTCTGTAATGGTGCAAGCTCACTGTTTAACATTATAGCTTGAGAGAAAAACTAGAACACTTTATTTTCCCAAACCCTTATGTTAACAGTCCAATAACTGTATGGATATCTATGCGTCATGCAGATGATGACAGCAAATAAGAATGCTCAAATAGAACCGATTATAAAGAAAGCATCTGATTGGCTATTGACAATAGCCTTAGGGGTCAATCACACCAAACGCGTTTTAAATGTGTGGAAACGCAAGGGCGCAAATTGCTAGGCAACCACAGATGCAACTCTCATGTCAATCAAATATTGAAGCGTGAGCGCTCTTTTGCTGTTATGACAGATATTAGCAGAAACTTTACAAAGAGGGCACTTGCTCTGGCCTTGATGCGGGGTGAAAGTGCACAAACATGTAGGAGATAGTGAGTGACCCCGTACCTACAACGGAAGGCCCGCCTCTCCCCTCATTCGATTGGAGAATGGAAAGATGCGAATGACGTCGGACGCTTTTCCGCTCTCAGCTCCTTCAAACAGCACGTGCTGCGGCCAGCAGCAAAAAACGCGTCTACAACTGCCATAAACACGTTTGGTGTGATTGGCCCCTTAGAAGTAGAAGTATTCATTAATTTTATACACCTGCAAGTACCCAAACAGTGTAGATCCTAAAAATATATTTTAAAATGTAAACAATACTGACCTTTCCTTGGTTGATTACTGCTTGACCTTGCATAGACAATATTTCCCATCAATGTCTCTTTTCTCTAATGCACCCTCGGCTCAGGTGTCTTCACTGGCGCTGCTGCTTCCTCTTCTTGCAGCTCACCAAGAGTGTCATCAGGACTTTGGAGCTCATCCTTCAGTTCTTGACCATCAACCAAGTTATCCAAGATCATAAGATGATATTGGAGCTCTGAATGGATGGACATGTTGATGGGCAGAAACACAAACAGACAGAAAGACTCACAACAAAGAGAACAACAGATAAAACAAATGTAAATGTAAACAGAGAGTGCTACAGTGAGACTGACAAGCACAGTCCAACAAAACACATGTGACCATCAAAAGTGCCCCTGTCCCTGGTCTGTTCGTGGCGGTGGGGGCACAAAGAGCCCGAAGCCTGCAAATCCGAATGACACAAACAGAAAATAAATAAATAACTAACAATACACACACGCACTCGCGCACACAAGTCAACATAATAACTTAGTTGCGAGCTAGTGTAATATAGGTATATCACTACTGAAAATCTTGCATTTCCCTGTCTCTTGCTGCAGGATTAACTTTTACACGACACAATTTATTGAATTAAGTTATCTAATTTTGATATTCCCTACCGGAAAATCCAGCTAAGACCAGCATAAGCTGGTAGCTGGCTTAAGGTGGTTTAAGCTGGTCCTCCCAGCCTGGCAAACCTACAAGCTGGTGGATCAGCTGGTCAAGGTGACCAAAACACAGCTTGCTACACCAGCAATACCAGCTAAAACCAAGCTGGGAGACCAGCTAAAACCAGCGAATGCTGGTCTTAGTAGTTTTTAGCAGTAGAGTAGACATCAGACTGCCCCTTAACTTTCATACTCAATGCAAAGGTCAACTACGATAAAAAAAATGACGTTCAATGACGTCAGAGTTATTAAATTACAGGATTTTAAATAAACAAATTAATAATCATATAACACATAAATTAATCAAACACAATCGAAGTATAGTAAAATGTATATTTATATCTATATTTGTTAACATCAACGAGCCTCTGATAAAAATTATTTACCATCCAGCATGGTAATCAAAGCTTACAGTTAGATGAGCAGAAAACGCTTAAAATGGTACTCTCACGCGCCGTGGAGCGTTGTTAAAGTCACTTCTGAGTGTTGTTTTACCTGCAGATGATCGCGGTTTTAATAAAACTCCTCTCTGAATGTTGTTTTACCCGCATTTGAGCGTAAACTCACCGCTGAATGTTACTGAACCTGCAGCGTTCTTTAACTCACCGCAGACCGCGCTAGCTGATTTGAGATCAGACTGCGAGGGAATATTAACATTTAAAACCCAGTTGAATGGCCAGATAAATATGATCCGGGTCATAAAAGAACAGATCAATTGAGATTATGGGGGTCAATAAAATATATTTTTTGTACCAGGGTAATTGAAGCCGGGTGTCCACTGCTCACTAACTTGCTGTACGTTTCACCGAGTACATAAAACAGATGGCGTGACCGTGCTTTTCAGAAGCGCAGATGGCGTGACTGCAGTATAAAACAATCACCTGACTGAAACGTACATATCGTTACGTTTTAGCAAAACTTTATTATCTTTTGATATTATCTATTCGGATTAACAGTTACAGTTAACTCATAGCCTACTCGAGTCTCTGTACAAAAAACGAAAACATACAAATGCATTTTTATTATAAATTGTTCCGTTTGCGAGGCAATACCATAAGCCGGGTGTCCACTGCTCACTAACTTGCTGTACGTTTCACCGAGTACATAAAACAATCACCTGACTGAAACGTACATATCGTTACGTTCTGGCAAAACTTTATTATCTTTTGATATTATCTATTCGGATTAACAGTTCCCAGATAGCACACGTACGTCGCGGAGATGTCTGCGCGATGTCTTGTTTTTCGTCTGGAAGACGTATTATTTAGGGCGTTTGCTCATCTGGAAGGCGTCGCCGAGACGTCCGACCCAGCTGTTTGCAAGACACCCAGCAGATCTTTACAAGATGTATGTTATTTAGAACGATGGCGAGCCGCCGTTTCCCAGATCTTTACAAGATGTTAGAACGGCAAGCCGCTCTTTCACAGATCTTTAGCAGAGCTTTAAAAGATGCGGAGCCGCTCTTTCCCAGATCTTTAGAAGAGCTTAGAAAGACGGTAAGCCGCTCTTTCCCAGATGTTTGTAAGATTACAAGATCCCTCATTAACAAATGGAATTGCCCTAAACTACAGCAAATTATTTCTACACACATCTACACATGCAAGCTGTGTCATCGATATTAAGTAATTAAAACAGCATTTTCAATTGATCTTAAAACAGGCAGTTGTTGATTTTATAAAACACATTTATTCAAATTAAACAATGAAAACTTTCATTCATTTATCTTTAAATATATTTTTTACATGACAGTATGCGAAAACAACAACATAAACATAACATATTTAAAATAATCAAAACCTTTCCTCGTCTGCTTTATTAATCTCCATTCTAAAATAAAACATTTCAAAAACTTACCAGGAAATAATCGTGATAGGGTGCTCTTTCTTTATAGCTTTAATTAGGATCTAGAAGATAAAATTACCCGAAAGTGTTATCATTGTTAAATAAATTACGGATGTGCGTCTTTACGTCAAGGTCGTGATTCTACATAACAACATCCGCTTGACCTCGCAACGCCAAGAAGAAGAAAGGCGTGGAACACATGCTTAAGGTATGTAGTAATAATGCATTCAAATAATAAACTGTTTGGTGTGGGATCATTTAAATAATACCTTGAAATTGGGTTGATTTATTCATGCTTTAATATTGATATTTCGCCCACCTGTCTGACGTTAATTTATTTTGATCGTTCATGTAAATGAGTCTTGTGTAAGATTCTAGAAAGATATAGTGGCTTACTTTTTTTAAAACGATCAGTATTATGGTTGATATTTGTATTGCACTTGTTAAAAAACAAATTTGCCCCCAGTTTTCATTTCATGAGCTGAACTTAAATATTTTCTATGTCCCCAAAAGGCCTATTTCTCTCAAATATTATTCACAAATCTGTCTAAATCTGTGTTAGTGTTGCGTTTATAATTGTGGTTAGTGTGTGTGTAAGGCACTGCCTGTGAAAACCCAGCTAAAGTCTTTTTTGTGATGTATTGTTTTCTACATAAAATCATCCTAAACAATGAAAAGAACATTTTGTAAAAATATCTTATCTTTAATATTGGCTGAGTAAAATTCTTTGTATAAACCCTCAGTCTGTTAATTTTGTCTCCAGCCTGTCAAGATCCTTCAGATGATGTTTGAGAAAAAAGTCATCATCCTCTTCGTCACTCTTCATCCGTATTTGGGGTAACAAACAGCTGCTTCCCACAAGAGACTGGACCGCTGAAGTCAGGTGGTCAGTCTTTATTTGCATTCATCCTAGAACCGCCTTTTTGCAGCTGCAATAGCAAAGATAAATGAATTAGGAGTGTAGCTTTTAAAATGCTTTTACTATTAAATGCATTATTTTGATTTATTTAAACTTAAGAATCAAATAGGTGTGTAGTTTAGGTAAAATTCTTATAACTGCATTTGTCTGTTTTACAACAGATGTAACTAAGTATAAATTTACTGTTTTTTTTTTATGTTGGATGGATCATCAGACCTGCACCTTCCTTGAACATGTTGGTAAGGTAACACTTCATCTGAGTAAATGATGATGCTTTTTTATAAGAACTTTTTATAAATAAATATTATTATTGTTTTTTTTAGGTAACTTACTCTGTATTTGTTCACGGTGGTCACCCCAGGGTCTCAGGACTCAAAACGAGTGCTCTATGGATTAAACAGAAAATGTAGTATAAACAAGTGTTAAGTTATGTCTTTAAATGCCACTAATAATGTGTTTCTGTTTTCTTTCTCATTATGCTAACAAACGCTCTTTTATCCCTCATGTTAGGTGGATCAACACTCCAACCATCTGCATTAGGGACTGAATAAAGGATGCCCTCTGTAGCTGGGAATGTTAGATCAGGTAATTTGCATTTGATATATTTTTAAAGACACACACTAATGCTGCTTGTACACCGCCAGCGACTAGCAACACAATCTCATTCATTCCAATGGAAGCTTTGCCCCATTCAGCAACATGAGCAACTGTGACAATCGACAACAGGAAGTGGGCATGTCCAGCTATGCCACAACGTTGAGGAAAGTTTAACTTGATGAAGGACTTTTGGGAGCAACTACCAATGAGAGTGAAGCAGTGAAGTTCGTGTCATCACTCTTTAGTCATTTACTGAGAGGATTGTTACTCATTTATTTGTAGTTTTTTCTAGGACAACCAGAATTGGGAACGCCTTCTGATAAACTCATTAAAAGAAATGGCTGAGACACAGTGACTAGGTTGTTGGCGGTGTGAATGCAGCATAAGGCCTTAAACTGTCTGTGGCAAATATTTTAGCACCCAAAATAAATAGGGGTGATGCTTTTAAAGGAAAACACCACAGTTTTTCAATATTTTACTATGTTCTTACCTAAACTTAGATAAATTAATACATCCCTATCTTTTATCAATGCACGCACTTAATATTTGTACAGCGTGTCGTGAATGTGTTAGCATTTAGCCTAGCCCCATTCATTTTTCAGAGCGCAGTAACATCATCACTCCTGACTACTCCACCTCTTTTGAGTTTGAGCGAGAGGTGGAGTAATCAGGAGTGATGATGTTACTGTGCGCCGAGGTCGAAGTGCTGCAAACTTAGTGCTCTTTTGCCATACAATATAGTTCTCATTTTTAACCGCTTAAAATTGCCACGTTTTATTTTGTGCCACCATACTTACTCGTGTAACTACTTATGTAACAGTCTTTAAATAGGGAAAACATGAAAGGGTTGGGTGGCTTCTAAATTCATCCCTGTTTGGATCCTAAGGAATGAATGGGGCTAGGCTAAATGCTAACACATTCACAACACGCTGTACAAAGATTAAGTGCACGCATTGAAAAAAGATGGGTATGTATTAATTCGTCTAAGGTAAAAACATAGTAACATTTTGGAAAGCGGTGGTGTTTTCCATTTAAAGGGATAGTTCACTCAAAAATGAAAATAATGTAATTAATGACTCACCCTCATGTTGTTCCAAACTTGTAAGACCTCCGTTCATCTTCGGAACACAGTGTAAGATGTTTTAGATTTAGTCCGAGAGCTTTCTGACCCTCCAAAAAATGTATGTGCTGTATACTGTCTAATTTCCAGAAAGTTAATTAAAACATCATCAAAGTAGTTAATGTGACATCAGTGGGTCAGTTAGAATTTGTTGAAGCATCATTAATACATTTTGGTCCAAAAATAACTATTTATTCATCATTGTCCTCCCTTCCGGGTCTGCTGCGAATGCGCGTGCACAATGGCGCTGCTGACGTGTTATCCTCAGAAATGTTTGCGAAGATTTTGTTTGCGAAGATTGTTTGCGAAGATTTTGTTTACAGCGTCTCCCTCAGACTGTAAACGAAAAAAAAGCTTGGGTGCACCAGATAACACGCCAGCAGCGTCGTACGGCAGCAGTGTCATGCACACGGTTCACAACAGACCAGAAAGAGAAGACAACGCCGAACCAAGTCGTTATTGCTGGACCCAAATGTATTTTTTACGCCTCAACAAATTACAACAGACCCACCGATGTCACATGAACTACTTTGATGATGTTTTTATTACCTAACTGGACATGAACAGCATATCGTACAAACACCTTTAATGGAGGGTCAGCAAGCTCTCGGACCACATCCAAAACCTCCCAAACAGTGTTTCCGAAGATGAACGGAGGACTTTAGGGTATTATTTAAATCAACTAAAAGAAAAACAATCTTTAAATGGTTAGTAAAATTGAGGTCAGATTTTTGAAAACTTACTGTCTTGATGGTCATCCAAAGTTCTCGGTGCAGAAAATCTGTTTTGCATGGGTCAGAGTTAGACATTGCCATGTAGTATGTAACAATATAATATCAAGTGTATATGTTGTTCTTGAAAATGCTGTGAAAATGAAAAAAAAAGCTATTTGTTTATCCACTATGCTATCAAATGCTCTTTTACCTTGCATGTTAGGCGGATCAACATTCCATCCATCTGCATTAGGATCTACCTTAGAGACACTCACTGGAGCTGTAAAGGGAAGCAGGTAAGTTGCACAACCCATCAAGCCTTTGTGGGGAACAAGGTTTCTTGTAGAATTCTTAGACTAGCAATTTTTGTGTGAGAACTTTAACATGATAGAAATTGTTAAACTACAAATATGGTCAACCATGAAGCCATCTGAGTCTATATTGTCTGAGAGAAATTCTTACTCAAGAATCTGCATATGGACTCTATGCACGCTTAACTTCCGCGTTTGACTCACGGCTGCTATTCAGTTTCCGGTACGGGATATTTAAAACGGATTGACGGCAGAATCGCTCAAATGTACTCGGTTGTTTGCTGAATTTACCCAAATTTACAACCTGTGGTTTGTGAAGAATTGTCCAGATGTGCAAACTCGAGAAAGGTTACAAGTTTTATGTGTCGTCTCTGTATAATCATTAAGATATGTTCAGCTAGCCTGTACTAGCAGAGCTTACATTGTGCTATTTTTACGATTCGAACAGCAGGCTAATCACGCTGGTAATATATTACGTCTTTGTAATGTTAAAGTATGTTAGAGTAATGTTAAAGTGTCAGGTTAAATAAGAGATTCATGTACACATCGATTGTCAAAACATTTTTACTTGGTTATTTTTGAGTTAGTATCCTGACACATTTGAGAATCTAAAGAACAAAGCAAAAAAGGCTTAACTATTGTAAAGTCTGTTGTAGAAATCTATATTTTTCCCATTATTTGTTATCCCGTTTATTTAGTTTGTTGTATGTGTGTGTGTTTTTTTTTCTTTCACTCAAGTTATTCTTGTTGTCATTGATATTATATTTCCATTTGTCTTTTGCATTTGTTATTAATAAAGAATACATAAATATCGAAAATATGAGTTTCAACTGTTCTAACATTTAGCTTGTATAACCAAAGATGTTATCTTTCCTAGTACTGATAATAACAGTTATACCAATTTATCAACAACAGATGAATAGCACTGTTATCAGTGCAATTTTTATCTAAAAGTATTGGTAATGCAGATACAGGGTAGAGGTGTAGAAGTTGGCATGCTTTCCAGTGAGTCGCTGTAAACGCTATGACACAGCAGTGGTGGCTAGAAGTTCGGTCCTAAAAAATATACTTTCATACGTTTAAATGTCATTATGGTATTAAGTGTGGAGTATAAGTTATTTCTATGTAAAGTAAACAAGCATCAACAAAATTTGCTGTGTTATTTTGGCTGTTTGTGCAACCAAACAGCCAAAATAACATAGCGCTCTATGACTGGCGGAAGTAGTCCAGCATCCTGAGATATCCCCGGAAACACGTCAAGCGCTGCCGTGCATAGAGTCCATTGCTATAGATATGCAGAGTACTTATCTTGAAACAGTCGTAAAATATTAATGTTTTTTGTTTTGTAGGTCACTTACTTTTCATTCGTCCTTGGTGGTCACCCCAGGTTCTCTAGAGTGAAAATTACTCAATCTATGGATTAAACAGAAAATGTAGTTTTATGAAGTGGTATGTTGTCTTTAAATGCCATTAAAAATGTGTTTCTGTTTTCTGTCTCATATAAAAAATACTCTTTAACCTGCCCACTGGAGCTGGGATTGGTTAGCTGCATTTTTACATTAACAAATAAACACACTAAATCCTAGGCTTGAACCTGCCTTAGGTTTTAGCATCCAAATTAACTAGGGGTGCTGATTTTTAAAGGAACATGCCCACATTTTGGGAATTTAGCTTATTCACAGTATCCCCCCGAGTTAGATAAGTCCATACATACCATTCTCATACCCGTGCATGCTGTAACTCTGTCTGAGGCAGCCCCCGCTAGCTTAGCTTAGATCAAAAGACTGGTAGTGAATTTGACAATACAAATCACAACACATAATAGGAAAATGTTTGCGTTATTTTGTCATGTTTGGAAGCCGTATGCTAGATGGAGCCATTCACTTCCAGTCTTTGTGCTAAGCTAAGCTAGCGGGGGCTGCATCAGACAGAGTTACAGCACGCAGATGAGAAAGGTATGTATGGACTTATCTAACTCTGGGGGATATGGTGAATAAGCTAAATTCCCAAAATGTGGGCGTGTTCTTTAAGGATTTAGGGGTATTTTTGAAGTTAAATGAAGCCGTTTTACCTTTTAAACTGTCTCTTTTATAAGGACTTACTGAATTTCTTTTTTCAGCAATTTGGGACATTCTTCCAGTTGTCGGCAACTTTGTGAAAAAGGCTGGAAACTAAAATGCAGGTACTGTTTCATTCTTTTGTTTTTTACAGCTATGAAAAATAATGTGTTATTAATTGTACTGTCCATTAATTAATGATTTTATACAGTGTAACTGATTCTGCTTACCTGACTCATGCAGAATTCTGGCCTGGTGTTTGGTCCGTGCTGTCTTTGGCTCTTGCATCTCCATCATCCTGACCCTCTTTAGCAGCCTGTCCATGTATTTATTTGGAGGCCACCATGAGCACCCATCTGCATAATATGACTTTGTTACTCAGTTGTCCATGCTCCTACAAATTCTACATTTTTTGTAAAGCTGCAACAAGTTGAAACCCTATAATTATTAACATTTGATTTTGAATGATGTAATTCAAATACATGAATAAGTAACAAAAGCAGAAATATATTAATTAAGACATTACCTTTTTGTTGATTGTTTACTGATCTATAAATCATTTTGCATTCTCATAATTGATCATCATAACTTGGTATACAGTGGATGTGTGGCTGTAGATAACTTTCTGAAGTCAATTTAAAAAAGCAAAAGTTAATAAATGCTAAATTGGTCAAATATACATTGTTGTATTTTCACCATTTTGATCTTATTTAGGCATTTCATAACTTGAGGGAAATTTACGTATACTGATCTTTCAAATCAAATATTAATTTATTAATGACAGCTAATCATTTTATAAAGATTTTTTTATAACAATATTTATTTATATAATATCAATTTAATACATTTATTTCGTTACACCTACATCACTGAGCGCAAGGGAGTGCAGCCAGCAGATACATTCAGGTGTGTTTGACTTGACACCGAGATGCGCAGACAGCACGTGGTATGACATCAAGTACCGCGAGAGTTTGGGAAAGCCCCGGAAAAGGTTTGAACTCGCGGTACTTGATGTCACGATCGGTTTGCGAGTAGATCAGCATGAAGTCAAACACATCTGAGAGATGTGTGGGCTGCCTGCACTTAACGTTGGGATCATTCAATAGAGTGTAACCTCAATCGGTTTTTGCAGCTTCTGGGTCCCGTGTAGAACGATTTTTTGTTCTTTTCCAACTCGATTTTTAACTCCCTAAACTAGTAGGATGTTCCAACGGGTGAAGCAACAGTGCTGACGGCAGTTTCAGTGTCAAGGTAAGTTAATATGTAATGCATGGATGTAAGTTAGTCGATCTACAGAATCATCGTCTTATATTAATGTTCTATACGCTATTAAAAGCTTATTAACGTTTATCAATGCAATGCTATTCAGGTCGCTGCAAAGTCCCGAAGCCACGTTGTAACGTTAACTTTACATGTTACGCACTGGTGTGGATAAACCAGCCAATTTAATAGAGTTATTAAATGCCTCAAACCTTTCCCGCCCTGTAACGTTACGTTAAAGTGGCCCTTGCGGATTACGTTCATTTCAGTCAGACCTTTTCCTAAAAAACACTCAAAACCGTTAACGTTGTTCTGTTGGAGTGGTTCGATAATTGTATTTATTAATTGTTTCAGTTATATTAGTTATATCTGTTCTTTAATTCGTATTTCTAACAATTAAAACCAGGAATGACAAGCTATAAGTTACTTACCAAGATTTTGACGATCAAACTGACAGAAAAACTAACTTAAAGCCGACTATTAAACCAAAAACATACTATTACAACGTGAAAAGGAACGTAATGTGTACAAATTTTATTATTTACAGGTTATTAATAATGTTATTTGCGACAAAAAAGTTGAGGGAACTCGAGCAAATAACGGTCTTCTGGTAAATATTGTGGTCACGTGATGGCCTCGCGACATATAAGTCGTTTCCGGTCGTTTCTCAAACGCACAGCTGCGTTCTTTTAAAAATATTTTTAATATATTTTTTTTTAATAATAAGAAATACAAGTTCAGTCAGGGGGTACATTATACATATATAAAATAAAAATAAATAAGGCTGTGTCCATTTTTTTTTTTTTTTAATAAGTCTGCGTCCTAGAATGCTGCATGTCTCGGCTGCCACGTCATCAAGCATCGTTGAAGGACATCTCAATCTGCTTGTTTTCTCTTTTGTTGTTTTAATTAAATTACAAAAGGTTTAACTGTCCATGTTGTAAAGACTGTTGATACATGACTTTTATTCACTTTATTTTTTATTTTTGGTGATGCATTGCTAATTTTCAACTTCTCTCTTTAAAGTTTTCATGCCATGACCACTGGGGCGGAAACCATTATGACATTGCCTTGGACATCAAACTAAACCATCTCATTCTGGCTTTTGAGGTGGATTCTAACCTCGAAATCTCAGAAGGACAGGTCTAAGATGGACGCAGCCTCCATAGGATGCAACCTTGCATTTGAGAAACACCCATAGAACGGTCA